>NC_137071.1:76086668-77286668 GCF_951640355.1 Cnephaeus nilssonii
TGGAACAACAATAAATTTTAAAGTAGTAAACTAGAAAAGGATTTTTAAAAAACAAAGTTTGTAGTATAGCTCTGTGCTAGGTAAAAGCAAGGATTCTGTTATTTAATACAGGGTGGGGTAAAAGTAGGTTTATAGTTGTGAGTATGTAAAACACAGAGTTAATTCTTGTTTTGTTATTTTAATTATTGTATTATTTTCCATACGAACAGCTGTGAATCTACTTTTTCCCACCCTATATAAATGTCATCTCTAAGTATCCTAAGATACATTGTACTCAGAATGACCCTATAGTCGTCTATTCAATTTGGACTCTATTTGGAAAGCATTACACTCATCTATAATAATAAAAGTGTAACATGCTAATTAGATCAGACAGCGGAACGAACTTCCAAACGTCATTCTGGATGTTCTTCCAGACAAAGCCACAGAGGCGGGGGCAGAGTCAGAGGTGGTTAGGAGAGATCAGGCAGGCAGGCAAGCACTTAGGGGCATCAGGCAGGCAGGCAGAGTGGTTAGGGGCGATCAGGCAGGCAGGCAGAGGTGCTTAGGGGCAATCAGGCAGGCAGGCGAGCAGTTAGGGGCATCGTGCAGGCAGGCAGAGTGGTTAGGGGTGATCAGTCAGGCAGGCGAGCGGTTAGGGGTGATCAGGCAGGCAGGCAGAGTGGTTAGGGGAGGTCAGGCAGGCCAGCTATTAGGAGCCAGAGGTCCCGGATTGTGAGAGGGATGTCCAACTGCTGGTTTAGGCCTAATCCCACAGGGATCCCTGCAGGATCGGGCCTAAACCAACAGTCAGACATCCCCCAAGGGGTCCCGGATTGCATGAGGGTGAAGGCTGGGCTGAGGGACTCCCCTTCCCATGCATGAATTCCGTGCACTGGGCCTCTAGTATATATATAACAATATATTTTCTTTTTAATAATAGGGACCTCCTGGGATTCCAGGTATGAAGGTAAGCACTCATGTTGGGAAGGAAAACATTTTGAATAAAATATTTGGAAAGCCTGCAACTTTAATCAGATAACATCACTGACTTCTGTCTTAAAAATGGATGCTTCTAGAAGTTGGGCAGTTGCATACTTACAAGCTCTCCTGAAGCAGTATCCTTTGTTCCTGTGGATTTAATTACCTCCTGTATACTGATACACTTATAAATATGTATATCAGACTCAAATTTCTTTTCTGATACCTTTAGTCCTCATTACATTTTTATACAATTGACCACCTGCTCTCTCAACAAACTCTTTTCCCCTGTATTATGTGACACTACCCTGCCCTGATTCTTATAATCTGAATCTCTGTGCATTCAGTAGTGTTGTATGCAAGCTCATACTATCCTACCCAGCAGGTATTAGGGCACAGTCTGACTCTCTCTTCTCTTATATGCCTAGCAATATTATTAATGCTCATTTTTACTATTTAGTTACTGAATACCTACATTTATATCACTAAAACAGACTTTTCTTCTGACCTAGATGCCTCCCTGACATCTCTACTCAAATATTTCTCAGACATTCAAATTAACATGTTCAAAGTTAACACAGCCCAAAATAAACCTGTTCTTTTCTCTGGCTTCTCCATCTTTAAAATTTGCATCACTATATATTATGTACACTATTACATAAGCCCCAAAACTTACATTTTTTACTTCTTCACATACCTCTACCCCCTCATTCCATTATATCACTAAATACTGTGAGTTTTGCTTATAAAATATCTTAAATTTACCCTCTTTTCTCCATCCCCACTGCCACTAAACTAACTATAATGTCTCATATAGACTATTGTAATAGCCCCTTAACTAGTCTCTCTCTCTCTCTCTCTCTCTCTCTCTCTCTCTCTCTCTCTCGTTGTTGTTTTTTGCTATGCTCCCCCGACCTTCAAAACAGATTTAATCTCTACAAAACAGCCAAGAATGATGTTTTGAAAATGTAAATCAATAGTTTTATCTTCCTGCTTATAAACCTTCAAGAGCTTCCCACTGCATCTAACCAAGTGCATCTAACATTCTTTTCCTGTAAGACCTGCATGTTCTGGTCCCTGCCTACATTTTCAGCTTTATCTTTAAGCCACTTTTCTTTTAGGTCACTGATCACACCACTCTTCATTAAGTTATTTGAATGACCCAAACTCTTCCCTTTCAGGGTTCTTTCACTACCTAACACTCATCCCCGATCTTCACCTGGATGATGCCTTATTATTCTTTAGCTCCCAGCCTAAATGTTACCTTCAGAGATTGTCCTTCTGTGCCTGCCCACACTAAATTAATTTCCTTCACTATTTTTAATTGAAATATATTTCACATAGAACATTGCATAAACTTAAGGTGTACATGTTAATTTGATACATTTATATATAATAAATGTCATTATAATAATAACTAGAGGCCCAGTGCGTGGGGTTCCTCTGCCTGGCCTGTGAGGGTCGGCTGAAACCAGCTCTCTGACACCCCCCGAGGGGTCCTGGATTGCAAGAGGGTACAGGCCAGGCCAAGGGACCCCACTGGTGCACAATTGGGGCCAGGGAGGGACCACAGGAGGGCTCCAGGGTGTGTCCAGCCCATCTCGCCCAGTCCCGATCGGCCAGACCACAGCAGCAAGCTAACCTACCAGTCAGAGTGTCTGCCCCCCTGGTGGTCAGTGCGCATCATAGTGACTGGTCGAATAGTCACATGGTCAGACACTTAGCATATTAGGCTTTTATTATATAGGACTAGCACCTCTATCATGTCACATAATTATCACTTTGTTTTCCAATCCTCACCTGAGAATATGCTCCCATTGATTTTAGAGAGAGAAGAAGTGGGAGAGAGAGCGAGACAGAAACAGACACAGAGAGAAAAAGAGAGAGAGAGAGAGATATGAGAGAGAAACATGGATCGGTTGCCTCCCACAAGCACCTTGACCAGGGATCAAACTGCAACCTAGGTATATGCCTAACTGGGAATCAAACCTGCAACCTTTTCATATACAGGAGGATACTATAACCAACTGAGCCACCCAGCCAGGGCAATTGTAATTTATTTTTAATCCTCCACTATTTCTTTATCATGTACTATTTTGCTTTTCTTCATTGCCCTTAACAGAACATTTGGTCATCTTATTTGTTTACATGTTATGCTTTTCATTCCCCCAGTATATTGTTAGCACCATGAGAACAGAAATCTTCTTAATCTTTTTCATTAATGAGTACTGAGAGCCTAACACAGTTCTTGGTAAATATTAATATTCAATAATTTTGAATGAATTAGTAACTGAAAGTATCACAGGATCTTTTAAATAATTTTATTTCAGTATACTCTGGCTACTTCCTCACTTCCCATTAAAAGGCAAATTTATTCATGTTAATTATTGAATTTGCCTAATCTTTCAGGACATTCATGTGACAAATTGAATTCTCAGATCATTTTTCATGCTCTTGCCAGTTTTCATGTATCATAACTGCTATTTATAACTTTCATTGATGGTTTCTTTCAGGGTGAACCAGGTAGTATAATTATGTCATCACTGCCAGGACCAAAGGGTAATCCAGGATCTCCAGGTCCTCCTGGAGTACAAGTAAGCATCCAGTTATTTTCTTCTTTGCAATATTGATGTAATCAAATCACAGCATCACTTTTTTTCTTTTTAGCTTTTAGTTATAGAAATTATCATTGGAAGTT
The DNA here is from genome assembly GCF_951640355.1 of Cnephaeus nilssonii. Lineage (NCBI taxonomy): Eukaryota > Metazoa > Chordata > Mammalia > Chiroptera > Vespertilionidae > Cnephaeus > Cnephaeus nilssonii. The sequence goes on from NC_137071.1 coordinate 76,090,327, forward strand.
TGATAGACATTGCATGTACTTCTATCTGAAGATTAAAGCAATCTGGACCAGGGAGACTTTTAAGAAGCACTGCTTTGTTGTGTGTTTTTTCTTGTCTTACTTTTCTATATACTTTCCATGGAGATACTGGTTTTATTATTTGGCAGCAGAAATAGGCTTCTATATTTTTATTTTTGTGATGTGGGAATCAGTAGGGTAGCAGGATTAGTATTAATAATTATAAATGGTCTGATTAAAAAGAATATCCTAGATCTTCCATTTAAGGCATTAGAAGATGCCATTTGTAACACTATCAGTTTGCATATTTTAGGCTGAAGGAATACAATTGATGCATCAACTACAATCTTAAAAACGAGTCATATTAGCCTACAGATACCATATATGCCTGGAGACAGTAATAATTGGAGTATTTTTAGATTAGGAAGTCAATTTCTTGAGGTTTATATTTGTAAGGATTAATCCCTTTGCCAAAAACAAAAATCAATACTTTCTAATATTTGATCACTAACATAAAATGTCAAGGACTTTTAAAACTACCTTCTCATATCATACTTATCACCCATCCATATGCTCTTAAGTACTTTCAACTTTACCCTTATCTTTTATAAATTTGTATTATGTAATATTTGAAAAAACAGCAGAATTCATGCAAAATATATGTATGTTATGAAGCGTAAATACCCAATGAACAACTGTGACTGCAAAAGAACATGTAAGAACTAGAATATTACAAATAATTTTGAATCAACCTGTGGTTTCTGCCTTCTCTAAAGTCATAACTATCATCTCGAGTATTCCATTCCTTCTTTTTTTATTGTTTAAAGTATTACATATGTCGGAGTTCAAAGATAGCTGCCGACGGGAAGGCATACTGCAAGATAGTGTGTGAGTGAGAAAACAAAGGGAGAGTGTGTGCTTGCAATGGGAGTGTTTGTTGGTGAATTGAGGGACAGCTATACTCCAGGAGACTGTGCGGGACTGGTGGACCGGGCAGCCCCCACTGCTGCTGGGTCCCCTCCCAGAGTGACCCGCTTGGACATGGAGACAGCGCCATCTTGAAGGGGAAAGTGGAAGTTATCAGACACCTGAGAAGCCCGTGGAATCTAAAACTACAGCACCCACCGAACAGCTACGAACCCGAAAACACCGGTCCCCAAGTGACGCAAGCACGTGGATTCAGAGGAGCTCTACACTCCCTCACAAAAAGGAGAGAGAGAAGTAAATACCCAGACACCTGGAGAAGAGAGATCATGGGGAGACAAAGAAACAGCCCGCATATAAAAGAAAAGCAGGCATCACCAGAAAAGGAAGTGAACGAAATGGAGGCAAGCAACCTGTCAGAGAAAGAATTCAGAGAAATGATCATAAGGTGGATAAAAAGAATGGAAGACAAATTTGACAATATGTGTAAGAACCAAGAGGAAATGAAGAAGAACAAAGAAGAAATGAAAAATGACATCGCTGCTGTAAAGAACTCAATAGAAAGCATCAAGAGTAGACTAGAAGAAGCAGAGGACCACATCAGTGAGCTAGAAGACAAGGTAGGAAAAAAATACCCAAAGTAGAGCAGCTTCTAGATAAAAAAAATTAAAAAGCAAGAGAAGAGCCTAAGGGAACTTTGGGATAACACAAAACAAAACAACATCCGCATATAGGGGTGCCAGAAGGAGAGGAAACTGTGCGAGGTATAAAAAACCTGTTTGAAGAAATAATAACAGAAAACTTCCCTGATATAGGGAAGAAAAAACCAACACAAAGCCAAGAAGCTCACAGAGTAGCAAGCAAAACGAACCCCAAAAGACCGACACCAAGGCACATTATAATTAAATTTTCAAACACCAACAACAAAGTAAGAATCTTAAAAGCGGCCAGAGAGACAGAAAGTTACCTACAAAGGATCCCCCATCAGACTAGCGACTGATTTCTCAACAGAAACACATCAGGCCAGAAGAGAATGGAATGAAATATACAAAGTCATGCAAAGGAAGGGTCTGAATCCAAGAATACTGTACCCAGCAAGGCTATCAATCAAAATTGAAGGTGAAATCAGGAGCTTCACAAACAAAAAAGGACTAAGGGAGTTTATTACCACCAAACTAGCAATGCAAGAAATGCTAAAGAGTCTTCTGTAAAAAAAAAAAAAAAAAGAAATAGGAAGCAAAGAAGGAACACAGGGGTAAAAAATAAAAATGGTGACAAACAAGTACCTAACAATAATAACTTTAAATGTAAATGGATTAAATGCCCCAATCAAAAGACATAGGGTAACGGATTGGATAAGAAAACATGACCCATATATCTGCTGTCTACAAGAAACCCACCTCAGAATAAAAGACACACACAGACTGAGGGTGAAGGGATAGAAAACGGTTTTTTAGGCGAGTGGAAATGAAAAAAAAGTGGGGGTAGCAATATTTATATCTGACAAGTTAGATCTCAAAGTGAAGGATATAAAAAGAGATAAGGAAGGCCACTTCATAACACTAAAGGGAGCAATCCAGCAAGAAGAAATAACTTTGGTAAACATATACACACCCAATATAGGAGCACCCAAAAACATGAAAACACTCTTGGAGGATATCAAAGGGAGAGATTAACAGCAATACAATCACAGTAGGAGACTTTAATACCCCACTATCACCATTGGACAAATTCTCTAAACAAAAAAATCAGCAAAGAAACATCAATCCTAAATGACTCACTAGACCAGATGGAATTAATTGACATCTTTAGAACATTTCACCACAAAACCACAGAATATACATTCTTCTCAAGTGCACATGGGTCATTTTCAAAGATAGACCATATATTGGGTCACAGGCAAAGTCTCTTCAAATTCAAGAAGATAGAAACCATATAAAGCATCTTCTCAGATCACAGTGGCATAAAACTGGAAATCAACTACAATAAAAACAATCCAAAAAAATAAAAAACATGGAGACTAAATAGCATGCTATTAAATAATGACTGAGTTACCAGAGAGATCAAAGAAGAAATAAAAAACATCATGGCAACAAACGACAATGAAAACACAACAATCCAAAATCTATGGGACACAGCAAAAGCAGTCTTGAGAGGGAAGTTCATAGCTCTATGAGCCTACTGCAAAAAACAAGAAACAATGATGATAAATTACCTAACCCTACAACTCAAAGCATTAGAAAGACAGCAAAAAGAAAAGCCCAGTGTAAGCATACGGAAGGAAATAATAAAGATCAGAGCAGAGATAAATGACATAGAGACCAAAGAAACAGTACAAAAGATCAACAAAACCAATAGCTGGTTCTTTGAAAGGATAAACAAGATTGATGAACCTCTATCCAGGCTCACCAAGAAGCAAAGAGAGAGGACCCAAATAAACAAAATCAGAAATGAAAAAGGTGAAATAACAACAGACCCCGCCAAAATACAAAGGATTATTTTAAAATACTACAAACTACTCTATTCCAAAAAACTGGACAACCTGTAGGAAATGGACATATTCCTAGAAAAATAAAACCTTCCAAAACTCAATCAGGAAGAATCTAAATTTTTTTTATAAATCTTTATTGTTCAGATGATTATTACAGGTGTTCCTCTTCCCCCCCCCCATAGCTCCCCTCCATCTGATTCCCCACCCCACCCCATACCCTTACCCCCGTGCCACTGTCTTCATCCATAGGGGTAAGGTTTTTGTCCAATCTCTTCCTGCACCCCTCAGACCCCCTTCCCCCTGAGAATTGTCTGTCGCCTCCCTTTCTATGTCCCTGATTCTATTATATTCACCAGTCCATTCTATTCTTCAGATTTTTTTATTCACTTGATTTTTAGATTCACTTGTTGGTAGGTATGTATTTGATGTCTTTTTGTTGTTCATAATTTTTACCTTTACCTTTTTTTTTCTTCTTCCTCTTCTTAAAGAATACCCTTCAGCATTTCATGTAATCCTGGTTTGGTGGTGATGAACTCCTTTAGCTTTTTCTTGTCTGTGAAGCTCTTCATCTGACCTTCAATTCTGAATGATAGCTTTGCTGGGTAGAGTAATCTTGGTTGTAGGTTCTTGCTGGTCATCACTTTGAATATTTCTTGCCACTCCCGTCTAGTCTGCATAGTTTCTGTTGAGAAATCAGCTGACAGTCGTATGGGTACTCCCTTGTAGGTAACTAACTGTTTTTCTCTTGCTGCTTTCAAGATTCTCTCTTTGTCTTTTGCCCTTGGCATTTTAATTATCTTAATAGGCCAATAACTATGGAAGAAATTGAAGCAGTCATAAAAAAGCTTCCAGCAAACAAAAGCCTGGGGCCAGACAACTTCACAGGGGAGTTTTACCAAACATTCAAAGAAGAACTAAAATCCATCCTCCTCAGACTATTCCAAAAAATTCAAGAGGAAGGAACACTTCCAAGCTCATTCTATGAAGCCAGCATCACCCTAATACCAAAATCATATAAAGAAAACACAATGAAAGAGAATTACAGGCCAATATCCCTCATGAACATAGATGCCAAAATCCTCAACAAAATTCTAGCAAATCAAATCCATCAGTACATCAGAAAGATCATACACCATGACCAAGTAGGATTAGCCCAGGGATGCAAGGATGGTACAATATCCGCAAATCAATAAACGTGATACATCACATAAACAAATTGAGAGATAAAAATCACAGTCATATCAATTGATGCAGAAAAAGCATTTGACAAAATCCAACACCCTTTCTTGATAAAAAAAACTCTCAGCAAGGTGGGAATAAAAGGATCATACCTCAACATAATAAAAAGCCATATATGACAAACCCATAGCCAACATCATATTCAATGGGCAAAAACTAAAACCATTTCCCCTAAGAACAGGAACAAGACAGTGATGCCCACTCTCACCACTCCTGTTTGACATAGTACTGGAAGTATTAACCATTGAAATTAGACAAGAAGAAGAAATAAAAGGCATCCAAATTTGAAAAGAAGAAGTAAAGCTGTTTTTTTTTAAATGACATGATATTGTACATAAAATACTCGAAAGACACTATCAAAAAACTAATAGACTTAATAAATGAATTTGCCAATATAGCAGGATATAAATTAACACAAAGAAATCTATGGTATTTCTATACACCAATAATGAACTTACAGAAAGAGAGACTAAAAAAGCAATCTCATTTACCATTGCACCAAAAAAATTAAGATACCTAGGAATAAACTTAACTAAGGAGGTAAAAGACCTATACACGGAAAAGTTCAGGACACTGAAAAAAGAGATCAAGGAAGATGTAAACAGATGGAAGAACATACCATGTTCATGGATGGGTAGAAACAACATCATTAAAATGTCCATACTACCTAAAGCAATCTATAGATTCAATGCACTCCCCATTAAAATACCAATGGCATATTTCACAGACCTAGAACGAACTCTCCAAAAATTCATCTGGAATAAAAAAAAGACCCTGAGTAGCCACAGCAATCCTGAGAAAGAAGAACAAAGTAGGTGGGATCTCCATACCAGATTTCAAGCTGTATTACAAAGCCACTGTTCTCAAAACAGCCTGGTACTGGCACAAGAACAGACATATAGTCCAATGGAATAGAATAGAGAATCCAGATATCGACCAAAACCACTATGCTCAATTAATATTTGACAAAGGAGGCATGAACATACAATGAAGTCAAGACAGTCTCTTCAATAAATGGTGTTGGAAAATTGGACAGATACATGCAAAAAAATGAAACTAGACCACCAACTTACACCATACACAAAAATAAACTCAAAATGGATACAGGACTTAAACATAAGATGGGAAACCATAAAAATACTAGAGGAATCCACAGGCAGCAAAATCTCAGACATATGCCGAAAGAACTTCTTCACTGATACTCCTCCTAGGGCAATGGAAGCTAAAGAGAAAATAAACAAATGGGACTACATCAAAATAAAAAGCTTTTTCACAGCAAAAGAAACCATCAACAAAACAATAAGAAAGCCCACTGTATGGGAGAACGTATTTGCAAATGTTATCACTGATAAAGGTTTAATCTCCAACATCTACTGGCAACTTATACAACTTAATAAAAGGAAGATAAATGATCCAATAAAAAAAAATGGGCAACGGACCTAAATAGAATCTTTTCGAAAGAAGACAGAAGGAAGGCCAAGAGACACATGAAAACATGCTCAAAGTCACTAATTATCCGAGAGATGCAAATCAAAATGAAAATGCAGTACCATCTCACACCTGTCAGAATGGCTATCATCAACAAATCAACAAACGACAAGTTCTGGCGAGGATGTGGAAAAAAAAGGAACCCATGTGCACTGCTGGTGGGAATACAGACTTGTGCAGCCACTGTGGAGAACAGTATGGAGTTTCCTCAAAAAACTAAAAATGGAACTCTCATTTGACCCAGTAATCCCACTCTTAGAAATATATCCTAAAACCTAGAAACACCAATCAAAAAGAATATATGCATCCCTATATTCATAGCAGCACAATTTACAATAGCTAAGATTTGGGAACAGCCTAGGTGCCCGTCAGCAGATGACTGGATCAGAAAACTGTGGTACATCTACACAATGGAATACTATGCTGCTATAAAAAAGAAGGAATTCTTACCATTTGCAGCAACCTGGATGGAAGTGGAGAGCATTATGCTGAGTGAAATAAGCCAGTCAATGAAAGGAAAATACCACATGATCTCACTCATTTGTGGATAATAAAGAACATTATAAACTGATGAATAAAAAGATAGATACAGAGGCATTAAAGCGTCAAACAGACTGTCAAATTATAGCGGGAAGTTTAGGGAGAGGTGGGGGAGATAAGAGATCAACCAAAGTACTTGTATGCATGCATATAAGCATAACCAATGGATGTAAGACACTGGGGGGTGAGGGCATGTATGGGAGTGGGGTGGGGGGGGGCAATGGGAAGATATGTACACATGTAATACCTTAATAAAAAAATGGAGAAAAAAAGAAAACTATAGTACATCTACACAATGGAATACTATGCTGCTATGAAAAAGAAGGAAATCTTACCATTTGCAGCAACCTGGATGGACCTGGAGAGCATTATTTTAAGTGAAGTAAGCCAGGCAATGAAAGAAAAATACCACATGATCTCACTCATTTATGGAAAATAAAGAACATGATAACCTGATGAACAAAAAGATAGATACAGAGGCAGTAAAGCACCGAACAGACTGTCAAATTAGGCTAGAGATTGTGGGGGAGCGGGGGAAAGAGATCAACCAAAGGACTTGTATGCATGCATATAAGCACAACCAATTGACACAAGACACTGGGGGGCGGGGCGTGGAATGAGGGCATGCGACAGGGGTTAGGGGAGGCTGGGGGAATGTCAATGGTGGGAAAAAAGAAGATATATGTACTATTATGTGTAGTACTTTAAACAAAAATAAATAAATAAATAAATAAATAAATAAATAAATAAATAAATAAAAATAAATAAAGTATTACATATGTCTCCTTTTTCTCTGCTTGACATCCCCACCACTCCAGCCCCCCAGGGCATTGCTTCTTAAAAATAGTTTTCCTATATATATTTTTACATATAAACAATAAAATACTTAGTTTTGCTTTTAAAATAATATAATACATATTTGGTTTTCTACAAAATTTTCTATTTGATATGTTAAGATTCATCTATATGATTGTATGTGGCTCTAGTTCATTCAGTTTCACTTATACAAAATATTTCATTGTGTAGCTATACTACAATTTGTTTCTCCAATCTCCTATTGTTGAATATTTGGGTTGTGTCGCTATTTTTTAAAATTAAAAACAATTCAGGATTTATAACTAGATATACAATTGCTAGATTTGAAGGGTGTCAATTTTTTAAGTGTTTAAGATGCTAAATTGAGTTCCACAAAAATTGCATCGTTTTCTTATTCTTTTCCAGTTATAATCACTTCCTTTGTCATTTTTAATCTTATTTCATTGGTTCTAAACAATTGAATCTAAATATCAAAATAAACAAGCAAGCAGAACAGAAACAGACTCATAGATACAGAGAAAATATTGACGGTTGCCAGATGGGACAGAGGTTAGGGGAGATGGGTGAAAAGGTGAAGGTTTTACAAAATACAAATTGGTTGTTACAGCATAGTTGTGGGGATGTAAAGTACACCATAGGGAATATAGTCAATAATATTCTAATAACTGCATGGTGTCAGATGGGTATGAGATTTATTGGGATGATCACTTAGTAAGTTATACAATGTCTAACCATTGGGGTTAACACCTGAAATTAATATAATAATGTATGTCAACTGTAATTGAAAAATTTTAAAAATGATTAAAACATAAAAATTATAAAAGCTACCTTGAAACTAATAGCTTTCCCTTCCCAGTTCTAGCATAAGACCACCACTCAATGCGCATCTTTATCACTTTATTTTCTAAAACTTCCTTATGATGTGTTTGTTCCACATTTGTTATCTACCACTGTAAAACATAAGTTTTCTAAAAGCTTCATCCATCTGTCTAGTTGATTTTTTATAATTATTCAATTCATTTATTCTTATATTTTTTAAACATTGGTTATTATATTGCAGAATCAGAATTGTAGAACAGAATTCTGGCAACTACTTAAGTTTAAATTTCCTCCATTTAGTTCTTTGTGTAACAGTGAGTGTTTTCTTCTTCTCTCATCCTTTTTTTCTTCCTTTATAACAGGGCCCAGCAGGTCCCATTGGTATACCAGGGCCAATTGGTTCTCCAGGACCACCAGGTTTGATGGTAAGCTTACTTCTGTAATTTCATTTTTCCCGCTTTTATTTTGATTTTCTTCTCAAATAGTAATGTTATGTATATTATTTGAAAGTGTAATGCATTTTCAATGTTCATAATCTAGAATATTCTTACTAACGAGAGATTTAACAATGTCATCAGGACCAATATATTCTAAGTAATAGCTCCATTTTATAGATGGGAAAAATGAGGGTCACAAAATGAAAGATTTAAAATAAAGTATTTTGTTTGTTACCTCTTGATATGTCAGTGTTGAAGTCAATTCTGGCCATTTCATGAAGTCTTCCACAATAGTTCTCTAGTTGATAAAACATGTTTCTTCAAACTGAAGTTTTCTTTTTAAATGGAACAAAAAAAAAAGTATTTACAGAAAAAATCAGCTGTGATTTCTTAGGGGCCTGTGACAAATTGTAGGCCTGGTGAGATTAGTGAACACTCTGCAGTGGGATAAGATGTGTGTACCCCAGGGAAGAAGCAAAAACTTCTAAAGACTGAATGTGCAGGCAGACTATTAATTTATTACCTATATGGATACTCGTATTTTTTACTATAATAAATTCTAAGTATTTTTACTCCTGAAATACTCAGGTTTAATTCAACTCATGTTTTGGACTTAATGGCTTTGCGGTGCCCTCTTAATAAGGCAAGAAAATTGTACTTCAGTCAAAGTAACTTCTCAGGTGCTACTCTATCATCTGCCATGTATTTAAGTGACAGTTTTCATTATACCTTTATAGATTTTACATTTTTGCCTATGACAAAATTGGTTCTCTATTGTTAAATATCAGAAGAATCTATCAGAAAAGATTGTGATTATTGATTTCCTGGAAATATTTCTTAAAGAGGATTAGAAACCTCCTTTATTTAGTTTGTTTTAGTTGTAGACATGCTGCAAAGCATGAGACAGGGATGTGAAACTTTTTCTTAATTCTGTTGTTATAACATTGGTATACACTAGGTGTGTTGTTATACCTTGCATTTCGCTAACTTTTGTGGCACATAACTTATTCATTCTGCACTTCTAAATGTCCTTTCAATTAACCCTGATTCAATAGGTGAAGCCAAGACTTAGAAATGCCACCAAAGTACAATATGTAAATAAATAGGTCCCTTGATATCAAGAGGTGACACACTTGGGCAGACAAATGCCTATTTAACTTTTAAAACATTGTATCATTCTCATATATACAAAATCAGATCACATAAAAATAAAACTGTACTAAAATATTTAACACTAGAGGCCCAGTACATGGATTCATGCACTGGTGGGGTCCCTCAGCCTGGCCTGCAACCTCCTGCAATCCGAGAACCCTCAGGGGATGTTGGCCAGGCCTGCAGGGATCGTGTCAAAACTGGCAGTCCAATATCCCCCAAGGGATGTAGCAGTGCAGGAACCGGAAGGCAGCCCAGGGAGGAGCTCAAGCTGGGGCTGGGCATTGAGCTGCTCCCACTCATCCTGGCCCCACTGCACCTGCAGCCACCACTGCTTGCTGCTCAGTAGTGCTGCTGCAGAGGTGGGAGAGGCTTGCCGGCTGTGAGCCCGGCTTCTAGCTGAGCAGTGCTCCTGCTGTGGGAGTGCGCTGACCACCAGGGGGCATCTCCTGCATTGAGCATCTGCCCCCTGGTGGTCAGTGTGTGTCATAACGACCAGTCAATTGGTCGTTCAGTTGCTTAGGATTTTTTATATATAGACTAGGGGCCCAGTATATGAAATTCGTGCACTGGGGGTCGGGGGTCCCTCAGCCCAACCTGCCCCCTCTCACATACTGAGAGCCCTCAAGGTATGTCCTACTGACGGCTTAGGCCCACGCCCCACGGGGAGCGGGCCTAAGCCCCAGTCTTGCCTCCCTTTGTGGGAGGCAACCGGGCTGATCAGGGGAAGGAACCAGCCCCATCACCCCACTGCTGCAGCCACTGTCAGTCACCACAGCCACCAAGGGGTTTTCATCAACACGGACACCAGTCCCTTAACCAAGAAAAAATGACAACTTTCTTTAGGCATTTTCAAGATGTATCTTTCATAGGATATGCATTTCTTTATTTATTTTTTATCCTCACCTGAGGATATGTTTCCATTGACTTTTAGAGAATGTGGAAGAGAAAGGGAAAGACAGAGAGAAACATCAAAGTGAGAGGAACACTTTGATTGGTTGCCTCCTGCATGAGCCCTGATCTGGGCCCTGGCCAAGGAGGAGCCTGCAACCTAGGTACATGCCCTTGATCAGAATCGAACCCAGACCCTGCTATCTGCAGGCTGAGGCATTATCCACTGAGTCAAACCGGCTAGGGCAGGATATGACATTTCTTAGCCTTCCAGCAGCGGACCTTCATTTTTTTCTCCAGAAGTATGGTGGAAAAATCCTAGATCACCTTTTTGGATTCATATTACCCAAGTTACTAAAAATATTACCAGTGGCATATAGGAAGCTTAGCCAATGTGCAGTCAGAAAAGGTGTTTCCTCTATAGTTCACACCAATTGAGGGCTGGGCCCTGCCCAGGCCTAAAGCCTCTGGCCAAAGCTTTAGGCCTGGGAAGGCCTCTCCAGCTCCCTCTGATCACAGGCTCAGCCTCTGCCCAGGCCTGCCCAGACCAAAAGCCTCTTGGGCAGGAGTGGACCCCCAGCTCCCTGCGATCAATCTCAGGGGGTCTGCTCCTGCCCAGGCCACAAGCAGACCCCCAGCTCCCTGCCCAGGCGATAGATCGCAGGGGGTCTGCTGGTGCACCAAGCCAAAGCAACCCCCAGCTCCCTGCGATCGATTGCAGGGGGTCTTCTCCGGCACCAGGCCAAAAGCCTCTGCTGGAGGCTTTCGGCCTGGGGCTGGAGTGGACACCCAGCTCCCTGCGATTGATCGCAGGGGGTCCACTCCTGCACCAGGCCAAAGCAACCCCCAGCTCCCTGTGATCGATTGTAGAGGGTCTGCTCCGGTACCAGGCCAAAAGCCTCCACTGGAGGCTTTTGGCCTGGTGCCAGAGCGGACACCCAGCTCCCTGCGATGGATTGCAGGGGTTCTGCTGGTGCACCAGGCCGAAGCAACCCCCAGCTCCCTGCAATGGATTGCAGGGGTTCTGCTCCGGCACCAGGCCAAAAGCCTCCGCTGGAGGTTTTCAGCCTGGGGCCAGAGCGGACCCCAGCTCCCTGTGATCTGTCGCAGGGGGTCCGCTCAGGGCAACTATGTATGCAAATTAACCGCCATCTTGGTTGGGTTGATTTGCATACTCGTCCTGATTATCTGGTGGGTGTGGCTTGGGCATGGCGAAGGTGTGGTCAATTTGCATATTACTCTTTTATTATGTAGGACTAGAGGCCCAGTGCACGAAATTCATGCACTCGGGGGCTTTCCTCTCAGCCCAGCCTGTGTCCTCTCACAGTCTGGGAGCCCTTGGGGAAGTGGGCCTAAGCCGTCAGTCAGACATCCTTAGCACTGCCTCGGAGGCGGGAGAGGCTCCCACCACCACCGCTGTGCTCTCCAGCCGTGAGTCCAGCTTCTGACTGAGTGGCAATCCCCCTGTGGAAGCGCACTGACCACCGGGGGGCAGCTCCTGCATTGAGCGTCTCCCCCCTGGTGGTTAGTGCACATCATAGCAACCAGTTGTTCCACCTTTTGGTCAATTTGCATATTAGCCTTTTATTATATAGGATGTTATTTATTGATTTCTTTATTTTTATTTTTCTCTTACATTCCACTTTTCTTTTTATTAAAAAATCAAGTATGTTATATTTAAATCATCTATCCACAATTTTCATTAATGTACCATCATTTTCCCAAGATATGAAGTTTCAGATTTTCTTTGGAATACTTTTTCATGTTCTAGGTTTAACAAAACTGTTAAACCTAGCTGTTAAATTCCACTGTTAAATTCCACTCTAGCTCCCTGAATTCTCAAGACAGTTGCTAATGTAAATATATATATATATATATATATATATATATATATATATATATATGTGTGTGTGTGTGTGTGTGTGTGTGTGTGTGTGTGTGTGTGTATGGCTAATATACAAAGTGTCCCCTTGGGAGTTTGACCGGGAGACCAGGAGTTCGATTGCTTGTTATGATGTGCGCTGGCCACCAGAGCGGCGTGGAAGAAAGGAAGGCCCCAGCCAGCAGCTGGCAGCTGGGGAAGGAAGGCCCCAGCTAGCATCCAACAACCTGGGAAGGAGGGCCCCGGCTCGCAGCCGGAAGGCCCCGATAAGCCCTAATCGCCGGCCAGGCCTAGGAACCCTACCCATGCAAGATTTTGTGCACTGGGCCTCTAGTTTTATTATAAAATATTTAGTCAAAATTTTATATTGCTTTTGTATGCACATAGCTTTAAGATTGCATTTGGAACCCAGAATTAGACCCAAGCCATTATGCTCAATTAATATTTGACAGAGGCAAGAGCATACAATGGAGTCAAGACAGTCTCTTCAATAAATGGTGCTGGGAAATTTGGTCAGATACATGCAAAAAAAATGAAACTAGATCACCAACTTACACCATACACAAAAACAAACTCAAAATGGTTAAAAGACTTAAGTGTAAGATGGGAAACCATAAAAATCTTAGAAGACTCCATAGGCAGCAAAATATCAGATGTATGTCATAGCAATATCTTTACAGATACAGCTTCTAGGGCACTGGAAACTAAGGAGAAAATAAACAGATGGGACTACATCAAAATAAAAAGCTTCTGCACAGCAAAAGAAACCATCAATAAAGCCCACTGCATGGGAGAACTTATTTGCCAATGTTATCTCTGGTAAGGGTTTTATCTCCAAAAATTCCAGGAAACTCATACAACTTAACAAAAGGAAGATAAACAACCCAATCAAAAAAAAATGGGCAAAGGACCTAAATAGACACTTTTCGAAAGAGGACATTCAGAAAGCCAAGAGACATATGAAAACATGCTCAAAGTCACTAATCATCCAAGAGATGCATATCAAAACAACAATGAGGTGCCATCTCACATCTGTCAGAATGGCTATCATCAACAAATCAACAAATGACAAGTGCTAGAAAGGATGTGGAGAAAAAGGAACCCTTCTTCACTGTTGGTGGGAATGTGGCCTGGTGCAGCCATTGTGGAAAACAGTATGGCGTTTCCTCAAAAAGTTAAAAATGGAACTCCCATTTGACCCATTAATCCCACTTCTAGGACTATATCCCAAGAAACCAGAAACACCAATCAGAAAGGATATATGCACCCCTATGTTCATAGCAGCACAATTTACCATAGCTAAGATTTGGAAACAGCCTAAGTGCCCATCAGCAGATGAGTGGATTAAAAACCTGTGGTATACACAATGGAATACTATGCTGCTATAAAAAAGAAGGAACTTTTACCATTTGCAACAGCATGGATGGAACTGGAAAGCATTATGCTAAACGAAATAAGCCAGTTGGAGAAAGATAAATATCACATGATCTCGCTCATATGTGGGATATAATGATCAACATAAACTGATGAACAAAAATAGATCCAGAGACAAGGGGCAGGGGAGCGGGGGGTTAGAGATCAACCAAAGGACTTGTATGCATGCATATTAGTATAACCAATGGACACAGACACTGAGGCAGTGAGTGCTTGCCCTCAGGTGTGGGAGTGGTGGTGGGGAGCATCAATTGGGGAAAAAAAGGCATATTTAATATGTTAAACAATAAAAGAAAATTTAAAAAATGATTGCTTTTGTCAATAAAACTATACCATCTTTCACAAAATTCTAAACAAATTAAGAACTGTGATGTAGAACAAATATTATACCTGATAAAACAGGTACCAACACATTAGTTTATATTATATCAAAAAAATTTTAATGGTCCCAGATATGTTAGTATACTCAACATCTAAGCATACACTCAGGGGAACAAAAAATCAAAAGCAAATGAAACAAAAATTATGATACAAATAATCATATCTCTATAATTCCACTCAATCTTTAAGTATGGACCAGTCCTGTAAACACATCTTTTTAGAATTAGAGCATTAATTGCCTTATGTTACCTAAATTAACCTATAATTCTGACATGAGAAATGTGATATTTGTTGACATTAACTTTTGTACTTATTTTGGCACTGGTGTCTCTATCCATCTTTGTATGTCTGGGAGCCCTTGGGGAAGTGGGCCTAAGCCATCAGCGGGGGGTTAGAGATCAACCCCCTGCCCACTCGTATCCTGACATGAGAAATATCCACATTGATCTACTTTATTTAAATTATTTAAAATGTGTGTCTGACTAGAAAGCAATGAGGAAAAATAGAAAATATTATTTTGAAGGGCGTCTTCAGTCCTCATTTTTTATGAAACAAAATAATTTTTAAATAAACATTAATATAACACTTGTTTCCTTTTCTGTGTCTTCTATTCTTAGGGCCCTCCTGGTCCACCAGGACTTCCAGGACTAAAGGTATTTTCTTTTTCTTTACATCTTTTATTTGGTGTGGATTGTTTTTGTCATTGTCAATGAGATTTTAAGCTGAAACCTATCTCTTCAGGGCAATATGGGCTTAAATTTTCAAGGACCCAAGGGAGAAAAGGTGAGTAAAGATAAAAGGGGATCATTCATCCCCAAGTTTGTTCCTTTCATAGTCATTTGAACTTGCCATTTTGCCTTCTGTCACTTTGCTTACATGTTATATTTTTTTGTGTAAATTATGAAATATCACATTCTTATTTTACTTGCAAATAGGGTGAGCAAGGTCTTCAGGGCCCTCCTGGGCCACCAGGGCAGATCAGTGAACAGAAAAGACCAATTGATTTAGAATTTCAGAAAGGAGATCAGGTGAGTGTGTGGAGAGAAAATCAATGAGCGTCTGCTATAAAAGTGTCATTCCATTAAAATGCATTATAAGCTCTAATGTGATTATGTTATTTTAAAAATAACAAGGATTTGATTGCTTGTCTCATTTTCGGTTCTTATAAGTGTATTTCTAATAGCACATGATCTCACTCATCTAGGGGAAATAATGAACAATATAGACTGATGAACAAGAACAGACCCAGAAACAAGGAGGCATGGATCAGACTGTCGGGCCTCAGAGGGAGGGTAGGGAGGGTGGGGGTAAAGGGGAGAGATCAACCAAAGGACTTGTGTGCAAGCATATGCACCTAACCAGCGGTTGGGGACAACAGGGGGGTGGGGGCATGTGTGGGGAGGGGTGTGGGATGGGAATGGGGGGATGATGACAAATATGTGATACCTTAATCAATAAAGAAATTTAAATAAAAATAACAAGGATTTGAGATAATTAAATATTTAAAGAACTTTATTGATGTATAATATATATACCATATAATCCATCCATTTAAAGTGTAAGATTACATTTTCTAATATATTTAAAGGGGGGCATCTATAATACTTTCAACAAAAAAAGATACAATTTTAAAAATCATTAATACTTTCATTTTAAGTGTTGTCTTGTTATTTATCTCAAAACTTGGCTTGACCATCCACTAAAAATTAAATGAAGTGAAAAAGACGGTCCATTTGCCTAGCAGATTTCAACTTTGAATTAAAAACATCCTGTTATCTTTGGTTATACTACATGAGTCTATAGTTCAGCTTCATAAAAGCATTTCAAGCTAGTTGTAGCATTAACAGTATTAATAGTGCTTTCCTTTCTTCTACTACTACATAGGGACTTCCAGGTGAACGAGGGCCTCCTGGACCTCCAGGGATGCGTGGTCCTCCAGTAAGTAACCTAATTTTTTTTAGCATCATTTCATGTAAATTGGTATTAATATATAGTATTCTATGAACCAATGTAAAACTATTTTTGTGTGTCCAGGGCCCTCCAGGTGGTGTGAAAGGTGAGAAGGGTGAACAAGGAGACCCTGGCAAAAGAGTAAGTGTTATAATTACTAATACTCTGCAAAAATTTTTACATATATGAGTATAATTTTATTCTTTCCCTTTAATTCCTACTTTCATTGCTTCAGAATGTCACAATCTTATCTAATAATAGACAAATATGCAAATTGACCATACCTCCAACACACCCACACGCCACGCCCACCATCCAATCAGAGCGAGTATGCAAATTAACCCAAACCAAGATGGCTACAGCCACAGAGAGCAAGGTTTCCTAGGTAGCAGAGGAAGCCAAGCTTTCCGCCTGCCCTCGCCAGGCCTAAGCCTCCACTCAAGCTACAAAGTTTCAATTATAGAAGGTAAACAAATTCAAACAAATGGCGGCAGAACGGAGCTTGAGAGAGCATGCCAGGGTTGCCGCAGGCAACAGGGGAAGCAAAGCTTTCCACACACCCTGGCCGGGCCCACCCGCTTAAGGCAACAAAGTTTCAATTATAACCCCAACACAAATGGCTACGGGCCTCGGAGGGAGCCCCAGTCTTGGCTCCGCTCCAGGCTACAAAGTTTCAATTGTAGAAGGAAAATAAATTCCAGATACCAGGGCCTCCGCTTGCATTGCCAGGGGGCGTGGCCGGCATGCAAACCACCACAGGCCCCTCGCTCAGGCCACCCCACACCCCAAGGGAACCCCCACCTGATCCAGGACGCCCTTCAGGGCAAACCAGCTGGCCCCCACCCCTGTACCAGGCCTCTATCCTATCTAATAAAAGAGTAATATGCAGATTGATCATGACTGCAACACACAATATAGCTGCCCCATTTGGTCAAAGATCCTGCCCCCATGTGGACACAAGATGGCCACCACAAGATGGCCAGCAGGAGAGGGCAGTTGGGAGGCACCCGGCCTGCAAGGGAGGGCAGTTGGAAGTGATCAACCCTGCAGGAGAGGGCAGTTAGGGGTAACCAGGCCAGCAGAGGAGGGAAGTTGGGGGCAAACAGGCTGGCAGCAGAGTGGTTAGGGGGTGATCAGGCTGGCAGGCAGAAGCGGTTAGGGGCAATCAGGAAGGCAGGCAGGCAGGCAAGCAGTTGGGAGCCAGCAGTCCTGGATTGTGAGAGGGATGTCCGACTGCCCGTTTAGGCCCGAACCCGGTGGGATCGGGCCTAAACGGGCAGTCGGACATCCCTCGAGGGGTCCCAGATTGGAGAGGGTACAGGCTGGGCTGAGGGACAACCCCCCTCCGTGCACGAATTTCGTGCACCGGGCCTCTAGTTGAATACATAAAATATTATTTTATTTAAGTGTTGTTATAATATTGAAGTCTATTTATTTATTATAATATTGAAGTCCAAAAAAAATCTACTTAATATAGTCCAAGTCAGGAATAAAGGTTGTTATGTTCTTTAACCTCATACTTCCTAAATAACAAGTTTATATTCTTGCATTTCTTTGAATCCTATAGGGTAAACCGGGCGAAGATGGAGAGAATGGCCAGCCAGGAATTCCAGTGAGTAAAGTCCATTCCCCCAGAAAAAAAAAGGCAAGGTCAGGAAGCAGGATGGCCAAGAGGCTTATATTAAGAATAGTTTAAATGAATGGAAATTACTCTTTTTTTTTTGAACATGAATTTGAAATTCCTGTGTTTTTGTGTCAGATTTTTTGAAACCAAAATCTGATTCTGTATTTTATTTTTTAAATTAAATTGATTGCAGTAACCTTGATTAATGAAGTTATATAGGTTTTAAGTCTACAATTCTATAATACATCATTTATATATTGCATTGTGTATTTATCACCCAAAGTCAAATTTCTCTTTGTCACCATATATTTGACCCCTTTTACCTTTTACTATCTCCCCCAAACCTCATTCCCTCTGTTAACCATCATACTATTGTCTGTGTCTATGAGTTGCTTTTTGTTTGTCTTCATTGTTCATTATTGCTTTTTGTTTTATATTCCACTCATCAATGAAATCATATGGATCTTGACTTTTTCTGTTTGACTTTTATTTCGCTTAGCATAATATTCTCAAGATCAATCCATGTTGTCACAAATGGCAGTATTTCATCTTTTCTTATTGTTGAGTAGTATTACATTGTATGTATGTGTGTACACGCACACACACACACACACACACACACACACACGTTTAAGCCAGATTTTTAAGTCAGATTTATTGAGATATAATGTTTGTACTGTAAAATGAATCATTATTAACATACAGTTATGTGTGTATTGACAAATGCATACATCTGTGTTACCAACTCCATAATCAAAAACAATTCCATCATCCTCAAAAGTTTCCTCACACTCCTTTTTTCATAGTCATTCCATCCCCTCCATCCCAACTTAAATCTCCAGCAAAAATTGATCTGTTCTTTATCCCTATAATATTACCTATACCATAGTATCATACAAATGGAATAATATTGTATATAGATTTTCAAGTTTATTTTTCAATTACACAGTTTACATTCAATATTATTTTGTATTAGTTTCAGGTGTACAGCATTGCAGTTAGACAATCATATAGTTTACAAAGTGGTCTCCCCAATACTTCAATTACCCACCAGCACCATACATAGTTATCACTCTGTTCTCTGTATCTATGAGCTTTCTGTTTTGTTTATTCATTTATTTTGCTTTTTAGACTCCACATATGGACCTAGAAGGTGTTATGCTAAGTGAAATGAGTCAGACAGAAAAAGGACAAATACAACATGATTTCACTTCTATGTACATGGCCTTTTGAATTAATATTCATTTACATAGCATTAGTATTCATTTGTATATCAATAGTTCAATCACTTTTATTGATGAATAGCATTTGTTTGTATGGGTATAGCAAGACAGACTTATTCATTTGCCCATTGAAGGGTATTTTGATTGTTTCTGGTTTTGGCCATTATGAATAAAATTGCTAAAATCATTCACATACAATTTTTTTGTATGAACATAAGTTTTTTAAGTAAAAGTTTTGACAGATAATTCAAATTACTAAAAAATGGAGAAACATTTAAAACGTCTCAGTCCAGGAATATTATTTCAAGCAGCCTTAATATTAAGAGTATCCACAGTAGATATTAAAAGAAGTTTTCAAGGAAACATAGGAAATTTGATGACATTTGGAGAGAATTTCGAAGGAAAGGATTATTCTTAACAAGACTGGAAGTTGGAAGCAATAAAATCACAAAAATTTATTTACATGTAATTTTACTGAACAGGCAGTCTTCAAATTTATAAACTACAGATTCACAAATGGCTTAAACATATAAAATGGTATAAGAGGAGGCAAATTCAGGGCCTCAGTTCCTGGTTTCTTTTGGAACATTTTGTCTTTGTTTAATGATTAGCAGCCATGATATTCAACAATTTGCCTGATTGTTTTCTATAGCTATACCTAGGGAAAAGGCTGTTCTCTGTATTGGGAGAACTCAAATTAGGTCAAACAAAGGTAGTCTTGCCAGTGGGGTCTTTTTGATTAAGTACTATTGGTTTTTGAAGCTACTGCGAAGCTGAGGAGGGATGATGGGAATAGATAGAGCAAATTAAAATGTCACTTGTTTTCAATAAATGCTTCCTGGATGGCTGCAAGCCTTTGGCTAATTTCTAGAGTTCTAAAAGGGTTGACTCCAGCTATTTTTTTTTATGGAGGGGAAGATTTGGAGATTCCCTTACTTCATCATTTTGCTGATGTCACACTGTCCTCTGTGTTTTAACAGGGTTTGCCTGGTGATCCTGGTTACCCTGGTGAACCAGGAAGGATTGGAGAAAAGGTAAGACTTTTAATACTTTGAAGTGACTGATTTTATCCTAGTTATAATAATAATTCATTTATCTCCCAAGACTGAGTTATAAATGAAAAGTTCTAAATAACTAGCTTTTGTATTCAAAACATACATTCTTTATCCATCTTTTGATGTTGCCCTCTTTTTTCAAATACCACTTCCTCTGAATTTTCATCCATTGTTCTAAATCACAGTCCATGAAGAATTGTTTAATTTTAGCATTTCCATTGTGAAAAGTTGATGCCTTTACTTTAAATATGTATCTGCAAAATTTTTGTTCTCCAGAAAGAAGATTCAGCACTATTTTAGTGAGGTCCTCCTACTAAAAAGGCTTATAGTTATGACTTTAGAATGTCTTCACAAAACATTTCCATTCTGTATGCAATTATTGTCTAGAAGGCTGTGACTAATTCTTTGCTGCTTTTTTCTTTCATTTGGCTATGCAGCCTGACAGTAGAAATTTATTTAGTTGCCTATTTTAAAAGTGACTTTGAAAGAATGTATGAAGCGCACAATTCCCATATATATAACAGATCACAAAATATCCAGTTTTCCAATCTCTATGGTCTCTAATTGCTTTGTATGAAAACCCAAACTGAAAAACTTTGTTTTGCAGGCAAGGTGTTACAAACTTAAATGTATTCTGAGGGCACTATTTAAATGGTGGTTTATCTCAAAATTATATCTGAGTTTTATTTTGAAGTAAGAGGCACAAGTAGAATAAAGGAAATTACATATACTCAGAGAATACGGTTGTTTTTTCAAGTATTAAGTAAAAAGTTATAGGACAGAGTAACTTTTTTCATTGATTTGAGAGAGAAACATTGATCGATTGTCTCCCATAAGCAATCAAACCTGTAACCTGGGTATGTGCCCTAGCTGATAATCGAACCTACTATCTTTTGGTGAACAGTGGATGCTCCAACCAACTGAGGAACACCAGCCAGGGCTAAGACAGAACAACTTTTTAAAGTAAAAAGAGCTTATAGATAGGTTTCTATAAACAAGTCTAGAACAAGAGTAGAGTTATGGTAGAGAAATCTATTCTTAGGTCTTGGCCAGTAGAGTAAAAATTGAATACTGTGTTCTTCATGCTGTTTTAGCTAGTGGTTAAGGGTAATAGTTTTGTCTGGATTTGTTTTTCATTAACTACTGAGAGCAAAGTCACAAAAGTAATTATGATTTATTAGCTATTCCTGATATACTTAAGTCCATCAGCTATAATATATCTGTCAATAATGGAAATTACACTAAATTTATGACCTTGACAAGTTTTATGAAAAGAAACATGACTAAACATATAAATATGTAATGGTTTAAACTAATTATATTGGTACAAATTTTTTATTCAGTATATTCTTTATAAAATATTTAAAGTTTCTTAGAAAATATGAATTTTAAAATAAAAGATGTTAGAGCTAGAAATATCTTAGAATCCTACCCTATAGATAAGACAGAGAAATTAATTTATTTGGTCAAGATTGTATAGCTAGTAAATCTGAAACAGCATCACAGGTCTTCGTAGTCTTAGGTCACTATTGTTTTGTTTACCTCATGATATAGTGTTTGATATATTTTATTATGGATTTCTGGGACTTTATGAATCTTAGTTATCTGTTATGTTTTTGAAGAAATGGATGTTTCAATGTGACTTTTACTAACCTATTTTAAAACTGTATTGAACAGGGCCAAAAAGGTGACATTGGCCCACCTGGCCCTCCTGGACTTGTAAGTTTTTCTTAGTCTTCCTTTATCAAATGTATTAATGAATTTTCATTTTTGTGCCTTAATTATATACTATGTACCCTTTCCTAATAGAACACAAAATTCCAAGTCATTATCAATTTCTACTGTCTTAAAAATCTTTACATCTAAAAATGTTAGTGATGTTGACCTCAAAGTCTTTGTATTGTTCTGTCTGTGTATTACGTCTCCACAGTAAAGTTCCAAAATTATGAGATTGGGTTGTTTTGCATCATGATTACCAAATCATTTTTCAAGTAACCAGCAGGTGGTGCAAGTGTTGCTTACAAAGTTTCAATAAAAGAAACTGTTGGGGAGCTAGGAATTGGTCATTTCCCCTGCAAAGCTCAAGGTAAAGAAGAATTTAATCTAAGGAGGTTTTCTCAATTTGTAATTGTCTGAGTCACACCTCTTTTCCCCCCTGAGTGGGTTCTTCTAGGGACCTTTAATAACAAATGTAGCAAACTGCTTCATGAAATAATAATTGGGAATTTACAGATCTTCTGTCATGTTTGCATCCACCATGAAATTTAAATCAAATATATTTTCATCTTATTAAGAATAAAATATCATGTTGCAATTTGACAGATTGGTTTTTCTTTGGCTGAAATTTGGTAAAACTCTTGACTTTAAACTGTATTAAATCTGCAATGTGCAAGTGCCATGAAATCTATGTACTCAGATATAATTATATTCTTTCTCCCATAGTGAGCTTCAGATATTGATACTTAGTACCTTATTAAAATCTAACGAGGATATACTTTTTAAAATATTATATAATTTTATTCACTTTAATTTTAAAATCAGTTTTAGTACTCTAAGAAATCATTTCTTTATCAAATAAGATGATAAAATTTTTATGAAGATCAGAAAACATGGAAATTTTGAGAATCAGTTCTTTCCAGCATCTCACTTTCCCCTTTGAATTGCTATCCCAATTCTAGGTCCCACAACTTTCAGTGTTCTTTTGTCTGAATGTTTCTTATATCCAGTGAAATATCACACTTTTCCAGTAAGTGTTGATTTGTACCTTGGACGGATACTTTCTTAAATTTAAAGCTTACTAACCTTTATAGCTCTAAGAAATTAATTTTTTTGTATTTATTTAATATGAAATCCTTTAGATGCTAAGGTTCTAAGAAGAAAGAGAGAAAAGGAATAATCAGTTCATTGATTTTAATCAATAAAGTCTTCCTGGAAGAGATAAGTTTTCTTTTTCTTTTTTTTAAGAGAAAGAAAAAAATGGGTTAATAAAGGGAAAGGTTGGAAGAAGGCATTATTGATATTTAAAATGGCATATTAAAAAAATTAAAAATAAAATGGCATATTCAAAAGCAAAGACAAGGATGTGCAAGTTGCATGAAGTGGTTATAATCAAATAGACCTCACTCTACTAAAAATTCATCACTAGTAATAGCCGGAGATGAAAAAGGTAAGAAAGGTATTGGAAGTAAAAAGTGACTTGACAGAGGACAGGGTTAAAAGTAGCATAAGTTATAGTAAGAAGTAGTGAACAATTTTGAGTCTTTAAACACAGAAAAATTAGGTTTTGAGGAAGCATATCCTAGCAATAGATTTGGATTCAAGAGGAAAAATTCAAAGGTGCTTCTGTTAGTCCAAATGTGAGGTAAGGATAGTAACTGTGGCAAAAGAAAAGAAGAGGGAAAACTAGAGAGACATTTGCAGTAAAGACTGATCAGGCTTGGTTAAGTGATTGCAATGAATTGAATGTGAATTATAAGGCAATATACATCTAAAATAATGATAGCTCTATAATCCTGGAGCTCAGGAGAGTGGTAATATTATAAATGGTTTTTGATTTCTAATCAGTTGAAGGAGTGATATAGAATGTGACTCAATCTTTGTAATGGTCAATGATTTTGCATCTCAGCACTTTGTGAAAATGATGATGTTATAATCAGATGTAGCTGCTAGGTTATCTTCTGGAGAACGAGATTCTGCTTTTTTGAGTTCTTTTTCTTTCTTTTATAATAAAGGTAATTCCTAGGCCTGGGACTGGTGTAACTGTAGGAGAAAAAGGAAACATGGGATTACCTGGCTTGCCTGGAGAAAAAGGAGAACAAGGATTTCCTGGAATACAGGGTCTACCTGGCCTTCCTGGACCTCCAGGTAAAAGGGACTGTACTAATGCTCTTGTGTTTGTGTTATGGAATTGGCACAAAAAGGCAACAGTCAAACACTCGGAGGTTTCAGGAGAGACCTTTCTTTAATCAAGCAGTGCTGATACAAAGATCCAAAGCCTGAGCAAGTGATACAATGAGATTGCCCCATATATACTGTACATTCCTAGGTTTCTTTGTTTTCTATCTGTTTCCTAACTACCAGGCTTTTGTGGTGGGCTTCACAGCTCCTCTTGAGTCAGTTAGAATGAGGAAGTTAGATTGTATCTAAATGCCTGTTCTGGGTAGTGCCTCTAGCTAAGCTGTTACATTCTTTTGTTTATGGCCCATTGTAAATTGGGAGTAATTAGGAAAATAGGTCTTGCAAGATCAGATTGTTAAGAAAGGACAGTGACTTAATATGCTACCAAGAATGTACTGATTAACAGATTCAGGCTGCTAGTCTTTCTATATCCTTTCTCATTTGTAGCTTCTTTACTAATGCACATATACAATATTATCTTACTAGTTCCAAGGTGAACACGGCAATAGAAGACATGAGTATCTTTTAATTGACAGAAACTTCCCCACTGTTACTGTAGACTTTCTCAACAAAGCAACAAACAACAAGTGTTGTCAAGACTGGGAATGCAGACTGGTGTAGCCACTGTGGAGAACAGTATGGAATTTCCTCAAAAAGTTAAAAATAGAACTCCCATTTGACCCAGTGATCCCATTTCTAGGAATATATCCTAAGAAACCTGAAACACTCATCAGAAAGAAAATATGCACCCATATGTTCATAGCAGCACAATTTATAATAGCTAAGATTTGGAAACAGCCTAAGTGCAGATGAATGGATAAAAAGGAATGCAAGGACAAACAAAATAAAATGAAAAACTTTATAAAGGTAAAAATAAAGCAAAGAATATAAAGGCAAGAGGAGGCACAAATAAAATCAGTAAAGAAAAATGATTATTGCCATAAATACAATTAAATTTTTTAATTACAAGATAAATATAAAGCTATATCAATTTATTTGAAATTCTAGATTAAATATACATTCCTTAAGAAGCAGAAAACATAAATTAGCAAAATTGTCCTGAGAAAGTATATTTCTAAATCTAAGTACAGATAAATTACCATAGAAGATTTTGAAATGTTAAAGATCTCTATTGGAATGCATTGGTATTATGGTTGGTTTTATAGATTTTTTTCCAATGAATTCTACCAAGCTATTGAGCATATAATTCTCATATTTTAGAACATTTTTAAATAAAGAAAACTCAAGTGAATAGCATTGATACCAAAGAACCAAGGAGATGACACTAGAAATAACTATACAGTAAATCAATCTCATTAATGAACACAGAAAAAATAATCCTAAAAAAATATTATCAAATTAAGCCAACCTAAGATTGCAAGGATGGTTCAACATTACTGTAGTTGACTACACTGATAGATTAAAAGAAAATAGGCCAATAGATACAGAGAAATCAGTCAATAAAATTTAATATCCATTGATTGTTAAAAGGAAAAAAATCTTAAAAGGTAGCTACCGTATTTTCCGGCGTATAAGATGACTGGGCGTATAAGATTTTCCTGGGTTAAAAAGTCGTCTTATACGCCAGAAAATACGGTAGTCCAATTTATCTAATCCATTATATCTAATCTAAGGTGACCAGACTTCCCGCTTTTGGCGGGACAGTCCCGATTTTTAACAATTTGTCCCGCGTCCCGCGGCATTTTAAAAAAGTCCCGATTTTTGGAAAGAATGCATGACAAGCTAGGGAACGGTGGGAGAACGGGAAGGGAATATACGGTTTTCGGAGGCCGTGTGGCTATTTAGCCAGGATATGAGTTTTATATTATTTTTGTTAATTTTATAATGTTAAACTTTAATAACAAATAATTGTTGATAACTGATTATCGAGAACTGCTTATCAAAGTTCGCATTGTTGATCAGTTGTTAGAATTCGACCACCATTGTTTGGACTTAATGAACAATGGCATTTTTTGGGATTGGCAACGACAAAAACATTTTGTAACTGTCTCTCAGACGATACACATCATACTGCGTGCTAGTAAGCTAGTTAAACAAGTGGTGTCATTACAAATCAGCTATTCAGATAATTTAGGTAAGTAATTTATTTATTTATTTCATAAATACATAAATTTTCTTGAATTTAGCAGACAGTACTTGTATTATTTATATTTTATAGTGGCGGCAAAAAGTCTAGCACCGGCCTTGAAAATGACATTTAAGACTTACGTTATGGCAAATTCATGACCTTTTAAACAACAACAGCAATCTACTAAAAAAAAATTCACTCAAATGAGAAATATGCCAAAGAATAAAATACTATACATAATTTTTTATTTATTATATTTGTAAATTGTACTTATGTTGAAATTCAAAAAAATATATTACAATACTATTTTTGCGTTCTATGAAAATTTTTGTTGCTCCATATAGACCAAATTTTTAATCAAGAACCCTCCCCCCCCCCCCCCCCCCCCCCCCCCGTCAATGCTGTCCTGCTTTACCAATGTTAAAATCTGGTCACCTTAATCTAATCCCATCAATATAGTCCAATATACCATATTTTCCGGCGTATAAAACGACTTTTTAACCCAGGAAAATCTTATACGCCCAGTCGTCTTATACGGCCGAAAGTACTGTACTTTAACTTGATGCAACTATGTACTTCATACAGGAAGTACAGGACTGTAGATGAAATGTCATACTTTGTGGTGAAACATCAGGAACATCCTTATCAAGAAAAGAAAAAAAAGATAATGATACTCAGAGCCACCGATACTATTTGTTCTTATACTGGTGATCACAGCCAGGGCACTAATTCTGGAAGAAAGAAAGAGGTGTAAGGATAGAACAGGAAAAACACACCAAATGGTTATCCACAAACCCAGAAAGTCTGAAATATCAAAGGGCAAATTATCAGAACTTAGAATGTTTGCAAGGTAGCCAGAAATGAGTTGTATACTTAAATAATATGCCTTTTCTATATCAGCAATAAAAATTTAAACATATAACAGAAAAATTCTAGTTAAAAATAGTAATAGCAGTAAAATTCACAATAGTAATTAACTTATGAATAAACCCAACAAAAGATATGTAAGAACTCTGCAGACTTTTTTTAAAGTATATTTTTATTGATTTTAGAGAGGGAGGGAGAGATAGAAACATCAATGATGAGAGAGAATCATTGATTGGCTGCCTCCTGCACGCCCCCTACTGGGGATCAAGCCTGCAACCTGAGCATGTGCCCTTGACCAGAATCGAAATTGGGACCCTTCAGTCCGCAGGCCTAAGTGCTATCCACTGAGTCAAACCAGCTAGAGCATCTCTGCAGAATTTTGTAAAATATCCTATCTAATAAAAGGGTATAATGCAAATTAACCATCATTCCGTCACAAAGATGGAGGCACCCATAGCCACAAGATGGTGGCACCCAGTCCCCTCAGCCGCACCGGAGTCCCCTAGTCCTAGGGTGGCTGCCACTGAGAGTGGGCAGTGTGAGCGGCCTGGCGGAATGCTTGCTTCATTGCCACGGTGACGGAGGGCCTTTGGGCAGCGGGCATGGTGCAGCCTGGGTGGGATGCTTACTTAGTCGCCGTGGCAATGCCCCAGCTGCAGAGGGCCTCTGGTGGATAGGGGGACCGGCCCACAGCCACCATGGCTGAGCACAGGCCCAGAGAGGAGATGGCGGGTCCACCTCCCATGGAAGCAGCACAGCTCCCTCCTGGCGTCCACGCTTGCTTCTGCCTCCTGCACGCAATATCGCGCGTTGGGCTACTAGTTATTAAATAATATAAAATTAATAAATTAATGGAGAGATATACTTTATTACTTGATGTGAGAACTCTATATTATAAACAGAAGATTCTACCAAAATTTAATCTTTAAATTCAAATTAATCTAATTCAAAATCCTGATACGTTTTTACAATGAAACTAACAAGCTGATTGTAAAATTTATTTAGAAAAGTAAATTTATAAGTGTAATTAATATGGTTTTTAAAAAGAACAAAGCAGGCCCCCCAGGCCCTCCAGGATCTCCAGGTGATAGAGGACTCCAAGGAGAACAAGGAGTGAAAGGTTTGATCCTCCTTACCAGTTCTGAAATCATTGTAAAGCTGTAGTAATGAAAAAGTGTGTCAGTGGTGTAGGAATAGATAGAACAGAAGAATGTCCAGAAACATACATATGGAAACTTTGAAATGCCTATTTTTCTCTTTCTAAAGGCTTCCTAGTATTTTTAAGATTAAAAGATCACAGTATCAAAGAAGAGTAGGTAGAGAGTTATTAGTATATTTCCAAATGTAATAAAGCTGCTTTAAATTATTCTTTCTTACACACAAACTGGTACTTATGGTATTTGAAACTTTTCATCCTTTCTTCAGATATTGATTCTCATAGAAAACAGTAAGAATATAACAGGCATTATACATTAAAGGATATCTTATCATTATTATCATTATTTAATGTCTCATTGAGAACTAAAGTAATATCCCTAAAATAAGATAATGTTGATCATTTAAATGTTTTTCATCCCCCCCCCCTCATAATGTCTCACAAAACAGCAGAATATACCTCTGAAGACAGGAGGCAAAATAATGGTAACTCTGTGAATTGTTTCTTCTCCTGCAACTAAATATTTTTTTTAATCTTAGGGACTGCAGTTATGGGTCCTCCTGGTCTCCCTGGTTTTCCTGGAGAAAGGGGACAGAAAGGTGATGAAGGTCCACCTGGAATTTCTATTCCTGGACCCCCTGGATTTGATGGACAGCCTGGGCCTCCTGGCCTTCCAGGGCCTCCTGGCCCTCCAGGTCCTCACATCCCTCCTAGTAAGCTATTCTTTTCTCCTAATCTCTATTGTTGTATTTTGTTTTCATTTATAAGTAAATCTGGCTGAAATTCGCTATCATTCTTTGTGTTTCTGTTATCTATGTGATTCTACATCAACTTCTACTTTTTATTTTTAGTGATTCTTTGAGGTTTAAATTTGCTCTTCAAATTCTCACCAATATTATACAGGTAGTGGTATTACTGCAGAGAGTAACTAAAAAGAAGTCTTTTTCTCTAGCTTGTCAGGCTTTTTGTTTGTTTAGTCTTCTGGACATTTCACAACAATTAATTTGCTATCCTTTCTTTATCTTATCTCAGGTGGTGAGATGTGTGAACCAGGCCCCCCAGGCCCTCCAGGATCTCCAGGTGATAGAGGACTCCAAGGAGAACAAGGAGTGAAAGGTTTGATCCTCATAATTATTTCTTCATTCTTTCAAATCATTAGCAAAATCCCCTATATCCTCCATCCTATCTCAGCCATTCACTCCCATGGACATACCTAAGACCATTTTATTTCCAATAGTACACACTGCCATAACCTTGATTTCATTAGTCCCATTTTCTGACCACTGTCTCTATCTTTTTAGCTTACTAACTAATAAAGTGACTCCAACATTACTTTAACCTCAATGAGACGTACCAACTTTGACTACCGCTCAGCGTTTTGGTGTTTTTTCTTCCCTCTTAACCTACCTTAAATTCCATGATCAATTCATTATAATCAATTCCATGTATAAACCCTTGACTCCTTTACCCTCCACTCACTTCGTTGTACTCGGGAGAAAAACAGCCCTGGCGAGTCCAAGTTACCACCTCTAATAAGCCTGCATCTTCTCTTCATACTTTTAACACTTCCTCTTCCATTCTCATTTTAAGATTCTGACTTTGCTTCCTCCTTCACTGACCATTTGAAGCAATAACAATAGAACTTGCTCAGATTGCTATGACATTTACCCACCTACTTGTATCTGCCCATATATTCTGCCTTCCTGCCTATTATTGTTAATACTCCTATTCAAAGCCAAAACTATCTTCTCCCTATATTCTGTGCCTTGCTTTTTACTTGTATCTTTTCTTGAACAGAAGTTATTAATTAAAAGAATTCCTATTATTAATGTCATTTTTATTGTTAGTACTGTTTATGTCCTGTTTATAATATTTGCTAACCCAAAGGACCTGATAATTTTTTCCCTAGAACTCTTACCAGTTTGCCTTTGTGTTTTGATCTTTGGTCTATCTTCAATTTATTTTGAGGGGAGGGAGGGAGGGAGGATGGAAGGAGAGAGAGAGAGAGATGTTGATATGAAAGTGAAACATTGATCAGCTGCGTCATTTACACCCCCTACTAGGGCTTGAGCCCACAACCCTGGCAGGAGCCCTGACCAGAAATTGAACCTGTGACCTGTTGCTGCATGGGATGATGTTCAACCAACTGAACCACACCAGCCAGGGCTGTCTTCAATTAAATTTTGTGTATAGTTTGAAGCAGGGAATCAAAGTTCATTTTTTCTCATATGTATATCCAATTGATTCAATACCATTGTACAAAAGAGCATCATTTTCTTGCATTAGCAATTTTGTTGTAAATCTTTTGACTATTTATGTATGAGTCTGTTTCTGACCTCTTTATTTTGTTCCATTGTTATACTTTTTCTCCTTACACCAATTCCAAGCTAAATTATTATACCTTTATCTTGGCTTACTTTACATTTTCATATGCATTTTAGAATTATCTACCCAACTTTTAATTTTGGAATATTCCAGACTTCTGGCCTTCTTTCCTCTTCTCTTCTAAGCTTATTCATTAACTCTCAAGATTTTATATACTATCTACTTGCCAATGTCTTCTACATTTATGTTTTCTGTCCAGATAAAAGTATTTTCCTCTAGATTAGTATGTCCAACTGTCTACTTAACATTTAAACTTCACATCCTGATTAAATTGAAGTCTTACCTCTACCACCTCCTTCCCCATAATTTTGCCAGTAACATATTTTCCTTCTTATTAAAAGCAGGCCACTCTAGCCTTCTGATTGCTTGAGCTAAAAACCTTGACATCACCCTTGATTCCCCTCTCCTTTTGGATTCTGTATGTGACACATGATAAAACCTCATTGGTTTTACTGTAAAATCTGTTCAGAATTAAGCCAATTCTCATCATCTTCATTGGTGTCACTCTGGGAGAGTTGCCATTTATCCTAGATCACTGCAGCAGTAGCCACTTAAACAGTCACCAGGTTTCTACCCCAGCCAAAATCTTTCTTTTATTTTATTTTTGTATATATTTTATTGATTTTTTACAGAGAGGAAGAGAGAGGGATAGAGAGTCAGAAACATCGATGAGAGAGAAACATTGATCAGCTGCCTCTTGCACACCCCCTATTGGGGATGTGCCTGCAACCAAGGTACATGCCCTTGACCTGAATCGAACCTGGGACCCTTGAGTCCACAGGTCGACGCTCTATCCACTGAGCCAAACCGATTTCAGCCAAAATCTTTCTTTTAAACCTTAAGGTATATCAAGCTGCTTTTCTGCTTAAATTCTTCTACTAGATTCTCATTTCACTCATAGTTAAAGCCACAGTATTTATCGTGCTTGTGTGATGTTTTATGATATGCCACTCATTATAAACTGTTAACTTTCTGACCCAGTTCTCCTTTCTCACTCTGCTCCAAAAATCTGGTCTCATTAATTTTGCCTAGAATACTCTATACTTACTGTGCATGTACCACATCCTTTAAGTTTTTTATTATGTATCATCTTCTCACTAAGGTCTATCCTGACCGCCCTATGTAAAATTGCATGCTGCTAACTATCCTTACATGTTCAATCCCATTTATCCAGCTCTACATTTTCCTGTAAACATAACATATATATAATTTGTCACCTTCATTATTTATTATCCCTTTCCATTAGGAAATTGTGAGCAACATGGAGACATGAATTTTTCTCTGATCTGTTTGCCAATGTATCACAAACACCTACAGTGCTCAGCACACAGTAGGCACTCAGTAAATATGTATCAGATAAATCTATTATAGATATAGGCTTCTCTGACTACACTGTTAGGTAGCAATATTGTTCCTTAGTGCTAACTTCTTTAGACCTTATCTAAAGAAGGTAGATGAGTAATATACTTTTATGATGGTTTTCTCTAGGTGACAAAGGTGACACCTGCTTCAACTGTATTGGAACTGGTATTTCAGGGCCTCCAGGTCAACCTGGTTTGCCAGGTCTTCCAGGTCCTCCAGGTAAAACATCCTGCCTCTGGGCATCATTTTAAAATATTTATTGGCTAGGTATTAGTGAGCTTGTAGCTTCAGAATAATGTCAGTTTCTCATTTTATAGCTAGTCACTCATATCCTATATAATAAAAGGCTAATATGCAAATTGACCGAACGGCGGAATGACCAGTCACTATGATGCACACTGACCACTTAGGGGAAAGATGCTCAATACAGGAGCTGCCTCCTGGTGGTCAGTGCGCTCCCACAGAAGGAGTGCTGCTTATCCAGAAGCCAGGCTCACAGCTGGCGAGTGCAGCAGCAGTGGTGGGAGCATCTCCCACCTCCATAGCAGCACTAAGGACCCCTGGGGGGTCCGGACTGCGAGAGGGTGCAGGCTGGGCTGAGAGACCCCCCTCCCAGTGCATGAATTTTGTGCACCAGGCCTCCAGTTCATAAATAAATATGAAGTGCCTCTATCTGCTATGAAATAAGTTATGCTCTTGTTTCTAATAGCTGAAGCTACCAGCAGTTTTTATTAAAACATTTTGACAATATTAGTCCAGGAAAAATGTCTCCCCTATCCTCTCTAATAAAATGGTAATATGCAAATTAGTCATCACTCCACTACATAAGCCATGCCCACCAGCCAAGCCACACCCACCAGCCAATCAGGGAGAGTATGCAAATTAACCCAAACCAAGATGGCTACAGCCACAGAGAGCAAGGTTTCCTAGGTAACAGAGGAAGCCAAGCTTTCTGCCTGCCCTTGCCAGGCCTAAGCCTCCACTCAAGCTACAAAGTTTCAATTATAGAAGGTAAACAAATTTAAACAAATGGCGGCAGAATGGAGCTTGAGAGAGCAGGCCAGGGTTGCCGGCGGCAACAGGGGAAGCAAAGCTTTCCGCACACCCTGGCTGGGCTCACCCGCTTAAGGCTACAAAGTTTCAATTGTAGAAGGTGAATTAACTGCCACAGAAATGGCTGCCGCCCTGGAGGGAGAAGCAGGCTTGGCTCCGCTCCAGGCTACAAAGTTTCAATTGTAGAAGGAAAATAAATCCCAGATACCAGGGCCTCTGCTTGCGTTGCCAGGGGGCGTGGCCGGCCTGCAAACCACCACAGGCCCCTTGCTCAGGCCGCCCCACGCCCCAAGGGAACCCCACCCTGATCCGGGACACCCTTCAGGGCAAACCAGCTGGCCCCTACCCGTGCACCAGGCCTCTATCTTATCTAATAAAAGAGTACTATACAGATTGATCATCACTGCAACTCACAATATAGCTGCCCCCATGTGGTCAAAGATCCTGCCCCCATGTGGACACAAGATGGCCACTACAAGATGGCCAGCAGGAGAGGGCAGTTTGGAGGCACCCAGCCTGCAAGGGAGGGCAGTTGAGAAGGACCAGGCCTGCAAGGGAGGGCAGTTGAGAGGGACCAGGCTTGCAAGGGAGGGCAGTTGGGAGGCACCCAGCCTGCAAGGGAGGGCAGTTGAGAGGGACCAGGTTTGCAAGGGAGAGCAGTTGGAGGTGATCAACCCTGCAGGAGAGAGCAGTTAGGGGTGACCAGGCCGGCAGAGGAGGGCAGTTGGAGGTGATCAACCCTGCAGGAGAGGGCAGTTAGGGGTGACCAGGCTGGCATAGGAGGGAAGTTGGGGGCACACAGGCTGGCAGGGGAGCAGTTAAGCATCAACCAGGCTGGCAGTGGAATGGTTAGGGGGTGATCAGGCTGGCAGGCAGAAGCGATTAGGGGCAATCAGGAAGGCAGGCAGGCAAGCAGTTGGGAGCCAGCAGTCCTGGATTGTGAGAGGGATGTCTGACTGCCCATTTAGGCCTGATCCTGGTGGCCTAAATGGGCAGTCAGACATCCCTCCAGGAGTCCCAGATTGCAGAGGTTACAGGCTGGGCTGAGGGACAACCCCCCGCCGTGCACAAATTTCGTGCACCGGGCTTCTAGTTTTATATATGGTGAGAAAAATTACTCATATAGCGTCAGACTTCTTTCTTCCAGAAAATTGGGGGAATACCTGACCCCTGAGTATATTTTCCAGTGGTAGAGCTTAGTCATTGGGGATGTATCACATGTTGTCATGAAGGAATGGGAATTCTACAGGAGTTTGGTAACCAATAGCCAATATTCCTCTTTTTATATGTAATTTCTTTTTCATGTGTCTAATCAAAACCATATTTAATATCCATTGACCCACAAATCTTTTACTCAACTACCTCTTGGGATATCTCAATATTATATTATCTTAAAATCAAACTTTATGTCTATGTCAGGGCTTAAACTAGACACCAGATCTCTTACCTTTCTGTCCAGTGTATCTGCCAAGGAAAGCAATTCATTTGGTACTTGGAAAGTCTTATAATTGCCACTAGAAGTTAATAATCTAGCCTTGTACCTTCAGTTTAATGGTTCTCAAACTTGAGAGTGCATCAGAATTACCTGGAGGGTTTATTAAAACCCAGATTGCTGGGTCCCACCCCCAAATTTTCTGATTCAGTAGATCTGGAGTGAGGGTCCAATAATTAGTAATTCTAACCAGTACTCAGGTGATGCTGATTCCACTGATTCAGGGACCCATTTGGGGAATGCCTACTTTAGTAATATTTCCTCTAGTCATTGAGTACCAAAAGTTTCTCATAAACCAAATTTTAGGGAGTGACAAACTAAATAAAGAATTGATGAGGATCTGGGAAAATTGCTTAAGTCAGAACAAAGAAAGATATACAGACTTGCCCTTATCCCCTTCTCCCCTTGGCAGTGGGATAGTTAAAGGAGCCTCTGTGCATAGTGCTTGCTAGCTGTGAACTCTTGAGAGGATTTAGAGTTGGAAGTACCTGAGAATACAATATTGTATGTAACATGAAATGTTAGATTTACTTAAAAGGACGAATGATTTCTTCATTTTTAGAGAATAAAATCAGAAAACAAAAATGTGACCTCTTAAATGGGATTGAATGGGGTTCTTATTTTAAAACTTGACTTGCTGACTTAATTTTTATATGCTTTGTCAGTGGTTCAACTTCAAAGCTCACATTATTGTGTGTGTGTGTGTGTGTGTGTGTGTGTGTGTGTGTGTGTGTGTGTTAGGATCTCTTGGTTTTCCTGGACACAAGGGTGAAAAAGGACATGCTGGTGAAACTGGTCCCAAAGGATTAAGAGTAAGTTTTGAGTATATTATACTACAAAATAAGTTAAATAAATCCATTTACACTTTGATTTTCACTTGTGGATATATTTTAAAGAAGTTTAGTTTTTCTATTAAATTGTGATTTATTTGATTCCTTGATTCTCCCTGACTCACAGGACTCTCTTGATTAATAGATTTGTACACTAAATGTTATTGGGTGGGTTGATGGGGTAAACTGGAGAAATGAAAGTTTTAGAAATACAAAGAGCCCAGCCATTTTGGCTCAGTGGATCGGCATTGACCTATGAACCAGGAGGTCATCATTTGATTCCCCATCAGAGAACATGCCCAGGTAGGGAGCCTACAGGAGATATCTGATCAATGATTCTCTCTCATCATTGATGTTTCTATCTTTCTCTCCCTTCCTTTCTGAAATCAATTATATATATAAAAGGCTAATATGCTAAGTGTCCAACCATCCAACCCGTAGCAATGATGCGCACTGACCACCAGGGGGCAGACGCTCAATGCAGGAGCTGCAGTGACACGCACTGGCCATTTACAGAGAAATGGCACCA
Organism: Cnephaeus nilssonii; assembly: GCF_951640355.1. Taxonomy (NCBI): domain Eukaryota; kingdom Metazoa; phylum Chordata; class Mammalia; order Chiroptera; family Vespertilionidae; genus Cnephaeus; species Cnephaeus nilssonii. Next base: position 76,126,330 of record NC_137071.1, read on the forward strand.
TGGACCTGGCACCCACAAAGCAACACTTGGCTTCTCCCAAATGGGCTGCCATCACCCCGGAGCAATAGCCCACCAAATCGCAGCTGATGCTGCTGAGACCCCATGGCGCAAAATACGGCCCACAGCCCAGTACAGAAACGGTCGCTGTGGGTACCGGGTAATGATGTCATGTAGCAACACCTGGCTTCCTCTCCCTAGCGACTAGCATCCTTGGAGTTTCTTCAGCCCAGGAACATGACTTGCTTTATAGCCAGGTGGAAACATTTTACACTTTAACCAAATGTCTGTGAAGCATTTTCCTGTGCCTCATATCATTTGATCCTCACAGAAATCCTGGAGTAGGTAGATAGGAGACTTGATGAAATCCTATCTTCTTTTCATTAGCCAGAAAATGGAGATTTAGAAAGCTTAGAAACTTGACCCAACTGAAAAGAAGTAAGAAATGGTGGACCTTGAAAATGACTTCAGGTTTTCTCACTGTGTAGAATATAGTCAAACACTGCTGCAGTTAAATATTTTATCCTTTGTTCTCCCTGCATGATCTACAATAATTATCTGTTTCATGTTGATATTTACTGCAGTGTTTCTGACAATTACCTAAAAGAGAAGTTGGGATGCTTCACTGGGCTGGGAAAAGTTAGCTAAATCAGAAAGCAGGTTTAATTAGCAAGTTTATTCTATATATATAAAAGGCTAAATTGACTCATGCATGCACGATACATATAAAGCTCTCACTGGCACCAATCGCATGCTTGTGTTTCAATCTGTCATTGTCGATCGTGAATTTGGTTGACACTTCTATTATAGAGAAAGGGCAAATAGCAATATTAAAATATTTCTCCTAATTAATTTCCTTTCAATGTGCATGAATTCATGCACCAGGTCACTATATATATATATATATATATATATATATATATATATATATATGTGTGTGTGTGTATCTATATATACATGTGTGTGTATGTGTGTGTGTGTGTGTGTGTGTACATAAAAAGAAAGTGATTTTCTCTTTCATTTTCTCCCCTTCCTTTATTTTCTTTACCCCTTCAGGGCATACCAGGAGGTCCTGGTGCTCCAGGCTTTCCTGGACCTAAAGGTGAACCTGGTGACATCCTCACTTTTCCAGGAATGAAGGGTGAAAAGGGGGAGTTGGGTTTCCCTGGATCTCCAGGTCTCCCTGGTTTACCTGGCATACCTGGACAGGATGGATTGCCAGGGCTACCTGGCCCCAAAGGAGAACCCGTGAGTTGGTTTGATATTCTTGGTTTTCTAATGTCAAATTGTTACTTAGGGATGTTTCCTAGGATATGCTTGTTGCGACATGAACACCTGATCAATGCTGAAAAGAAAATGATTAATATATAGAAAAGGTACTTTATAGGGTTTCTTTACCACTCTTTTCTCTCAGTTTTTTTATCCATTTCTTATTTTTAGCCCAGTTTTATACTAAGTAATATTAGCTATGAATAGGTGGGCAAAATGTTAAGATGCTTGTGGGTCAATGTAAGGTTCCCCTTCTATTACCCCATATGCCCTTGTCTGAATTTATTTAGACCTAACGGCAGAAGTCTCATTTGCCTTTTATATATAGTAAGCTTAGAGGTTAGTGTGATTAGATAGCCATTGTTAAATGTGTTATGGAACCTAAATGTTGAACATAAATGAACAGACTTATTTTGTGTGCAACACATAGCCCAGAATATTAGGTAGAAAGTGTTATTTATATAAAATATTAGATAGACTGTAAACTTCTTGACATACTAGAATATAAACTTCATTAGGGCAAAGTTTTTTGTTTATTTTTATTCTTTATCTGTATCACCAGCACCTGGCACATAGTAGGAGCTCAAGAATATTTGTTGAAGGAACAAATAAGTGAAGTGGTCACACATACCATTCCATAGCACACACTTATACAGCTTGTAAGAACTATTTATGGCTGTATCATTTCTCTAGTTGTATTCAGTAATACCAACCTACAGATAGTTGTTATATCTATGTTTCTGTATTAAACTTTTCCCTTTTCAGGGTGGAATTGCTTTTAAGGGTGAAAGAGGTCCCCCTGGGAAGCCAGGTTTGCCAGGTCTCCCAGGGAATAGAGGGCCTATGGGCCCTATTGGTATTGGCCCTCCAGGCCCAATGGGTGAAAAAGGCATACAAGGTGTGGCAGGAAATCCAGGCCAGCCAGGAATACCAGGTGAGTATGATTGCTTTGTTTTTAATTTGGTGCTTAAAAGAAGAAATGTGTTATCTTTGGCCACTCTTCCTTTCATAAGAGATATTCGGGCTTTTCAGAACTCCTTAGCAAGGGAATACAATATGTATGCTTTTATTATGGGTGGGTTCCTCTTTAAATGTTTTTCTGAATATCTTCATTTTTATTGTTTCTGTTGTTTTCCTATATATATATATATATATAATTTTTTTATTGATTTTAGAGAGGAAGGGGGAGAGAGATATAGAAACATCAATGATGAGAGAGAATCATTGATCAGCTGTCACCTGCATACCCCTTACTGAGGATGGAGTCCACAAGCCGGGCATGTGCCCTGACTGGGAATTGAACTGTGATCTCCTGGTTCAAAGGTCAATGCTCAACCACTGAGCAATGCCGGCCAGGCTGTTTTTGTTGTTTTGAAGTATAAGATACAAAATGCAAAGTTTAACAAATAATTATATTGGAGACACACATGTAACTACCACACACATCAAGAAACAGAACATTGCCAGCATCCTAAAAACCCCCATTTTCCTCTTTGTCCTTTCCTAATCATATCCCCTTCGATTTCTCCAAGAGAAACCACTGTCTTAACTTTTACATAGTTTCCTTCCATTTAAACCCTAGTGTCATCACCTAAATATGAATTCCCAAACAAAATATTTTAAGCTTTTTTCCAATTTTTTATTGATTAAGGTATTACATATGTGTCCTTATCCCTCATTGCCCCCCCACCTCACCCCTATACATGCCCTCAACCCCTTGTTGTCTCTGTCCATTGGTTATTCTTATATGTATGCTTCTTTTTGAACTTTATATTAATGGAATTGTAAGATAAGTATTATTCATGTTAACTCTGTGTATAGCTACAGTATATTCATTTTCATTGCTGTTTAGTATCTTGTGTGTGTGTGTGTGTGTGTGTGTGTGTGTGTGTGTGTATGTGTGTATCACAGTTGATGTAACCATTCTATCATTAATGAACAATTGGCTATTTTATAATTCAGACCTATTATAAATAATGCTTCTGTGTACACTCTGGTATATATACCCTGGGGTACATGTGCCCACACTTTTCTGGGGACAAACATCAGCATATTATAGCACATGGATTAAAAATGGCCAAACACTTTTTGTCATGAATGAAAGTTTTATTTTAACACAACCATTCACTATTGACTATGGTTGCTTTTGCACTACAACCGCAGCGTTGGGCAGTTATGATAGAAACCATATGGCCCACAAAACATAAAGTATTTACTGTCTGGTCCTTTATAGAAAAACTTTGCTAGTACCTGGACTAGCATGTCTATTTAAGATTAGCATTTTCAAGGCATAGAATAAATGCATCTTAAGTTTTACTGGATAATTCCAAACTATATCCAAAGCAATTGTACCAATTTATATTTCTGTCAGAAGTATTGGAGATTGCTTATTGCTCTACATCCTCATAAACACTTTGTATTGTCACACTTTTATATTTTTGCCAATTTTTTGAAATGTGATATATCTCTTGGCAATTTTTTTGTATCTCTCTGGTTACATTAAAGTCTAGCACCTTTTTATATATTTACTAAACATTTTCATTTCCTTTTATGAAATGTCAATTCAAGTGTTTTCTCCCAACAAAATGTATACACACTTTGAATGATTATAAGGTCATTGTTTATTAACATAAAGTTCAATTTTAAAATTTAAAATAATCTACAGAAATTAATAATTTATTTGTCAATGCCTGTTTTCAAACTGATGATGTTCTGGTCCAGACACTGTTGATGACACAAAGCAATGGAATTGCAAACACCAATAATTATTTCTTTGCTATTTGTGCATCTTTAATTCATTGACTGTTGCTGGTTTGTACTATAAAAACTTTATAATTTATGTATCCCCTTAAAAAACAGTCTAGTGGCCCTTTAGTATAAATTTCATTTATTCAAAGCTTAGTTGGGCTTCACCCATTATTTCAAATCAGTTAAACCTGAAAAGGAGTGAAAATTAGGTGAGTTATCAGCTGTTAAAGTGTGTATACATTTTTGAACCATATGTATATTTATACACATACATACAGGTGTTTCTATGGAAAATAGTACAATAATCCTATATAATAAAGAGCTAATATGCAAATGGTCATCACAACCTTACACACTCACACCATAAGGGCTCAGACACTCAACATGGGGAGAGAGGAATGGGAACCAGCCAGGTACAAATGAGCTCGCGAGAAAGGAATGGGGACCAGCCAGGCTGTGGCCCGGGAGAGCAACAAGCCACCCACCCCACAGTCCCAGGTGCCAGTGGCTGCACCTGCACCTGCAGCCCAGGAGAGGGACAAGCTGCATGCCTCACCAGTCCCGGGTGCCAGCAGCTGCACCTGCGTCTGTGGCCTGGCCTGGGAGATGGACAAGCCACCTGCCCCACCGTCCCAGGAGCCAGCAGCTGGGGCTGGGGCTCAGGAGAGGGGCAAGCCACCCACCCCACAGTCCTCGGTGCCAAGAGCTGTGCCTGCACTTGTGGCCCACGAGAGGGAGAAGCCACCCACCCCACAATCCCAGGTGCCAGTGGCTGCATCTGCACCTGTGGCCTGGGAGAGGGACAAGCCACCTGCCCGGTGGTCCTGGGTGCCTGTGGCTGCGGCCCAGGCGAAGCCGCCAGCCCACAGTCCCCTGCGGCTGCAGCCAGCCCAGGTGAAGTCAGCCCGGGTCCTGGGTGGCTGTGGCTGGCCAGAGGAGGGAATCCTGGGTCCTGGGTGCAGAGCAAGGCAGAGGCAGTTAGGGGTGAGCAGGCCAGCAGGGGAGCAATTAGGGGTGATCAGGCCAGTAGAGGAGCAGTTAGGGGCAATCAGGCAGGCAGGCAGAGGTAATTAGGGGAAATCAGGCAGGCAGAGGTGGTTAGGGGTGATCAGGCAGGCTGTCAGGTTAGGATCTAGCAGTCCCAGATTGCAAGAGGCAGTCGGACATCCCCTGAGGGGTCCCAGATTGGAGAGGGTGCAGGCCGGGCTGAGGGACCCCCATGCACAAATTTCATGCACCGGGCCTCTAGTTAATAAATAATAATACAAGAATAAAGTCTGTTTCATATACTCACAACTATATACCTACTTTTATACCACCCTATATATTTTATGTGTTAGTTCTCTTCTGTTAGCTATTCATTTTGCAAATTTTTTACTCACTATGACTTGTCATTTTCACTCTGTATGGCATCTTTAATGGACAGAAATAAATTAAAATGTAGTCAAATTTATCAGTCTTTTCTATCATGGTTAGTGCTTTTAATTTCATGTTTAAGAAATTCTTACTGAACCTGAGCCCATTTTAAGTCATTTCAATTAATAAGAGGTAGGTGAACTTGAACTTTGTACACATGAAATCGTAAGGGACCATTAGTTTACTTCAATTTAATTTTTAAAGGCTCTTTTGACCTATCCTACCTAATAATAGACAAATATGCAAATTGACCATACCTCCGACACACCAATAAGCCACGCCCACAAGCCACGCCCAGCATCCAATCAGAGCGAGCATGCAAATTAACCCAAACCAAGATGGCTACAGCCACAGAGAGCAAGGTTTCCTAGGTAACAGAGGAAGCCAAGCTTTCTGCCTGCCCTTGCCAGGCCTAAGCCTCCACTCAAGCTACAAAGTTTCAATTATAGAAGGTAAACAAATTCAAACAAATGGCGGCAGAATGGAGCTTTAGAGAGCAGGCCAGGGTTGCCGGCGGCAACAGGGGAAGCAAAGCTTTCCGCACACCCTGGCCGGGCCCACCTGCTTAAGGCAACAAAGTTTCAATTATAACCAAAACAGAAATGGCTGCCGGCCTTGGAGGGAGCCCCAGGCTTGGCTCCGCTCCAGGCTACAAAGTTTCAATTGTAGAAGGAAAATAAATTCCAGATACCAGGGCCTCTGTTTGGGTTGCCAGGGGGCATGACCGGCCTGAAAACCACCACAGTCACCTCGCTCAGGCAGCCCCATGCCCCAAGGGAACCCCCACCTGATCCGGGACACCCTTCAGGGCAAACCAACTGGCCCCCACCCCTGAACCAGGCCTCTATCCTATCTAATAAAAGAGTAATATACAGATTGATCATCACTGCAACACACAATATAGCTGCCCCCATGTGGTCAAAGATCCTGCCCCCATGTGGACACAAGATGGCCACCACAAGATGGCCAGCAGGAGAGGGCAGTTGGGAGGCACCCGGCCTGCAAGGGAGAGCAGTTGGAGGTAATCAACACTGCAGGAGAGGGCAGTTAGGGGTGACCAGGCCGGCAGAAGAGGGAAGTTGAGGGCAAACAAGCTGGCAGCAGAGTGGTTAGGGGGTGATCAGGCTGGCAGGCAGAAGCAGTTAGGGGCAATCAGGAAGGCAGGCAGGCAAGCAGTTGGGAGCCAGCAGTCCCGGATTGTGAGAGGGATGTCTGACTGCCCATTTAGGCCTGATCCTACCAGGTGGGATCAGGCCTAAATGGGCAGTCAGACATCCCTCCAGGAGTCCCAGATTGGAGAGGTTACAGGCTGGGCTGAGGGACAACCCCCCGCCGTGCACGAATTTCGTGCACCGGGCTTCTAGTTTTATATATGGTGAGAAAAATTACTCATATAGAGTCAGACTTCTTTCTTCCAGAAGAGGGACAACCCCCCTCCATGCACGAATTTCGTGCACCAGGCCTCTAGTATTTAAAATATTTTTATAGATGCCATCTTTAATCATGGAAGGTTTTTTAAAATGTATTTTATTGGAGTAACATTGGTTAATAGGATCATGTAGTTTTCAGGTATAGATTTCTATGATACAAGGTCTATATATTTCACTATGAAAGCTGTCATCTACTTTTTTTTGGAATTTCATTCTTCTGTTTGGTATCTTTCTTGAATATGTAATATGTGATTGTTTTTCTTATAGATTTTTCTTAGATTGCATTTTCAAAAGACTATACTTTCTCTTTTGTGTTTTTAATTAGAAGATATATTTAGTCAAGAGAACACTTATTCACTGTTGATTCCCATTTGCCCTTAGGTCCTAAAGGTGAACCAGGTCAGACTATAACCCAGCCAGGGAAGCCTGGCCTGCCTGGTATCCCAGGCAGAGATGGTGAAGTAGGTCTTCCAGGTAGGTGAAGAATGTATTTGACCAGACCTTCAATACTTATTGGCTGCTTTATATGAAGGTTTCCCTTTTAAAAAAAAAAAAACTGTTGCTTCTCTCCTCAGGTGATCCTGGACTCCCAGGCCCACCAGGCTTGCCAGGAATACCAGGTAGCAAAGGAGAGCCAGGTATCCCTGGAATCGGGCTTCCTGGACCACCTGGTCCCAAAGGTATGTAGGAATGTGTAGCAGGCAGGGTAAGTTAACTGATTAGTATGACATTATTCTTTGACATAGTTTAGTCAACAATAAAATACATAAAGTGTACCTTTTTTCCTACATATTATAAAGAATATAAATGAAAAGTCACAGCATGCATGAACTATAATTTCATTTTTATTTATTTAAAATAGTCCAGACAGACAAGAAAATGTCTAAATCACAGATATTTAAAAATTATATATAAGCTTTAAAAATCGCAGTAATTATTATCTTTTGTGTTCATCATTGTATTTTCAGGGCTTAAAACAGTTCCTAGAACATAGTATGCAATCAATACATGTTTGTTAAATGAATGGATTGCATTAAACAGAAAACATATTTATTGCACACATGTAACCAAATAATGCTTTATTGTAAATCATATTCTCTTGACTTCCTGAAATTTTAAAAAGCTGTTACTACAGTTCTGTTTTATTCCTCACAAAATTTATTATCATGACTGGCAAGAGTGTGAATTCTTCTGAGATTAGTGCCAAACATCCTTACTCACACTAAATGACTTAGAGTCAGATTTGATTTTTTTGTGTGTATATATGCGTGTAGTATCTGCAATTGTTTTTAGCTCATTTCCGGAATTATATGGTAGACATTTTGTATACTATATATTTAGATGTAAGCAGAAGAAAATATTTTCTGCATTTTTCTGTGAGATTCATTCCTTATGTTCAGTTTTGCCTCATAATAGCCTTCATTCCAGTTTAGAAGAGAATATCTTCCACACATATTAGCCCTTTGTGAAAACGATAGGACCATAAGGTGATTGAGAGGGAATACCAAATATATGTAAAGGTTGATCTTAAGTAGTCATCTAAAATGTCATTGTGGTTTTAACCTCTTATTGTAGTCACTAAGCATGATTGGATAGGGTAAACATTGTTCATTTGGGAGTTTGGGTATCTTTCCTATAGTGTCTTCTATTTGGAGATTTAAAATGACATCATTTTACAGGTTTTCCTGGAATTCCAGGACCTCCAGGAGCACCTGGGACACCTGGAAGAATGGGTCTAGAAGGCCCTTCTGGGCCACCAGGCTCTCCAGGACCAAAGGTCTGGGACATTTGTTCTTTTCCCCTTTCTTATTTCCCCCATCTTCTTTAGCCTTAGCTTTCTATTTTGACTTGACATCATCCCAAGTCTTCGCTAGATAACTAAACTTAACTGATTATATTTTCATTAAAAATATTTAACCCAAAACAGTCTTTAATAGTCGAAGAGGTCATATTTGAAGTAAAAAAAAACATTTTGAACCTGTTTTACAGTGACCAATTATTTAATGAGATAGGAGATTATAGATAAAAGAATATAATCATCAACCCCCGCCTGTGCTTCTCTGTAGCATCACCAACCCATTTTATGTTTGTCCGTACCTCTCTGTGATGACTGTTTGAAATGCTGTTGAATATCATGTCAAGAAATGTCCCTCTGTCCCAGTTCTTTCCCAAATACACACTGCAAATCACTGCTATCAACTTTTAATGATTATGATGATGATAAATGTGTTTGAATTACTCTCCATTCCTTTTATTATATCTTAGCCAATTTAAAATTTTGTTCAGTCAACCTTCAGCAAACTGCTATGGTATGTATTTATCCTAACTGTCCCTCTATTTTTGGTGCTTAATTAATTTAAACTTCCTGTGTTTTCATCATTACAACTTTTCCCCATGGGAAGAACTACTGACCATGACACCATCTCTCATGAAAAGCAACTTCTTTATTGATTAATTATTTTTATTTTATTATAAAACTTTTCAAATGAACAAAAAAATAAAAGGAATAATACAATTAACTTTCATATATCCATCAGATTTCAAATTATTAGGATTTTATCATATTTGCTTTATTCCCTCTTTCTTTGCTGAAATATATATATTTTTTAATTTCTTTATTGATTAAGGTATCACATATTTGTACTCATCCCCCCATTCCCAGCCCACACCCCTCCCCACACATGCCCCCACCCCCCTGTTGTCCTTAACTGTTGGTTAGGCTCATATGCTTGCACACAAGTCCTTTGGTTGATCTCTCCCCTTTACCCCCACCCTTCCCTACCCTCCCTCTGAGGCCCGACAGTCTGATCCATGCCTCCTTGTTTCTGGGTCTGTTCTTGTTTATCAGTCTATGTTGTTCATTATTTCCCCTAGATGAGTGAGATCATGTGCTATTAGAAATACACTTATAAGAACCGAAAATGAGACAAGCAATAATGGTTATGCTGACAGGCAAATGAATCAGTGTGTAGTGAGTTTCTTTCTGGGCCAACAGTTCTTTTGAGACCCAATTTCAATGTCACACAGTTCATTATGTGTAAATGTCAGCCATGACATTTCAGTTCTGGATGGTGGACAAATGGTGGTAATGCTGGTCTGACCCTCTCTGATTTGGTCCTGGGCAACCTGTAGTGACGCACAGCTGTTAACTGCTAGTATGGCAAGGCGACGTCAGCATCTTCCGTCTCTTCTGTCTTCATGGCTGGAGTAGTCCTGTCGATTCCTCTGTTGCTGGAATCCACATGGTCTCGGAGTTGTTTTCTGAAAATATACAAACATATTCTCGACCAAAAGTTAATAAAGGAATATTTTCTATAAATTTGACTTGTGATCCTATTTCATTTTTTGCCCAAATGATTTTCCTCTGGCTTGTTTTGACACCTTGTGTGTTTTTCATGGGTGTCTTGCTTTTAGCCTTACAATTAATTTTCTAAAGTATTAATTTTCTAGATGTAATTACTTACAGGATATTTTTCCTTTCATGATAATATTCTTCTACTACCCCCCCCTTTTTGATTTAAATATTTGGATGCTTTTGAAAATTTTATAATGTAGTCTTGATGGCTTTTAAATTTTAATTTTTAGCACTATAATATTACTGTTTTAGGTTCATTACATGGTATGCATTTTTATCATGAGATGAACTACCAATAAAAAATTTTAGTTAACACTTTAGGGACACCTTTTTGTCCAGTACAATTAATTTTTCTAGAATATTCGCTTGTTTCAACTAGCCAATTTAAATTTGCCTGAAAAGTTGACTACTATTTTACTGTCAAATTTATTACTCTGACAACAATCTTATTTTACCCTGTAAATATTAGTGGAAAGAATTATTTGCCTTCTTGAGTAGGTCCTGAGCATTGCTGAAATATTTTAACTTAAATCTCAAAATCATGTCATTTTACCTAAAATACTTCAGTATTCATCTCTAAGTAAGTGGAAATTTTATACAAAAAAACACAATGCCATTACCATACTTAGACAAATAAAAATAATCATCTAATATTCAGTCTATTATCACATTTCCTCACTTGGGTTTAGTCTCATGCTCTCTCAGTTATCTTTTTCTTGTCCTGAAACCAGTCCAAATCATTTAATTTTTTTTACTAAGCCTCATTTCCCATCCTTCCAGATGTTCTCTCCAACTTACCACTTACTTTTCATTTAATTACTCTATTCCATCACCCATGGGTGTGTGGGGGGGAAGTATTACCTTGTATTTTCTGCTTTAAATTCTCTCTTGTAAACAATCAATACTGAAAAAGTCATAGGAGTTTTTGTTGTGTTCTGTTATGTGTATGCTCTAGGGAGAACCAGGATTTGGGCTACATGGGCCACCTGGGCCTCCAGGACTGCCAGGATTCAAAGGAACACTTGGTCCAAAGGGGGATCGTGGTTTCCCAGGACCTCCAGGTCCTACCGGACACACTGGATTGGATGGGCTACCTGGACCAAAAGGTATGGAACCTGTTGCTACTTCTCAATTTGCTTTTAACTTTTATAGATATTGAAACGATTGGGAAAGCTTATGGGTGATAAGTCCAATTAACTAGAAAGTCTATGCTGCCACTCTGTCCACTTCTTTTTTTCCATCCTTCATTGATATCGTTGTGTTTTATTTTATTGTGTAGATAATATAATCATATATGTGCAAAAGTAACACTGAGAAATCTTCCTTTTACCCCATCTCCATCCACTCTGTTCCTCCCCATTCCATATGTACCCGTTTTTAGTTATTTATTTAATTAGTTCTAGTGTTCCTTCAGACAAATATAAATCAATAAAAATATACTTTTATTTCCTTTATCAAATGATAATGTACTTACTGTTCTTTGACTTTTTGAACTTTACTTATTTTGTTAAATTATATACTAGATATCACTCCATGTCAGTATATAGAGATCTTCATTTTTTACAAATAGCTTACTAATGTTGAATTGCTTGGTTATACCATAGTTCATTCTAACAAATACTGGTTGTTAGATTGTTTTGAGTTTTTTTGACAAGTTTTTTTCTTATTAGAATTAACATAACAGTAAATAACCTTGCATACATGTTCTTTTATATGGGTACAGGTGTGATAGCAAAATAGAGTAAATAAAAATGGGTTTTCTGAATTAAAGGGTAAATGAATCCCTAGATATTATTATATTCCTCTCAATTTGTACCATTTTATACTTCCAGCAGCAATGTATGAGTATTCTTGTTTTCCCACAGCCTTGATAAGTATGTTGACAAACTCTTTGATTTTTGCCAACCTGATGGAATAAGTAGGTATCTCAGTATAGTCTTGTAAACATTTTATTGAGAAAATTTTCAAGCAGAAAAAAATAATTGTACAATGAAAACCTATCTATCCACCACCTAGGTTCTACAATTAACATTTATCTCTTCAACAACATTTTAATTTTTAAATAATTTCTATATATAATGTAGAAAGAATTTTACAGTTATTACTATACTGTAAACCCATCTTTGATATTCTATTGTCAACATTTTACTATACATGACTTATCACATATCTATCCATTGCTTTCTCCATTCATTGATTTATTTATTTTTTTCTCTTTTTTTTCTTATAAATATATTTTATTGATTTTTTACAGAGAGGAAGAGATAGGGATAGAGAGTTAAAAACATCGATGAGAGAGAAACATCGATCAGCTGCCTCTTGCACACCCCCTACTGGGGATGTGCCCGCAACCAAGGTACATGCCCTTGACCGGAATCGAACCTGGGACCCTTGAGTCCACAGGCCAACGCTCTATCCACTGAGCCAAACCGGTTTCTGCTCATTGATTTATTTTTTGATGCATTTATTTTGGGGGGGCTTTCTTTTTTCCTTTATTGATTAAAGTATTACATATGTGTCCTTCCCCCCCATTGTCCCCCTACCCCTCACTCATTGCCTCACCCCCCCTGGTGTCTGTGTCCATTGGTTAGGCTTATATGCATGCATACAAGTCTTTTGGTTGATTTCTCCCTCTTACCCCCATCCTCCCCGACCTTCCCTCTGAGGTTTAACAGTCTGATCAATGCTTCTCTGTCTCTGGATCTGTTTTTGTTCACCAGTTTATATTGTTCATTATATTCCACAAATGAGTGAGATCATATGATATTTATCTTTTTCTGACTGGCTAATATCACTTAGCATTATGCTCTCCAGTTCCATCCATGATGTTGCAAATGGTAAGAATTCCTTATTTTTTACTGCAGTGTAGTATTCCATTATGTAGATGTACCACAGTTTTTTAATCCACTCATCTGCTGATGGGCACTTAGGCTGTTTCCAAATCTTAGCTATGGTAAATTGTGCTGCTATGACCATAGGAGTGCATATATCCTTCCTGATTGGTGTTTCTAGTTTCTTGAGATAGGTGCAGCCACTGTGGAGAACAGTATGGAGTTGCCTCAAAAAACTAAAAATGGAACTCCCATTTGATGCATTTCAACATAAATTGAAATAGCCATATACTTCTTCCTAATTACTTTAGCATGCATATCATAACTACAATTGTATGGTTGTTCTTTCTCTTTTAATATAAATTTCACATTAAATGAGATACACAAATCCTAAAGGTACATTTGCTTGATTTTGATAAACACTTGTGTAACCAAATCTTTATCAAGTTATAATCTCATAAATTTCCTTTCTGTCCTTTTCTAGGTCCCCACCCCAACATCCACACTGTCAACTATATTATAATGACTTTTATCATAAATTAATTCTACCTATTCTAGAACTCCATATGGAGTCATACAGTATGTCTTTTCTTTGCAAGGTTTTGTTTTTTCCACACAGAATATTGTTTTTGCAATCCATTCATGTTATTGTGTATATCAGTAGTTCTTTATTTTTATTATTATGTCTTTTATTTATAAACTAGAGGCCTGGTTAACAAAATTCATGCACGGGGGGTGGGTGGGTCCCTCAGCCCAGCGGCATCCTCTCCAATCTGGGACCCCTCAGGGGATGTCTGATTGCCGGTTTAGGCCTGAGTGGGATTGGGCCTAAACCGGCAATTGGACATCCCTCTCAAAATCCGGGACCGCTAGCTCCTAACTGCTCACCTGCCTGCCTGCCTAATTGCCCCTAACCACTCTGCATGCCAACCTGGTTGCCCCTAATTGCTCTCCCCTGCAGGTCTGATCCACCTAACCACCTCTGACTGAGCCCCTGCCACCATGGCTTTGTCCGGAGGGATGTTCAATCTAATTAGCATATTACCCTTTTATTAGTATAGATGGTTACTGAGCAATGCATTCTGGGGAACATGGGGAAGCGGCCTTATGACTCAGAGACCAGGGACTCGACAGGAAGCTGGAAGGTGTGGTCTCACTCAACAGAGGATGGGCCCTGGATCATGGGCGAGGCCTGGACTGTGTTTAGGTCCAAGGAGCCTCCCTCCTCCAGGCACCACTTGCTCAGTGGCCTCCCGCACACACCCCGACCCGGGTTCAAACCTGCAACCTTTCAATGTATAGAATGAAGCTCCAAGCAATGGAGCCACCCGGCCAGGGCAGTTATTCTTGGCTTTTATTTTATTTTATTTTTTACTTTTTTTATTAAATCTTTATTGTTGAATGGTTTACATAGGTCCCCTTTCCCCCCATTAACCTTTTCCAGCCTACTACCCCTCCAGGCCCTCACCACCCCATTGTCTGTGTCCAGGGGTGATGCATATATGCACACAAGGTCATTGGTTGATCTCTTCCCATCCACCCACCCTCCGCTGCCTTCTCTCTGAGGTTCCACAGTCTGTTCATGTGTCTGTATCTCTGGGTCCATTTTTGTTCATCAGTGTATTCGGCTCATTAGGTGTTAAAAGTGCTCTGGTTGTGACCACTTGGGTTTTCTAAAGATGCAGTCATATCACGTACAAATCTTTTTTCTTTTTCCAAATGTACTTGTGGACACATTGGAATATAGATACCAGAAATAGAAGTCTGTGAATAAGTTGGGAATAGGATGCTTTTTCTTTCATGACATTGTGTACATGATCCTGTGCTCACGCCATGTTGAGAACACCCAGTACTGTGGCTGCAGGGAGGCTCTCATTGACAACTCATCCACATAGAGCCATAGCCTCCCTCTCCATCAGCCACAGCTCCCGGGACAGACGCATGCACCCCTCAGCAGAGGTGGGAGCACTTGGTCACCTCCCACAGGCTTGCCCCTTGTCATCACCAGGTGGGGTCCACCTTCCACATATCCCCCTCTTGTTCCTACTCCCAGGCCTTTCCATGCACTTCCTCTCACCCAGCCCCCTCCCTCCTCCCATCATGTCCAGAGCCCCAGGTGCTGTCCCTGCGAGATCTGTGACACTCCCTACTGGACCGTTCCATCTTATTCTTCCATGGTGTCCAGTGTTTCTTCTGCCTCGTTAACTTGGTTTGAATCTGAACGGAAATGGCTCCATCTTCTATTCCTTTTGTGTCCTTTCCTCACCTAAGTTAATGTCGTGTCCTTAGTATGTGGCTATGAGATGTCTCTGTGACTGAGCTGGGAAACCTTTCACGTTTCTCTTTCCTTTTCTTTTCATCTCAGGATAAGTGAGCTCTGCGGTTTGCCTGGGACCAAAGGCCCTGGGAATACAATGCTGAGCCCTCTGAACTCATTTTATTCTTTATTGTATTATTTGATTCCTGGGGTTGAATTAAACAGGAAAACAGAAGAAAATATACCCTTAGATATACAATCTGAGTTATTACCCGGAGTTTTCTGCGGGAGAAGACCCTGAGGCATGAGACCCATGTGTTTATTGGTCAGTTTCCTCAACTATGGAATGAAAGTTGAACCTGCCCCTGGGATCCTTTGGAGGTTGCATATGATGCATCCAGAGGGATTAACTGGCGGCTCGGAGAGTAAGATCACAAGTCAACAGACACTTCTTTCCTTTACCCAGACAGAGTTAGAAAAACACAACTCTTTTTATCATAACACCAGGAAGGGCTATGCCTGTGGGAGGAGGTGCAGGGAACCAGGGCTGCCCCCTTGCTCCTGCCCCACCCTCCCTCCCTCCATCCCTGCACTGGCCCAGCCTCCTGGCTCAGCCCCTCCCCCATCCTGCAGGGAGGAGCATGCACAGTTTCTTGCAGACATGGAAGCAGCTGTGGAGTAGGGAGGTGGCGGTTTTTCCCAAAGAGGATGTTTGTGCTTTAAAACTGATGCTCTCCATCCACCTCCCAGCAGTAAAGTCTGAGGGTCACTGCAGGCTCTGAAGTCCTTGTTGAAGTCTCTGCTCTGGAGCCTCTCACAGCGGTGAGTCCGCATCCCAGGAAGCTGCGCAGTGGAGGCGCCATGTTCCTTTCGGAAGAAACTGAGGATAGATCTGAGCCTGCCAGCTCGGGGGAGGGACCAGGAGGTCTGCCTTGCGCCCACGGGCCAATCCCTAGTCCCGCTCCACTGCCACCCAGCCTGGTTCCCCTTGGCTGTCCGTTTGCCATCCAGCAATGGAGCCTGCAAGCCGGGTGTGGGGGTGGGGGAAGGACTTAGAGGTGCTCCACGTACCTCTTGGTGACCAGTTGTTTGGTCGTTTAGGTCATGACACCTCTGGCCTTTTATTATTATTACTAGCATTCCCGTTGCAGGAAAAATCCTGCAATAGGGTTTCCTGCTGCACTCTATCCCGCCCTGCTTGCTCTCCTCCCTTGTCCCCCGCCCCGCCTTCTCTGCCAGCCCGCCCGCTCTCCTTCCTTCACCCCCGGCCCCACCTCCGCTCCTCCCTTCTCCCCTGCCCAGCCTTCTCCGCCAGCCTGTCTGCTTTTCCCTTCTCCCCCGGCCCTGCCTCCGCTCCTCCCTTCTCCCCCGCCCCGCCTTCTCCACCAGCCCGCCCGCTCTCCTTCCTTCACCCCTGGCCCCACCTCCGCTCCTCCCTTCTCCCCTGCCCAGCCTTCTCCGCCAGCCTGTCTGCTTTTCTCCCTTCTCCCCCGGCCCCGCCTCCGCTCCTCCCTTCTCCTCCCCCCAGCTTGCTTGCTTGCTTCTCCGCAGCTTTGCTCCCTTCTGCAGCTCTTGGCTTCTTTCTACACTGTCTTGATATGCAAATTAGCCGTCATCTTTGTTGGGGTAATTTGCATACTCGTCCTGATTGGTTGGTGGGCGTGGCTTGGGCGTAGCGAAGGTGCGGTCAATTTGCATATTTGTCTATTATTAGGTAGGATGATATACTGAAGTTTCTTTATCCATTCTATGTTTATGGGCACAGGACTGTGTCGTTTTTTACTATTATGAGTAAAGCTGTTAAGAATAATCTTTTAAAAGTCTTTACATGGATATTTGCTTTCATTTTGCTTGGGCAAATTTCTAAGAATAGAATTATTGAGTCATAAGATAGGTGTACGTTAGTTGTATAAGAAACTACTGGAGGTTTTTTCAAAATGGTTGTACCATTTTAACTCACACCAATATTGTTTGAAAGTTTCAATTGTTCAATATTCTCTCCAACATTTGGTGTTATAATTCTTTTCATTTTTGAATTTTGGTAGCTGTGTTGGTAATATATTTTGGTTTAGCTTGCATTTCCCTAATGACTAAAGATGTTGAGCTCTTTTACATATACTGATAATGTGCAGATTCAAAAATATTTCCCTTTTTAAAATATGAGTTGTTTCTCTTTGTATTAAGCTGGAAGTAATCTTTATATATTGTGCATATTGGTCTGTTGTCATACTGGTTTATGAGTATTTTATCCCTATCTGGCTTGCCTATTCATTTTCTTTTTTGGAGAATTTTTAAAAGCTTATTGAGCCAATCTGATGACATACACCAGAGAATAAGCTCTCAAATGTTCCTGCCTAGTCATTTTCTTATTAGTATATTTTGATAAACAAAAGAATTAATTTTACTGATGTTTCATTTTTCAGTTTTTTTCTTATATAATTATTATATACTATGTTTTATCTAAGAAAACTTTCCCTGTCTCAAAGTTGCAAGGATATTCTATATTTTATTTTGTAAATTTTATAGTTTTAACTTTTATGTTTGATTATCAACCATCTCAAATAATTTTTATTCAGCATCATTTGCTTAAAAGAACTCCCTCCCAATTAGAGTACTTTGGTATCAATGTCAAAGATCAAATGACTATATATGAGTGGGTCTATTTCTGTGTTGTCAATTCTACTTACCTATTTTATTTTTCTTAAGTCAGTATCAATAGTTTATATAAATGGCTTTACAGTAAGACTGAATGCCAGGTAATTAACTCCTCTATTTGGTTCTTCTTTTTTAAAAAAATTTCTTTAGATATACTAGGTCCTTTGCTTTTAATGTTAGGGTAGTTTAATTTTTTATTTACATTATTATGAGTAAAATTGAACATATTTTTATATGTTTAAATGACACATTTTTTTTCTGATAAGCTGATCATGTCCTTTGCTAATTTCTCTATTGGTTTCTTATACCCTCTTGATTTTGGTCCACCTAATTATATATAGGAATAGAACTGGCCTAGCTTTTGTGGCAATTTTTATTCCTTTCTGGTTTACAAGGAATTGGACTCTACTGGCTAATATTTTGGCTCCCAGAGAATAATCTGTACATCTTAATGCTTCTGAAACATGTTGGATTGATTTCCATTAAAGCAATAAGACAACATTACCCAACTTAACCATGATAGATTCTGCCACCCAACGCCTCAAACTACCTCAGTACAAATTATCCTTAGATAAGAGCTCTGTCTGCTAGCAAACAATTCAGGTCAGCTATAAATGGTAACACTCAAAGTTATAGGTAATGTTTCCCACCAATTACTTCCCCCAGCTTAGACCTGTGACCATAAAAATTATTGATTGAGACATTCCAATCAATAAGCTATGTAGCAAGCAGTCTCTATGAAAATTACTCCTCCATTGTATTTTATTTATAAAAATGTCCTTGGGACAGGGGTTGGGAAGAAATGGGTTGAAGCCTATTTTAAACAGCTTCTTAACAGCATTTGACTGATCTTGGAAAAGAAGTATAGAACCCTAATATTCTAATAGGAACCATTCTCAAATATTAAACCCAAGTACAGTTCTTAAGGTTCTAGAAGAAAAAAGAATTTGGGATTTTCTGCCATGTATTGCCTTCATTCTCAAACATTTATTATATTCTCTTTTTTTAAGTTTGTTTATTTATTTATTTATTTATTTATTTATTTATTTATTTATTTATTTTATTAAGGTATTATATGTGTACATATTACCATTGTCCCCCCCACCCCACACCCATACATGCCCTCACCCCCCAGAGTTTTGTGTCCATTGGTTATGCTTATATGCATGCATACAAGTCCTTCGGTTGATCTCTTATCTCCCCCACCTCTCCCTAACCTTCCCCCTATAATTTGACAGTCTATTTGATGCTTTACTGTCTCTGTATCTATATTTTTGTTCATCAGTTTATAATGTTCTTTATTATCCATAAATGAGTGAGATCATGTGGTATTTTTCTTTCATTGACTGGCTTATTTCACTTAGCATAATGTTCTCCAATTCCATCCAGGTTGCTGCAAATGATGAGAATTCCTTCTTTTTTATGGCAGCATAGTATTCCATTGTGTAGATGTACCATAGTTTTCTTTTTTTTAAATTTCTTTATTGATTAAGGTGTCAAATATTTGTCCTCATCCCCCCATTCCCAT
Source organism: Cnephaeus nilssonii (assembly GCF_951640355.1). Lineage (NCBI taxonomy): Eukaryota > Metazoa > Chordata > Mammalia > Chiroptera > Vespertilionidae > Cnephaeus > Cnephaeus nilssonii. Next base: position 76,145,816 of record NC_137071.1, read on the forward strand.
CCCACACCCCTCCCCACGGATGCCCCAACCCCCTGTTGAACTTAACCATTGGTTAGGCTCATATGCATGCATACAAGACCTTTGGTTGATCTCTCCCCCCTCCCCCCACCCTCCCCTATCCTCCCTCTGAGGCCGATAGTCCGATCAATGCCTCCTTGTTTCTGGTTCTGTTGTTGTTCATCAGACTATGTTGTTCACATTTCCCCTAGATGAGCGAAATCATGTGTCACTAGAGATATACTTATAAGAACTGAATGTGAGACGAGCAATAATAGTTATGCTGACAGGCAAATGAATCAGTCTGTAGTGAGTTTCTTTCTGGACCAACAGTTCTTTTGAGACCCAATATCAATGTCCACCAGTTCCTCATGTGTACATGTCGGCACTGACCCCTCAGCTCTGGATGGTGGACAAATGGTGGTAATGCAGGTCTGACTCCCTCTGGTTTGGTCTCGGCCGGACCCAGGGGCACGGCTTCACCCGGACCCAGGGGCACGTGGCCTCACCCGGGCCCAGGGGGTGCGTGGCCTCACCTGGACCCAGGTGCATGTGGCTTCACCCGGACCCGGGACCCAGCCTCACCTGGATCAGATGTACCATAGTTTTCTGATCCAGTCATCTGCTGACCGGCACCTAGGTTGTTTCCAAATCTTAGCTATTGTAAATTGTGCTGCTATGAACATAGGGGTGCATATATCCTTTCTGATTGGTGTTTCTAGTTTCTTCGGATATATTTCCAGGAGTGGGATTACTGGGTCAAATGGGAGTTCCATTTTCATTTTTTTTGAGGAAACTCCATACTGTTCTCCACAGTGGCTGCACCAGTCTGCATTTCCACCAGCAGTGCACAAGGGTTCCTTTTTCTCCGCATCCTTGCCAACACTTGTCGTTTGTTGATTTGTTGATGATAGCCATTCTGACAAGTGTGAGATGGTACCTCATTGTTGTTTTGATTTGCATCTCAAGGATAATTAGTGACTTTGATCATGTTTTCATGTGTCTCTTGGCCTTCCTTCTGTCTTCTTTTGAAAAGTTTCTATTTAAGTCCGTTGCCCATTTTTTAATTGGATCATTTATCTTCCTTTTATTAAGTTGTATAAGCTGCCTGTAGATGTTGGAGATTAAACCTTTATCAGTGATAGCATTTGCAAATATGTTCTCCCATGCAGTGGACTTTCTAGTTGTTTTGTTGATGGTTTCTTTTGCTGTAAAAAAGCTTTTTATTTTGATGTAGTCCCATTTGTTAATTTTCTCTTTAGCTTCCATTGCCCTAGGGGCAGTGTCAGTGAAGAAGTTCTTTTGGCATATGTCTGAGATTTTTTTTGCCTGTGGATTCCTCTAGTATTTTTATGGTTTCCCGTCTTATGTTTAAGTCCTGTATCCATTTTGAGTTTATTTTTGTGTATGGTGTAAGTTGGTGATTTAGTTTCATTTTTTTTTTGCATGTGTGTGTCCAATTTTCTCAACACCATTTCTTGAAGAGACTGTCTTGACTTCATTGTATGTTCATGCCTCCTTTGTCAAATATTAATTGAGCATAGTGGTTTGGGTCGATAGCTGGATTCTCCTTTCTGTTCCATTGATCTATATGTCTGTTCTTGTGCCAGTACCAGGCTCTTTTGAGAACTGTGGCTTTGTAATACATCTTGAGGTCTGGTATTGAGGTCCCACCTACTTTATTCTTCTTTCTCAGGATTGCTGTGGCTATTTGGGGTCTTTTTTTATTCCAGATGAATTTTTGGAGAGTTCTTTCTAGGTCTGTGAAATATGCTGTTGGTATTTTGATGGGGAGTGCATTGAATCTGTAGATTGCTTTGGGTAGTATGGACATTTTAATGATGTTGATTCTACCAATCCATGAACATGGTATGTTCTTCCATCTGTTTATGTCTTCCTCTATCTCTTTTTTCAGTGTCCTGTAGTTTTCCATGTATAGGTCTTTTACCTCCTTAGTTAAGTTTATTCCGAGGTATCTTAGTTTTTTTGGGGTGATGGTAAATGGGGTTGCTTTTTTAGTCTCTTTCTGTAAGTTCACTATTGGTGTATAGAAATGCCTTAGATTTCTTGGCGTTAATTTCTTATCCTGCTACATTGCCGAATTCATTTATAAAATCTATTAGTTTTTTGATGGAGTCTTTTGGGTTTTTTATGTACAATATCATGTCATCTGCAAATAAGGATAGCTTTACTTCTTCTTTTTCAAGTTGGATGCCTCTTATTTCTTCTTCTTGTCTAATTGCAATGGCTAATACTTCTAGTACTATGTCAAATAGGAGTGGTGAGAGAGGGCATCCCTGTCTTGTTCCTGTTCTTAGGGGAAATGGTTTTAGCTTTTGCCCATTGAGTATGATGTTTTTTTCTGTGGATTTATCATATATAGATTTCATTATGTTGAGGTATGGTCCTTCTATTCCCACTTTGTTGAGAGTTTTTATCAAGAAAGGGTGTTGGATTTTGTCAAATGCTTTTTCTGCATCTATTGATATGACTATGTGATTTTTTTCTCTCAATTTGTTTATGTGATGTATCACGTTTATTGATTTGCGGATATTGTACCATCCTTGCATTCCTGGGATAAATCCTACTTGGTCATGGTGTATGATCTTTCTGATGTACTGCTGGAACCGATTTGCTAGAATTTTGTTGAGGATTTGGGCATCTATGTTCATGAGGGATATTGACCTATAATTCTCTTTCATTGTGTTGTCTTTATCTGGTTTTGGTATTAGGGTGATGCTGGCTTCATAGAAGGAGCCTGGAAGTGTTCCTTCCTCTTGAATTTTTTGGAATAGTCTGAGGAGGATAGGTTTTGTTCTTCCTTGAATGTTCGGTAAAACTGTCCTGTGTAGCCGTCTGGCCCTGGGCTTTTGTTTGCTGTAACCTTTTTGATGTCTGCTTCAATTTCTTCGATAGTTACTGGCCTGTTGAGCTGTTTAGATTCTTCCAGATTGAGTTTTGGAAGGTTATATTTTTCTAGGAATATGTCCATTTCCTCCAGGTTGTCCAGTTTGTTGGAATAGAATTGTTCGTAGTATTTTGTAACAATCCTTTGTATTTTGGCGGGGTCTGTTGTTATTTCACCACTTTCATTTCTAATTTTGTTTATTTGGGTCCTCTCTCTTTGCTTCTTGGTTAGCCTGGCTGGAGGTTCATCAATCTTGTTTATCCTTTCAAAGAACCAACTCTTGGTTTTGTTGATCTTTTATATTGTTTCTTTGGTCTCTATGTCGTTTATCTCCGCTCTGATCTTTATTATTTCCTTCCTTCTGCTTACACTGGGCTTTTCTTGTTGCTCTCTCTCTAACTCTTTGAGTTGTTGGGTTAGGTAATTTATTACCATTGTTTCTTGTTTTTTTGCAGTAGGCTTGTAGAGCTATGAACTTCCCTCTCAGGACTGCTTTCGCTGTGTCCCATAGATTTTGGATTGTTGTGTTTTCATTGTCATTTGTTGACATGATGTTTTTTATTTCTTCCTTGATCACTCTGGTAACCCAGTCATTCTTTAATAGCATTCTGTTTAGTCTCCATGTATTAGATTGTTTTTGATTGTTTTTATTGTAGTTGATTTCCAGTTATATGCCGCTGTGATCTGAGAAGATACTTGATATGATTTCTATCTTCTTAAATTTGGAGAGACTTTGCCTATGTCCTAACATATGGTCTATCTTTGAAAATGACCCATGTGCACTTGAGAAGAATGTATATTCTGTGGCTTTGGGGTGAAATGTTCTGAAGATGTCGATTAATTCCATCTAGTCTAGTGAGTCATTTAGGATTGATGTTTCTTTGCTGATTTTTTGTTTAGAGGATTTGTCCAATGGTGATAGTAGGGTATTAAAGTCTCCTACTATGATTGTATTGCTGTCAATATCTCCTTTGATATCTGCCAGGAGTTTTTTTTATGTATTTGGGTGCTCCTGTATTGGGTGCACATATGTTTACAAGAATTATTTCTTCTTGTTGGATTGATCCCTTTAGTATTATGAAGTGGCCTTCATTATCTCTTGTTATGTCCTTCACTTTGAGATGTAATTTGTCGGATATAAGTATTGCTACCCCAGCTTTTTTTTCATTTCCATTCACCTGGAAAACCTTTTTCCATCCCTTCATTCTCAGTCTGTATGCGTCTTTTTTTCTGAGTTGGGTTTCCTGTAGAGAGCTGGTATATGGGTTTTGTTTTCTTATCCAATCAGTTACCCTGTGTCTTTTGATTGGGGCATTTAATCCATTTACATTTAAAGTTATTATTGATAGGTACTTATTTGTCGCCATTTTTATTCTATACCCCTGTGTTCCTTCTTTCCTTCCTATTTCTTTCTTTCTTTCTTTTTTTTTTTTTTTTTTTTTTTTTTTACAGCAGATCCTTTAGCATTTCTTGCATTGCTGGTTTGGTGCTGATAAACTCCCTTCGTCCTCTTTTGTCTGTGAAGCTCCTGATTTCACCTTCAATTTTGATTGATAGCCTTGCTGGGTACAGTATTCTTGGATTCATACCCTTCCTTTGCATGCCTTTGTATATTTCATTCCATTCCCTTCTTGCCTGATGAGTTTCTGTTGAGAAATCAGTTGCTAGTCTGATGGGGGTTCCTTTGTATGTAACTTTCTCTCTCTCTGGCCGCTTTTAAGATTCTTACTTTGTCGTTGGTGTTTGCCAACTTAATTATAATGTGCCTTGGTGTCGGTCTTTTGGGGTTCATTTTGCTTGGAACTCTGTGAGCTTCTTGGATTTGTGTGGGTTTTTTTCTCCCCTATATCAGGGAAGTTTTCTGTTATTATTTCTTCAAACAGGTTTTCTATTCCTTGCTCAGTTTCCATTCCTTCTGGTACCCCTGTTATTCGGATGTTGTTTTGTTTTGTGTTGTCCCGAAGTTCCCTTAGGCTCTCCTCATGCTTTCTAATTTTTTTTTCTAGAAGCTGTTCTATTTGGGTATTTTTTTCCATCTTGTCTTCTATCTCACTTATACGGTCCTCTGCTTCTTCTAGTCTACTCTTGATGCTTTCTATTGAGTTCTTTACAGCAGTGATGTCATTTCTCATTTCTTCTTGGTTCTTCTTCATTTCCTCTTGGTTCTTACTCATATTGCCGAATTTGTCTTCCATTCTTTTCAGCCACCTTATGACCATTTCTCTGATAGGTTGTTTGCCTCGAATTCGATAACTTCCTTTTCTGGTGATGCCTGCTTTTCTTTCTTATGGGGGCTGTTTCTTTGTCTCCCCATGGTCTCTCTTCTCCGGATGTCTGGTTATATAGTTCTCTCTCTCCTTATCCCCGCGAAATCTGACCTTTTCTTGGTGCAGTGAAGAGTTCCTTTGAATCTGTGTGTTTGTGCAGATTGAGGGCCGGTGTTCTGGTGCTCACAGCTGTTCAGTGTTCGCCGTTGTCGCGGAAAGTTAGGCTTCCAATAAAACCCTCCTTTCCTTGCAAGTTGGCGAGTTTTCCTCCTCTGAGCCCGTTGCTCCGGGAGGGAACCCAGCCACTGTGGGTGCTGCACGGTCAGGGGAACCCTGCCTAGGACTTCTCCACCTTCTCCTGGAGTTTACCTGTCCCTTAGCTTGCCAACAGACACTCCCCGTGCGAATCTCAGCTGTTCTTACTCTTCGCCCCAGGACCAGGCTTAGAACGTGTCTCTATTCAGCCGCCATTTCTTTTCTCCCTCCATTTATTATATTCTTATTCTGTGCCAGGTACTACTTGAATCACTAGAAACACAATGGCATAGACTCTGCTCTTAAATCTCAGAGACTGCTTTCTGTTGTAATAAAATTGAAGTGGCATTATACTATGAGAGTGGTTATTTCAATAAGAACTTTTATGAATATGTATCAGTAATGTTTTAGATCAATATACAACAGCCAAACCTCAGCAAGCAGATAATAATGAAAGTTCACCTACCAGGCACACTTTATACCAGTGGCTGTCTATTAGAACTTAGTAACTAAAATATAGGAGAGATTTAGGCGCGACTTTTATAGTGACATAGTGATCAATTATTAATTAATAAGACTAATACCCATAAAAAAAGAACTATATGAGAAAGGAAATGTGCTTAAGATGAAACATTAGATTCAGATTAAACAAAAAAGAAAAAAATATGACTTTTGGAGTATTCAGTTTGGTTTATTTTTTAAATTACATTTATTGGGGTGACATTGGTCAACATGATCATATAAGTTTCAGGTGTGGATTTCTATATCACACCGTGTGTCCACAACCCAAAGTCAAATCTCCTATCACCACATATTAGGACTCTCTTCTCCCCCTACCCCCTTCCCTCTAGAAACCACCACAATGCTATTTGTGTTAACAAGTTTCAGTTTTATATCCCACATGTGAGTGAAATCATATGGTTCTTAGCTTTTTCAAATGGGCTTATTTCACTTAGCATAATATTCTCAAGGTCCATACATGTTGTTGCAAATGGCAGTATTTCATTATTTTTATGGCTGAGTAGTATTCCATTGTGTATATGTACCACATCTTCTTTATCCAGTCCTCTATCACAGGACACTTCATTTGTTTCCATGTGTTGGCCACCCTGATTAATGCTGAAATGAACATATGGGGTGCATATATCTTTTCAAACACTTAATTTTGAGGGTTTTTATTTGGATATACCCAGGAGATAGATTACTGGGTCATATGGGTTGTATGGTAGCTCTATTATTAATTTTTTAGGAATTTCCAAACTGCTTTCCATAGTGGTTTTACCAGTCTACAATTTGGTTTATAATTTACTTTTGTTCAGGTCCTCATCTAAGGTGCCTCAGTAGGCTTCATTAAGGAAGTGCCATTTGAACTGAATCTTTAAAGAAGGATGTTCCAGGTAGCTGGAATAATGTACAAAAGTATCATTGTGAAAAATAGAATGATGTGTTTGGAAATATTGAAAGAAATAAAATATACCTTGAAAAATCTATAACATATCTAGAAATCAATAAGAAAAATGTGCCTAATGTATTTGAGGGAAAAAATGAAACTCTATAAGCAACATGAAAAAGGGTAGAATTAATTCAATGATAAATTATATGTAGGGATAAAAAGAATCAATGATGTCAACTCTTCCCAAGTTTGTCTATAAATATAATGTGTTTTCAATGAGAATTCAAGTAAGAATATTTTGGAAGCACTTGGCATATCAGATTCTAAATCTGAATGTTTATCAAGCATATAATAAAACATGTTACAAAATCATTGTAATTATAGCATTGTGAACCAGTGCTGAAACAGACAAGTAGTAAACTGGTATATAATAGAGTTCAGAAACATACTCATGTATACACGGAAACTTGGTCTTTAACAGAAATTGCATCATTATTCAATGGGGAAAGAATAGATTTTTTTTAAAGTTGGTAATTGAGTAAGTGGTCTCAACTAAATAAATCCCCAATACACAATATATAAATAGGAATTAAAGTAGTAAATATTAAAAACATTTTTTAAATTATGAGAAACTGTGAAAGATCAGGAGAGATAGATTTTTGTGGCACCTTAAGATAATACAATTTTGGCAGCTCTCTTTTTAAAAATATGTTTTTATTGACTTTATAGAGAGAGGAAGGGAGAGAAAGAAACATCGATGTGAGAGAGAAAAGTCAATTGGTTGCCTCCAGTACACACCCTGAGTGGGGACTGAACCTGCAACTTGGGCATGTGCCCTGACCAGGAATCAAACCTGCGACCTTTTGGTGCATAGGACGATGCTCAACCAACTGAGACACACCAGCCATGGATGGCATCTCTCTTTAATAAAGAGGATTTAAAATTACAGATAGAAAATTGAGATACTTAATGCCCAATATCAGGTGGCCTTCAATCCAAATAGATTTTTCGTGCTCATTCAACTACCCTGAGCCATACTTGGCATTGCCTTCATGTAGAAAGATACAAGGATAGGATCTACAGTGTTGTAGCAGGGCAATGTCAGGAGTTTCTCTTCAGCACAACTCCTCAACATTAACATTTATAGAAAATTCCATCCAACAAGAGCAGAAAACACATTCTTTTTTAATGCACACAGAAAATTCACCATGATAGACCATAATCTGGGCCATTAAACAAATTTTGGCAAATTAAAAGTATTTAAATCATACAGTAGATTCTCTCACTGTTAACAGATTTAGCAAGAAATCAGTAATAGAAAGCTATCTGTAAAAATCCTGACATATTTAGAAAATAACAAAAATACTTTTAAATCATCCATTAATCAAAAGGGAAGTATTTTGAATTGAATTAAAATGAAAAAACATATCGAAAGTTGTAGAATGCATATCAAGAAGTGATTAGAAGAAAATTCATATGTGAAAAAAATGTATTAGAGAAAAGAACAATCTCAAAAAAAGTATCTAACTTTTTCCATTAAGAAATTAGACAAGAAAAACAAAATAAAGAAGACAAGCAGAAGATAGAGCAAAATAACTATAAGAACAGATATCAGTGGAATTACAAACTGAAAAACAATAGAAAAATTATATGAGACCAAATGAAGTTCTTTGAAAAGATCAATAAAATGGAAACGCCTCTATCCAGGCTAATCAAGAAAAAAGAGAAGAGACATATTACTGATATTAGGAATGAAAGATAGAACATTATTACAGAAATTAAAGGAGTAACAAGGGAGTATGACAAACAACTGCACACCCATAAATTTGACAACTTAGATGAAATGGATGAATTTCTTGAAAAGTACAAACTACTGAAGCTCACTGAAGAATAAATAGATAATTCAGATATTTATTAAAGAAATTGAGTTTGTTGTTAAAATTATCCCAACAAAGAAAACTACAGGTTCACTTGGCATCACTGATAATATTCTAGCCAACATTTAAAGAAGCAATAACACCAGTTACACACTATTTCTTTCCCAAAATTGAAGTGGATGGGTTGCTTCCCAATCATTGTATGAGGCCAGCATTACCCTAATATCAAAACCAGGCAAAGGAAAAAAATGCTACAGACCAATGTCCCTCATGAACATAGGTGTAAAAATCCTCAAGAAAATATTAGCAAAGCAAATCCAACAATAGACTTTCGCAATTTGATTTTTGACAAAGTTGCAAAGTCACTTTCAGTAGAAAAATAAGTATTTTCAATAAAGGGAGCTAAATCAATTGGGCACCTAATATGCAAAATAAAACTATATTTATTTCTTAAAGGTGACGTTGGACCAAATGGACAACCTGGGCCAATGGGACCTCCAGGGCTACCAGGAATAAGTGTTCAGGGACCACCAGGGCCACCAGGGATTCCTGGACCAATAGGCCAACCTGGTAAGATTGAAGTAAATGTATATTTTGTAGTAGCACTGATTGTATAGATGTTGTTTAGCTCTTCAAAATGTGTAACCTATGTATGTCTTTCTGAAAGAGATTTGAGAGGTAACATGTCTACTTGTATAATTAACTAATCCATGATATTTTTCCTCCCTGTTCATTTAAATTTGATCTATTAACTATAATGCTATTTTATAATTGCTTATATTGTCACAGCATATAATTGTTGGGCTAGTTGGAGTCTTGGAATCACAGACCTAAGGACGTGTAGTGCTGATTATTTCAGACCTGAGTAGCTAGATGTACTAGTACAGTATTAATAGACCTTGTTCTGTGGAATCTTTTTAACATTTCCTAACACATGAGAACTAGAGTTAACATTCTGCTAAAATAATTTTTGGCATTCTCATTCTTTTTTAATAAAATGATATGAATTTTCTTCTCTTGTGCCCATAAATCAGCAATCACTTTACAACTTATAAGCACTCTAAACTCTTTTTAAAAAATCCTCAACTGAAGATATGTTTTTATTGATTTTTAGTGAGTGAGGAAGGGAGAGAGATAAACACCAACGTGAGAGAGAAACATCAATGGGCTGCCTCCAGTATACGCTCTGAAAAAGGATTGAACCTACAATCCAGGTATGTGCCCTGACAGAGAATCAAACCCACACACTTTTTGGTGTATGGACAACGCTCCAACCAGCTGAGCCACCCAGCCAGGACTAAACTCTTTTTATATAGATATGCAAAAAAGCTTTTGTCAGCTTGTACTGAAGAAACATTTGTGTGAGGGTTTACAACTTGTGAGCACTCTAAACTTACTTGAATTTGTGGATTCTGAGCCATCTGGTGATGCGAATTCTTTTCATCTTAATCTAAGTAGGCATAGTCTTGGTTACTCTTGAGCCAACATTATGTTATTGTAAAACACTGCAATAATTCATAAAATTAAAACAAATATGGAACATTTAATCATTACTTAATTCGTTTGAACACATCAGATGACAAACACACAGTTCAGATTTACAGATATTGACTTTGAACAAAGGAAATATATTTTCTGACCTTAAATGGCAGTAGGTATTTTGTTAGTTATCATGCTAAAAATCTAGAAATACCAATTAACAATATAAAAATCCTAGAAAGTAAAAGTTACTTTTGTTTATGTCCAGTTTAAAAATTTTATTTTATGGCACATTGTACCTTTCATATGGCCCCTAACATGTCACTATTGATTTAACAATGAGAAAATTTACAGTGTGACTTTGAAGCAGATTTTTTAAAAGCAGCTGTTTCAACACTCATGAAAAAATTTTTTATCATAACAGAGAGACCTTAAGAAAAAAAAATCAATTAATTTTTAGGATTGTCCATTATAGTCTTGGCCTGCAGTTCCACAAAGATGGCTAAAATGAATTTATCATTTCTTGTATTTTGTAATTTCTTTTTTTAAATTTCTATTAAATTTCTTGGGGTAATATTAGTTTGTAAAATTATATAGGTTTCAAGTATATAATTCTATAATACATCATTTGTATTTTGCATTGTATATTTACCACCCTAAGTCAAACCTCCTTCTGTTACAATATATTTGATTCCCTTTACCCTTTTCTACCTCTCCTACCTCCTTCCCTGGGGTAACTACCATGTCTGTGTCTATGAGTATTTCATTTGTTTGTTTTTCTTATTTGTTGCTTTCAATTTTATATCCCACAGATGAGTGAAATCATATGGTTCTTTAAAATTTATTTTATTTCCCCAAATTCATGTGGTTTTGAAAATGTTTTGAATTTTTAAATCACAGCTGAGCAAGAATAAAGAAATGACTGTTAACACCATTCTGAACAAAATAAAAATACATTTATACAATGTTTCATTTGTCTAATTTTCTCTCCCTCTTTTTAATTGATGGCTATGTGGGTATATTTATTTATAAAGTATAGATAGGATGGGCAGGGAGAAAAGTAATGGTGCTGAATTTAATCTCTCTTCTTTCTTCTGTAAACACAATGTGGGCAAAAGTAGGTTTACAGTTGTGGGTACACGTAACAGAGCATATACTTGTATTATTATTTATTATTTATAATTATTCTTCACATACTTTTGCCCACCATTCTATGTACTTTGCCATAGAATTCAAGATCTTAATATTGTTCAACAAACAAATGAAGTTAACAACAACTGGCATGAAAATGTATCCAGTGCATTCATATTAATACAGAAATTTTCTCAAGTCACAAGTTTTTGCCACAAAATAGACCACATTTTGTATTTGACACATATGTGCTCAACTTTTAAAGTAAATTTTATTAGATCACCAAAGCAAAATATTATCTTAGCCCATTTCAAAAATATAATCACTTCTATTCATCTGTCTCAATAGCAGGGAGATCAGCAAGGCTATTACTAATATCTTTATATCCCTGACTTATACTGCATAGTTGAAATTCTAACTACCAATTTTTTAAATAAGAATTTTATTTAATATGCTTATGGTTTCATCTTCTAATAGAAAACTTAATGGAACGTGTTTTGTATTGTCATCTCTCCAGAGTAAAATATTCTCATTATGCTTTTCAGACTTTTCTTTTTACTTGTTTTCTGAGATTATTTAATTAAGTTTTACTATTTATCATTCTCTTTTTCAAGGCAAGCTCTACAGTTTAATATGTGTTTATAAATTAAGGACCTGTTGAATATTATTCCCTCATTTGACAGCAGGGAAATAAAGAAAAATGCCAAGGGACAAAAAACAAAGTGCTTTTTCATTCCATGCAGAAATAGAAGTTTTGGATTCTTATTACTTGACTTGGCCATTAGCTAGAAGATAACTGCTTTAATGAATCTTTCTAGAAATCACTTAAATATACTCACTTCCGAGTCCACAATTTGTTATAATGCTTGTCTAGTCTCAGGAAAAATTACGTGGCTTAATGGTTCAAATTCATCATGACTAATGTGAATCAAATAAATAAAGATTTATTAATGTCATTATCATAGATGAAGGAGAGTACATTACAGTTTTTAAATGTTAGTGGCTATAAAACCCCTGGGCTGTAGGGTGTGTGTGTGTGTGTGTGTGTGTGTGTGTGTGTGTGTGTGTAAACTTCTCACAGATAATACATGTTTTTGAAATTTTCCTTTTTTTTCCATTAACTAGTTCCATTTACCTACCAATAAATTTAAAGTACTTATAGAGCCCTAATGTACTTGACCTCCATAGATATATCCATATAATTCCTATTATTGTATAAGGAGATTCAACAGAGCTTTTGAATTTATCTTTCTTCATCCTGATTATACCAGAATTACTATTCCTGGCAGTGTTCATGGAACAAATCAATGCTGTTAAAAGTACAGCATAGTATTTTTAATACAATAAAAAATAAGAATAAAGAAAGAAACCTTGAGGAGAACTAAAATGGCAGCATAGGTAAACACATATACTTGCTGCCTCTCACAACCACATCAAAACCACAACTAAATGGCAGAACAACTACAACCCAGAACCACGGGAAACCTGGCTGAGTGGAAGTTCCACAACTAGAGAGGTGAAGAAAGCGCTTTGAGACTGGTAAGAGGTGCCGAGGCGCAAAAAGTGCTGGGATCTGGATGTGCTACTCTTTTAATCAGGAAAGAGATACAAGATCCTGCTGGCTCTGAACTCCAGTTCCAGGCAAGACTCTGGGAGACCCAGACACATACAGGGAGAAACTGGACTGTGTCATCAGGACAGGAATGCGAGGGCAGCTTTCTCTTAGAGGGGCTCGCAGTGATCATTGTTCCTGCACAGGAGTGCGGGACACGGAGAACTGGGGACTTCTCTGGTTCAGGGCTGACTGGCAACCATAGCTGTTTGCTCCGCCCTGGTGATTCCCACAGACCCCACCCCACCCAATTTATAACCCCACCCAAGCTGTGTGCATTGGCTTTTGCATATGCATGACCTGTGCTTTTACCTAAAACCTGTCAAACTACAGCTGGGTCAGAGAGCCCCAGAGTTTCCAAAAGAAGGCCCAAAGCATGGCTAGCCTTGCTTCACAGCTGAGCACTTCCAAACCCCATACAAAGAGGAGGAATCTGCAGATGTCTCTGTAGCCCCTGCTGGGCACCCCAGACAGTGGCTGACCTTGCACCTCCTTGGAGATCTAAGAGCCAGTGTACCCAGAGGTCAGAGTGAGACCATTCAGATTACAACACTTCACATTTATAAGAGACACACTCAAGGTGCAGACTCAGTGAGCACCAAAGCCCCACTGCAGCAAGTCCTGACCCATAAGGGTGTCTCCTGCACAACAGATCTTCCAGTGTAGACAAAGCTGGTCATCACAGCCAGTTGGCCTGGAGGTCAATTCCTCCCAGTGATACCAACAGCAATCAAGGGTTAACTACAACAAGACTCTGCAAACAGCCCACAAGGAGGTTCATCAAGAGCATCCACCTCAGGTGACTGGGGAGGTTGAGCCACTGGTCCCTATAGGACACCAACCACACAAGGCCACTCTATCAACTCAAGGAGACTTAGCAGTTACCCAATACATAGAAACAAACACAGGGAAGCAGCCAAAATGCAGAGAAAAAGAAACAAGTCACAAATGAAAGAAATGGATGAAAGCAAAATACTGGATATAGAGTTCAAAACCATGGTTAAAAGGTTACTCAAGAATCGTCTAGAAACCTCTGAGAAATTCAGTGAGACCCTCAAGGTGAATATGAAAAAGGACCAATCAGAAATTAAGCATACACTGACTGAAATAAAGAATAATATACAGAGATCCAACAGCAGTATAGAAGATCCCAAGAATAAAGTCAAAGATTTGAAATACGAAAAAGCAAAAAACACCCAACCAGAAAAGCAAAAAGAAAAAAGAATCCAAAAATATGAAGAGAGTGTAAGGAGCCTCTGGGACAACTTCAAGCGGACCAATATCCAAAGTATGGGGGTGCCAGAAGAAGAGAGAGAGCAAGATATTGAAAACCTATTTGAAGAAATAATGACAGAAAACTTCCCCTACCTGGTGATAGAAATAGACTTACAAGTCCAAGAAGCACAGAGAACCCCAAACAAGAGGAATCCAAAGAGGACCACAACAAAACACATCATAATTAAAATGCCAATGGCAAAAGACAAGGAGAGAATCTTAAAGGCAGCAAGAAAAACAGTTAGATACCTTCAAGGGAGTACCCATATAACTGTCAGCTGATTTCTCAACAGATACTATGCAGGCCAGAAGGGAGTGGCAAGAAATATTCAAAATGATGTATAGCAAGAACCTACAATCAAGATTACTCTACCCAGCAAAGCTATCATTTAGAATTGAAGGTCAGATAAAGAGCTTCACAGACAAGAAAAAGCTAAAGGAGTTCATTACCACCAAACCAGTATTATATGAAATGCTGAAGCGTATTCTTTAAGAAGAGGAAGAAGAAGAAAAAAGGTAAAGATAAAAAGTATGAACAACAAAGTGACAACAAATACGTATCTATCAACAAGTGAATCTAAATATCAAAAGAATAAAAAAATCTGATGAACAGAAAAAACTGGTGAATAGAACAGAATCAGGGTCATAGAAAGGGAATGGACTGACAATTCTCAGGGGAAAGGGGGCGTGGGGGGTGTGAGAAGAGATTGAACAAAAATCTTACACCTATGGACGAGGACAGTGGGGGGGTAAGGGCAAGGGGTGGGGTGAGAACTGGGTGGAGGGGAGCTAAGGGGGGAAAAAGAGGAACAACTGTAATAATCTGAACAATAAAGATTTTAAAAAATGAACAAATAAACCCATAAAAAAAGAAAGAAATTTTGCCTTGTACATGTAGGTTGCTTAATCATAGCCATCCACTAATAATTATTGAGTTCTTTGTCCCTAACCTATTAAGGTATCAATCATATTAATTTTTCAATTCTAACTAACCTGAGAATCTTAAATTCTAAAATGATTATTCAAAGCAATAAACAATCAAAGATAAGCAAAAGTGTAAAGCTGATCAACTTCAAGGAGTATTACTTTTTGTGAATGTAAATATTTTATTGTGTCTCTATTGGCAAATACCTTTGATTTATAGAATATGCTATATGAATATCTGACCTAATATCTAAAATAAATGGTTTTATTTCTTTATGCATTGCTAATATATGATAGTAGCAAATCAAATCTAATAATTTATATTTGTAAACATTTTTATTCTAATCTTTACATGATTAGCTTTGTTTCCTAACCCAATGAATTTTTTGCAACTTGCTTCTTCTTTGGTTGCTGTTGAACTGTAACACTCTGCCTCTTGAACTTCAGGTCTACCAGATAATGTAGTTTTTTCTCAAAAGTCCTACCTTAAAATGAAAGCTTTAAACATAAATATCAAACAAGATTTCTCCAGACTTAAGTCTGGTTTCTTACAATTATTTTGTAAAAGTGTTCTCTTGGAACATATTTCAAAGGACAAATAGGTATCTTGAAAACTCAGCTATTAAAAATTACTTGAGTTATCATATAACAACAAGCAATGATCCATATAGGGCTATAATAGTGCTTATTATTAGATATTTCATCATACTTCACAAATATAATAATATAAAATATATCTCCTGTTATAGTATTATACTATAAAATGGCAGCATTAGAACCATCACCACTGTGCAAATTAAAAGGAATTCTCTGATCTTCACATTAAATTTTATCAGTTTAAGGACATACTGGTATATGACATTAAACAGATCTTAAAATTCCAGCATTTTGATCTCTTGTAAAAAATAATTACATATGAATCTCCAACAATAAAATTATATCTTACTGTTAAAAGGACACTTGGAATGGTCACCTGCTCAGCCCTCAGCTTCCAGTCAGTTATGGCATATCCACACTTAACAGACAAGGACTTACATTGTTAAATAACTAAGTCACATAGCTGATAGGAACTGGAGTGGGAACTCACACCATATTTGTAGTGTAATATTTTTCCTTTAACATATTCTTTTTAACTACCTTGGTGTTTTGTGGGGTTTTTTTTTAGCAGTTCTATCTTCTAGAAAGTTACTAAAGTTATATATTTTGTAGTGTCATATTTTTTTCTGTAAAATCTGGCTGGAATACTGAGAAACAAAACAAAATCTAAAAATAATTATTAAAACATAATATACAAAGCCAAAATAAAGTCAAAGGGTGTGTTTAACTGACTTACTTGGTAGTCACTTTTATGGATTATAGAAATATATCCCAATAATTTATAATACCTTAGAGCAATGTAAATCCATGGGCCACTGTTGAACCGCAAAGTATTTATTACCAGTCTACATTGGAATTAGTATTAGAAGAAATTAAAAGTAAGCATTTAGAAACTTCTATTGCAATTTGACAGTGTAATTCTCTTTGTTAAATATAATAACCAAAAGTTAAGCTTGTATTTTGTTTGTCTTTTTATTTTATTTTTTAGTAATCATTTTGTATTTTATAAAAAATACTAGTGGACTGTTGCACGGATTTGTGTACATTGAAAGGAAATTAATTAGAAGAAATATTTTAATAACATAACCCATGGCCGAAGGTGAAATCACATGGCCCTGTGAGGAATCGGGTGACGCACCCCAGAACCACCGCTGCCAAGTCACCACAGCTCGGCAGCATCTGCCTTGAGTGTCTGCCTCCTGGTGGTCAGTGTATGTCATATGTACCTGCTGGTTGGACAGTTGGATGGTCACTTAGCCTTTTATATATATATAGATTAGTCCATGATGGACCAAGAATTAAGAAAAGACTGATCTTTCACCATAAATAATTTGAGAAGTACTTTCTTAGAGAAATATACACGAAAGTCCTAAAGTTCAATTGTTAGGTCATTTTATATACATGATGTCAAAAATATATTTTTAACTCACTGTTAGGTTTGTTATACATCAGATTCTATCACTTGTTTGCTAGCAAAATAACTAGATACCCCTCTTAAAATTGCTTTAATAACTTTTTAACATTGGTGTTGTCTTAACTAGGCTTGCATGGAATACCAGGAGAGAAGGGGGATCCAGGGCCTCCTGGGTTTGATGTTCCAGGACCCCCTGGTGAGAGAGGCAGTCCAGGGATCCCTGGAGCACCTGGTCCTGTGGGACCCCCAGGATCGCCAGGTCTTCCAGGAAAAGCAGGCACCCCTGGATTTCCAGGTAATTTGTTTAAAGTTTTCTCTGGTTTTGGATTCAGGCAATTAATTGATATGACTGTAGTATATTTTTCTCTTGTAATTTTCTGGATTGACACTGTTCCTTAAGGAAAAGTGTTAAATGAATTTGATTTCAGGAAACTGAATTTGCTATTTGTATTATATTTTCTCTGTGAGAATTCTAATTATATATTACTGTATAACAAACAACCCCAAAATTTGATGGTTTAAATAAACCATTTTATTTTGTTCAAGATTTTGTAGGTCAGGAATTATGGGATGCCTTAATGAACTCATTTAACTCTGCTCCACATGACACCAGCTGGAGTAGTTGGGGATGAAGGATTTACTTCCAAGATGGCAATTCTTTGGTATCTGAGTATTCCTTAGCTTCTTTACATGGTATCTCATTATCCATAGTGCCTCCTCACATGGCCTGGACTACTCACATTATGGTAATGTCAGGGTAGTTACCTTCTTTTCAGGGCTACTGGTTTTCAAAGGAGAGAACTCCCCAAACCAAAAGTGAGTGTTCAAGAGCCCTAGATGGAAACTGCAAGACTTCTTATGCTCTCACGTTGGGAGTCATACAGTGTCACCTAATCAAGGTCAAGTCACAGAGTCAGCCCAAATTCAAGGAGAGAAGGCTACACAATGATGTGTATAATGGGATATGTTTGTTTTTTTTTTTATTTGTGGCTCATCTTTGGAGGTTAGATACCACATTGAGTCTTTTTATTCATTGCTTTTGACAATAGTGGTCACTAAGGTTACAATAGTTGAAAAGGTGTAAAACTTAGTGATTTCCCTCCAAATCTCAATAGTTTTCCAGTTAATATCTTACAACATATCTTTTATCTTTCTAAGATCAAGGAAAGGTAAAAGTTACTTATTGATATTCTTCAAAGGTACCAAAGGTGAAATGGGTATCATGGGACCTCCAGGCCCACCAGGACCGTTGGGAATTCCTGGCAGGAGTGGTGTTCCTGGTCTCAAAGGTAATATTCAGAGTTTTCTGGCAGATGCATATAAGAGAGAAGATTAAACATCGCTTTATTTCATTACAGAATATTTTTATTTGACTAGGTAAATGAGCTATAGTTACTTGTATTTGGTTTCTATGTGATATGGCATTTAAATATGTTCTATTTTCAATTTGGTGGAATACTTAGTTTGGATACCATGAAACATGGTAAATAATGACATACAAGAATTAAATTTTCATTTTATTTACAGTCCCTATAGTTGTCAAAGAATCTCAGAAGAAAGAGGGATTGTCATTTGAGTGTAAAAATGTGTGTGAGCTCAAGTTATTCATAGATAATAACCAAGGTGCTTAAGTGTTTTGGGTGGCCGGTGGCCTACCAAACTATGAAATGTATGAATAATGTTTGTATATATTAATCCTGGATGTATAAATCTGATATGTTGTGTCTTCCCCACACATGTCTATTTTAGGTGATGATGGTTTGCAAGGTCAGCCAGGGCTTCCTGGTCCTATAGGAGAAAAAGGTGGTAAAGGAGAGCCTGGCCTTCCTGGCCCTCCTGGGCCAATGGATCCAGATCTGCTGGGCTCAAAAGGCGAGAAGGGGGAGCCTGGTTTACCAGGTAAGTGAAGGTATTATTTATTAATAAATTTTCAGATATATCTGAAGTTCAATTTTTGATATCATTAAAAGTGACTTGTAGTCCTGGATTCACCAACAAAAGGTGAATCAATTTTTGTAATGAAAATTAATTTCCACTTGATTTTTACTATTTCATTGATCTACTTTTGTTTGAGTATTTTATTTTTAGTTTATCTGTCACAAACTGAAAAATTTTAAAATAAACTTAGGCAGTCACCTTCAGGCCTTCCAGAATGAATTCTAGGGTGTAGCTGAGAGAAAAAGATAGTCAGAATCATTTGGAAAACAAATTATAGTGTTTAAGAAATGTCCTGGTCCTTTAATCCCCCCCCCATTGAAACCAGATGGAGAAGAGTGATACATTATTGTCCTGCAGTATTTTGATATCCATATCATACATTGCTTTGAAATACAGTTCATTGTTATTTTATCTTGGCAGAATAAACAAGTACTGAACTATAAACAGCCAAACTCTGTGTGTGTGTCGGGGGTGGGGGGAGTCGCTGAATGTAGATCTAGAGAACAACTGTGTTTATATAGTCACTTTATTAGAACCAATTAAAATATGAAGTGCTATAGCATTTATTTTTAAATAAAAATTCTTTCTTATTTTTATAAAGGTATAACATTCATAGCAATATGTCAGTAAATATGGATACACACAAATTAATAAAATGCTTACAATCCAATCTATATAGAATAGCCTTTCAAACAACATGGAACTTTAAAACAGGCCTGGTTTATTTGCAGCTTGTAGTAAAGTTTGTGGCTCTTTTTGTGTTATAACCATTAATATTGTCAGTCCAGCTGTGCATGTGAGTGTGTGTATGGGTATATGTGTATACAGATGTTATAAATTTCTTTATGAGAAAGACTTGCCGGGGGTTCTTCCCTCAAAATGTGTTTAAGGCGTTACTGTAATTCTGTGTATAGTTACAGAAGATTCAGGACCACTTAATTTTTTATTATTTCTAAAACTAGAGGCCTGGTGCACAGAGTCATGCACTGGTTGGGTCCCTTGGCCTGGCCTGCGGAGATCAGGCAGAAACTGAGAGTTTGACATCCCCCAAGGGGTCCCAGATTGCGAGAGGGCGCAGGCCAGGCCAAGAGACCCCACTGGTACATGAATCCGTGCACCACGCCTCTAGTATGCACATAAGATCCTTGGTTAATCTCTTCCCACCCTCCCCCCCTTCCCTCTGAGATTCATCAGTCTGTTTCATGTTTCCATGCCTGTGCATTGAGTATCTGCCCCCTGGTGGTCAGTGCACATCATAGCTTCAGGTTTAACAATTGAGAGGTCGCTTAGGCATATATATATATATATGTGTGTATATATATATATATATATATATATATATACATATATATATATATATATATATACTAGAGGCCCGGTGCACAAAATTTGTGCACGGAGCGGGGTTCCCTCAGCCCAGCCTGCACCCTCTCCAATTGGGGACCCCTTGGGGGATGTCCAACTGCCAGTTTAGGCCCAATCCCTGTGGCCTAAACCAGCAGTTGGACATCCCTCTCGCAATCTGGGACCACTGGTCCTAACTGCTCACCTGCCTCCCTGCCTGATTGCCCCTAACTGCCTCTGCCTGCCAGCCTGATTACCCCTAACTTCCCTCCCCTGCCGGCCTGGTTACCCCCAACAGCCCTCCCCTGCCTGCCTGATCTCGCTCCCAACTGCCCTCCCCTGCAGGCCTGATCTCGCCCCCAACTGCCCTCTTCTGCTGGCCAATTTGGATCTGATTGGTTGGATTCTATGACAATCAGTGTCAATAGCTCCTCCTTCTAGGTAGCCATTGGCTCCCCACAGCACCCACATTTGGTTCTGATTGGTCAGTTCCTATACCAGTCAGCATCTCTGGGCCTATCAACGGGGCCTGATCAGAAAGGTGGGGCAGAATAAACAGTGGGGGCCTGGAGAGAAATGGAGGTGCGGCCACTGGCCAGACTGGGAGAGAAAGAGAGAGGCAAGTGCTGATCAAAAGCTGCCACAGAGGCAACGGATCAGTCCCTGCTTCTCTCTTCAGGCCTCTCTCTGGCCCTGATTCGCAGCCCCCTCAGCAGTCAGTGCTGGGGCACCACGCCTGCAGCAGAAGCAGTCAGCCACAGCAACCCAGCGCTGACTGCAGGACTGACTTCCGATTGGTTGAGCCTCGGTCATTACTGGTCATTACAACCCAGGGTTTATATATTTTAGGATATAAATGATATATCTCTCTTGAATTATTCCTTGCAAGACTTCTCTTTAATTTTATGCTTTCTGTAAAATAGAGTTAGTAAAGACTCTATACTTGCCTCTAATATAGGGTTATTAAAGATGGAGAATATAAGAAATAGCTTAGAGATAATCTGCCCCAAATCCTTCATTTTACAATGTAAAATTATTAAGGACAAAGAGGAAAGTGACTTAAGTGAATGCTCTGAATTCATAATGGTAACTAAATAAAAAGGAGAGTCTATTAGTGTGAGTCCAGTGCTGTTGGTTTATACTGTGTATGAGTATAACTAGTTCCTGTATTTCTCACAGTTCAGAATCTGAGGAGCTTGCATTGCCAAATTAATTTTTATGCTAAATTTCTTTTTTTAAATCTTTATTGTTCAGATTACTAAAGATTTTCCTCTTTTTTCCCCCATAGCTCCCCTCCACCCGGTTCCCACCCCACCCCAGGCCCTCACCACCCCATTGTCCAGGTCCATAGGTACTGCATACATGCATATAAGATCTTTGTTCCATCTCTTCCCTCACCTCCTCCCCCCTCCCCCCAGAGAATTGTCAGTCCACTCCTTTTCCATGCCCCTGGTTCTATTACATTCACCAGTTTATTCTGTTCATCAGATTTTTTATTCATTTGATTTTTTATTCACTTGTTGATTAATATGTATTTGTTGTCACTTTGTTGTTCATACTTTTTATCTTCACCTTTTTTCTTCTTCTTCCTCTTCTTAAAGAATACCCTGCAGCATTTCATATAATACTGGTTTGATGGTGATGAACTCCTTTAGCTTTTTCTTTTCTGTGAAGCTCTTTATCTGACCTTTAATTCTAAATGATTGCTTTGCTGGGTAGAGTAATCTTGATTGTAGGTTCTTGCTATTCATCACTTTAAATATTTCTTGCCACTCCCTTCTGGCCTGCATAGGTTCTGTTGAAAAATCAGCTGACAGTTGTATGAGTACTCCCTTATAGGTAACTAACTGCTTTTCTCTTGCTGCTTTTAAGATTCTCTCCTTGTCTTTTGCCATTGGCATTATAATTATGATGTGTCTTGGTGTAGTCCTTTTTGGATTCCTCTTGTTTCAGTTTCTCTGCACTTCCTGGACTTGTAAGTCTATTTCTTTCACCAGGTAGGGGAAGTTTTCTGTCATTATTTATTTTTTTTGCATTTTAATATCTTTATTGATTAAGGTATTACTTATTTGTCCTCGTCCCCCCATTACCTTCCCAAACCACCCCCCTACAGTCATGCCCTCACCTACTGTTGTCTGTGTCCACTGGATAGGCTTATATGCATGCATACAAGTCCTTTGGTTGATCTCTCCCACTTACCCCTACCCTCCCCTACATTCCCTCTGAGTTTTGACAGTCTTATCAATTCTTCCCTGTCTCTGGATCTCTTTTTGTTCATCGGTTTATGAACAAAATGTTTATGAACATTATTTCCCATAGATGAGTGAGATCATGTGATATTTATCTTTCTCTGACTGACTTATTTCACTTAACATAATGCTCTCCAGTTCCATCCATGTTGTTGCAAATGGTAGGAATTCCTTCTTTTTTAATGCAGCATAGTATTCCATTGTGTAGATGTACCACAGTTTTTTAATCCACTCATCTGCTGATGGGCACTTAGGCTGTTTCCAAATCTTAGCTATGGTAAATTGTGCTGCTATGACCATAGGAGTGCATATATCCTTTCTGATTGATGTTTCTAGCTTCTTGGGATATATTCCTAGAAGTGGGATCACTGGGTCAAATGGGAGGTCCATTTTTACTTTTTTGAGGAAACTCCATACTGTTCTCCACAGTGGCTGCACCAATCTTCATTCCCACCAGCAGTGCACGAGGGTTCCTTTTTCTCCGCATCCTCACCAACACTTGATGTTTATTTATTTGTTGATGATAGCCATTCTGACAGGTGTGAGATGGTACCACATTGTCATTTTGATATGCATC
Source organism: Cnephaeus nilssonii (assembly GCF_951640355.1). NCBI lineage: Eukaryota > Metazoa > Chordata > Mammalia > Chiroptera > Vespertilionidae > Cnephaeus > Cnephaeus nilssonii. The sequence goes on from NC_137071.1 coordinate 76,169,053, forward strand.
TCTCGAATAATTAGTGACTTTGAGCATGTTTTCATATGTTTCTTGGCCTTCCTTCTGTCTTCTTTTTTTAAAAATTTCTTTATTGATTAAGGTATCACATATTTGTACTCATCCCCCCCATTCCCATCCCACACCCCTCCCCACACATGCCCCCACACCCCTGTTGTCCTTAACCGCTGGTTAGGCTCATATGCTTGCACACAAGTCCTTTGGTTGATCTCTCCCCTTTACCCCCACCTTTCCTTACCCTCCCCCTGAGGCCCGACAGTCTGATCCATGCCTCCTTGTTTCTGGGTCTGTTCTTGTTTATCAGTCTATGTTGTTCATTATTTCCCCTAGATGAGTGAGATCATGTGCTATTAGAAATACACTTATAAGAACCGAAAATGAGACAAGCAATAATGGTTATGGTGACAGGCAAATGAATCAGTATGTAGTGAGTTTCTTTCTGGGCCAACAGTTCTTTTGAGACCCAATTTCAATGTCCAACAGTTCCTTATGTGTACATGTCAGCACTGACATTTCAGTTCTGGATGGTGGACAAATGGTGGTAATTCAGGTCCGACTCTATCTGGTTTGGTCCTGGGCAACCTGCAGTGATGCACAGCTGCTAACTGCTAGTATGGGAAGGCCACATCAGCGTCTTCCGTCTCTGGACTGCTTCTCTTCTGTCTTCATGGCTGGAGTAGTCCTGTTGATTCCTCTTTGTTGCTAGAATCCACATGGTCTCGGAGTTGTTTTTGCTTTCAGCGGCATTCTTTTGGAGGTGGAGGTCTCAGGGTTCGCGCATCTGCAGCTGGGGTGGCAGGTGTTCTACCAAAGTGGCTGTAGTGACCAGGTTTGCTTCCGAGACCAGACTGGGTGGTGGTAAGGTTAGGATTCTAGTCTCTAGCATTTCCGTTCTTAAAGATGGCGGGGTCTCTGTGGACTGGTGTCCTCCATGGAGTGTTTGCAGAGGCCGCGGGGTTTTGCCAACCAAGACTGCCTGGATTGGATGCCCCCTGGTAGAACTGCAGGGTCTAACTGTCCCTATTTCACTCACACACACACCCACACACGTCCACACACACCTCTATCACTCCATCACTTGATCACACACTCACCCTCCCTGCCTACCTGCCGGTCGCCATCTTTCCAGGATCTCTCCCTCCTGTCTTCTTTTGAAAAGTTTCTATTTAGGTCCATTGCCCATTTTTGATTGGATTGTTTATCTTCCTTTTGTTAAGTTGTATGAATTCCCTGTAAATGTTGGAGATTAAACCCTTATTGGTGATAACATTGGCAAGTATGTTCTCTCATGCAGTGGGCTTTCTTGTTGTTTTGTGGATGTTTTCTTTTGCTGTGCAGAAGCTTTTTATTTTGATGTAGTCCCATTTGTTTATTTTTCTTTAGTTTCCATTTCCCTAGGAGCAGTATCAGTGAAGAAGTTCTTTCGGCATATGTCTGAGATTTTGCTGCCTGTGGATTCCTCTAATATTTTTATGGTTTCCCATCTTTAACGTTTAAGTCCTTTATCCATTTTGAGTTTATTTTTGTGTATGGTGTAAGTTGATGGTCTAGTTTAATTTTTTTGCATCTATCTCTCCAATTTTCCCAACATCATATATTGAAGAGACTGTCTTGACTCCATTGTATGTTCATGCCTCCTTTATCGAATATTAATTGTGCTCAGTGGTTTGGGTAGATTTCTGGGTTCTCTATTCTATTCCATTGATCTATATGTCTGTTCTTGTGCCAGTACCATGCTGTTTTGAGAACAGTGGCTTTGTAATACAGCTTGATATCTGGTATTGAGATCCCACCTACTTTGTTCTTCTTTCTCAGGATTGCTGGAGCTATTCGGGGTCTTTTTTTTTTATTCCAGATGAATTTTTGGAGAGTTTGTTCTAGGTCTGTGAAATATGCTGTTGGTATTTTAATGGGGATTGCATTGAATCTATAGATTGCTTTGGGTAGTATGGACATTTTAATGATGTTGATTCTACCAATCCATGAACACGGTATATTATTCCATCTGTTTATGTCTCCCTGTATCTCTTTTTTCAGTGTCCTGTAGTTTTTCTGCATATAGGTTTTTTACCTTCTTAGTTAAGTTTATTCCTAGGTACCTTAATTTTTTTGTTGAGATAGTAAATGGGATTGCTTTTTTAGTCTCTCTTTCTGTAAGTTCACTATTGGTGTATAGAAATGCCATAGATTTCTTGGAGTTAATTTTATATCCTGCTACCTTACCAAATTCATTTATTAAGTCTAATAATTTTTTGATGGAGACTTTAGGGTTTTCTATGTACAGTATCATGTCATCTGTGAATAAGGACAGTTTTACTTCTTCTTTTCCAATTTGGATGCCTTTTATTTCTTCTTCTTGTCTGATAGCAATGGCTAATACTCCCAGTACTATGTTGAACAGGAGTGGTGAGAGTGGGCATCCCTGTCTTGTTCCTGTTCTTAGGGGAAATCGTTTTAGTTTTTGTCCATTGAGTGTGATGTTGGCTGTGGGTTTATCATGTATGGCTTTTATGATGTTGAGGTATGATCCTTCTATTCTCACCTTGCTGAGTTTTTAATAAAGAAAGGGTGTTGGATTTTGTCAAATGCTTTTTCTGCGTCAATTGATATGACTATGTGATTTTTCTCCCACAATTTGTTTATGTGAAGTATCACATTTATTGATTTGCGGATATTGTACCATCCTTGCATCCGCAGGATAAATCCTGCTTGGTCATGGTTTATGATCTTTCTGATGTACTGTTGAATCTGATTTGGTAGAATTTTGTTGAGAATTTGGGCATCTATGTTCATGAGGGATATTGAACTATAATTCTCTTTCATTGTGTTGTCTTTATCTGATTTTGGTATTAGGGTGATGCTGGCTTCATAGAATGAGCTCGGAAGTGTTCCTTCCGCTTGAATTTTTTGAAATAGTCTGAGGAGGATAGGTTTTAGTTCTTCCTTGAATGTTTGTTATAACTCTCCTGTGAATCCATCTGGCCCCGGGCTTTTGTTTGCTGGAAGCTTTTTGATGGCTGCTTCAATTTCTTCTGAGTTATCTGCCTATTGAGATTTTTAGATTCTTCCTGATTGAGTTTGGGAAGGTTGTATTTTTCTAGGAATATATCCATTTCCTCCAGGTTGTCCAGTTTGTTGAAATAGAGTTGTTCATAGTATTTTTAAACAATCCTTTGTATATCTGTGGGGTCTGTTGTTATTTCTTCTCTTTCATTTCTGATTTTGTTTATTTGGTTCCTCTCTCTTTGCTTCTTGGTGAGCCTTGCTGGAGGTTCATCAATCTTGTTTATCCTTTCAGAGAACCAGCTCTTAGTTTTGTTGAGTTTTTGTATTTTTTTTTTTTTGGTCTCTATGTTATTTATTTCTGCTCTAATCTTTATTATCTTCTTCTTTCTGCTCACTCTGGGCTTTTCTTGTTTCTCTCTAATTCTTTCATTTGTAGAGTTAGATGATTTACTACCATTTTTTCTTTCTTTTTGAGGTAGGCCTGTAGAGCTATAAACATCCCTCTAAGGACTGCTTTCACTGTGTCCCATAGATTTTCGATTGTTGTGTTTTTATTGTCATTAGTTTCCAGGATGTTTTTAATTTCTTCTTTGATCTCATTGGTAATCCAATCAATATTTAATAACATGCTATTCTGCTTCCAAGTGTTAGAGTGTTTTGGATTGTTTTTTATTGTAGTTTATTTCTAATATTATGCTATTGTGGTCTGAGAAGATGCTTGATATGATTTCATTCTTCTTGAATTTGAAGAGACTTTGCTATGTGCAGTGGGAGTATTGCACCCCCCAAGTGTCACTGAAGAGCTTTGACACCAAGATGTGAGGCTGCTGTGGGTTGTTAGGGGCCACGCTCACCCTGGGTCAGTCACAGGCGCTTAATGTTGCCTTGTGTGCACACCTAGAATCAGGGACCCTGCCTGTGCCATGTTGAAACAGAGAACCCCCTGGGGTGTGCCAAAAATCAAAGTCCTCTAGTGCATGTCAGGAGTCAGAGTCTCCCTGTGTCTGCGCCAAGAATCGAGTATCAGAGTCTCTGTTGCTTGGTGCTACCTTGCACCAAGAATGAGGGTCCCTGTGTGCACATGCGCCAAGAATTGGAGTCACTGGCTCTTAGTGTGAATGTACTGGGAATCAGGGTTCCCAGGCACATGCGATGAGGAACAGAGTCTAGTCACTGGTGCTTATTGCCGCCTCTTGCATGGAGATTCAGGGTCCCCGATTTGCTTGGGAGACCGGGTTGCACAGTCGCACTGTGTTGGCAAGAGGTCACGTGGTTTTGCACTGCGGGGAAACAAACTCCCCGTGTCCATGCACCCAGGCTCAAATTCAGCGCTGCCACCCTGTGTGGGCACAGGGTCTGGTCGTGGGAAACAAACTCCCCAAGTTTGCACATTCAGGTTCAAATTCAGCGCAGTCTCCCTGCTTGGGTGCAGGGTCTGGTCGTGGGAAACAAACTCCCCGGGTTTCCACCCCCAGGCTCAAATTCAGTGCTGTCTCCCTGCATGGGTGCAGGATCTGGTCGCAAAAAACAATCTCCCCAAGGATGCGCACCTATGCTCAAATTCAGTACAGCCTCCCTGCTTGGGCGCAGAGCCTAGACGCGGGAATCAAATTCCCTGAGTTCGCACGTTCAGGTTCAAATTCAGCACTGTCTCCCTGCCCTGCGTGGGCGCGGGATCTGGTCGCAGAAAACAATCTCCCCAAGGATGTGCACCTAGGGTCAAATTCAGCACAGTCTCCCTGCCTGAGTACGGAGCCTGATCACGGTAAACAAACTTACCCTGTCGGACACCAAGGCTCAAAGTCAGGTAGAGCTGCCACTGCTGTGTGTGTGCAGAAAGCCCTATTGTGCGGCTGGGGTCTGGCAGTTCCTATGCTGCTGCCGTGGGGGCAGCAGGAGAGGGGGATTGGCTTTGTGACTCACAGAAATCTGTGGCCAGGTTGCCTGAAGTCTTGGTATCCCTGGGTCTGCAGCTGTGGTTGCAGGTCTTCTACCAGGGTGGCTGTAGAGTCCCTGTTTGCTACTGAGACCAGACTGGGTGGCAGAAAGGCCAGGATCCTAGTCTCAAGCAGTTCTGTTCTTTAAGATAGTGTGGTCTCTGTGCTGCTGGTGGCCTCCCTGGAGTTTTGTGGTGGCAGCTGGGTTTTGCCGTCTAAGACTGCCCGGATTGGCAGCCCCTTGGAAGACCTGCAGTATCTAACTGTCCTTATTTCACTCACACACACACCCACACAAGTCCACACACTCCTCTATTGCTCCCTCACTCTCTCTCACATTCTCCCTCCCTGCCTTCCTGCCGGTAGCCATCTTTTTCCCCTGTCATTATTTCTTCAAATAGGTTTTCAATATCTTGCTCTCTCTCTTCTTCTGGCATCCCCATAATTCGGATGTTGGTATACTTGAAGTTGTCCCAGAGGCTCCTTACACTATCTTCCTTTTTGGATTTTTTTTTTCTTTTTGCTCTTCAGGTTGTGTATTTTCTACTTCCTCGTATTTCAAGTCTTTGACTTTATTATTGGGATCCTCTACTCTACTGTTGAATCTCTGTATATTATTCTGTATTTCAGTCAGTGTATGCTTAATTTCTGACTGGTCCTTTTCCATTTTTTTGGCATTGTCACTACGATCCTTGAAGGTCTCACTAAGTTCCTCAGAGGTTTCTAGAAGATTCTTGAGTAACCTAATAACTGTGGTTTTGAACTCTATATCCAGTAATTTGATTTCTTCCATTTCTTTCATTTGTGACACATTTATTTGTCTCCGCATTTTGGCTGCATCACTGTGTTTGTTTACCTCCAGGCCAATTGTCTGTGAGGACCACCTGTGTCTACAATAGAAGAGCTGCTGTGCAGGAGACACTCTTATGGGCAGGACTTTCTTCACTGGGGCTTTGGTGCTCACTGAATCTGTCCCTTGAGTGTGTCACTTATGGATGTGAAGAATTGTAATTTGCCATGGTCTCACACTGACCATTGGGTACACTGGCTCTTGGATCTCCAAGGAGGTGCAAAGTCAGTCACTGCCTGGGGCCACCCAGCAGGAGCTACAGAGAGATCTGCAGATTCCTCCTCTTTGTTTGAGGTTTGGAAGTGCCCAGATGAGGCCCAGCTATGAAGCAAGGCAGGCTGCTGCAGTCCTGGCCTTTGCCTTCTTTTGATAGCTTTGGGGCTTCATGACCCAGCTGCAGTTTGACAGGTTTTAGGCTGAGAAAGGACTGGCCATTCATATACAAAAGCCTCTGCACATGGCTTGGGTGGGGTTGTAAATTGGATGGGGCGTAGTCTCAGGGAATCCTCAGGGTGGACAGCAATGGCTGCCAAACAGCCCTGCAGTGGGGAGGTCCCAGCTCAGGAACAATGACTGCTGCGATCACCTCTGTCAGGAAGAAGCCCAATGCCAGACAGTCCAGTTTCTCCTCGTAAGTGTCTGGGACTCCCAAAGTTTCGCCCAGCACTGGAGCTCAGAGCAAGCGGGAGCTTTTATCTCCCTCCCGATTAAAAAAACGGCATACCCTGATGCCAGCCTATTCTGCCTCCACGTCTCCATGCCTCCTACCAGTCTCAATGTGCTTTCTTCTTTACTTCTCTAGTTGTAGTTCTTCTACTCAGCCAGCTTTCCTGTGGTTCTGGATGATAGTTGTTCTGTCTTTTAGTTGTAATTTTTATGTGCTTGTGGAAGGCAGCAATACAGGTGTTTACCTATGCCACCATCTTGGTGCTCCTCCTTTGCCAAATTAATTTAATGGATTAATAATATCAGCCTAACTTGTCTCTCTTATTCTCATCGTTGGAAGGTATACCTGGAATTTCAGGGCCAAAAGGTTACCAGGGTTTGCCTGGAGACCCAGGGCAACCTGGACCGACTGGAAAACCTGGATTACCAGGATTACCAGGTAGGTATAATAGACCACCTGTAGAAATTGGACAGCTGATCCTGAACCCTAAAAAATTAATTATGTATTTGTCATGTGTGATGATATTTTGGATATGGTCATGGCAATATCCTTGAATAGCTACTGAAACATGGTGTTCTCCTTTAGCAAAAATGTTGCCATTTGGCCCAAGTATCAATAGTCAAGACATGTAGGATATTTTGCTTTGGTATTGTTTTCTTTTTGTGGTAGTAGCAGAGTTTTACAGAATCAGAAGTATATCCAAGTAAGGTGCTGGGTTTTATTTACATAAATTGCAGCATAAGTAAATAAGACAATTATCTAGTAGGAGCCTTCAGACAGGGTCAATAATTACGCCATGTTAAACACATGATTTTAAAAATAGATGCTTATTTTTTTTAAAGTTTCAAGGGATGAAAATTTTATAACCTACCTTGGTAGTCTGTTACAGTATTAATCACCCTCTTACAGTCAACATAGATTTTTTTTCTTACCTCTAATAAAATTCTTTCTTGCTGAATTTGAAGCCATTTTCTTTTACGTGGGCCCCTAATGAATAAAGAGGACCTGGTCCTGTCTTCATAAGAACGCTTGAGGTCCATTATTCTGCTTTAGACTCTGCACGACATTGCCTTGATGTAGTTGGAAAAGGAAATTATCTTTCTTTATATCCTTCACTTCTTCTGCTTTCTTGTCCCCAATTTAAAGCAATTGTGAAAGAAAAAATCAATGAAAAATTGATTAAGGCAACATTGGGGACCTTAGAGCTCAAGCACCTAAGCTCTAAGAAGAATGTGTAAGCAGAGCAGCCATGACTGTTGGAGGTGACAGTCCAGAACCTCTCCATCAACACTTATCTACCCCTGGCCTAATGTACTGGGTTATATCATGACAGATTACCACTTTCCTCTTTTTGCTCTCACATAATCAGAATCTACATGGGAAAGCTACTTCTGAATATTTTAAAAACAGATTCATTATGTTGTATTCATCTGTGATTAATACAGTAAAGCGTATACACATAATGGGACTTCAGGGTTTTGTAATAGTTTTTGGCAAGAAACAAGGTGTCCTTGTAAAAATTTTGCATTTTAAAAATAAATTTGTATTATGATACCTCTATTATTGAGATTATATTGTAATATGATCTGAAGGAGATTTTTTGCCCATTTTATGCTAGGTTAAGTCTTTGGAACTTGATCATGTATTAAGATTGGGTCCATCTAATTCCATACGTGCATTTTAATTATGATCCATTCCAGGAAACCAAGAAGCCTCAATATTGATGACTTGTCTTAATTTTACCAATTTGACATTTCTAGGTCCCAAGGGTAGCCCTGGTCTCCCTGGGGAGCCAGGACTTACAGGACCACCTGGACTAAAAGGAAACATAGGTGATATGGGATTTCCAGGTGAGTAATGAACTCTCCCAAGTATTCAGATCCACTACTGGAAGATAGTTCACTATCTTTGTTATCAGAAAAGAGATTGGTGTGGATAGAATCAAACTGAGACAATATCTAAGTTAATTAGTGGGAAAAGATGTCTCATTATACAAAGATTTGAACTAGGAATTAAGGGACAGAGCTTTAAAAACCTTAAAAGTAAAATTTTAAGAAACTTGTATATTTTTTCCAGCTGTACCTCCTTTCACTTAAACTTCCTGTAGAATAGGCTTTTATAAGATCCTGATTATAAAGCTCATTGTTATACAGCAGAATTTGTAGAGTTATTTAAAAAAATCTTTTGTTTGGTTATATGCATGACAGATACGCCACAAATAAAAGGTATTTTGTAAAATATTGCATTTTACATGTTTTCAACAGGCCCTCAGGGTATAAAAGGATCCCCTGGTATTCCCGGAGTTCCTGGACAACCTGGCTCCCCAGGATTACCTGGGCAGAAAGGAGAGAAAGGTGATCCTGGTGTTTCAGGCATTGGTATTCCAGGTCTTCCTGGCACAAAGGTAATCCTACTCTAGACATATGCCTGAGCAGATGTGATTTTTCTATAATACTGTGCTCATTCCTAATTCTTCATTAAATAAACTATAGACTGGCATAGGCAAGAATTCATTTCTTCTCTTTTTTCTTATTTTAATAAGGAGATAGGTTTTAGGGTTTGCAACCTGTTAAGCTGCAACCAACACAGCTAGAGTTCAGGCTCTGGAGAAGGGCTGCACACAAATGAATACACTAGACAAGAAATATGAACTTAGAATTCATGTGGTTCCAGGCGGAGAACCTTTCTCTAGGGGAAAGGCTTCACTGGGGCCCAGGCCCTGTTAGCTCTTATTCAGTTTTAGAATGCACATCTTGCCCTTAGTCAGGCAGGCAATCTGGTAGCAGACAGACTATCTTAAAGGTCAGTAAATATTAGTAAAGATTTACTTTGAGACTATTAGGTCAGGAAATTGCTTGAGTCACCATTGTCTCAACAGAACAATTGGTGCATAGCTTTTAGCCCTTGCTAAAGCTCAAGATCCATCAACCTTCTGAGTTCTCTGTTGTGCTTTCATGATAGTGTAGACAATGGATAGCTTCCAGCAGCAGCCAGTCCAAAAAGGGGGGAAACTTCTGATTAATCTTAATTTTTTTGCATGTTTCAGTAATCCTAAGGCATATTTCTGCCTGCTTTTGGTTTTATTTACCCTTTTTAGTGATATGGTTGTTGGTCTTTGTCCAATTATTATTATTATTAACAATGTGATAAAACTTACAAAGAAAGTAACTTTGGCTTTTTTTTTGTAACTTGGGCAATTAATAAAAGTGCAGTAGTATTCTTAACTGCATATCTCAGGTACTTCTTCAAAAACAGTTTTTCATATCCCTCTGTGCCCCTAGTCCATGAGAAAACTCGGTGATGTTGCACAAGCAATCAGATTTAGAACTTGTTTTAGAATCATGGACTCAACAAATATTTGATAACTTCTTAATTCTATGTAAAAAGATAATAACTCTTACTGATTTGTAGAAGTACCTTATAACTAGCAAAGTTGCATCTATTGTCTATAATATATATTGCAAATATTTGCTCCCAGTCAGTTGTTTGTCTTATAGTATTGTTTAATCATTCAGTCAGACCACAAAGCTAGAGAGTTTTTGAAGAGAAATTGTGTCACTCAACTTTCACAGACTTAGTGAAAATTCCCACTGAGATAAGAATTTACTGAATGATATTTTAAAAATAATTTATTTTTAATAGTGTACAAAGACTATAATTTACAATATATATGTGTATGTGTGTGTTATAGATAACTTATCATTTTTAAGACTCAATTTTACTCAATTTAAAAATCTCTGATATTGAGGAGCATCTTACAATGGAAAGCACCTGACAATTATAATTGGAAGCATTTTTATAATGTTATCGATACATAAAATGATGCTGCTTCTTCCAAATGTATGTATCTTTTATTTACAGACATGAACTCTAGACTTAGCTATCGTAACTTAGTAAATTTTAGCTAGCTTTCTTTATTAGCCCATAAATATATTCCACATTGTCTTTCACTATTATATAGTACTAGAGGCCCGGTGCATGAAAATTCATGCACTGGTGGGGGTGGTGTCCCTTAGCCCAGCCTGCCCCCTCTCACAGTCTGGGAGCCCTCAGGGGTGGGAGGCGACCTGGCGATCAGGGGAAGGCGATGCACCATCACACCTCTGCTGTTGCCACTGCCGGCAGCACAAGCCTTGGCTGGCCCTGGTTACCTGTGCCTTGAGCCGGCCCTGAGCAGCTGGGCAGCCACCATCCAAGGCTTGCCTGCACCTCGGGCTGGCCTGGGTGGCTGGAGGACTGAGGGGACTGAGGGACTCTGGAGGCAGGTGCTCGGAGTGGCCGGACCTGCCGGGGGGCGGGCCCGGCCTTGCAGCACACCTGCTGCCCTGGCAGGACTTAGGGGACTGGGTGCCCCCATTTTGTGGCTGTGGGCACCACCATATTTGTGGGTGGGGCAGTCAATTAGCCTATTCCCTCCTTATTGGCTGTGGGTGCCACCATCTTTGTGACAGCATGAGGGTCAATTAGCATATCCCCTCTTTATTACATAGGGTTTTTGTGTGAGTCAGTCATAAATAATTTAACATTATAAGTACTGAAATTGTTTCCACCCTTTCATGATTACAAACATATGTTGCATGTGATATGATTCTTATCCATATCTTGTATATATATCATAATATTATTTAGTAAATATTGTCACAGAATAAATTCTGAGTAGGATTGCTAGAGCCTAGCATATAAATGCATTTTTAATATTGATAGTTACTGACAAATTTTCCTGTCATATAGCTTTATAGCTTGATCAGTGTAATAAATTTTCTATTTTCTCCTTATGTTATAAATATTGTTTTATCAATCTCTAATTTTGTCAATCTAATGGGTGAAAACTAGTGCATCATTGTTTAAATTTGACTTTTCCTCCTTACAAGTGAGATTTCTTATGCTTATACCCTCTCTGCAAATTGTCTGTTCATACTCTGCCTCATTTTTAAGGAAGGGATTTGGTTATATATTTCCTAACTAGAGGCCCAGTGCATGATTGAATCATGCACGTGTAGGGTCCCCTACATGCTTTCGCTTTCGATCGCGGGGGAGCTGGGTGCCTGTCTGCTGGTGCACCAGGCCTTTCAGAAGCCTCCGCCGAGCCGGAGCAGACAGGCACCCAGCTCCCCCGCTTTTGATGGTCCACAGCGGGACGTGAGCTCGCTGCCCCAAAGGCCCCTTCTGTTCCGCAGCACAGCCATGGTGCAGACGCTGAGCTCGCGCCACCACTGGCGATGCGAGCTCAGCGTCCTGCCGGCCCAATCGGCTACCCCGGCCACCCCGAGTCCCGCCCCCTGTGCCTTCAGCTGGCCCAATCGTGGGCGTAGCGGAGTGATGGTAATTTACATATTACCATTTTATTAGGTAGGATGATTTGCAGAAGTACTTTATAAATAGCAAAAATGCATCCATTATCTATTATATGTGTTCCAAATAGTTTTTCTCAGTAAGTTGTTAGTATTATATCATAGTTTACTATGTATTTCATCATGTAGAAGCCTAAATTTTTACATAGGTAAATTTTATACTCATTAACTAGAGGCCTGGTTATTCGTGCACAGGGATGTGTGTCCCTCAGCCCAGCCTGCACTCTCTCCAATCTGGGACATCCCTCTCACAATCCAGGACTGCTGGCTCCGAACTGCTCGCCCACCTGCCTTCCTGATTGCCCCTAACCACTTCTGCCTGCCAGCCTGATTATCCCCTAATCACTCCACTGCCAGCCTGATTGATGTTTAACTGCTCCCCTGCCAGCCTGTTTGCTCCTAACTGCCCTCCCCTGCAGGCCTGGTCACCCCTCACTGCCCTCTCCTGCAGACCTGGTCACCCCTAACTGCCCTCCCCTGCAGGCCTGGTCACCCCTAACTGACCTCCCCTGCAGGCCTGGTCCCCCCCCAACTGCCCTTCCCTGCAGGCCTGGTCACCCTCAAGTTCCCTCCTCTGCCGGCCTGGTCACCCCTAACTTCCCTCCCCTGCAGGCTTGGTCACCCCCGACTGCCCTCCCTTGCAGGCCTGGTCACTCCCAACTGACCTCCCCTGCTGGCCTAATCACCCACAACTGTCCTCCCTTGCAGGCCTGGTCCTCCCAACCGCCCTCCCCTACTGCCCATCTTGTGGTGGCCATCTTGTGTCCAGATGGGGGCATCCATCTTTGATCACATGGGGGCAGCCATCTTGTGTGTTGGACTGATGGTCAATTTGCATATTACTCTTTTATTAGATAGGATAGAGGCCTGGTGCACGGGTGGGGGCCAGCTGGTTTGCCCTGAAGGGTGTCCTGGATCAGGGTGGGGTTTCCCTTGGGGCTTGGGGCAGCCTGGGCGACGGGCCTGTGGTGGTTTGCAGGCCAGCCATGCCTCCCAGTGACCCAAGTGGAGGCCCTGTTATCTGGGATTTATTTATCTTTTATAATTGAATCTTTGTAGCCTTGAACAGAGCCAAGCCTCCTGCTTGCTTCGTGATCACAGCCATCTTTGTTGGGATTTATTTATCTTCTATAATTGAAACTTTGTAGCCTTGAGTGGAGTCCAGTGTGTGCGGAAAGCTTGGCTTCCTCCATTGCCGGGGAAACCCAAGCTTTCTGCTCGCTCTGTGGCCACAGCCATTTTTGTTGGAATTTATTTATCTTCTATAATTGAAACTTTGTAGCCTTGAGTGGAGTCCAGGGTATGCAGAAAGCTTGGCTTCCTCCATTGCCAGGGAAACCCAAGCCTCCTGTTCTCTCCGTGGCCGCAGCCATCTTGGTTGGGTAAATTTGCATACTCGCTCCTGATTGGCTGGTGGGTGTGGCTTGTGAGTATAGTGGAGGTACAGTCAATTTGCATATTACTCTTTTATTAGATAGGATTATTGAAAAAATATCTATTGAGTATGTACAATGTTCCAGGTACTGTTTTAGGTGCTGGAGATAGAGCATGAATGAAATGAACTTGAATCAATAAAGAAACAAATGATATATATTAAAAACAAACAAACAAAAAAGACAGATGACAGACTCATAGACAGAGAAAGCAGGATGATAGCTGTCAGGGGAGGACATTGAGGGATTGGGTTGGTGGGTGGAGGAATTGAGTGAAAAAGAAACAAAAAAAAGATTTTCAATTTCTTCCCCTCTCTCTTCTCCTTCTGGCACCCCCATGAGGCAAATGTTGGTACAGTTGAAGTTGTCTCAGAGGATCCTTACACTATCCTCATTTTTTTTAATTCTTTCTTTTTCCTGTTCTGAATGGTATTTTTTGCTTCCTTATATCCCAAATCGCTGATTTGATTTTCTGCTTCATCTATTCTACTGTTACTTCCCTGTAATTTATTCTTCATTTCAGTTAGTGTGTCCTCCATTTCTTACTGGCTCTTTTTATGGTTTCTGTATCCTTTTTCATGCTGCTGAAGTTCTCACTAAGTTCATTGAACATTTTTTATAGCCAGTGTTTTGAACTCTGTATCTAGTAGATTGCTTGCCTCCATTTTGTTTTGTGACATCCCTGTGGTTGTTTCTATATATTAGGTAGAGATGCTATGTCTCTCAGACTTGATAGAGCAGCCTAGTATAGTAGGTGATCTATAGTGTCAAGTGGCACAACTTCCCTGATCACCCAGGTGGTGGTGGTAATTTACTACCACCCAGGTGGTGTGAAAGGCTGGTGGGGGCACATCGGGGGCACCAGAGGCAGGGCACACTTCAGGAAAACACCCTCTTTATTTGCACTCCAGAAATACCAGGGAGGCTCAGACGTGGGCAGCCCACGGGGTGGGTTTCTGCGCAGGTCGTCATCATCTGGCATCGGGGGCCTGGCAGGGCTGGCCCGGGCAGGAGGGGCAACAGGTACTCAAGTTGTGCCCCCTATGTGTGATGTGCACACCCTCCTCTTATAGTTGAGCCTTGATTGCTATTGGCATATCAATGGGAGAGACTGGTAGCAACTGCTGACTACTGAATCTCCAACCAACATGGAGGATCAGCTATGTAGGGGCCCACTGCACCAGAGAGTACTTACTTCAGCAGTGCTCTCGTGCCTGCTTAGTCCACCCCTTGAGTGTGTTGTTTGTGGAGGTGTTTGGGTAATGGTTCTTTGATATATTCTGAAGCTATCCATTGGGTGTTCTGGCTCTGGGGCCTCCTGGGACGTGCCTCTCTTCTGACAAGGGCCACCTGGCATGATCTACAAAGCAATCTGCAGATAGCTGCTACTTTTGTTGGGCTTGGAGTTGCCCAGGCTAGGCCAAGCTGTGAACCAAGGCCAACTGCTGCTAGTACCAGGCCTGGTACCACTTAGCAAGAGTACATGGCATACTGAAGCCAGATACTGCTTGAGAAATTTTTAGGAAAATCTGAAGCATGAGCCAAGACAGGCCATACTTATGGAAAACTCATTGGAACCAGCCTGGGCACGCCTGATAGTTGGGTGGGGCAAGACCTCAGGGAAACACAGTGTGAGGCAAACAGTGTGAACAAGGTTGATGGAGTATAAGATATGGTGCCCACCTCCTGGCTCTGTGGGGGAGGCCTCAGAAAAGGAACAATGGCCTCTGCCAGCACTTCCCTGTAGGAGAAAGCTGCCCCCAAAACTCTGGTGCTGGTGCCAGACAGTTCAGTTCCTCCCCGTATGTCCATGGTGCCTTTCAAGTTGCTGCTCCAGCACTGGAGCTCAGAGGGCGAGAGTCCATGTAGTCCATGCATGGGCCCTTTAAGAGGAACACCTGGGACTCCAGAAGCCCTCTGTTTCTCTCAGCCTCAATACCCACTGGTTTTTATTTTTATTTTTATTTTTTTATTGAGGTATAATTGACATACAAAATTATACTAGTTTCAGGTGTACAACATAATGACTCTATATTTCTATATATTGCAAAATGATCAGTACAATAAGTCTAGTTAACATCTAGACTTACATAGATGTTATATACATTGGTACAGAATTTTTTTTCTTATGATAAGAACTTTTAAGAGTTACTCTTTTAGCAACTTTGAAATATGCAATACAGCATTAATAGTCACCATACTGTACATTACATCCCCATGCATATTTATTTTATAACTGGAAGTTAGTTAGACTGTCTACAGTTATCCTTTATTAAAATAAATTATTCTCTCTCTCTCTCTCTCTCTCTCTCTCTCTCTATATATATATATATATATATATATATATATATATATATATATTCAATTAGAGTTGAGGTACAGTATAGTTTCAGGTTCATAACCCAGTGATTGGACATTTGATGGTGCAAGGTTTGTTGGGATGATTACTTTGTGGTTTATATAAATGCCCCACTGGTTTTAACAGCCAGAAGTTATGAGGACTTCCATTCCTGTTACTGGAACCCTGGGCTGGGGGTGCCTGGTGTGGGGCTGAGATCCCTTGTTCCTCAGGGGGTACTCCACAACCAAGATATCCCTCCAGATTTTTATCTGCCTTTCATGGGTGTGAGACCAGCCCATTCCCTATGTCTATTCCTCCTACCAGTCTCTATGTGGCTTCTTCCTTTATTCTCTAGTTGTAGGACTTCCATTAAACCAGATTTCAGGCAGTTCTAAATTATTGTTCTGTGGCTTAGTTGTAATTTTGATGTGGTTGTGGGAGGAGGTGAGTACCATGTTTACCTACACTGCCATCTTCACCAGAAGTCTATAACATTATTTTACTACAGCATAATATTTCTAAACTCAATCGTTATTAAAATTTAATCATACTAAGATTCTAAGAAATCTCTATCTTAATACCAGTTTACTTTTTTTGCTAAAATTGACAAGCAGACCCTAAAATTCATATGAAAATACATGGGACCCAGAATAATCAAAACAATCTTGAAAATAAAAGAATGAATTTTGAGGACTCACCCTTCTATATTTCAAAACGTATTATAAAACTTTAGCAATCCACTTTGTGTAATACTTGCATAGGATAGACATAAGGATCAATGGGATAGATTAGAGTCCAGAAATAAACCTATTCATTTTGGTCAATTTATTTCAACAAAGGTGCTAAGATAATTATGAGAAGAAAGAAAAATCTTTTTAACAAATGTTCCTAAAACAAGGGAATATCTATATTCAAATTAAATAATTTGCACCTCCTAACTCATATCATAAACCAAAATTAAACAATAATGGATAATTGACCTAAATATGAGAGCTAACACTACTGAAATCTTAGAAGCAAACATGACTAAATCTTCCTGACCTTGGGTTAGGTTAATTATTTCTTAGCTATGACACAAAAAGTACAAACAATCAAAGGAAAATATAAATTAGGTCCCCCAGCACAGTGCCAGGAGGGGGGCACAGCCTCTGGTCCCCTGTCAAGCCCCGCTGGGGCTGGGGCATGGCCTGCAGTCCCCAGGCCTGGGGTGAGGGGAGCAGCCTGAGGTCCCCGGCCTAGCACTGGGGAGGGGGGCTGCACCTTGAGGTCCCCCATCAAGCCCCACCAGGTGGGGGGTGTGGCCTGAGGTCCCCTGTCAATCCCCGTGGGTCAGAGAGCACAGCCTGAGGTCCCCATCAAACCCCACCAGGCAGGGTGCGCGGCCTGAGGTTCCCCTGCCTGGCGCCAGGGAAGGAGGCATGGCCTGAGGTCCCCAGCCTGGCGCCAGGGTGGGGGGCGCAGTCTGAGGTCCCCTGTCAAGCCCCACAGGGGCAGGGTTGGGGGGCACAGCCTCAGGTCCCTGCTGATTGCTCATTAAGGCTCATTACTGGAACTCAGCCTCCTCTGTGGGTGCAGCCATCTTGTGTTACAGAAATCCCTGCCTCTGCTGTGGTGGAGTGATGGTCAATTTGCATATTTCCTCTTTATTATATAGGATAATGTCAGTATTTTCCTGATTTCAAAGCCAGACAAAGATACTATAAGAAAACTATATACCAATATCCCTTTGTATATTGATGTAAATTTTTTCAACGGAATACTAGTACATCAAATTCAATGGCATATTAAAAGAATTGTATACTATGATCAAGTGATATTTATTCCTGGAATGCAAAGATGGTTCAACATACAAAAGTCAATAATGCAATATATCACATTAAGAGAATGAAAGGAAAAATCCACATGGTCATTACAATTGAAGCAGAAAAATCATTTGAAAAAATTCAATGTCTTTTCATGATAATTTAAAAAACAAAACAAAACACTCACCAGGCCCTGCTGTGTGGCTCAGTTAGTTGGAGCATTGTCCCATACACCAAAAAGTTGAAGGTTTGATTCCCAGTCAGGGCACATACATAGGTTGCAGGTTTGATCACTAGTCAGGGTGAGGATGGGAGGCAACCAAATTGATGTTCCTATCTCACATCAATATCTGTCTCTCTTTCTGTCTCTCTCTCTATCTTTTCCTCTCCCTAAAATCAATAACCATATCCTCTGGTGAGGATTAAAAATCAAAGAAACACTCACCAAACTAGTAACAGTAGTAGACTACCTTAAAATAATTAAAGCCACAGCTATGAAAATCTCACAGCTAATATCATAGTCAATGGCAAAAGACTGAAAGCTTTTACTATTAGATCAGGAAAAAAACAAGGGTGGGTGCACATTCTAATCACTCCTATTAAACTTAGTACTGGAAGTCATAGCCAGAGAAATTATGCAAGAAAAATAAATTTCTCACTGAAATTTGTTCCTATTCAAAAACATTCATGGATACCTTTGTACCATGGTTAACATAAATCTCAATCTCCTGCAAGGTTTGATCCAGACCCATCTACCTGACCCCATGTTTCTTTTATCAGTTAGGCTACTGAGGAAAGAAAGGTTATTATTGGAAATACAGCCAGAGCATAATTATTGGACCGATGAAACATTATAGTATTTTTATGTATTAACTAGAGGCCCGGTGCATGAAATTCGTGCATGGAGGGGGGGGTCCCTCAGCCCCGCCTGCACCCTCTGCAAATCGGGACCCCTACACCTTTTTTCTTATCTAGATAACCTCTTCACATTAAAAAAAATTAACTGAAATATCACCTACTCTAGGAAATCCTCTTTATTTATTTTTTATTTTTTTTACTTTATTTATTTATTTATTTATTTATTTATTTATTTATTTATTTTTAAATTTATTTTTTATTCCTCAACTCCCACCCCACTCCCATCCCAAACCCCTCCACATGCATGCTCCCACCCCCCTATTGTCCGTGATCACTGGCTAGGCTCATATGCAAGCACACAAGTCCGTTGGTTGATCTATCTCCCTTATCCCCACCCTCCCTTACCTTCCCTCTGAGGTCTGACAGTCTGATTGATGCTGATCTTGTTCAGTCTATCTTGTTCATCTTTTCCCCTAGATGAGTGAGCTCATGTGATACTAGGAGTACACTTATAGGAACTGAAAATGAGACAAGCAATAATGGTTATGCTGAGAGGCGAATGAATCAGTCTATAGTGAGGTTCTTTCTGGGCCAAGAGTTCTTTTGAGTCCCAATATCTATGTCCAACAGTTCTTTATGTGTACATAACAGCAATGATATTTCAGTTCTGGATGGTGAACAAATGGTGGTAATTCAGGTCCGACCCTCTATGGTTTGGTCCTGGGCAATCAGCAGTGATGCACATCAGCTGACTGCTAGTATGGCAAGGCATCGTCAGCGTCTTCCATCTCTGGACTGTTTCTCTTCTGTCTTCATGGCTGGAGCACTCCTGTCAATTCCTCTCTGTTGCAGGAATCCACATGGTCTCGGAGTTGTTTTCTGAAAATTTACAAACATATTCTCAACCAAAAGTTAATAAAGGAATCTTTTCTATAAATTTGACTTGCGATCCTATTTTATTTTTTGCCCAAACTATTTTCCTTTGGATTGTTTTGACACCATGTATGTTTTACCTGGGTGTCTTGCTGTTAGCATTACAAATGAAAGTTAATTTTCTAAAGTAAAAATTTTCTAGATATAATTTATTTACAGGATATTTTTCCTTACATGATATTCTTCTACTATCCCCCCTTTTTTTGGTTTAAATATTAGGAGGCTTTTGGAAATTTTATGCTGTAATCTTGATAGCTTTTAAATTTTACTTTTTTGCACTAAAATGTGACTGCTTAAGGTTCATTATATATTACGCAATTTTATCATAAGATGTACTACCAATAAAAATTTTAGTTAACACTTTAGGAACAGCTTTTTTGTCCAGTACAATTGATTTTTCTAGAATATTCGCTTTTTTCAATTGGCCAATTTAAATTAGTCTGAAAAATTGACTACTATTTTACTGTCAAATTTAATACTCTAACAACCATCTTACTTTTCCCTGTAAATATTAGTGGAGAGGATTATTTGCCTTCTTGAGTAGGCCCTGAGCATTCCTGGTGCTAGGCTGGATTTAGATATCAAAGACCCCAGTTCCCTGCATCATGGGTGCAAGACATCTCCATCAAGTCTTGTTGCAGTGAGAGGGCATCTGCTGTTGGCCAAGTCTCTGTTACCAGGGTCCCGTTTTGAGCTGGGCATGGGAAGCTAAGCAGCCCTGGGGGCAGGAGACCTCCCTCAGCAGGGGTGAGGGTTCAGGACCCTGCAAACTTGGGGGAGTGAAGGTCTGTGCCACACCTCTGTTGACCCCCAAGTTCTCTCCTGATGGCCCCTTTGCGACTGTGTCTGTCTTCGGTTGTTCCTTCCCTGAGGAATCTCACCCGTCTCTGGCTAACCAGCCATCCTCCAGGGCCATGCATGGTGCTGTGAGGTTTAGTTATGTCTCCTTGGTCACCAACGCCCCCACGGCCTCCACGCCCAGCACCTGCCTTGGGATTCCTTCGTCTGCTGGCAGGGTCCCAGCACTGATCACATATCTTGTGGAACCCAGGTTTCTTCTCCAAGGAGGCCCAGCTCCCCGCACTGGGCGAGAGGCAGATCCATGGTACCAGCCATCACAAGGCTTCAACCTTGGCATGAACAGAAACTCAGGCAACAGCTGTGGACAATTGGATTGTGAGAAAAGGGTCTCTCTTGGCCAAAAGGGCAAGAGGGGCCAATTTAGAATGCTCAGGTGCCTTCCCAGGGGGTCCTCTACACAGTGGCAGGGATTAAACCCTTTCATGTCCTTTTTCAATTGCTGCCAGACATTCAAAGAATTAGTTTGTAAGTTTGTTTGGGATAATTGTATATTGTGCTGTTGTAATTCTGAAATATCAAGAGATGGTTTACCTTTGTCTCCAAGCACCAAAAAGATGATTTTTTATTGATCCCCAAGGGTGCGAGGTAATATTTTAGGTAATGGGGGTAATACAAATCTGGGAAAAAATTATAATGACATTATAGAATAATATCATGTAAGGATATTCTTTGCTCTAGGCCATGGCAATTCCATTTCAAACTGGGTGCCAGTTTCTTTTTGTATAGACAAGGTCTTAGCTACATTTTCTACACTTCTCCCAGTAGCAAGTAGTGATAGTCCCTTTCTTTGGTGTCCACACAAGCCAAAAACCTCTCTTTAATTTTACATACAAAGTAGCACTGGTTTGATTTTGTGTCATACAAAAGGGAAGCTGGGTGGAGACCCCTGTGTAATTATACTTCCTTGCCCCACCCATGGTCCTCCTGGATGACCAAGGTGTTTGGTATTATTAGGAGGGGGATCAGCCCTCGTAAGGGCTCTTACCCATTAAGAGTCAGGAACATAAGTCCAAAATACTTCCCCATTTGCCCCAGGTAATCTTACCGTACAGCTGATGACTGCTAGCATGGCAAGAAAGATGTTCTCAGGCATCCTTGGGGTTCTGGTTACCTCACAATTTCTTTTTTTTTTCTATTTTTTAATTTTTATTATTATTATTATTCTTTATGTGTCCTTATTTCCCCATTACCCCCCCATCCCCAATTCGTGCCCCACCCCCCTGTTGTCTGTGTCCATTGCTTAGGCTTATTGCACGTTCACAAGTCCCTTGGTTGATCTCTCACCCTTTCTCCCTCCAACCCCATCCTTCCCTGAGGTTTGAGGTTCTGATCGATGTTTCTCAGTCTCTGGATCTGTTCTTGTTCATCAGTCTATGCTGTTCATTATATTCCACAAATGAGTGAGATCATGTGATATTCATCTTTCTCTGCCTGGCTTATTTCACTTAGCATAATGCTCTCCATCTCCATCCATGTTGTTGCAAATGGTAGGAGCTCCTTCTTTTTTACCGCAGCGTAGTATTCCATTGTGTAGAAATACCACAGTTTTTTAATCCACTCATCTGCTGATGGGCATTTTAGCTGTTTCAAAATCTTAGCTATGGTGAATTGTGCTGCTATGAACATAGGGGTACATATATCCTTTCTGGTTCGTGTTTCTAGTTTCTTGGGATATATTCCTAGGAGTGGGATCCCTGGGTCAAATGGGAGTTCTATTTTTAGATTTTTGAGGAAACTCCATACTGTTCTCCACAGTGGCTGTACCAGTCTGCATTCCCACCAGCAGTGCAAAAGAGTTCCTTTTTCTCCGCATCCTCACTAACACTTGTTGTTTGTTGATTTGTTGATGATAGCCATTCTGACAGGTGTGAGATGGTACCGCATTGTTGTTTTGATTTGCATCCCTCTGATGATTAGTGACTTTGAGCAGGTTTTCATATGTCTCTTGGCCTTCCTTCTGTCTTCTTTTGGAAAGTGTCTATTTAGATCAGTTGCCCACTTTTGATTGGGTTGTTTATCATCTTTTTGTTAAGTTGTATGTGTTCTCTGTAAATGTTGGAGATTAAACCCTTATTGTTGATATCATTGGCAAATATGTTCTCCCATGCAGTGGGCTTTCTTGTTGTTTTAGGAAATCCTCTTTGAACAAATGTCTTTACAATCTGTATTAAGTATTTTCATAGTATATCATTCTTTTTCTTTAGCAGCTACTTAGAATGGATGCAATGTGGTTTTCATTCTTGCATCTGATTTTTTTCTTCTTGTTCTTGTAATAGCAAAGCTTATCCACTTTACATTTGCCCTTCAAGGGCTTATATTTGGTTCAGTTTCTAGTTGGCTCCCTGTTGTTTTTTTTAAGCAATAAATTTGGGTTGTGATAGTAAGCCTCACTTGTAATCAAGCCTGTAGGTCTCCCTATCTGAATATTTCTATAATACCTATCACTTTAGCATACCAGAGATTGTGTCCATTTATAGAAAATAACAATAAATGTCACCTGATCACTTGATCTTCTAGTAATATTTTATAGCAAGATGTATTATTTTAGTAATTTAACTATTACAAAACCGAAGTGTACAGAAATAAATCACATTGAACAATAAAGAATTACTCAAATATCAAAGCATAGTACACTTAGGGCCTCCCTTGTCCTGTGCCTCAGATATCATAGCATAGTACACAGTTCACATGGAATTCAGCTTCCTTTAAAATAGGAATGGATGCCATACTCATGAAGCACCTACTTCCACACATATTTTTTAATTTAATTCACAGCACATACTCTTTGTACTAATTATTGGAAAGTCATCCTGGCAATTGACTCTGTTCCTCTCTGTATTGTTGCCTTACATTCTGATGTTATTACTGCACTTTTATCATCCACTCACTCTAATAAGATTGTGAATTTTTTAAGGGCAGTGATCATGACTTGTGCTTGTGTTTCTCTGTCATGGTGTCTAGATAAATACTCAAATGCCATCCAGTCCAAATGACTGTGATGAAAGAGGCCCACCATTGCTGGAGACCTCTGATTTTTATTTAAGGGGCCTCACTTGTTCTGCGCCTTTACAGAGGGGTGAGTAGGGACTGAGGGAATTTGAGGAAACCCAGACAGAATTCTCCTCCTAAAAGATTTTGCTAAGCTGGCCCCTGGGACGCCAGGCATTTGTCCAATTAAAATCCGGACACACAGCAATAACAAAGGCACTGGTCTCCTACAGCTAATGCATGGGGATCAAACCCCAGCCTGTAGGAACTCACCCCTGCAGTCAGGACCAGGCCGCTGGGATGACCTGGGCTGGTGCTCCTAACTCTGGTGAGAGGGAGACTTCCCGTGGCTGCAGGCTAGAGGCCCAGGACTCCACGCCATGCATCTGAACAGGTCCCTAGCACAGGTTGGTCAGTGGAGCATCTTCTTTGCCTGGGATTGTGGGGCAGCTTGGCCAGGCTTGGCCTGGCCTGTTCGCCCCATGATCACGGGGCAGCTCAGCCTGGCCTGTTCACCCTATGATTGCGGGGCGGCTTGGCCTGACCTGTTCTCTCTGTGATCACAGGGCGGCTCGGCCTGGGCTCACTGCTTTCCACCAGCTGCAGCTCGCCAGTCTCCTATGGGCTGGGGGGAGCTGACCAGTTGAGCCCACAGCATGTGGCAGCAGCTGTGAAGGTCGCCACGGCAACCCAGCACTGACTTCTGGTTGGTCAGCCTTTGGTTGTGATAGGTCGTTACAAGTTACAACCCTGGGCTTTTATTATTAGTATTCTGTAAATGCAAGGTGGAAAGAAATGTGGGCTATTTAAACCCAGGAACGTTTTCTAAGTGTGAATGGTTAGGACAGGACCAAATTTCATGAATCTTTTTTCATACACGAAAGGTCTTCATGGACATTTTGGACAGATATAAATATCTACTGACCCTGTGGGAAAGAGTATGGAGGGTCCTCAAAAAATTAAAAATAGAACTACCATATGATTCTGCAATATAACTTCTGGGTATTTATAAGAAAAAAAATACTAACCTGAAAAGATAAATGCACTCTCATGTTCAATGCAGCATTATTTACAATAGCCAAGTTATGAAAGCAAACTAAATGTCCATTGATGGATGAATGGATAAAGAAAATGATATACATATATAAATTATATATCACATTATTGAGCCATAGAAAAGAGGGAAATCTTGCCATTTGAGAAAACATAGATGGACATTGAGGTAATTTTCTATGTGAAATAAGTCAGACAGAGAAAGACAAATACCATGTGATCTCACTTATACATGGAATCTAAAAGAATAAATAAATAAAATGAAAACAACAAGAAAAATTCAGCTGATGGATATACCAAAAGATTAGTAATTGCAAAAAGTGGGAGGGTGCAAGGGGGATGGGCAAAATGGGTGAAGGGAATTAAAAAGTAGAAGTAGACACATAGATATAGAGAACAGAGTGATGGTTTTCAAAGGGGAGGGACTTTAGGGGACTGGGTGAAAAGGGGAAGAGGCTCAGAAGTACAAATTTGGTAGTTACAAAATAATTATGATTATGTAAAGTACAGCATAAAAATATAGTCAATAATATTATAATAAATATGTATGGTGCCTGGTAGATACTTGAAGTATCAGGGGAATCACTTTGTAAAATATACACTTCTCTAACTTTTGTGCTGTACACCTAAAACTAAAACAAAATAATATTGAAAATAAACTGTAATTGAAGAATAAAATTTTTTAATCCTCATTTGAGGATATTTTCCCATTGATTTTTAGAGAGAGTGGATGAGAGAGGGAAAGACAGAGAGAAACATCAATGTGAGAGAAACACATCCATTGGTTTCCTCCTGCATGCGCCCTGACCAGGGCGCGGGTGGGGGAGGAGCCTGCAACTGAGGTATGTGCCCTTGCCTGGAATACAACCAGGACCCTTAGGTCCACAGGCTGACGCTCAATCCACTGAGACAAACCAGCTAGGGCATAAATAAAAATTTTAAATTATAAGCTTCTAGCTATAAAATAAATGTCATGGGATGTAATGTACAACATGGTGACCATAATTAATAATACTCTTTTGTATATTGAAAGTTGATAGAGCTAATCTTAAATGTTTTCATCACAACAACAAAAAAATTTTTAACTATGTAAGGTGATAGATGTTAACTATATCTATTGTGGTGATCATTTTTCAAATGTATACAAATAACTAACCATTATACTGTAGTTCTGAACTAATATAATGTTATATGTCTATTATAAAAGCCTGAAGAACAAATGTACATAATTGTGGTTTAAGTATATTCAAGTCATGTCTGGCCTTTGCTAGAAATGTAAATAAACCATAATTTCCCCTTTTCAGAGTGATTTACAGGATTCCTGGCCAGTTTGTTGATTCTCTGAGTGCTCTCTTTTATCTCTTCTTGCTTACTTTTTTTGAAACTCATTGTTTTCTCTGAAAGCATATATGAATAATAAAAGTTTAGATAAAATTTAAACTAGCAAATTTAGTCCTTTTCAGAAACCCTGGTAAAATATTTACTTTTTGTTTACGGTTTACTTGGTTTGAAGTATTAAGGCCATAGGGTAGTGATAAGAACTATATTGGGTAACATGTGAGGGTTGAAATTATAGATTGGGTTATTTGTGGAACTTAACATACTTTACCACAGTTTATCTATTGCCTTTCAGGTTTACCATTAGCAGAATATATGAATTTTCTTCTTGTATTTTATTTTGGCATATAAATATCATTGGTTCATAAATAACAAGAAGAATAATGATATTTTATTCAAAGCTTTTCTGTGTGTAAATACCAAGATGGAACCAATCCAATAAAAAATTTAATTATATACCTATTATGTGTGTAAAACTGTGCTGACATTTGATGTATAAAGGTTTATACAAATGTATATGTATTTATATCCCAAGACTCTTAATTATTTTTAAATTTGTTGTAAAAGGCATTAGTTGAAAAGGCTTTTACTATAATGCAGAAACAATTGAGTCACAAATAAATTATCTTATTTGCCTAGACAAGCATAATTGCTAAATTAAGAAGGAAGTATTCAGCAGATGATGTTGCACACTAATACTTTGTTGGGTCACAATCCTCGTGAGCAGAGCAGTGAACACTGTGATAGTTGTAAATATAAAGTTATGACATGTTCTCATTGTTATTGGGAAAATCTTGTTTTAATTTGTGAAAGTGGGTACAAATTTTTCTAAGGCTCCATTAGGAGAAAACTTAATGAAAATGTTCATTGAACAAAAATGGTTATACACAAATTGTCTCTGACCCCAAAGAAATTTTCAATGTAATTGAAGAGTGAAGACATATATATGAAAAACCATTATAGACATGATAAAATAAGAACCTGAACTAAATTCTTAGGGTAAGCTCTATTTGTCTTGGTAGGTTTCATGGAGAAAATGGGATTTGAGATGTCCACTAAAGAGTTGATAGACCTCTTTATGTTAAAATGAAATAAAACTTTTGCAGTAGAATCTACTGTAGCTTTGTTTGACATGCTTATTCTAAGCAATTAATTTTATTGTAGCATACTAGGGATGATGATCACAGGTTCTGAAATCAGACTCTTTTGATCCAAATCCAAATTCCACCAGTTACCAGCTGAATCACTGTAAAATGAGGATAATAACAGTATATTTCTTATGGTATTGTTAAGGATTAATGAGAATAATGCATCTGGAGTGTGACAGACCTTGGTACAAATACCAGTTCTGCCACTTACTAGCAACATTAAGCACTTGACTTCTCCAAGGTTCATTTTTCTTGTTTACAAATGGACTAGAGGCCCAGTTCACGAAATTCATGCTTGGGTAGGGTCCCTAGGCTTGGCTGGCGATCTGGGCCGATCTGTGGTGCAACCAGCAGGTGATCTGGGGGGGTGAGGGGGCCAACGGCCCCCGCCTTGACTGGCCTGGGGCCTAAGGGCTGGGGGCAGCTCCTGCATTGAGCATCTGCCCCCTGGTGGTCAGTGCACATCATAGCTACCAGTCATTCCACCTGTCGTTCGCAGTTCAGTTGATTTGCATATTAGGCTTTTAATTATATAAACTATGATAAAGTCTAACTCAAAGGGCTGTTGAAATGATTAAATGAAGTGATTTATGTAAATCACTCCATAATGTGCCTGACACATAGTAAAAGGTCTATAAATGTTATGTCATTTTATAATCTAACTACTGGGGAGACTTTAGTTTTATCTTTTTATTCGAAATTTTAGGGTGAACCTGGTCTGCCTGGATACCCAGGGAATCCTGGCATCAAAGGTTCTATGGGAGATACTGGTTTGCCTGGATTACCCGGGACTCCTGGAGCAAAAGGACAACCAGGCCTTCCTGGATTCCCTGGTAATATTCTTTTTTCTTAAATGCTTCCTTCTCTCCTTCTTTATTTACCCTAACCTATATCATAGAGCAACTTATTTGGCAGACTTTTATTCTATTTTTCAATCAGATACTGACTAGCAACATAATTTTGAACTAGCTCTTTAAATTTTCTTTGACCAAATTTCTTTCTGTATAAAATAAGAATTATCAACTCAGCAGGACAATATCCTGTGGACATAGGACTATTTGTTGGATCATTTTTCAATCGTTGGCTGTTGGCCACAAGTCAATTAAGAGGCCTTACTATGTTTGTAGGTGATAATGTACATTGCCAAACCCTAGTCTGCTGCTGATTCTCTTATAATGTACTCAGGTACACATTGGGTGGCTATTGGTAGAACAAACAATCATAACATTCATTCAAATGACAAGAACTGTGTTATGCAAGCAAAAGGACTTAGTATTATAGACAAGAAGATAGCCTGAACTAGATTGTTATAGTCCCTTTACTTTGGGTTAACAGTGAAATACTAGAGGCCCAGTGCATGAAATTCGTACACTTGGGGGGGGTCCCTCAGTCTGGCCTGTGCCCTCTTGCAGTCCGGGAGCCCTTGGGGATGTCCAACTGACATCCTTAGTGCTGCTGCAAAGGCGGGAAAGGCTCCTGCCACTGCTGCTGTGCTTGCCAGCCGTGAGCCCAGCTTCTGAGCACACTGACTAGGGGGCTGCTCCTGCATTTAGCGTCTGCCCCCTGGTGGTCAGTGCATGTCATAGCGACCGGTCATTCTGCTATTCAGTTGATTTGCATATTAGCCTTTTATTATATAGGACTAGAAGCCCGGTGCACAAAAATTCGTGCACTGGGTGGGGGGGTTCCCTCAGCCCAGCCTGCTCCCTCTCACAGTCTGGGAGCCCTCAGGGGATGGCCTACTGATGGCTTAGGCACACTCCCCGTGTGGAACAGGCCTAAGCTGCAGTCTGGCCTCCCTCTACGGGAGGCAAGCAGGATGATCAGGGGAAGGCGCCTTCCCCATCACCCCACTGTTGCTACCACTGCTGGCCGCTGCAGCCGCCAAGGTGTTTTCATCAACACAGAGTCCACTCCCTTCACCATGAAAAAATGACAAACTTTCTTTAGGCATTTTCAAGATGTCTCTTTCATAGGATATGACATTTCTTCCTTCCTTTCCTTCCTTCCTTCCTTCCTTCCTTCCTTCCTTCCTTCCTTCCTTCCTTCCTTCCTTCCTTCCTTCCTTCCTTCTTTTCTCTCTCTCTCTCTCTCTCTCTCTTCTTCACCTGAGGAAATTTTTCCATTGATTTTTAGAGAGCATGGGAGAGAGAGGGAAAGACAGAGAGAAACATCAATGTGAGAGGGACACTCAATTAGTTGCCTCATGCATGAGCCCTGACCTGGGCCCCAGCCAGGGAGGAGCCTGCAACCTAGGTACATGCCCTTGACCAGAATCAAACCTGGACCCTGTGGGCTGCAGGCCGAGGTTCTATCCATTGAGCCAAACTGGCTAGGACAGGATATGACATTTCTTAGCCCCTACAGTAGCGGATCTTCATTTTTTCCTCCAGGAGTGAGGTGGAAAAACCCTAGATCACCTTCTTGGATTCTTATTACCCAAGTTACCAAGAATACTGCAAGTGGCATACCGGGAGCTTAGCCAATGAGCAGTCAGAAAAGGTGTTTACTCTGCAGCTCACACGCAGAGGTGGGACTGCCAGCATGCTGCGGCTGGCAGGCCCTCTTCTCTCCTGGCCTGCGCCATCCATGGCTTGCCTCACCATGCACACAGTACCTTCCCACACACCTGTGCACGCAGCCTCCTCCTGAAACTTTGTGACGTTACGGTGTCCTATACAATTTGCGTATTACCTCTTCATATATATGTGTGTGTGTGTGTATATATATATATATATATATATATATATATATATAACCTAAATACAGTAAAGTATACAGGAATATAAATGAATTTTTACCCATGTATATATCCATGCATCCACCATATATATCAAGTTATGAAATTGTTCCTTCATACCATAAAGTTTACACATTCTTCACAATGAACCCACACCCCCATAAACCACTACTATGACTTCTATCACTATTAATTAATTTTGCCTCTTTTTGAAATTCATATAAATGGAATCACACAGTATATATCCTTGTGGCTGGCTTCTTTCACTGAACATTATGTCCATAAGATTCCTTTATCTTGTTGCATGCTTCAGTAGTTGTGTTTTGTTTTGTTTTTTAACAATGCTCTGTAATATCCCATTGAAGAATATACTGTAATCAATTACCCATTCTCCTGTTGATGGATTTTTGTGTTGTTTTCATTTTGGGAGTTGAAGGGATTCAGAACCACTCTCCCCAATATTTGCCACTTGGCATGGATTATTTTGAGCTGGAGGCCATTGAGACCCTGTGGGCTCACAAGAAACTTTTACTTCTCTCTTAAAGAATTTAAATTGGGGGCCTTGCCCATAATAAGGATTATTACCAGAAATAACTTTTTATGGCCTAACTATAGGTCAGGAGAAACATGTAATTACTGATCATCTGCTCTTACTATCATCCTGCAAATTACCCTCCTCCCTCCTTAAGCCTCAGTTGCCTTACCTCATTCCTTAGCTCAGAATGCCATGTATGCCTCATTTTACCTTTCAGTATCTGAACCTCTCATGTATGTGGGGTTCCCATACACATGTATGTAACTAAATTTGGTTATTTTCTCTTTTTAATCCAACTCATATTGGAATAGATTATTAGACCAGTTGAAAGAATATAGAAGATTAGAGAGAAATTTCTTCAAAAAGATGCTATTAACATTCTTTGACATGATTTTGGTGGACATATGTCCTCATTTCTCTTAGACAAAAACTTAGTAATAGAATTACTGAATCATAGGGTCTGTAGATATTTAAATTTAGTAGATGGTATCAGTTTTCCAAAGTGGTTTTATAAATTACAGCCACACTTGCAATGTATAAAATGTCCATGGATGGCTCCCAGTGTTTGCCATGATCATATAGTGGTTATTATTTGTGAAATGTCCAGTTGGCCATAGCTTTGCCTGACTTGGTATTATCAGTCTTTTTAATTTTCAATATTCTAGTGGTTATATAGAAGTATCTCAATGAAGTTTTAATTTACATTTTCCTAATGAATGATAATATTAAACATTTTTGCATATACTTATTGCTCATTTGTGTAGCATCATTTTGAAGTGATGCCTGCTCCAAGTCTTTTTACTCATATTTTATTGGGTGATTTTCCTTTTATCTTATAGATTCAAGGAAGTTCTTTACATATTTTAAATGTGAGTCTTGTGTCAGATACATATATTACAAATATGTTCTTGCTAAAAAACAAATACATTCTTGCTGTCTCAGATTTACCTTTCATTCTCTTAATGCTGTTGTGTGATGAAAAATTTTTGTTAAATTTAATAAAGTCCAATTTATCAATCTTTCATGTTTAGTGCTTTTTGTGTCCTATTCAAGATATATTTATATACTCAAGTTTATGGAAATATTATTCTAATTTTTTCCAAAGTTTAATGTTTAAGATTTTATATTTTGGTTTATGATCTGTCTCAAATAAAAATATTTTTATGGGGTGAAGTAGGGGTCCAGGTTTGTTATTTCCATACAGGTATCCAATTGCACCACACTGTTATTGTGGGGTTTTTTTCTCAAGAACCTAAGTTCTTTTGTTTTTTTCATCAAAAGACACCATAAAAAACAAATAAGGAAGCCAGCACAGTAGGAGAAAATACTTGCAAAATATATATCTGACTGCCGAGACCGGTTTGGCTCAGTGGATAGAGCGTCGGCCTGCAGACTCAAGGGTCCCAGGTTCGATTCCGGTCAGGGGCATGTACCTTGGTTGCGGGTACATCCCCAGTGGGGGGTGTGCAGGAGGTGGCTGGTCGATGTTTCTCTCTCATCGATGTTTCTAGCTCTCTATCCCTCTCTCTTCCTCTCTGTAAAAAATCAATAAAATATATTTTTAAAAAAATATATATATATATGACAAATGACGGCTTTCTGGGATATTTAAAGAGCTTCTACAACTCAATACTAACACGATATACAGTTCAATATTTTTAAATGGGGAAAACTTTAAACAGACATTTTATAAAAGAAGATATATGGATGGCTACTAAGCACATGAAAAATTAATCAATATCATTAAGCATCAGAGAAATGCAAATTAAAACCACAATGAATTAACACTACATTCCTACCAGAATGGCTATTATTAAAGCAACTGATATCACCATATGTTGTACAAGGATTTGGAGCAACTGGAATTCCCAAATGTTGTTGTTAATGTAAAATGGTTTGGCAGGGATTAGATAGATAGATACATACATAGATAGATAGATACATAGATATCAGCACATACCTACTCTCTGGCTTAGTTTTTACACTCCTATCTAGGTATTTACCAAAGATAAGTAATGACATATGCCTTCAAAAATACCAATGCAGAAATATCCATAACAGCATAATTCAAAATAGCCAAAAACTGGAAGTAGACCAAATTTCCATAAATAGAATAGAAAACCATAATAGCTAAAACATAACCAAATGTTCAACAATAGATGAATGGATTAAATTTTTTGATATATCAATACAATGGACTCCTGCCAGTTCTACTAGTTAAATCTGGTGGTAATTATTTTTATTATGAATATATAATAATTAAAGCCTCTGGATAAATAAATTTAAATTGTAAATTTCTTAAAAGAACCAGCAAACACAAGCATCTTTTGGGGTTTTCTTTCTATTCTTCACTGTTTCTTTGCTAACACTATAAATTGTAAATTTGAGTTGTAGCTTTCAAAGAAATGCAGTTTTTCTTTTTTATTACTATTAAACTGAATTCTTTACTCTAGGAACCCCAGGCCTTCCTGGATCAAAAGGTATTACTGGTCCTCCTGGGAACCCTGGACTTCCAGGAGAACCTGGTCCTATAGGTAAGCATAAAAAAGGGGGGTTTGATATTCTGTAAAACTAAGCCTAATGTTCATTTTGGGAAAGTCACATCATTTCAGGGAGCTGTGAACATTATCCAGACAAGGAAATGGTGATCATTCATTTAGCACTGTTTGTTAGGTAGAAAGTGAACAGCTCAATAAAAAGTACATTAAATTGCCTAGTCAGTGTTGCTCAGTGGTTGAGCATCGATCCATGTACCAAGAGGTTGCCAGTTTGATTCCAGGCATGTAGGAGGCAGCCTATCAATGTTTCTATTTCTCTCTCCCTCTCTGTTCTTTTCTCTCTAAATCAACTACAAATATTTTTAAAACTAGAGGCCTAGTTCACGAAATTCATGCACAGGGGTGGGGGTGTCCCTCAACCCAGCCTGCACCCACTCCAATCTGGGACATCTCTCTCACAATCCAGGACTGCTGGCTCCCAACCACTTACCTGCCTGCCTGCCTGATTGCCCCTAACTGCTTCTGCCTGCCAGCCTGATCACCCCCTAACTACTCCCCTGTCAGCCTGATTGACGCCTAACTGCTCCCCTGTTGGCCCGATTGCCCCTAACTGTTCTCCCCTGCCAGCCTGATCACCCCTAACTGCCCTCCCCTGCTGGCCTGGTCACCCCCAACTGCCCTCCCCTGCAGGCCTAGTTGCCCCTAACTGTCCTCCCCTGCCAGCCTGGTCACCCCCACCTGCCCTCACTGTGGGCCTGGATGCCCCTAACTGCCCTCCCCTGCATACCTGGGTACCCCCCAACTGTCCTACCCTGCAGGCCTGATCACCCACAACTGCCCTCCCCTGCAGGCCTGGTCCCTCCCAACTGCCCTCCCTTGCTGGCCTGATTGCCCACAACTGCCCTCTCCTCCTGGCCATCTTGTGGCGGCCATTTTGTGTCCACATGGAGGTGGCCATCTTGTGTGTTGGAGTGATGGTCAATTTGCATATTACCTCTTTATTATATAGGATTACATAAAATTGTTGTCATGGGACCTTATTTTTTGGGCTCACTTTTTGCATGGAGAGTTATTTCAAGTATTCTTTAACAGATAGAAAATCTGATATTTTTTACAATGGCAAGGATTAATACTTTATTTGTTTACTAAATTATAAAGCGAATCACTTTCCTTGGCCCAATATAAGGCCAATAATGCATCCTAGCCCCACACCTTATTTTCTTGGATAGTCTAAAACTAGATTAAAATGAGAAACTGAAACATTTTGTATAATGAATAAATGCTAAAACTATTTCTTATTCACATTACCCTTTATTTTTTAGGCTTCTTTTTCATAATATTTTATAAATTTAAAAGAGTGTCTCAGAGGCACTTTTGTTTTTGGATAGAATTATTTAAAGCTAGTATGGAAAAATGGGGAATATGGAAGAAAAAGGGAATTGGGAAAATAGATATAACCTTCATAGTATATTATTTAGGTAGTGGAGGTCATCCTGGGCCACCAGGGCCTCCAGGTGAAAAAGGCAAACCAGGTCAAGATGGAATTCCTGGACCAGCTGGACAGAAGGGTGAACCAGGTACTGTCTTTTTTCATTATTTTTAATTTCCCCCTTTTGTTTACCTTAACTTTTGCCTTTTTTTTACCTACAATGAAATTATATCTTCTTTCTTATCCTCTAAGCTACCACACAATTTCCCATCCTAATTACATTCCACGCTATCCTGAGAATGTGACCTCACATTTATCCATCAACTTGTTTCTCTCTTATGAAAAACTCCGTATCTTTTCTTGCCCAATTTTTCATGTCAAGAAGCTACCCAACTTTTAACAAGTTCTTTGGATGACCTCCTTTTATTATGCAATATATATGTGACATTAATCACAAATAGAATATATGTATATATAATTTTCTGATGTGGGATTGTAGTTCTCTGTTGAAAATAAACTTCTACATGGTTTATATAATATACATTGTAGCAGTTAATAAAAACCTAAATAATTAGAAGATAATCTGTCTTGTTTCAGTTATTATTATATCTCTTTGAGAGTTGTTGGTTTATCCTCTGACAGGCCAACCAGGCTTTGGAATCCCAGGACCCCCTGGACTCCCAGGACTTTCTGGTAAACTTTAATAAAACATACTAAATAAGTCCATAAATAGATAATATTCTACAGTACACTTATTTTTCCATCTCTACAATTTATTGTTATAAATTGCATGAACAACCCCAGAAAACTCAAAGCTAGAGTTACATCTTAAAGCAGTTCTGAATTATCAATTTAGTATGAGGAGTTGTACTATAAAAAATGTGTTCTTAAGGAAATTTACATGTAGATATCTTTTCATTAACTTCATAAATAAATGCTGAGGAAATGATACAGAAAGAAAGCAAACTTGTAAGAAGAGGTAGATTTCACTAAATTTTTAAAAGACTTTTAAACACTCTCTTACCTCCATGGAAACAAAACCAAGTTAATATAAGGAAACTATAGAAATACATGCTAATAATAAAAATGTCACTTGAAAACTTCATGTTAATATACATTTTGTAAGAGTATGTGTGCACACACATCTACCTTCACTCACAAGTTTTTACTCTCATTGTAAGCACCAAGTAATTAACTGAGTGATTGAATGTGTGTACAAATATATATATACAGTACATATGTATATGTGTGTGTGTGTGTGTGTGTGTGTGTGTGTGTGTGTGTGTGTGTTTGTGTGTGTATTCATGTTCTCAAATGACGATTTCCTATTTTATGGAGACATTTTTGAAACCACAGACTTATCTCCTAGAAATTCCAAGATCCTTCCAATGGTCTCAACATAAAAGTTATGACTTTAATGTGCCACTGATATGTTGCTCTCAGTCATGTTGGTGGTATAGAAAAAATGTTGAGCACAGTTTGTCTAGATTGTGATTTTTAAATATTGGATAGATTGGTCTTCATGGGCACATAGATACCATTGAAGATCTTTATCTTCCTAGAATCTTAAAACATTTTTTTTAGGAATTTCCTCCAGCCATCTCTAACCTATTCTTGCAGATGCTGTATACTTTTCTATTTATTTCTATTTTTTCCTCACAGTTACCGGTCATATGATCATTGCTTTATGTCCTAATTCAAAGGGTATCTGTAAGGATGCAAGCTACTAATGTTTTTCTATTTCTAGACATACTCTAGTAAACACTTCTGATAATAGATAAATATATTTAATAGGATGAATGGGCTTCTTATATGTGTTGGGGATTTGGTGAGAGATAGAAATAACCCTAGTATATTCCATTACTTGTTCTAATAAGTGCAAATAGCTTTAGCCTTATAGGCAAGCCTAATATTCAATATCATTTAATGTGTTCTCTAATGTGTCATTTTGCTTTCATAGGTCAAAAGGGTGATGGAGGATTACCTGGCATTCCAGGAAACCCTGGCCTTCCAGGTCCAAAGGGTGAACCAGGCTACCCTGGTTTCCCTGGTGTGCAGGGTCCCCCAGGCCCTCCTGGTTCTCCAGGTCCAGCTCTACAGGGCCCTAAAGGCAACCCTGGGCTCCAAGGTCCTCCTGGGAGACCAGGTATGTACATGAGTAGTAGGGGAATGGTCTATTTATTAGTCCATTTATTTCATTTTGCTGGCAAGTTATTCAGTCTTTAGGACATTAGAATCTATAATCGAAGAACTTCTTATAAGTAAATAGTTTGGTTTATACTTTACTTCATCCATTTCCATGGAATATATTTTTTCTTCAGTAATGCCTTTCATAATTTTCTTAAAGTGTAACTAAAACAAACCCACATAGAGGAAAAAGGAAATAGTGATTTGTTAGTATTTTTATTAAATGTAAAGCTATACAGGTAACCTGCCAGCAAAATGCCATCTGCATTTTTAATGTGAGCTTCTCAGCATGTCATCACAGAAATCATTTTAGTTAGTATCACCCAGTAGATGCTTGTGGTCCATATCAAAGTGTTGCTATGGTTCTGTCATATGATCAGCAAATGTCACCAAGCACACACACATAAAAAAAATGATCTTCTCTATAAACTAGGCAATCCAACTTGCCTTCAACATCACAGCATGAGTAAATTGAATAGTGATCTCTTCATACCAGCTTCATGTCTATACTTCATTTGTTGTCTGTTAACTGCTCTAGTAGTCTCAGTTTTGCATCAAATGTTCACTTTTCATTTTGTGTCTGTGCTGTGTCATTTCATTTTACTAACTTTGGAAATGCTCATTTTCATCCTGAATTAATGTTGCTGAGCCCAATCACTGGTAATAGATTATTAACAGATATTTGAGACTTGATATGCAATTGTTATATTTCTGATAATCAAAAACTTGGCTTTCATTAATTTAAAAGATATGATAAATCTAAGAAACAAAAATTTGTCTTTTTTTTTCTCTGAAAGTCTTGGCTCCTTTTAACTATATTTAAAAGTGAAAAAATGAAAATATAGTTAAAAGGAGTCAAGACTTTCAGAGAAAAAAAAGACAAATTTTTGTTTCTTAGATTTATCATATCTTTCATTTAAGTTACCATAAACTCTGAAGTGATTGGAGTTACCTTAAATAAAATATGCTCTAAAAATATAAATTGATTAGGGTCATATACTTTGTTCAGAGTATCATTTTATTTTTTTTTTATTTTTTATCCCAGATTTATTGAAATATAATTGACATACAACATTATGTAACTTTAAGGTGTTCAATATAATAATTTCATATATGTATGTAACTCAAAATGATTACCATAGTAGTAATTGAACACATCTATCACCTCACAAAAAATTGTAATTATGTAAAGATCATTTTCAAAAACCAGTTTTTATCTGTTCTGATTTGTATGTTTGTAGAGGGTGTTATTTAAAGCTTTACCTTCATTTTCTATTGAAGAAAACCAGTGACACTCCCTCAGCCACGTTAACTCTCTTGCATGTAATGTAAAGTATTGACACAACACCTTGGTTGGTTATGCATGCAATAATTCAAATAAACCAAGCTATTTCCTGTTTTATATTTTAATCAGCACTGTGGTTATTGGTCTTACTAGTAATGGAGCTCACTGTTGAACATTACTTTTAAATATGTCAACATAAATACATTAGTCACAAAAGCTTTTTTAAAAAGTACTATTTCTAAAGAAATAATAAGAGTAGTTGAATGAAGCACACCTGATGAGTGTTTGTGACTTTTTGATTTGTTATAAACTATAAACTAAAATTGAGTTTTAAACCCAAATGTTCTCGGAATTGATTGTTTTGGGTTTTTTTTCTGAGCTTATAGTAATGATTATTTTTTTTAATGTTTTTTTGGCCTTTCAAAATATATCACATGTGCTGTTTTCATTTTAGTGGTGATAATTTGGTTTATATACAGATGCATGAAAATAAACTTTCAGAATATTTTTTACTGAATTAAAATTTAACTTGAAAGAAGTTAGTAAAATGCTTTAGTTTCTTGATATTTCTAACAATTTTGATTTTTTCCTTTTTGATAATGATGATTTTGGGCCTTGGTGAACTTTGATCCCTATCCAGGTCCTACAGGTTAGCTCTTTAACTCTAAAGTAGTAACTGCATGAAGTTTGAAAGTTTTTAAATATTTATGTATATATTTGTATACACAGATATATATATATATATATGTGTGTATATATATATATGTATATATATATACATATATATATATATATTACAGATAATGTTTTTAAGTGTCTAAATATATTTTAAGAGTGTATATGCCAATTCAATTCTTATGTTTATCTATCTCTGAAAGGTGTCAGGAAAGTATAGTGTCCAATGTTTATGTCTATTAGCAGAAACTAAACTTACTTTATTAAATAACTAATTTAACATTTAAAAATGCATATAATTGTTTCATTTTAGTTGAAAATTTTAGTACCCAAAAGTATATTTTATAATATTTTACCTTTAACATTTAGAGTAGAGTGTATTTCTAACTTTTGCCTTATACAGTATCTGTTAATGCAAATGAAATTGAACTCTCCTTCAAAAAGGCATTCTTTTTAAAACAATAATATGCATCACAGATCCTGCAAATAATGCAGTTCTTGGTTTGCCATATATCTTGTAATTTTTAAAATAATCCTTTCTTCATTTTTGGGGTTGTCACAAAGTTCTAAATTCTAGTTATGAAAATGGATTACTAGGCACAGAGTAAAAATTAAATCAGTGCAACCTGCACAGATTAGAAGCCTCTTAATCTTATTTTCATCATGCACATATACACAGTACACATCAAAGAATAGTTACCAAGTGCTGTCCAATGAACAATTGCTGATTCATAGTGAAGGATGCTCACCTAATCAGGAGTAAAAAGCACACAAAAAAATCTCAGTGTGGTCATTACTTTCATGATAAATAATCCTTTAAAAAAGTTTCTAAGAAGGAACTAAAAGGAGAAAAAGTGTCCTCCCAAGCTCTATTGGGGATAGTAGGAAATTCTGGCTTCTTATTAATTTAAAATTCATAATTGTTAAAGTTGATTTTTAGGAAGCCATCTATCTCTATTTGAATTGATTCTCTAGTTTTGTACTCTACCCCTAAAATTTTTATTTTTATAGAACCATATAATATCCTATCTGGAAGGGACCTAACGTTTACAGTTTTCAGAAAGATATTATTCACCAGTCACTTGTTAGTGATGGGAAGACATATTTTATTCAAAACTATTGCAACAGGGGAGAGAGACTGTTCAAACTCACCTCAGCAGCCATGCTGGTTTTGCTCAGTGGATAGAGCATCGGCCTGCAGACTGAGGGCTTCTGGGTTCGATTCTAGTCAAGAGCACATGCCCAGGATGTGGGCTTGATCCCCAGTAGGGGGCGTGCGGGAGGCAACCAATCAATTGTTCTCTCTCATCATTGATGTTTCTCTCTCTCCTTCTCCCTTCCTCTCTGAAATCAATAAATATATACTTAACACACACACACACACACACACACACACACACACACACATACACACACACACACACACACAAACTTGCCTCAGCAGACCAAGGACAGGGCCCAAGGATGAGGCCTAGTTGAGAACAGGGCTCATAGAAGTTTAGTCAATAAAGTGGTCTTTGTTATATGTGAGAAAACAGGTCCAAAGAGGTTAAGAAACTTGCTTAAGGTCATAGCTGGGAATCTGACTTAGGGATCTCCAGTGCTCACGTAAGTCTCTATTCTTCTAGTAACACATATCATCCTTCCACAAAGATAGTTGTATGGCATGATGCTTATGATCTGGCCTCTTATTCTAGTTATAAACATAAGTGATGGAGCAAAGCTGCTCAGTCATTTTAGGAGACTTTGACATAGCAGACTGAGCCCTGCCTCCACTTTCTTGTTTTCTATTACTTCAAGATCCCCATCAACCCCTACCAAATGGTTTGTTATTCCTAAATGGATGTCACCAAAAATATTAAGGCAGGTGCATGCTATTTAAATATCACCAAGATATAGAGAAGACTAGAGTATACTTTGAAATAACTTTGAGTACTGCCCTTGTCTGACTTGCATAAAAATCTGCTGCCTTGATCACTTCCAAGCTTTACTATCAGCTAGAAGAAAATTGCTTTCTTGTGAAGCAATAGACTATTTCAAAGAAAAAAAAGCAACCTCATTACTTTAAAACTTATTTACCAGATGTACTATAAATTACATAGTTATTGTAACCTGGTATCTGCAATGTTCTTTTTGCAACAGTTGAATAATGAAACTTTAAATGGAGGCTGGATTTAAAATTTACCAATCAATTCATCAGTTTATCTTACTTATTATGACATTACAGGACTTCATTTTTTTAAAATTTTGCTTTGTTTTTCAGTTTAGCTTTGTTAGGTTATTGAGAAATAATGGATTGAGAGCCTCATGTAGAAAATTGATTTGGCATACAACTCATTAAAATGTTAGCTTTTATATATTAACATCTTAGAAGTTTTGCTATGATATGATCTGAAGTTTCCCTTGATACTTACTCAGACCAAAATACAATATATTTCAATGATTTATTTTTCTAAGAGTTTTTATTAATGGTTCTTCTATACCGAACACATGTATAAAATGCCTTTACTCAAACTCTGAATTATCTTAGGTAGGTATTCTAATTTATTTAACTAATTGTTTAGCCAGACTTTGCTCAAAACATGTCTTGCTGTGTGTGGTGTAGAAACCATTTAAACAAAATCTGGTTTTTAGCCTTCTGAATTTCAAATTATAAATTGCTTTAAAAGTTTTATTTTTAGGAAGTAATGGTAACATTTTATATTTATATGACATGCTACCATTTATATCATATAATGTACTTTTACTATAAGCTCCTAGAGAGTAGAGTTTGGGTCTGGCTAATCTTTGTGTTCCTTGTAGCACTTTGCACATGGCAGATATCAGGTCGGTATGTTAAAAATTGAATCTTTAAAACAACTCTGCAAAAGAGGTTAGGGCAGATATCACTATTTCCATTATGTGAATGAGAAGACAACTTAGAGAAATTGAATTGCCCCAAATCCCATAATTTAAGTAGCAGAGCCAAGAATAAATCCCATGTCTTCTAATTCCTAGGATTCAGTGCTTTAGCACCATTTATTTTCTCTGCTTACCTCAGTGTCTATAAATCATAGCAGGACTTGTAAGAAAAGTAAATTGTGTTTAAGTCAATTAATATTAACCAAGAATTTTCCTATATGTTGCCTTTTTATCTTTTTATATAACGATTCTTCTTTTAATAGTTAATAGCTTGATTTAATATGTGCATTGAATAATAATAAAGGAAATGTGATATTTTCTATAGTTTCGAGTGGGATAGTGCATGACAACATATTTTAAAGTATCCCTTCACTGATGATTTTCACATTTTTTTTAAATTTGACTCTTTATTTTCAAGTTCAATGGTGAACAAATATATATTGGCTTTTTCTCTTTGAGTAACTTTTAACACGTAAAAATGCAAAGAAGAAAGCCTCTTGGTGAATTATAAAAAAAGATCAGAATGTGCCTCATTGAATGATTTTCAAAAAAGACAAACACAGTATAGCTGGTAATGGCCATTGCATACTAGTCTTTTAATCTGTATATTTAGTTGCCTATGATCTTTGTATTTTAGTCTAATGAGGCCTTTAATTCTATCTCCTTGGGGCAATCTGAATATATCAAGAAATTTGTACCTTGTATTTTTACCAAAAATTGCAGAAACTATGATAAACATTTATCCAAAAGCATCCTTTTGTGAAAGGAATGAAAAGCTATCAGTGAAATGGTACTATTTTGCCAACTTTAATGTTTTGAAGTGCTAACTTTTGGAAAGCCACAGTAGCAGTGTTAACATGATGTTTTCGGTAGAATTTTCCATTTTGGGGATTAATAAAAACTAGCAGCTTATTTCCTTGAATAATCTCTATTTGAAAATGTCTGGCTCTCTATACTCCAGTATGGCTCTGTTTGTATACTGAATATGCTGTGGGAATAATAAATGCTGGCAAAGAGGATTATTGTTTAACTTGTGCTATAATGTGAACCACTTCTAACTCAATCTTATTTTGTACTGTGTGATGTCTGATACTGCTAACATCGATCTTTGGGCTTTGGTGAACTCTGATCTTCCCAGGTTTTCAAGGTTAGACTCTTCATTGGTCAATTCATTTTATTTTTTAATGCTTTGTATGTATGATAAGAAAAATTCACTTTTTTTGCTGTAATTCAGAAGTCATTGAAGATTGTTGTTATGCTCAAATACTACCTGCTCTGGTATTTAACATTTTGATGAAGGTAATGTGACTTGTTTATAGTCAAGTTTGAAATGACATTAGGTCTTTGTGGTTTCAAGTATTTATATATATAAAAGGCAATCTGTACATAAAACTTGTTGAATTTTAAATGGAAATACACTTATTTTTATCGTTAAGACTACATTAAGACATTTAGGGAAGCATCTAGCCCATTTGTAATGTCTGTACATTGATTTTATTTTCTGAAATTTTTGTTGCCTGAGATTGATCTGTGTTTTCATTACTATTTACAGTAAGAGAAGAGAGTAACTGTTGATTACTGTTAAAAATAAAACTTATATGTCCCTTATGTCATTAGCAAATCATTAAATTAAATTTGAGAGACTCTAGAACAACAGGTCTGAATTAGTAGCAAATAAATTTCCCAATACTTAGTTTTAATTGCAAAGAGAGCATTGTCCATAACAAGTATAGTTCATTTCAAATGATAACAATGTTATGATTACTTTTTAGACTGGGGAAGAAGGTAATAAAAGACTCATTTTTTCCCTATTTTAATCTTACCTTGTCATTGTTAGGCTGATTTGCAAATTGTTTATTTTTCTCTTGATAAACTAATTTGATACCTGATTTCTAGACCAAACTATATATTATGAATGAAAATAATTTTGCTTAGAAAGTCCTATGTAGGGAGTTTGGATTCAGTGGTTGTTTTTGTTTATTTATTTGTTTAAGTGTAAAGTACTCCAACCCTTTCTTTATCATTGGGAAGGGAATTTCTGAGTGTGTCTGTCTGGTTGCCTAGCTAGGGTGACTATATGACTTAAAATGTTAAAAGATAAAACAATTATTGTATTGTTGTGGACCTTTTTCCTATCTCATGTACCAGATAGAGTTATAGTATGAAATCACATAGAAATAGCTGAATGATTTAAAATCAGCTCATATTTTTAAAGATATAATTATAGTAATCCTATCTATAAAGAGTGAATATGCTAATTGACTGTCATGCCCTCACAAATATGGAGGCACCCACAGCCAATAAGGAGGGAATATGCTAATTTACTGCCACATCCTCAAAAATGGCGGTGCCCACAGACACAAGATGGTGGCACCCAGTCTCCTCAGCCCCACTGGGGCGGCAGGTGCGCGGAATGGCCAGGCCTGCCCCCAGGCAGGTCGGGCCACTCCTTGCGCCCGCCTCCGGAGTCCCCCAGTCCCCTCAGCCCCCCAGCTGCCCAGGGCTGGCCCGAGGTGCAGGCAAGCCTCAGATGGTGGCTGCCCAGCTGCCCAGGGCCAGCCCAAGGTGCAGGCAAGCCTTGGATGGTGGCTGCCCAGCCACCCAGGGCCGCCTGAGGCTCAGGTAACCAGGGCTGTCCAAGGCTTGTGCTGCCGGCAGTGGCATCAGCAGAGGTGTGATGGAGGCATCGCCTTTCCCTGATCGCTGGGTCACCTCCCACCCCTGAGGCCTCCCGAACTATGAGAGGGGGCAGGCCAGGCTGAGCGACTCCCCCCCCCCAGTGCATGAATTTTCATGCACCAGGCCTCTAGTAATAATAATAATTTTAAAACTCTTACATAGTTCTTACTCTGTGCCAGGCACTGTGTTAAGTAATTTATACATATTATCTTATTTAATCCTTGGGACATCATGATAAAGTATGCTGTTCCTACTTTAAAGTAAGAATTTCCACTTTTTTAAATTAAATTTATTGGGGTGACATTGGTTAATAAGAATATATAGGTTTCAAGTGTACATTTCTATGATATATGATCTCTATATTACATTGTGTTCTCACCATCCAAAGTCAAATCATCTTCTGTAACCATATATTTGGCCTGCTTTACCCTTTACACCTTCCATCCCCTTCCCTCTGGTAACCACCATACTATTGTCTATGTGTATGAGTTTCAGTTTTATATCACAAAGTAGAGGCCTGATGCATGAAGATTCATGCAAGAATAGGCCTTCCTTCCCCTGGTTGCCAGCACCTGGGACCCAGGCCTTCACTCTGGCAGCCGCCTTCTGCCTTCACTCAGGCCCAGAGCCGCCTTCCACCTTCGCTCGGCCTGGAGCTGCCTTTCACCTTCACGTGCTGCCCAGAGGCCCAGAGCGGCCAGGGTGGGGCAGAATGCCTGTCATCGCCATGGCGACAACACAAGCGCCATCTTTGTCACGTCAATTTGCATATTCCCTCCTTATTGGCTGTGGGTGCCACCATCTTTGTCACGAAGTGACAGTAAATTTGCATATTCCGTCTTTATTAGATAGGATATGAATGAAATCATATGGTTCTTAGATTTTTCTGACTAACTTACTTCGCTTAGCATAATATTTTCAAGGTTCCATCCATAAAGAAGATGTGATACATATATATAAAATAATTTCCATTTTAAAGAAAATTATGGCCAAGGAGATTAATAAACTTGCTAAGGTCAACAGCTAATGATTAATGGAGCTGGGATTCAAACCCAGCAATTTAGCTTCAAAGTCCAGCATTTTA
This sequence comes from Cnephaeus nilssonii, assembly GCF_951640355.1. Lineage (NCBI taxonomy): Eukaryota > Metazoa > Chordata > Mammalia > Chiroptera > Vespertilionidae > Cnephaeus > Cnephaeus nilssonii. The sequence continues at coordinate 76,213,641 of NC_137071.1, forward strand.
AATCTAGATGCCATGCTGCCTTGTGAGAGTGTAGCCATTGATTCTGGGTCTTAAGAGTATAGGAAAGGGAAGTAAGGTCCAAATTTTATTTCCAATAAAAAAAATAACCATTTTTAAAAGATGGCAACTAGATTTATGTTGTTTAATCACTTAGTATTGTATACATATGTTGAATTACAATGTTATACACCTGAAACTTATATAATATTGTATACCAATTTTACCTCAATAAGAAGGATAACACTTTGTCCAAATGTAAGCATGTACATGATATTTCCTACATATCTTCCTTTTTTGTTGAAACTAGTGAGAAACTAAAATTACTAGAGGAGAGAGAAGGTATAAGTGCTAGCTACTGGCTATTTATTATTTAGGGCTTTATAATTATTTCCTTAATGCAGGACTACTTAATCTCAGCCTCAGCCACTGCTTAGCACTCTGCAAGCAAGTTAACAGCTATTTACCACTCTGTGATGAAAAATGTGTCTATTGATAACATCTCCTTTGTTGCTTTATTTAGAAAGGAAAGTTAAAACATAAAGAAAAGAGCTTAGCAAAATTCCATTTTTAATTATTTATTTATTCACAAGATATATGCAGCATTCTTCATTTTTCTTTAGAAACATTAAAAATGTAAAAAATATGAAAACATTGTTAAAATAAATTGAAAGGTACTATATTGACAATTAATTTCTGACACTTTAAAATATTCCCATGTATTAAACTTGTCACTAAAATGAAATTAAATAATTTGCTTAAATAACTATCTTAATTGCATAGTAATAAAAGTTGAATAAAAATAATTGCCTATGAGTAATTTGATTTTAACCACATTGAGACAGGTAACTTGAATCTCTAATTGCCCTATGGCAGTGATTCTGAAAGAGTGGTTCAGAAGAACCAACAACTGTAGCTATAGGGCACTTGTTTTTGTACAGAGAACTTGCTAGAATGCAAATTCTTGGGCTCCTCCCCAGCCTTACAGAATCCAAAACTTTTGGGGTGTTCCCAGGAATCTGTTTTAACAATCCTTCCTAGAGATTCTGATGCACATTTCAATTTGAGAACAGTGCCCCCATGTGGTGTCTGTTTCCTTTGACTTAAATCAAACAAGAATTACAGAAGTAATTTTATTATAATGTTCTGAGTTCTTTCTTTAGATATGAGCGTACTGTATTTAATATATAATAAAATGAAAATTAAAACTGTCTGCAAACCAGTGTTAATAATACAAATAGCCCAGCCCAATTTACATTAGAGAGTCAGCATAAGCCTACATATTTTAATATAGTCTGAATTTTATTCTGAAAACTAATAATGGCTGATATTTAAAAAGCCCAACTTTTATGCTATGCTGACATGTGATCTTTGTTGTGCATTATCAAGGTCTACCAGGTCCAGAAGGTCCCCGGGGTCTCCCTGGAAATGGGGGTATTAAAGGAGAGAGAGGAAACCCGGGTCAACCTGGGCAACCTGGTTTGCCTGGTTTGAAAGGAGATCAAGGACCACCAGGACTCCAGGTAAGAAATAAGAGTAGATATTTGATGAGAATGGGATGTGAATGGCTGCAATGATAATTCCAAGCTGCATTATTTCAATTAGCATTTACTGGACAAGCCTGTACACATAGTTCAGTGGTGAATTGCAAAGAAAGAAAAAGGCATGTTTTCTATCTTCTTCCAACTAAAGAGACTTTTGCCACCTAATAAAGGGTTCTTCAAAAGATTCTTTACCTGGATTTTTTGGTATGTATAGTACTTAGATTTAAGTAACCTTCATTTCAGTGAAAGCAAATTTATAGAAGGAGACATATATTGGAGCATTGCATGTAGAGGATTGTACTCAGAGGGAAGTAATTATGGTTAGTTGGGATATTTTAGACTTTGAAATTAGATGGTTTTAGGGTCAAATTTTCACTCCACTGCATACTTCTGCTTTGTGTCTATTTGAAAGGTAGATACATACTTTGTTAATTTTAATCACCTCATCAAGTTGTTATCTGGTTTCCCCAATATATTGTTACAATTTTCTCCATTATGACTAATAAGCAAAATGACAGGAAAGCACACATTAAGATCATGCAAGTACACTGCTCCTCTTCAAATCTCCCCTTAGATTTAATATCTATTTATGCTTTCTGCTTTAACCAGTCAATGATGCGACATTGGCAAATTATGATTTCCCAACCCTTAGCACTACTTACACATATACTAGTCGGCCCTACTATAAAAGAGACTTTGATTTCTTCAATTTTTGTCTATTTATTATCAGTATGAGCTCATAAATTCTCTTTTTTGAATTATTTACAATTTTTAAACTAGCATTTCTTATTATGATGCTCAAATTCTCTTAGGTTTGGGAACCCCTGCAAGCTGGATCCTATGTCTTTCTGACATACATGCCCCTCCTTTTTTTAACCATTTTCTTACATTTTAGCATATTACAATGTTCCAGGCTTGCCTCTTTTATTTCTACTAATAATGGCTTTATTATCTGTTACTTATTTTTCCTTTAGGTTCACTCTAGTGTTATTTTCAATTCTTCTCCTCCCCATAATTTTCTTGGCCCTCAAACCCAATTAATTAATAGGCCCTACTATATTTTTTGCTAAGTCCTTCAAATATCATCATTTCTGCACATGTGATCCTAATCCAAGCACTTATCACCTCAAGGCTACACTAAAAGAGTAGCGTCTTTGCTAATGATAATAAAATAATAGCTATCATTTATTAAGCACACGCCACATGCCAGGGAGTTTTCTAAGTACTTAATAGTAACTATCACATTTAATCCTTACAGAAACCTCATAAAGTACATATTATTTTCGTAATAAGTGAGAAAACTATGAATCAAAAATGTTAAATAGTCCACTAAAGATCACACAAGCTAATAAGAGGCAAAATTGGGATTTGTATTCTGGAAGTTTGACTCTACAGCTAGTGCTATAAATCATTCTGCAATACCACCTATGTCCTTGCTAGCTCCCCATTGATTCTCTAAAATTAATTATTCTATTTATTCAGGGTAATCCTGGACGGCCAGGTCTCAATGGAATGAAAGGAGATCCTGGTCTCCCTGGTGTTCCAGGATTTCCAGGTACTTGAAGGGATGTTTTAAGGTTCCCCTTTTACATTAAACACATATGGGACAAGATACCCACTTTATGACTTGGTTGGGTAAAGACTGTGGTCCTGGTGCTTTGCTGTGCGATTGTATCTAACTTCTTTGCAGGCATGAAAGGACCCAGTGGAGTACCTGGTTCAGTTGGCCCTGAGGGGGATCCAGGACTTATTGGCCCCCCAGGTAAGACTTATTCTTATAGCTAGTTATACCGGGACTTAAATGCATTGAAGAATTTGAAAGTTTGCATTCCTTCTTCCAAGCAAACTTTCAGAGTCTCAGACCCCAACAACTGAGAGGAAATAGACAGGACCTCCCTCTATTTACTATGCTCTCAAGCTCTATATTTTATTAATATAATATTGAGAGCAGATCTTTTTATGTTTAAGATAGATGCAGGAACAGCAAGAATGCTTCACTTAGGTTTTTTATTACCTATTATACAAAATTTCTCATATTCAATTGAACAGATCACAAAGCAAGTCACATAGGTATGTTTTAATATAGAAATTGGATGTGTGGGGTTTTTTGCTGAGAATTATAGAGGATGCCTGTAAACTGTGAAATAAGGCATCTACTAAATTCTTCTATTGGTGCAGTGAGTCTCTTGGAATTACAACAAAAAGGAACTGCAAATGATGTTAGAATTAAAATGGACTTGTCAGGCAATGAATTGTGTTCCCCTAACACCAATGTTCACAGATTTTAAATGAATTAGACTTTTTAGTAATTGAGTCTCACTTCAAAACATGAAAATAGAGACAATATGCCTAATTTTTCCATTAAACCTAATAAAATTATGTTTTTCCAGTCTTCTTGGTATATAGCGATAGTTTTCCCATATATATCTGTTAAACATGGCAACATTCCCATACATTTAACTTGCTTCTTTCACATCAGTTATTATTCTGACTTTAGGTCACATTGGCATCTATTCCATCTGACCTTTCTTTTCTCTACCTTTAAAGTTGTGTGATTTGACTTTTAGGCCCCCCTGGATTGCCTGGTCCTTCAGGACAGAGTATTATAATCAAAGGGGATGCTGGTCCACCAGGGGTCCCAGGTCAGCCTGGATTTAAAGGTCTATCAGGACTACCAGGACCTCAAGGATTACCAGGTACCTTTGAAAATCATCTTTCTAAGCCTTATCTATTTGAGAATATTTCCCTAATTCTCTTTCACTTGTCAGAGTTTGTCTCTGACAATAGGAATCTCAGAAACTGGTAAAATACCAGACCACCACAGGTTCCATTTCTTTTTTTAAATTTCTTTATTGATTATGGTATCACATAATTGTCCTAATCCCCCCATTCCCATCCCAAACCCCTCCTCACGTATGCCCCCACCCCCCTGTTGTCCGTGACCACTGGTTAGGCTTATATGCATGCATACAAGTCCTTTGGTTGATCTCTGCCCCTTATCCCCACCCTCCCCTACCTTCCCTCTGAGGTTTGACAGTCTGATCGATGCTCCCCAGTCTCCAGGACTGTTTTTGTTCATCAGTTTATGTTGTTCATTATTTCCCCTAGATGAGTGAGATCATGTGATACTAGAAATGCACTTATAAGAACCAAAAAAGAGACAAGCCATAATGGTTATGCTGAGAGGCAAATGAATCAGTCTGTAATGAGATTCTTTCTAGGCCAACCGTTCTTTTGAGTCCCAATTTCAATGTCAAACAGTTCCTTATGTGTACATGTCAGCAATGATATTTCAGTTCTGGATGGTGGACAAATGGTGGTGATGCAGGTTTGACCGTCTCTGGTTTGGTCCTGGGCATCCTTCAGCGATGCACAGCTGCTGTCTGCTAGTGTGGCAAGGCGTCATCAGTGTCTTCCATCTCTGGACTGTTTCTCTTCTTTCTTCATGGCTGGAGCAGTCCTGTAAATTCCTCTCTGTTGCAGGAATCCACATGGTCTTGGAGTTATTTTCTGAAAATATAAAACATATTCTCGACCAAAAGTTAATAAAAGAATATTTTCTATAAATTTGACTTGGGATCCTTTTTCGTTTTTAGCCCAAATGATTTTCCTCTGGCTTGTTTTGACACCATGTATGTTTTTCATGGTCTTGCTGTTAGCATTACAAATGAAAGTTAATTTTCTTAAGTAAAAATTTTCTAGATGTAATTTACTTACAAGATATTTTTCCTTACATGATATTCTTCTACTATCACCCCCTTTTTTATTTAAATATTAAGAGGCTTTTGGAAATTTTATAATGTAGTCTTGATAGCTTTCACATTTTAATTTTTTGCTCTAAAATATGACTGCTTTAGGTTCATTACATGTTACTCAATTTTACCATGAGATGAACTGCCAATAAAAATTTTTGTTAACACTTTAGGAATAGCGTTTTGTACAGTACAATCAATTTTTCTAGAATATTTGCTTATTTCAATTAGCCAATTTAAATTACTCTGAAAAATTGACTACTATTCTACTGTCAAACTCAACACTCTAACAACAATCTTATTTTACCCTGTGTATATTAGTGGTAAGGATTATTTGCCTTCCTGAGTAGGCCCTGAGCATTCCTGGTACTAGGCTGGATTTGGATATCAAAAACCCACTTCTCCACACCATGGGTACAAGACATCTCAAACAAGTCTTGTTGCAGTGAGAGGGCAGCTGCTGTCGGCCAAGTCTCTGTCTGTTACCTGGGTCCTGATTTGAGCTGTGCATGAGAAGCGAAGCAGCCATGGGGGCAGGAGACCTCCCTCAGAAGGGGTGAAGGTTCAGGCCCCTGCAAAGTTGGGGAGGGGGGTAAGAGTCTGTGCCACACCTCTGTTGACCCCCAAGTTCTCTCCTGATGGCCCCTCTGCAACTGTGCCTGTCTTAGGTTGTTCCTTCCCTGAGGAATCTTACCCGTCTCTGGCTAACCAGCCATTCTCCGGGGCCAAGCAGGGTGATGTGAGGTTCAGTTCTGTCTCCTTGGTACCCTATGCCCCTGTGACCTCCACGCCCAGCACCTGCCTTGGGATCCCCTCACCTGCTGACGAGGCCCCAGCACTGATCACATATCTTGGGGAACCCAGGTTTCTTCTCCAGGGAGAGCCCAGATCACCCCACTGGGTGAGAGACAGATCCATGATACCAGCCACCATGATGCTTCAACCTCGGCATGAACTGAAAGCTTGTGCAACAGCTGTGGGCAACTGGACCGTGGGAAGAGGGTCCCTCTTGGACAAAAGGACAAAAGGGGCCAATATAGAATGCTCAGGTGCCTTCCCAGGGGGCCCTCTACACAGTGGAAGGGATTAACTCCTTTCATATCATTTTTAAATTGCTGCCAGACATTCAAAGAATTGGTTTGTAAGTTTGTTTGGGATAATTGTACATTATGCTGTTGTAATTCTAAAATATCAATATATGTGTTACCTTTGTCTCCAAGCACCAAAAAGATGATTTTTTTATTGATTCCCAAGGGTGCGAGGTACTATTATAGGTAATGGGAGTAACACAAATCTGGGGGAAATTATAGTGACATTGTAGAATAATATCATGTAAGGATATTCTTTGCTCTAGGCCATGGCAATTCCATTTCAAACTGGCTGTCAATTTCTTTTTGTATAGACAAGGTCTTATTTACATTTTTTGTACCTCTCCCAGGAGCAAGTAGTGATAAGTCCCTTCCTTTGGTGTCCATGCAAGCCAGAAACCTCTCTTTAATTTTACACTCAAAGGAGCAGTGGTTTGATTTTGTGTCATACAGAAGGGAAGCTGGGTGGCTACCCCTGTGTAATTATACTTCCTTGCCCCACACATGGTCTTCCTGGATGACCAAGGCATTTGGTATCATCGGTGACTACATTAGGCGGGGGGATCAGCCCACGTAAGGGCTCCCACCCATGAAGGGTCAGGAACGTAAGTCCAAAATACTTCCCCATTTGCCCCAAATAATATTACCGTACAGCTGATGACTGCTAGCATGGCTGGAAAGACGTTCTCAGGTGTTCTTTGGGTTCCGGTTACCTCATACTTTCTTTTTTTATTTATGTATTATTATTATTATTATTATTATTATTATTATTTTACATATGTGTCCTTATCCCCCCTTTACCTTCTACCCCCCACTCATGCCCCACCCCCCTGTAATCTGTGTCCATTGATTAGGCTCATATGTATGCACACAAGTCCCTTGATTGATCTCTCCCCCTTACTCCTATCGACCCCCTCCTTCTCTGAGGTTTGAGGTTCTGATCGACGTTACTCAGTCTCTGGGTCTGTTCTTGTGCATCAGTCTATGCCGTTCATTATATTCCACAAATGAGTGAGATCATGTGATGTTTATCTTTCTCTGCCTGGCTTACTTCACTTATCATAATGCTCTCCATCTCCATCCATGTTGTTGCAAATGGTAGGAACTCCTTTAATACCACAGCATAGTATTCCATTGTGTAGATGTACCACAGTTTTTTAATCCACTCATCTGCTGATGGGCATTTAGGCTGTTTCCAAATATTAGCTATGGTGAATTGTGCTGCTATGAACATAGGGGTGCATATATCCTTTCTGATTGATGATTCCAGTTTCTTGGGATATATTCCTAGAAGTGGGATCACTGGGTCAAATGGGAGTTCCATTTTTAGTTTTTTGAGGAAACTCCATACTGTTCTTCACAGTGGCTGCACCAGTCTGCATTCCCACCAGCAGTGTAAAAGAGTTCCTTTTTCTCTGCATTCTCGCAAACACTTCTCATTTGCTGATTTGTTGATGATAGCCATTCTGACAGGTGTAAGATGGTACCGCATTGTTGTTTTGATTTGCAACTCTCTGATGATTAGTGACTTTGAGAAGGTTTTCATATGTCTCTTGGCCTTCCTTCTGTCTTCTTTCAAAAAGTCTCTATTTAGATCAGTTGCCCATTTTTTGATTGGGTTGTTTATCTTCCTTTTGTTAAGTTCCATGAGTTCTCTGTAAATGTTGGCGATTAAACTCTTATCGTTGATATCATTGGCAAATATGTTCTCCCATGCAGTGGGCTTTCTTGTTGTTTTATTGATGGTTTCCTTTGCTGTGAAAAAGCTTTTAATTTTGATGTAATCCCATTTGTTTATTTTCTCTTTAGCTCCATTGCCCTAAGAGCAGTATCAGTGAAGAAGTTCTTTTGGCATATATCTGAGATTTTGCTGCCTGTGGATTCCTCTAGTATTTTTATGGTTTCCTGTCTTACATTTAAGTCCTTTATCCATTTTGAGCTTATTTTTGTATATGGTGTAAGTTGGTGGTCTAGTTTCATTTTTTTGCATGTATCTGTCCAATTTTCCCAACACCATTTGTTGAAGAGACTGTCTTGACTCCATTGTATGTTCATGCCTCCTTTGTCAAATATTAATTGAGCATAGTGGTTTGGGTCGATTTCTTGATTCTCTATTCTATTCCATTGGTCTATATGTCTGTTCTTGTGCCAGTACCATGCTGTTTTGAGAACAGTGGCTTTGTAATACAGCTTGAAATCTGGTATTGAGATCACTCCTACTTTATTCTTCTTTCTCAGAATTGCTGTGGTTATTCGGGGTCTTTTTTTATTCCAGATGAATTTTTGGAGAGTTTGTTCTAGGTCTGTGAAATATGCCGTTGGTATTTTAATGGGCAGTGCTATAGATTGCTTTAGGTATTATGGACATTTTAATGATGTTGATTCTGCCAATCCATGAACATGATGTGTTTTTCCATTTGTTTACGTCTTCCTCTATCACTTTTTTCATTGTCGTGTAGTTTTCCATGTATACGTTTTTTTCTTCCTTAGTTAAGTTTATTCTTAGGTATCTTAATTTTTTTGGTGTGATGGTAAATGGGATTGCTTTTTTAGACTCTCTTCTGTAAGTTCACTATTGGTGTATAGAAATGCCATAGATTTCTTGACGTTAATTTTGTATCCTGATACATTGCCGAATTCATTTATTAAGTCTAATAATTTTTTGATGTAGTCTTTAGGGTTTTCTATGTACAGTATCATATCATCTGCGAATAAGGACAGTTTTACTTCTTCTTTTACAATTTGAATGCCTTTTATTTCTTCTTCTTTTCTGATCGCTATGGCTAGTACTTCCAGCACTATGTTGAACAGGAGTGGTGAGAGTGGGCATCCCTGTCTTGTTCCTGTTCTTAGGGGAAATGGTTTTAGTTTTTGCCCATTGAGTATGATGTTGGCTGTGTGTTTGTCATATATGGCTTTTATTATGTTGAGGTATGATCCTTCTATTCCCACCTTCCTGAGAGTTTTTATCAAGAAAGGGTGTTGGATTTTTTTCAAATGCTTTTTCTGCATCAATTGATATGACTATATGGTTTTTATCTCTCAATTTGTTTATGTGATGTATCATGTTTATTGATTTGCAAATATTGTACCATCCTTGCATCCCCGGGATAATTCCTACTTGGTCGTAGTGTATGATCTTTCTGATGTACTGCTGGATTCGATTTGCCAGAATTTTGTTGAGGATTTTGGCATCTATGTTCTTGAGAGATATTGGCCTGTCATTCTCTTTCATTGTGTTTTCCTTATCTAGTTTTGGTATTAGGGTAATGCTGGCTTCATAGAAGGAGGTTAGAAGTGTTCCTTCTTCTTGAATTTTCTTGAATATTCTGAGGATAGGTTTTAGTTCTTCTTTGAATGTTTGGTAAAACTCCCCTGTGAAGCCATCTTGCCCCGGGCTTTTGTTTGCTGAAAGCTTTTTGATGACTGCTTCAATGTCTTTCATAGTTATCAGCCTATTGAGATTTTTAGACTCTTCCTGAGTAAGTTTTGGAAGGTTGTGTTTTTCTAGGAATGTGTCCATTTCCTCCAGGTTGTCTAGTTTGTTAGAATAGAGTTGTTCATAGTATTTTTTTAACAATCCTTTGTATTTCTGTGGGGTCTGTTGTTATTTCACCTCTTTCATTCCTATTTTGTTCATTTGGGACCTCTCTCTTTGCTTCTTGGTGAGCCTGGCTAGAGGTTCATCAATCTTGTTTACCCTTTCAAAGAACTGGCTCTTGGTTTTGTTGATCTGTTGTTTTGTATTTTTTTTGTCTCTATGTCATTCATTTCTGCTCTGATCTTTATTATTTCCTTCCTTCCTTCTTCTCACTGTGGGCTTTTCTTATTGCTCCCTTTCTAATTCTTTGAGTTGTTGAGTTAGATGAGTTATTACCTTTTTTCTTGTTTTTTGAGGTAGGCCTATAGAGCTATAAACTTCCCTCTCAGGACTGCTTTCATTGTGTCTCGTAGGATTTGCAATGTTGTGTTTTTATTGTCATTAGTCTCCAGGATATTTTTAATTTCTTATTTGATCTCATTGATAACCCAATCATTGTTTAGTAGCATGCTATTCAGCTTCCAAATGTTTGAATTTTTTGGAATGTTTTTATTGTAGTTTATTTCTAATATTATGCCATTGTGATCTGAGAAAATGGTTGATATGATTTCAATCTTTTTTAATTTGGGGAGACTTTGCTTGTGACCCAATATATGGTCTATTTTTGAAAATGTCCCATGTGCACTTGAGAAGAACATATATTCAGTGGCTTTGGGGTGAAATGCTCTGAAGATGTCAATTAGGTCTATCTGATCTAGTGTGTCATTTAGAATTGCTGTTTCTTTGCTGATTTTTTTGTCTAGAGGATTTATCCAGTGATGTCAGTGGTGTATTAAAGTCCCCTACTATGATTGTATTGATGTCGTTCTCTCCCTTGATATCTTCCAGGAGATTTTTTATGTATTTGGGCGCTCCTCCGTTGGGTGCATATACGTTTACCAGAGTTATATCTTCTTGTTGAATTGCTCCCTTTAGTATTATGTAGTGGCCTTCCTTATCTCTTATTATGGCCTTTACTTTGAGGTCTATTTTGTCAGATATAAGTATCACAACCCCAGCTTTTTTCTCATTTCCATTTGCCTGAAAAATGTTTTTCCATACCTTCACTCTCAGTCTGTGTGAATCCTTTGCTCTAAGTTGGGTCTCTTGTAGACAGCAAATATATGGGTCATGTTTTCTTATACATTCAGCTACCCTATGTCTTTTAATTAGTGCATTTAATCCATTTATGTTTAATGTTATTATTGATAAGTACCTGTTTGTTGTCATATTTTTCCTTAGTGTTTGTTTTTCTTCTTGCCTTTCTCTTTCTTCTTTTTACAGAAGTCCCTTTAGCATTTCTTGCATTGCTGGCTTGGTAGTGATGAACTCTCTTAGCCCTTTTTTGTCTGTGAAGCTCCTGATTCCACCTTCAATTTTGAATTATAGCATTGCTGGGTATAGTATTCTTGGATTCAGTCCTTTGTTTTGCATCACTTTGTATATTTCATTCCATTCCCTTCTGGCCTGGTGTGTTTCTGTTGAGAAATCAGTTGATATTCTGATAGGAGATCCCTTGTAGGTAACTTTCTGTTTCTCTCTGGCAGCCTTTAAGATTCTTGCTTTGTCGTTGGTGTTCGTCAATTTAATTATGATGTGTCTTGGTGTCGGTCTTTTGCTGTTCAACTTGTTTGGGACTCTGTGTACTTCTTGGACTTGGATAGTTTTTTTCTTGCCAATATCAGGGAAGTTTTCTGTCATTATTTCTTCTAACAGGTTTTCTATTCCTTGCTTCTCTTCCTCTCCTTCTGGTATCCCTGTTAAGCGAATGTTATTTCGTTTTGTGTTGTCCCAAAGCTCCCTTAGGCTCTCCTCTTATTTTTTAAGTCTTCTTACCAGTTGCTGCTGTGTTTGTGTGTTTTTTTCTACCTTGTCTTCTAATTCGCTGATGCGGTCCTCAGCATCTTCTAGTCTACTGTTTAAGCCTTCCATTGTGTTCTTTATTGCAGCTATGTCATTCTTCATCTCCTCTTGGTTCCTTTTCATGTTGGTGACATTCTCATTCAGCTCCTTATAGTTCTCATTGAGTTGTGTGTATTTGTCATTGAGTTGTGTGTATTTGTCATCCAGCCGTTTAAACATCCTTATAACCATTACTCTGAATTTTATCTCTGATAAGCTGCTAGCCTCGAATTCATTTAACTCCCTTTCTGATGATTCCTCTTTTTCTTTCCTTTGGGGATTGCTTTTTTGTCTTTCCATGTTTTCCTGTAATGTTTTAATTGTAGATCCAATTGCTTTGCTGCCCAGGTTCTTTTGGGGATGGTGCTACCGGCGTAATCTCTCAGCTCTCCTGGGCTTGTTAGTCTAGTGTAGCTCCTTACTCGAGCTATTTGGGTTCTCTTGATATAGGCCTGCGAGCTTGAGAGGCACAACTGCGGTGTCTAGAAGTCAGCCGCTGTGGAGGGGAGTGTCCCAATTTTTGCTGTCTTGCACCCTTAATTGTAATCACGCATGCCCAGCAGGGACTCACAGTGGCCCCCAGGAACCGTTTGTTGGGGTGTTGGGGCTCAGGGGACCTTTTCTTTGGAAAGGCGTGACTGTGGTGCCAAGAGTTCTGCAGTCGTGGGGTGGGCAGACCCAGCTTTTGCTGTTGCACCTGTGGTGGATAGGCGCTTACTCCCAGCGGCGGCTCACAGGAGCACCCTTGGTACATTTGCCAACGAGACACACTGAAGGACTCTGAAGGGCCCTGGCAGTGTAGCTGCGCAATTGAGGTGCCTGTGGGCCGGTATCCAGGCTAAGTGAATTCAAAGCTTCTACTGCTGGAGGGGAGTTCGCCCCCTGCTTGTTCAAGATTGCACCCAAGGAGAGCTCACAGTGGCTCCCACTAGCTGGGAGAACCTCGCATCTGCGAAGGTACCCAGCTGCCAGAACCTCACATCTGCGAAGGTGCGCTCTCTGGGTGCAGAGCTCCGATGCACTCTGAGGGGTCCCGGCACCACAGTAACCTGCTGAGGTGAATGTGGGCAACCCTCCAGGAAGAGGGAATTCAGTATTTCCACTGCGGGGCCGCGCACCCCTGTCTGCACAGAATCACACCCTCGGGTGCTCTAGGCATCTCCCAAGCGCTGCCCAAGGAGATGCACACATACCCGGAGTAAAGTGTCCTGGCTGCCTATGGGGCTGGGAACACGCGCTCACGTGCGTGCACTCACGCAAGTCTGGGGTTCTGCTGTTGGGGAGGGAGAGTTGCACTTACAGCTGCTGAGCGGTGTACCTTTAGAGGTGGAGGTCCCAGGGTCCGTGGGTCTGCAGCAGGGGTAGCAGGATATTGGCTGGAGTGGGTGCTGGGTTGTGGGGCAGTTCCAAGTCGTGTCTTGTTGGTGGTGTTGATGAGTTTCTAAAAAAGGCCGTTCTCCGCTTCAAGATGGCGTGGGCTCCGTGCTGGAATCCCACTGTCCGGGGAGTCCCCTCAGTGGTGGTAGTCTCTCCTTGTCAAGGAGAGCCTGTCTGCCAGCCCCTGCTGCTCCTGTGAGATTTAACTTTCCCTCACTCACTCATACACACCCCATGCACATCCACATACACTCCTTTCATACCCTCACTCAATCACTTCCTCTCTCTCAGCTCTGTCCTGCCAGCTGCCATCTTTTTTCTCCCCATTTCCTTTTTATTAAAAAAAATCAATTTCTCATGCCCTACCTTCTTTTATCCCCAGTTGAATTTCTTGTAGCTCCTCGAGGTAATATAATTTGCATGATTAGTTTAGTGTTGTTTAAAACACTGTAATGAAATTTGTTAGGGTCACCGAAGGAGGAACGCATGAGGCCAAAAGGGGTAAAGAATTATGAATTTATTACATCATCTGGAAACCCAGATGGCCTGAACCTCAAAATGGTGCCAGCTCCCAAAGATGGGGAGTGAGAGGTTTTTAAAGGACTCTAGTCAGGCTTTTTCTGGGCAGAAAATTCTCTGTGCAGGTCTGGATTCTGAGAAAGTCTGGAGGGTAGAGCTAATGGTCTTAGCAATGTGGTCTAAGTAAGTGGAATGTCCATTGTGAAGTGGCCTAAAAGTCAGTTCCCAGGGAAAGGGATATTGATCCAATTATTTGATCAGACCTAACATTCCAGCCTTTTTGTTTTATATAATAGGGACGAAGGTCATATCTTCTGTATTTACTTCCTGCTGAGGGGGGAAGTCAAGATCACATGGGGGGGTGGACTTTGATAGTAGTGGGCTGGACAAGAGGTCACAGCAGCATGATTTCCCCAAGAGACTGGTTGGTGAAGGCTCAAAAATGGTCCTGTTGAGTGACCAGATAAGAGCTGGTCCTGAGGCTACCACAGAGTCACTTGTCTGGTTTTGCTGCTTTTCTGGGCCTGGAGCTAAAATACAACTGAGGCCTACATGTTATCTTTAGGGAGGAAAAGATCGAGGTCTAAGTTGTCTGATGAGTGATATGAAAGGGGAGGATAGGTTATCCTGGGGGTGAGGTTCTTATTGTCTCAGTTTTGCCCCTTGCTAGGTATCCAGAACTTTCTTGTAGGTCCTGAGACAGGATTTCAAAATAAGATAGAGCAATGGTTAGGCCTCCATGCCAGTTCCAGCACCTGCTGAAATACCAAGGGTTATGAGGAGAGGGATTATCTGCACTGCCCTTTTGTATCGGATATGATGGGTTACAGAAACAGGTAAAGATTGATTATTGAGGGCTACATCTACATTGGGTGAGAGATGACAGTACAGGTTCCTGTCCAGTTAGTGGGGAGACAGATGTATGTGTTCTCCCCACAGAGGAAGAAGAAACCCTGATCATGGAAACAAGCTGAAAGGTATAGAGAGAAGAAGTGGACTAAAGGGTATGAGGTTCCTTTTCTATGTTCCATGCTTGAAGCTGAGAGGGTAGTCTCCATGGTGCTACCAATAAGGGGTAACAGATGAGTGGTTGAGATTTTATTGCAGTGAAAGTGGGAGGGGAATGCTAGAATGGGCTGTTATTCAAGAGGAACACGAAAGGAAAAGAAAGGAGCAGTTGAAGCCTGGGGCCTGGATGGTTGGATAAGAAGTAAAACAGACCGGCTGTAGGAAATAACCATTGGCTTTCAGGGAGACCTGGTAGTCAACCTATTGGGACCTATGGCTGTTTGGTAGTTCTAGGTCAAACATATCAAACTCAAAGGCTAACACGGGCCAAATAAACAAGGTTTAAGTTTATGTGGGCCACAAAAAAAAAACACACAAAAGTTTAAATTTTCATAGAAATGTAGGTTTATTTCCATAGAAACATGCTGAATACAAAAGGCTGAAATAAATGAGTAATCGTTAACATAAAATAATAGAACAATTTAATAAAAATTAATATTTTTTCTTGAACATTAACTTACCAGATACTGAATAACTGCACAAATTAATAAGCATAACACAAACAAACCTATTTTTCTTGTTCTCCGAAAGTGAAATATTTCCTGTTGTGCACACCAAACAAGTCAGTCCAAGAATAATGATATGGCAATTGGCTGCTAAAATATTTGAAGCTAGTATTAGTGGAGAGAAATGGTGCGCCTGCGCATAAGGGAAATGAATGCAACATGATTATAATAATCAGTCATTAGCGAACATTGTAGTTTATTATTAATAATTATGTATAACAGGATATTGTAAAAATTAAGTTACAAAATTTTTATTAAAATGCTTCTTACATATCGTTATATTGGTTGGGCCGCAAAAATATTCGTTGTGTGCCACATGTGGTCTGCGGGCTGTGAATTTGACATGCTTGTTCAAGTTGACTGTGGTGTTGCAAGCTGATGATGGGAGATGGCCTATTGTTATATTGCCCTGTGACTTTGTAAAGCATAAAGGGGCTTGGGCGATTAGTGCGTGTGTAGAGTTATAGGACCTGTGACCAGGACGGAGGAAGGAGCTACCTTAGTAAGAGATAGAATATAAGTACAGAAAAGAAGGGAGGCTTGATTGCCTGGGCTGTATGTCTGCCTTTTTGAGAAATATAGTTCCCTTTTCCTTTTATAAGCCAGATTGATTTTTGCCTGATTCCATCTCTTGATTGGTATAGGGATGGTGGTATATGCTGAAGAGGAGAGGGAAAGGCAGAGCCAGCAATCCCTGGCAAAGGTTGGATTGGTCTGGTTTAGGTGGGAATAGATAAGGTTAAGTGTTCGCTGGAGATGAGTGGAGGTGAGAAAGTTCCTTATGGGTATAGGAGAGGAGGCTTGGAATAGGATGATGAGAAGGAGAGCTAATCCCCACTTCCAGGGTCAGTATTGTCCCAAAGAGGGAAAGGGTATGTTCAGGATCTAGAAAGAAGGAAATTTCACCCCATGGGTAAGTGAAGTCCCCTTGGAGAAGGGAGTCCCATAGAAAGGTGAGAATCCTGACGCAAAGGGAGATGGAGGGAGGGTAGTAGCTAGGACCTGGAGGATTTGTATTGGGAGAGGAGGTGGGTTTTCAGAGAAGTCAAGGTTTATAGGGTCAGTATATAGGGAGTGAAGTCAATTTGCCTGTCTTGTCCAGGGATTTGGCCCTTTGCCTGATGGGTGGGGAAACAAGGAGGTCTAATCTAACTTGTCCTTGGGGAGATACTGAGTAACAAGTAGAACAAGTTTTGGTGATATCTTGCAGTAAGAAGGCTAGGCTAGGACATGTGATGAGTTTTAGGAGCTGTAAATGTATCCTATATGTAGGGAATTGTGAATACCCCGTAAGATATCTTGGGCCTGTCCCTGGGGAAGGATATATTTTCCCTGAAATTTTAAACATGGATCTTCCTAAGTAGCTGCAAGAGCTAGTAGGGACTGATGTTCCTCTGGAGTATATTTGGGTGTTATATGAGGAATAGCTAAGAGTTGGAGAGACGGGGGCTTCCTCTGAGCCGCTTCCTTGGCCTCCTGGTCTGCTTTGTTATTTCCCTATATTACAAGATCATTCTGTACTTGGTGTCCTTTTCAGAGTATGACTTTTAAGAAGGCTAGAAAAGGGGAGAGAGGCCGAAACTGGTTTGGCTCAGTGGATAGAGCGTCAGCCTTCGGACTGAAAGGTCCCAGGTTCGATTCCAGTCAAGGGCGTGTACCTTGGTTGCGGGCACATCCCCAGTAGGAGGTGTGCAGGAGGCAGCTGATCGATGTTTCTCTCTCATCGATGTTTCTAACTCTCTATCCCTCTCCCTTCCTCTCTGTAAAAAATCAATTAAATATATTAAAAAAAGAAAAAAAAAAGAAAAGGGGAGAGAGGTTCCTAAATACCAAGCAGGAAGACCTGTTGAGGCATTCAATGATAGTGTCAAGGACTGTGAATGAGCAGTAGAAATAAAGAAAGTCTAGGCTCAGCTATAAGGACTTAAGCAATAGGAGAGAGAACCTGGGTGAGGCTGCTTTAGCTTACTAGGAGAAAAGGGGTCCCTTTGGAAGTCAGGGGTGATCAGGTCCTGCTTACTGGACAACACAAACCTTCTACCCATTCACAAATAACCAGCTTTAGCCAAAAAGTAAACAACCAGCATTTACATTTATGAACACACTTTATTTACTTTATTTTATTTTATTTTACTGGTGTTTTTTAAAAAATTTAATCAGTAATGGGGATTGTATTTTCTTTTCAGAAACAAAAGAAATAACCATATGCCTTTTCTCTGTAGATCTAGTATTTAATATTAATAGATTGCTTAGTACTGAATTATTCTTGCATTCCTGGAATACATTCTACCTATGAACACACGTTAAACACACTCTTATTTTCAAGAAAATATACATTCAACAAAGTACAAGAGACCTTCTGTTATAAAAGCTAAGAGCAGGTGAATTAAAATATATCTAACAATGAATGTTTCAGTATTTTATGCTATTTTAAAATATTTAGATGTTTATCATTTAACCCAGCAATGCTCCAAAGCCTTTAAGTTACCAAAGATTTTGGAAAATTATGTATAGGCACTAGAGGCCCAGTGCACAAAATTCATGCACTGGGGGGGGGGGGTTCCTCAGCCCAGCCTTCACCCTCTTCAATCTGGGACCCCTCAGGGGATGTCTGACTGCCAGTTTAGGCCTGACCCTACATAGGTACACCTCTCACAATCCAAGACTTCTGGCTCCCAACCGCTCGCCTGCCTGCCTGCCTGATCACCCCTAACCACTCCCCTGCCAGCCTGATCGATGCCTAAGTGCTCCCCTGCTGGCCCGATTGCCCCCAACTGCCCTCCCCTGCAGGCCTTGTCCCCCCCCAACTGCCCTCCCCTGCAGGCCAGGTCCCCCCAACTGCCCTCCCCTGCAGGCCTGGTCACCCCTAACTGCCCTTCCCTGCAGGCCTGGTCACCCCTAACTGCCCTCCCCTGCCAGCCTGGTCACCCCTAACCGCCCTCCCCTGCCAGCCTGGTCACCCCTAACTGCCCTTCCCTGCAGGCCTGGTCACCCCTAACTGCCCTCCCCTGCCAGCCTGGTCACCCCTAACCGCCCTCCCCTGCCAGCATGGTCTCCCCTAACTGCCTTCCCCAGCTGGCCCGGTCACCCCCAACTGCCCTCCCCTGCTGGCCTGGTCACCCCTAACTGCCCTCCCCTGCCAGCATGGTCACCCCTAACTGCCTTCCCCGGCTGGCCCAGTCACCCCTAACTTCCCTCCCCAGCCAGCCTGGTCGCCCGCAACTGCCCTCCCCTGCCGGCCATCTTGTGGCGGCCATATTTGACCACATGGGGGCATCCATCTTGTGCGAGGGCGTGAGGGTCAATTTGCATATTACCTCTTTATTATATAGGATATGTGGCTGGAGAAAAGCCGGGGGGAGGAGGGAGTAGGCCCAGCAGCCTGGTTCAGGTTTCTAGCCGCTTGGATTTAAAACTGCCACATTTTTCCTTAGAGATAACATGCTAAGGTTTGGGTGATAATGAGTTCAGCTTCTGATAGTAGCAGGGCTTTTAAGTAAGCATTCGTAGTTTTGCAGTAAAGAAACTTGTTCTTGCGAAGATGGAAGCTGGCAGGATGGAGGTGAGGGAGAGGCTGTGAGTGAGTGAGGGGGTGAAAGGAGAGTGTGTGGATATGTGTGGTATGTGTGTGAGGGACAGTTAAATATGCCAAGAGTAGCAGGGGCTGGCAGACCAGGCTCTCCTGGACAGGAAGAACCTACCACTGCTGCAGACACTCCTTGGGCTGTGGGACTTGAGCATGGAGCCCACGCCATCCTGAAGGGGAGGGCGGCCTCTTCTAGGAACTCATCAATACCACCACCCAGATAGCCCTTGAACACTGCCTGCGACCTGGCAGCCACTCCAGCCAAAATCCTGCTGCCCCACCTGCAGACCTGCAGACCCTAGGACGTTCACCTCCAAAGGTGCATGCCTCCGCAGCAGTAAGTGAGACTTCCCCCCTCCCCAGTGGCAGACCTCTGGACACCACAGTCACGCATTTCCAGCATGCAGGCCTCCTAAGCCCACCTCTTCACAGGAAACTCTTGGGTGCCACTGTGAGCCCCAGCTGGGTGTGCTGTTATACAAACAGGGGCACATTGCCTGGCAGTAGAAATTCTGAATTCCTTCTTCCAGGATACCTTCCCAAAGACACCTTGGTCGCACAACTTCAGCACCAGGGCCCCTCAGAGTACTTCAGTGTGCCATGCTGGCAAACGCACCATGGGTGCCCCTGTGAGCCACCACTGGGAGTGCATGTATCCAACCACAGATGCAGCAGCAAAAACTGAGACTTTCCACCCTACAGATGCAGAACTCTGGACACCATAATCACACTTTTCCAGCATGCAGGCCTCCCAAGCCCACAGTTCCACAGGCAGCTCCTGGGTGCCTCCTTGAGCCCCGGCTGGCATACTCATCCAAACAAGGGTGCACGACCCCGGCAGTAGAAACTTTTAATTCCCTCTTCCTAAATAACTGCCCATAGACACCTCGGTCACATGGCTTCAGCACCAGGGCCCTTCAGAGTGCGTCAGTGCACTGCACTGGCAAACACTTCATGGGTGCCCCTGTGAGCTGCCACTGGGTGCACACATATCTAACCATGGGCACAGCAGCAGAAATTGAGTCTTCCCAGCCCACAGCTGCAGAATTCCAGTCACCACAGTCACGCCTTTCCAGACAGCAGGCCTCCTCAGCCCCATCACCCCGACAGATGGCTCCTGGGTGCCTCTGTGAGCCCCCACTGGGCACATACGATTTCAACCAAGGGCACAAGGCAGCAAAAACTGGGACATCTCCCTCCCTGGCTGCTGACTTCTGGACACCGCAGTTGCACCTTTCCAGCACGCAGGCGTACTGAGCCCGCTGCCCCTATGGGCAGCTCCTGGGTGCCTCTTGGAGCCCTGGCTAGGCGTACTCATGCCCAAACAAGGGTGCATGGCATTGGCAGTAGAAATTTGGACTTCCCACTTCCCAGCTGCATACCCACAGACACGGCAGTCATGTGGTTTCAGCACATAGGCCCCCTGAGGCCACCGCCCCAGTAGGCGACTCCTGGGTGCCTCTGTGAGCTGCCTCTAGGCACACTCATATCCAACCAAGGGCTCAAGGCCCTGGCAGCAGAAACTTGGACTTCTTCCTCCTCAGCTGCCAACCTCTGGTCACTGCAGTTGAACCAATCCAGCGAGCAAGCCCCCTGAACCCACTGCCCTGGCAGGTGGCTCCTGGGTACTTCTCTGAGCAGCAGCAAGGCACAACCTTGGCTTCTGGCATCCAGTCCTTGCAGTAGTGCCACTCCAGCATTTGGGCTCTCTGAGCCCACTGCCCTAGCAGACGGCTCCTGGGCACTTCTGTAAGCAGTCATTGGGCATCCATATCCAACCATGGGCACACATGCCCCAAAGCAGAAACTGGGACTTCTCCCCCCACAATGCTGGTGGCACACCACAATCACTCCAATCCAGTGTGTGGGTCCCACAAGCACACAACACTTTCAGAAAGCTCCTGGCCATTCTGTGTGCTGCCACTGGGCATGTAACACTCCAACCAAGGGAGAATGGCTCCCTCAGGAAGATCCACGACATATCCCTCCAAGATACTTACCTCTGGACAGCCTGCTGCTGGATCCTGACTACTTCATGATAAAGAGAGGGAAATCACTTTGGCCAGAGTCCCACAGCCTCAAGCAGACTACGAGACACCTGCCCACCCCACCCCCACACCTTTGTCATGGGCTCAGGGCCCCTCGTAGTGAGTTGCAGAGTGATGCTAATCTAGCAAGACTCACACCACACCAGCCAAAGTAACAGTTCCTAAGCCTTAGGACCCAAGACTCCTTCCTCCCAGGCTGTGGACTCTGTGAACCCACAGTGAGAACATAACAGTGAGACCTCAGACAACCTTTTTACACAAGAGCCAGAACCACAGTCACATCCAAAACAGCTTATACAACAAATCTTGGGGTGAGTCACCTGTGATGAGACTTCATACACGAACAAGAAACTAACATTCAAGATCCAACTACATCAAGAGAACCCAAATCACTCAAGTAGGGATCTACATTAGATTACCAAGTTCAGGACACCTGAGAGATTACACCAGTAACACCATCCCCAAAAGAACCTGGGTAGCAAAGCACTTGGATTTAGGACACAGAAACGATTAAAATGTTACAGCAAAACGTGGGGAGACAAAAAAGCAATCCCCAAAGGAAAGAAAAAGAGGAGTCATCAGGAAGGGAGTTAAAGGAAATGGAGGCAAGTAACATGTCAGAGAAAGAATTCAGAGTAATGGTTATAAGGATGATCAAACGGCTGGATGACGAATACACACAACTCAATGAGAATTATAAGGAGCTGAATGATAATGTCACCAACATAAAAAGGAATGAAGAGGAAATGAAGAATGACATAGCTGCAATAAAGAGCACAATGGAAGGCTTAAACAGTAGACTAGAAGAGGCTGAGGACCACATCAGCGAATTAGAAGACAAGGTAGGAAAAAACACACAAACATAGCAGCAACTGGAAAGAAAACTTAAAAAGCAAAAGGAGAGCCTAAGGGGAGCTTTAGGACAACACAAAATGAAACAACATACGCATAATAGGGGTACCAGAGGGAGAGGAAGGGAAGCAAGGAATAGAAAACCTGTTTGAAGAAATAATGACAAAAAATTTCCCTGATATTGGCATGAAAAACTACGCAAGTCTGAGAAGCACATAGAGTCCCAAACAAGATGAACCCCAAAAGTCCAACACCAAGACACATCATAATTAAATTAGCAAACATCAACAACAAAGTAAGAATCTTAAAGGCTACCAGAGAGAGAGAGAGAAAGTTACCTACAAGGGATCTCCCATTAGAATATCAACTGATTTCTCAACAGACACACACCAGAAGAGAATGGAATGAAATATACAAAGTGATGCAAAGCAAGGGACTGAATCCAAGAATACTATACCCAGAAAGGCTATCATTCAAAACTGAAGGTGGAATCAGGAGTTTTACAGACAAAAAAGGGCTAAGAGAGTTTATTACCACTAAGGCAGCAAAGCAAGAAATGCAAAGGGACTGCTGTAAAAAGAAGAAATAGAAAGGCAAGAAGGAACACAAACATTAAGAATAAAAATGATGACAAACAAGTACTTATCAATAATAACATTATACGTAAATTGATCAATTGCTCCAATCAAAAGACATACGGTGGCCAAATGGATAAGAAAACATGACCCATATATTTGCTGTCTGCAAGAGACCCACCTCAGAACAAAGGATACACACAGACTGATAGTGTAAGGAATTCATATAATTTAACAAAAAGAAGACAAACAATCCAATAAAAAATGGGCAAAGGACCTAAATAGACACTCTGCAAAGTACGCATACAGAAGGCTAAGAGACATATGAAAAAATGCTCAAAGTCACTGATCATCAGAGAGATACAAATTAAAACGACAATGAGGTATTATCTCACACCTGTCAGAATGGCTATCATCAATAAATCAATAAACAACAAGTTCTGGTGGATGTGGAAAAAAGGAAACACTAGTTCACTGCTGGTGGGAATGCAGATTGGTACAACCACTATGGAAAACAGTATGGAGTTTCCTCAAAAAATTAAAAATGGAACTTCCGTTTGACCCAGTGATCCCACTTCTGGGAATATATCCTAAAATCCCCAAAATACCAATCAGAAAGAATATATACACCCCTGTGTTCATAGCAGCATTATTTACAATAGCTAAGATTTGGAAACAGCCCAAGTGTTCATCAGTAGATGAATGGATAAAAAATGCTGTGGGGCATTGACACACTGGAATACTATGCAGCTATAAAAAAGAGGGATCTCTTACCTTTGAGACAGCATGGATGGACCTGGAAAATATGCTAAGTGATATAAGCCAATATGAGAAAGACAAGTATTACACGATCTCACTTACTTGTGGACTCTAATGCACTAAATGAATTAACCAACAAAGTAAGACCTGAAGCGTGGAGGCATGGAACAGACTGACATACCTCAATGTGGGGGTGGAAAAATGAGGAGAGAGAAACAAGGAACTAATATAGTTATATGCATACCCCATGGACATGGGCAATAGGGTGGTGAAGACTTTGGGGTGGGTAGTGGCTGGGTGGAGGAGGGTAAAGGGGGAGAAAATAAGAGATATCTATAATATACTATCAAATATAAAAATGTATTTTAAAAAGACAAAACCAGATTATGAATTCAGTGTCACCCAAAGACCTTAAGTCTCCTAGATCTGTCTGGATATTGAATTATTGTACTTATATTTGAAACCTTTTTTTTTTCCCCTGTAGGTCCAATTGGCCCTCCAGGAGATCCTGGGCGAAATGGACTCCCTGGCTTTGATGGTGCAGGAGGGCGCAAAGGAGATCCAGGTCTGCCAGGCCAACCAGGTGCGACAAGTAAAACGCTGCTGATGATACTATTCTTTACATCTTGGAGATGTCTGGACACATGGCCTCCAATTGTAGCTGTGATAGCCTCCTCTTGAGAGAGTGCAGTTAGCTGGTATATCCTTTGATGGGGAACAGATACAAGGATATTTGCCAGTATAAGAGAAGTATAGAAAGGTTGTTTTTATTTATGTGTCTAGAGCACTGGAAAACCCAGCTCTTTCTCAACATGGTGATTAGCTGTTCTGATCATTTTCAATATGTGTCCTGTGACCATCTTGAAACTATTGTGAATCCTTCCACATTTGAAAATATCACAATAGAGTACAATTTCCATTATAGAATTTAGTAAGTATAATAGCAAAGATTAAGTGATCCCCATAGAGCTTTGAGAGTCATAGTGTCTTCTCATACTGAGATGACAAATTGATATGCATATTTTTGAAGTTACTCATTAATAGGTACTCCTCATAATATTGTATTGGTATCTACTAGATTTCCCATCTGTATTCAGCCTACTTCCAAAAATAATTTTATTCAATTTGCAAGAAAAATACACTAAAGATAACTAAAATAGGAATAAAATATTATAAACTGAAAAATTGTAATGTGTGTTAGCAACTCTAGATAACACAAATATAACTCTAAATATTATAAACATAAAAATGTGTACTGGTAAAAAATATTGTGGCAATAAGGCAGAGTGATGAAACTTATGGCCTTCCTAGAACTTAATCCCTGCCATTTCATTAACTGTATATCTAGGGAAGAAATAAGTCAGTATCATCTTCATCACATGGACATTGCTATTAAGTTTCCCCAAATGAAAATCTATGCACACAGTGGCCAAAGGCCTCTATATAAAGATATTTTTCAAAGAACCTCAAATCAAGAGGCTAAATGGAGAAAGGGAACCAGAAGTAGATAGAAAATAGACATTTTTAAAAGCCTTCTTTAGAGTGCCCTGCCTATTCTCTAAACAAAAAGGTATGCCTGAGAATAATTCCCCAGACATATTCAAAGGAAAATGTTTTTAGCACTGAAGCTGGCAGACTGATGACAACCACACCCTTTCTTTCTTGTTGATGTACAAAACAGCAGGCTGAAATTTTGTCATGGAGTTTGGACTCCTTTAGTACAGCAAGAGACTAGTTATCTTGCTGTACTAAACATACAGACTTCCCAACTGAGCATCACTTCCTCCCTTGTAATGTTACATTTACCCAGTATTTATTTAGTGCCTCATATAATCAACCAGTTCCAGGAGAAATATATAGATATAGATATAGACATATGCATATTTAAATCTCTTTGAGGTCAGGGACCATATTTTATTTATCTCCAAACAAGTGATATTTGACAGTGCTTTTATAGAAACAATAAATATTGACTAAATTAAACAAATGAGGTCATAATATTTCGTGAATAGACACAATAGTGGAACAGAGCTTACTTAATCTTTTATACTAATGATTCCATCGAAATAGGTACCCGTGGTTTGGATGGTCCCCCTGGGCCAGATGGATTGCAAGGTCCCCCAGGTCCCCCTGGAACTTCCTCTATTGCCCATGGATTCCTCATCACACGTCACAGCCAGACAACAGAAGCACCACAGTGCCCACAGGGAACTGTCCAGATTTATGAAGGCTTTTCTCTCCTGTATGTACAAGGAAATAAAAGAGCTCACGGTCAAGACTTGGGTGAGATCATTGGCATCTTATTTCTTACTACGTATTTTGTTTTTGTTTTTAAAATCCTATTGTGTTCTAGAGTAGCCTTGACCAAAATACATCTCTGTTCTTTTGGGACCTCCAAATTGAAGACCATGTCAAGGGCAGCTGAATATGGGTTTTAAAAAAATAATATTCAATTTTAAACTCAAAGCATTAATTAGCCTAGTGTGAGGTACAATTCTTGGCCTAAAGCAAGGCATTTTGGAAAGGGCCACATTTACTTTTTTTAGCTTAGTGGTTAAAGAAATAGATTTCCTGCGTTCTTTACAGTATAGCAGCTACTTGAGTAGGTAGTGTTTATAACTAGTGAGAGATAGTTTTTTCTTCTCTGACACTGGTCTTCATCAAGTTGAAAGATAAGTTCTGAAAAGAATATTGATTTTAGGTCAAAGAAAAAAGTAGTCATTGCTTAATCATCCTAGTTTATAGTTCCTAAAATAAGTGCCTTATCTGTATAAAGTATTATCAGAGTACTTTAAAGCTATATAAAGCACCATATTAACATATAAATTCTACTTCATTTAATGTGTTCACATGCATTTTCTCTGTACTG
Source organism: Cnephaeus nilssonii (assembly GCF_951640355.1). Taxonomy (NCBI): domain Eukaryota; kingdom Metazoa; phylum Chordata; class Mammalia; order Chiroptera; family Vespertilionidae; genus Cnephaeus; species Cnephaeus nilssonii. The sequence continues at coordinate 76,239,663 of NC_137071.1, forward strand.
GGGTGGACACTTTGGTTGATGGGATGCAGCTGGACTGGATAATTCTCAAGACCTCTAACAATTCCCAAGATTTCTTTTTGCAGAACTTAAACTTTAGATTTCAAGGTCCCATTTTTTGACCAGGGGCTGCCTATTTTAGGGATCACTATCCCATTTGCCTCTATAAAAACATTTAAGAAGATATTTTGGATACCTGGTTTTGGGGGTCTCTGTGGTAAGAGGCCTACTGGGGTCAATTTACCTGTACCATTCTGTGAAAACAGTTCTGTGGCAAGGGACCTCTGGGGGTCTGCTCTGATTACTCTTCTCCCAGGGCATATGGCCACACATGCCAGGCAATTCTGGCCTTCCAGAGTAAGCTCATCCACTTACATGGAAGACAATAGTCACAAGTCATTTTTTTTTGAAGCCAAATAAAGTAGGAATTTACCCAACAACTTTCTTCTCCCACTTCTACTTCCCTTTTTTCTTCTCCTTTTCATCTTTCATCTGCTACTTTTCCTTCCCTCTTTTGTTTTCTTTATGTAACATCTTTTTCTCATTTTACAATAAACAAATATTTGATGTGAAAGTGCTCTTATATTTATATAATTCTCTATTTTCTTTTTCCCATAAAATTATTTTCCTTTTAATTCATTCTCTTTTCACTGCGAGTCTAACTTATACCCATAATCAATCTTGTATACTTCAAATCTTTAACCTATCAAGTCAATAAGAACCATTAGAAGTGTTTGAGCATTATGAAATTCAGAAATATTAGAGAAATACAAAAAAATGGGACCGGCTAACCAGTATGTCATATAACCTATCAAAATACATGCATTTGGTCAAACAAGGGCTATCATAATATGCATTCAGTCTTGAAGGCTACAAACTGGCCCTGACTTGGAAGTGCCTCAGACATAGGAAGGGTCTGATAGGACCCAACATCCCTAGGGTGATCCTGATTGCAGAGTCTCTGCTAGAGCTCACAGAATTATAAAATTGGAGTTATCTGGCTAAGCAAAGAATAGAGGCAGTTATAGCTTTGATGTTAAAGAAATAATCAGTTGGTCAAATAAATGCATAGTCTCTGTTGGATTATTGAAAGGATACTTCCAAGGCAATGATTGTACTTATATTTTAAATTAGTTTATATTTTAAAAGCACTTTTTAAATCAAATGTGATCTTCACAAGTATGATCAAGAGAGATATAGGACAAGTTTTTTTTCTTTTTATACACAAAACTAGTGGCCCGATGCACGGATTCATGCACATTGAAAGGAAATTAAATAGAATAAATATTTTAATATTGCTATTCACCATTTCTCTATAATAGAAGTGTCAGAGATGAAATAAAATTAGTAACATGTATATGAAAATAATAAATTTATTAATAAATAAACAATAACAGCATGATATAACAACAACAAAGACATGATAAAAAACAACAAAAACATGATATAAAAACAATATTGATAAAAACAATGACTGATAAATTGATTAAACTTATCCTAATATCTCCTTGTATACCACATTAAGAGTAAAAACACTTTCACAGTGCTTGACTAATTTCCATTGTGATGAAGTATTTACAACTTTAACATCACACGCTCTTAGAACTTGAGAGAAAGCAACATATAACTGACCATGTCCAAAAACAGGTTCAGGTAGGAATATTCCTACTCTGTCTAGAGTTTGTCCTTGTGATTTATTAATAGTCATTGCAAATGCTGGCATCATGGGAAACTGTCTTCAAATTAATTTAAATGGGAAGCCAGTGTCAGGAAGAAATCAATTCTTGGAATCAGAACAACCTCTCCTTCCACAGATCCTGTTAATACTTAAGCTTTGATTATGTTAGGTCGCAATCATGTGATAATAAATCTAGTACCATTACAAAGGCCCCATTTACTATTAAGATTTCTCAGTAGCATGATGATTGCACCCACTTTCAATTTTAATTTATGACATGGCATTCCTGAAGGAGTAATACTATTAAGAAATTAGATGGGAAAATTTTCTTTTTTTGGTATCATCCATTGAATTAATGGAATCATCACTCAAATAAGTGTGAAAATCTCCATCGAGTATATCCAAAATTTCTTCAGATCGAAACACGTGTGATTGGCACCAGCGAGAGCTTTATATGTATTGCGAGTCAAAATAAATGTTGTATGTGCAAGTCAACATTTATTTTTAAATTGCCAGTGCACATCATATGTACCGGTTGGTCAGTCGGTCGGACAGACAGTCAGTCACTTGACCTTTTATATATATAGACTAGTGACCCAGTGCACAAAATTCGTGCATGGGGGGGTGTTTTTCAGCCCAGCCTGCACCCTCTCCAATCTGGGACCCCTTGGCAATCGGACATCCCTCTCACAATCTGGGACCACTGGCTCCTAACTACTCACCTGCCTACCTGCCTGATTGCCCTTAACCACTCTGCCTGCCTGTCTAATCACCCCCAACTGCCCCCCTTTGGCCTGATCTCCCTCAACTGCCCCCCTGCCAGTCTGCTCCCCCCCAACTGCCCCCCCCGCCGGCCTGCTCACTACCAACTGACCCCCCCGCCAGCCTGCTTGCCCCCAACTGCCCCCCCACTGGCCTGCTTGCCACCAACTGCCCCCTGCCAGCCTACTTGCCCCCAATTGCCCCCCCTGCTGGCCTGCTCACCCCCAACAACCCCCCCCTGCCAGCCTGTTCACCCCCAACAGCCCCCCCACCGATGGCCTGCTCACCCCTAAGTACCCCCCTGCAGGCCTGTTTGCCCCCAACTGCCCCCTCCCCCCCAGTGGCCTGATCACCCCTAACTGCCTCTACCTTGACCCCGCCACCATGGCTTTGTCCAGAAGGACATCCAGAAGGTCTCCTGGAAGGTCTCCCGGTCTAATTAGCATATTACCCTTTTATTAATATAGATGGCTAAGGGGTTAAATGACTTACTCAACGCTACACACTTGGAAACTGATGGAGATAAGAACTTGAACACAATATCTACCAATTCTCAATCCATTCATGTTTTAATCATTCCAATTTGTCATTCACTTTCACATGACTTTAAGTCAGTCACCTCTCTCTGAGCCAGATTTTTTTTTCTGAAAAATTGGAAATTCAGACTAAATCAATGATTTTCAACCTGAGGAACATTTAAAAAGATTCCTAGGTCCAATCTAAATTTATTGTAAAACAATTCCCAATGATTCTGATAATCTATGAGGTTTAAGAATTATTGGTGTTTTATCAGTCATCTTTAGTTTGAAATAAGCATACTCTTTTAGATACATGAAGAATAACCAAGGCATAATTTTAAAGGAATTCATTTTCAAATCCTCCACTTCCATGTTTTTGTCTCCTAAAGTTGAACTGTCTGTGTATGTTCTTTGGATATGCACTATTCCCTTTCACTATCACCCATTTCCCACAATATGAAAAAAAAAATCATACTATGACATATTGCCTTGAAATGTGAAAGCTTCTGGGAGACAAATTCAAAGGGACAATTCAAAATAATAATTTTGTTAAAGGCTCTATTAACTGAGGTTCTATTATTCACTTCTAATTGATCTCATTAAGAAATGCATTTCTGCCCTGGCCAGTGTTGCTCAATCATCGTTTCAATGGTTGGAGTGTCAGCCCATGCAAGGAAAGGTCCCTGGTTCAATTCCTGGTCAAGGGCACATACCTGGGTTGCAGGATCAATCCCCAGCCCCAGTCGATTAACGTGCAGGAGGCAACCAGTCAGTGTGTCTCTTTTATTGATTTATTACAGAGAGGAAGGGAGAGGGATAGAGAGTCAGAAACATCGATGAGAGAGAAACATCGATCAGCTGCCTCCTGCACACCCCCCACTGGGGATGTGCCCGCAACCAAGGTACATGCCTCTGACCGGAATCGAACCCGGGACCCTTCAGTTCACAGGCCGACGCTCTATCTACTGAGCCAAACCGGTTTCGGCAGTGTGTCTCTTTTACATTGATATCTTTCTCTCTCTCTCTAGTGCTCTCTCTCTCTCTCTCCACCCCCCCTCACTTCCATTCTCTCTAAAAATCAATGGGGAAAAATATCCTCAGGTGAGGATTAACAACAACAAAAAGAAATGAATTTCCAATAAAAGTTATATTTAGTAATTATCAAAACTTATGTATATTTTTATCTCTTGTGAATTAACAATAACTGTAATGATGAAAATTCAAAATAAAATATTTGACATGTAAAGCCTTATGGTTGCAGAAAGTTGACTGGCATTTGAACCAGCAATCCCACTTGTAGGAATATATCCTAAGAATCCAGAAACACCAGTCAAAAAGAATATATGCACCCCTATGTTCATAGCAGCATTATTTACAATAGCTAAGATTTGGAAACAGCCCAAGTGCCCATCAGGAAGTGATTGGATAAAAAAGCTGTGGTACATTTATACAATGGAATACTATGCAGCTGTAAAAAAAAAAAGAATGATTTCTTACCCTTTGAGACAGCATGGATGGACCTGGAGATTATTATGCTAAGTGGAATAAGCCAGTCAGAGAAAGACAAATATCACATGATCTCACTTATTTGTGGAATCTAATGAATAAAATAAATTGATCAACAAAATAGGTCCAGAAGCATGGAGACATGGAACAGACTGACATACCTCAGAGGATGGGGAGAGATTAACTAAAGAATTTATAGACTTATATGCATAGCCCATGGATACAGACAATAGTGTGTTGAAGGCCTGGGGTGGGATAGGGGCTGGGTGGAGGGGGACAAAAAAGTTGGAAAAGGGGGACATCTGTAATGCTGTAAATAATAAAAATATATATTTATAAAAGTATTTTTAAGTTATGTAATTTTTTTCAGAGGAATATGATAGGGTGATCAATAAAAGACTTTCAAAAGTAAAAAATATATTAGGATAAAACTGTGTGAGAGGTGTAATAGAAGTATAATTTCTAAATGCAACAAGAGCATTGAATAACTTCCAATTGCTAAAAACCAATTTATATACTTTTTAAAAAGTTTGTTAGATTTCAATTATCACACTGTATACATTTAAAAGTGATATAAAAGCTTTCGTTTTTTAAATATAAATATTCACCAAACACTAGAAAGGATAGCTGGCAATTTTGAAATGTGGTTTGCAAAGCCCCATCATCCAGTATAACATAGTATACAAGGGTGGGTCTGGAAACCAGAGACAATAACAGATACCTTAATTACTAGAACAGTATCAACTTAAACTTCTGATGAAAATTTTAGATATCAACTTAAAAATGTGTGAGTGTACATCATTTTTCATGATTCTTTTTGTGAGTGAATGAGAAAAGAAAGGCCTAATCACTGGTACAGATAACCTCTATTGCCCCTACCAGCCCAGAAATTCAAAAGCTCTATTTCTTTTCTCTTGCACTCACTTCCTCCCTTTATCTTTATCTCTTATTTATTTTTTCCTTTTTATTATTCACCTAAAAACCTGTCTGCGGTTGCTATGTATATTGGTCAGCACTATAATTGTCCTTAGTCTTAAAGAGATTACAAAGCCACACAAGATACATCCTCTGGATGGCTTGTAAGAATAGAGGGAAGCCTAGAGAGGAAATATTGATACGATATTATAAGGACTCAGTTTGTGCTCTTCACTTGTCCAGAATAAATCACCCAATATTCTTCATAAGACAACACCAGTTTAAAAACAGTGTTGGGGAATATATAATTAGCTACCACAATAAATGTCTACATAAATCCTATATAATAAAGAGGTAATATGCAAATTGACCATCATGCCCTCGCACAAGATGGCTGCCCCCATGTGGTCACAAGATGGCCGGCAGGGGAGGGCAGTTGTGAGCAATCAGTCCAGCAGGGGAGGGCAGTTGGGGGCAACCAGGCTGCCAAGGGAGGCATTTGGGGGCAACCAGGCCTGCAGGGGAGGGAAGTTAGGGGTGACTGGGCCAGCAGGGGAGGGAGGGCAGTTAGGGGGACCAGGCATTCAGGGGAGGGCAGTTAGGGGTGACCAGGCAAGCAGAGGAGGGCAGTTAGGGGTGACTGGGCCAGCGGGGAAGGGAGGGCAGTTGGGGGGGACCAGGCATTCAGGGGAGGGCAGTTGGGAGCAACCAGGCCTGCAGGGGAGGGCAGTTGTGGGCAACCGGGCCTACAGGAGAGGGCAGTTGGGGGCAACCGGGCCAGCAGGGGAGGGCAGTTAGGGGTGACTGGGCCGGCAGGGGAGGGAGGGCAGTTGGGGGCAACCGGGCCTGAAGGGGAGGGCAGTTATGGGCAACCGGGCCTACAAGAGAGGGCAGTTGGGGGCAACTGGGCCTGTAGGGGAGGGCAGTTAGGGACGACCAGGCCAGCAGGGGAGGGCAGTTAGGGGCTGCAAAAAATGTGGTGTGTGGATAATTTCTGTATGTGAAGAAGAATCCTATATAATAAATAGGTAATGTGCAAATGGACCATCACACCATCACACAAGATGGCCACATCCATGTGGTCACAAGATGACTGCCACAAGATGGCCAGCAGGGGAAGGCAGCTAGGGGCAACCAGGCTGGCAGGGGAGGGCAGTTGGGGGGGATTAGGCCTACAGGAGAGTGGTTAGGTGGTGATCAGGCTGGCAGGCAGAAGCAGTTAGAGGCAATCAGTCAGGCAGGCAGGCGAGCAGTTGGGAGCCAGCAGTCCTGGATTGTGAGAGGGATGTCCGACTGCCAGTTTAGGCAGTCAGACATCCTCCAAAGGGTCCCAGATTAGAGAGGGTGCAGGCTGGGCTGAGGGACACACACTCCCTGCCAGTGCACAAATTTTGTGCACCAGGCCTCTAGTTATAATATATAACCTGAATCTAGAAATGTTAAAATGTGCATTTTATAATTGAAGAACTTAAGTACAGGGGTGGGAAAAAGTAGGTTTGCAGTTGTTCATATGAAAAATAATACAATAATTAATAAATAATAATACTAAAATAAACTACTGTTTCATGTACTAACAACTGTTAACCTACTATTGCCACCCCTGCATATTTATTATCTAAGAAATGTGATCAATGATTCTCTCTTATCATTGATGTTTCTATCTCTTTCCTCTCTCAAATCATTAAAATATATTAAAAAAATAAATGTGGGCAAGTTTTTCTTCAAAAGGTCTTTACTGTTTTAGAATAAACTAAAGTATCATCCTGATGAAGTTCTTTTTCTTTTACTCCCAATTCTTTCTAGGGACAGCTGGCAGCTGCCTTCGTCGCTTCAGTACCATGCCTTTCATGTTCTGCAACATCAACAATGTTTGTAACTTTGCTTCAAGAAATGACTATTCTTACTGGCTCTCCACTCCAGAGCCCATGCCAATGAACATGGAGCCCCTGAAGGGCCAGAGCATCCAGCCATTCATTAGTCGGTAAGACATTGGTATAGCTTTGACTTGTTTTAATCCTCAGTTGGTTTAGCTAGTCAGAAATTAGTCCAAAACTAATAATCTGATCAATCTTCTCCCAGGTTGGGTAGAATAGAGGTGTCTTTATAATATTTAATTCAGTATTTAGTTTTATTTGTATTTATTGGTTATCTGTTTTGACCAAGCCTCCTGATAGACATAGTGCAATATACAAAGAGCTTACAGTCTAGTCATGAGGCAAATACACATAAATTAATCTAATATGTATAAGGCTTGAGCTAAGTGCTGCAATAGATCCAATAAAAATGTTATGAGAGCATAGATAAAGGGATGTATAATTCTAACTGGAGAAATTGTAGTTACTATATGGAAAAAATGTGTTGGAACTGGCAAGTCATTGAAGGATGGGATAGATTTGAGACACAAGCAGCTATAAGGAGGAATGACATACAAGGCAGAGAACATGGAAATGGGTAGTAGATTGATGTATTTAGAATGTAGATTGTAAGGTTGCATAGTGAGAAGGGAAATTGATTGGGTAGTTAGCTTGGACCCAGATGGTAGCAGACATTCACTGCGTGATTTTAGTTTGGAATTTATTTTGCTGTATAATGAGGAGCCCTGAAAAGTTCGTTACCTTCATTTTAGGGAAGAATACAGAATCATTGGTATGTAACATGGATTACAGAGGGGATAGTCCTGAGGTAGAGAGATTGTTAGATTGAAGCTAATGCAATAATCCTGGCAGGAGTGGATGGAACTCTCAGTGGGGTACATGTATCACTTTAATAGAATAAGATAGGGTTTGGCAGTTGATTAGCTATGGGAAGGAGGAAGTGGTACCTGAAGTTTGGAGCATGATTAAAAAAGAGGTTGGTACCATTAAAGAGATCTTCTAGATTTTTGTCAGGTTAGAACCCTAATTTAACTTGATATCCTAGGCATATTAGATATTGCCATTTTCATTCTGATCATAAGCCAATTTACCTAGGAATCCAGCAACCATAAAGGATGAATTATTTTTTTCTATTTAATTTTTCAATTTACCTAGGAATCTAGCAACCATAAAGGATGAATTATTTTCTCTATATGAACTATTTTTTCTCCCTTGAATATAAAGGTGAAATCTAGTCCAGCCCCTCTTAATAGCATATTCAGGATGCCCTTTTTTAATTCATTTGCCCAAATCCTTTTTGTTGCGTACCCTTGGTGTAGATACTATGGGAATTCATTTTTTGTGATATTTGTCCCAATTATTTGGAGTAAAAGGTCCCCTAAAGGTATTCCCTCCTTTGTAAATAAACTTTTACCATTGGTTCAATATTTCAAAAGTCCACTCATGTTCTTTATTATGGATTTGGTAGACTAAGCTGTATTTACTTTGTTGCTATTTTACTTGATTTTATACTAGTAGATTTAAGCCACATCTACAAGTGCCTGGGTACCTGCCTAGCATTCTGGGTATGTAGTACTCCGGATAGACCAAATGGTTAACAAATAACTTTGGACCAAAGACAATGGGTGGGAATTGAGAAAGCATCTGTTTCTTGTCTTTTTCTAGTTAACCAGACATTGTTCTTACCATAGTTTCAGCATTACTAAATGTCTACCTTTCATTTGGGCACTTTAACAGCAAACAGTATGTGCAATACACTAAGCCAACCTCTTATAGCAATTATGGCATTGACTATAGCAAGTATTAATTTAGGGCAGAATGGAAAATGAAAATGCTACAGCAGTGATTCTTTAGTTTCTTGAAAAAAAAACAATTTTTATTTATAACTTTGTTATGTATATTAGGAGACAAGGCTTATGCAAAAGCAATTCTCAAAGTGCATTTTCTCTTCCTTTTCTGAGCATTGAAGACACCTGAATCAGTTTCTATACCAGGATAACGGCCAAAGAAGAGGGAATGCTATTTCCCACATATTGACTCTGTAGATTGTATTCCCTCTTATCTTCCCTTACTAGATGTGCAGTGTGTGAAGCTCCAGCCGTGGTGATTGCAGTTCATAGTCAGACCATCCAGATTCCTCGTTGTCCTCAGGGATGGGATTCTCTTTGGATTGGTTATTCCTTCATGATGGTATGAAACATGCTTTCTTGTCTTTGTTATCATAGCTAACTGTCCATCATATCAACATTTCTTCCCAATATGAATAATCCCTGTCATTTGCATAATCAGAAGCTTGATCTCAAATAGTTGCTATCCAAGCACTTTGTTCCCCCTCACACATTTTCTGCAACGTATTTTTTATAATCTGCCTGTTGCTTTTGTTGAGTATCCTTAGTGTGGATACTATTCTCTTACCTGTGGCCCTAGTTCCTTCACTAGATTTGAATTTTTGGTGAGTTTAACACATATCTTTGAGTATCCACTAAGGTATGCACATGAGTGTCATGGCACATTTTTCCTTTTCTTTTCTAGCATACAAGTGCTGGGGCAGAGGGTTCAGGTCAAGCCCTGGCCTCCCCTGGTTCCTGCTTAGAAGAGTTTCGTTCAGCTCCTTTCATTGAATGCCATGGGCGGGGTACCTGCAACTACTATGCCAATTCCTACAGTTTTTGGCTGGCAACTGTAGATGTGTCAGACATGTTCAGGTAAGGTACTTATGATTTTAGTTTAATTTAGGTCCTTAGTTTCCTTCAGAGATGCTAGGGAAAAGAGAGACAGTTCATGAATGGTTTATACCTAACAAATGTTTAAAAATTTAGTGGAATGTGTTATTCATTCTTGCTTGTTCTCCTCATATACCTGACTCATACCAGATAAACAAAGTTAGCTAATAGTAGGTATGTGTGGTTTGAGATAGCTTGGTAATAATTCTTCAGTAGCAAAACAAGCAAATCAGGGAAAGTCATGTGACCTGCTCAATAACAAATGAGCAGCTGTTTAACTAGATGGAGGCCATCCCAGGAATTGAAGCTATAATCTGTGTTCCCTCTGCCAATCCAATGAACTCTTTTCCCAGGATGTTTTCAAGCCTCTCATTCAAGTGTTTTTATTAGGGAGAACACTTATAACACATGTACTTTAGGATACCTCAATCTATTGGATTTTGTTCAGTTTAAATATATTTTTATATGTTGCTTTTTTTGAATGTTTTCTTATGTGTTATCTTTATGCATTTCTTATGTATTATATATTATCATTTATTCATCATCAGTTGCCCAGTTTCTCCTGATTATAGGACTATTAGAAAAATGTAAAAGAGGGAGATACAAATAGACAAAGATAATAGTGGTGCAGAGAAAAGTCACAAAAATACCTACCAATAATTGTTCTTAGGTCATACTAGTCACTGCACTTGATCATATTGCTCAAAAGTTAACCATTAGTCATCAGGAGAGCTCCTTCAATACAAAAATAATATTTGCGGATGTGAGAGCGATCTGGCTGTGACATCTGTCACTCCATTGATCGCCAGGGTGGATTCAGCTGATCTGGCTGGCTAAGTGGATGTTCCCCTCCTCCCTTACCCATCTTGTGTATCCCTCAAGAAGCTGCAGTTGCATGCTCCATTGGAAGAGGATGACCTTCCCCCGAGAGTGTAGGACTGGTCTTCAGTCAAGGGTATACAAGTTCCCTTGCTAGAACTTCCAAAGAAGCTCTCAAAAATAATGTTTGCATGTGAATTTGAACCAATAATATAAATACCAGAAAAGGCTAATTTGATTGTCTTGTTTCTTATTTCCCAGAAAACCTCAGTCAGAAACGCTGAAGACAGGAGACTTGAGGACACGTATTAGCCGATGTCAAGTGTGCATGAAAAGGACATAATATTTTGAAAAGGTTCTTGTGTGATTTAAAATTATATATATATATATATATATATATATATATATATATATATATATATATATATATGAAATTCCCAGGATGCAATGTCTCACTCTCCCCAACCTTACCACTGATGCCCAAAAATGGTGCTACTATATATGACCAAGAAGGCATGCTAACTAGTAACCATGAAGATTCAGATGTACCTCAGCAATGTGCTAGAGCAAGGTCGCTATTATTTTTCTACAAAAGAAATAAGGATATGAATTCACTTTTTGGGTCCAGAATGACTTTCTGTAAGGATTATAAAATGAAGATTGTATATTTTGCCCAGTAACTAAAATGGCACGTTAAAAATTCAATTAAGGGAAGAATCTCACTGAGTAAAATAAAAGACTGTAGATTGGGGGAAGAATTATTTTTCATGGTGCTACTAATCCTACTCTATGGTTTTTAATATAAAAATGTTAAGCTTATTTTCTCTGTAAGTAAAGAATGTGTATATTATGTAAACAGCCTTTTAAAAGCTCACAATATTGAGTCATTTAGATGTGACCTGATATAAGTCAATCTTTATAAAAAATATAGGAAACCCTAGAGTACAGAGAGCAGGGTTTCATATCCATGTTTATCAAAGTAAGAAAATTTATATTGCATGAAGTTACTACTGAGAGTAAATTTATTTTGAATTTTATCCCCTAAGTTCTTATTTGACTTTTTAAAATATAGGTTATTTTAGTCATTGTAATCATAATTTTAAATGTTTGTGTTATGTACAAAATTATAATATCTAATGGAGCAATTTCTTTTTTGCTATATTCTCCAACACAGTCAACACCAGTTGTCGCCCATTTTAATGTTTTGTTCACCCTTCACTAGGCAAAGTTCTCCTAAAATAATTTTGAGAAAGAAAAATATACAAAAAATGATCATTCTTTTCTGTGTGCTTCTTATGCAAGAATTATTATTTTATGGTCTCTGCTTATACAAGAACTGGGAAGACAATACTTGGTTAGTCTTCTCTTTTCAATTATAAAGCCAATTGATGTTTCTTACTCTTTTTTATTCTAAACATTTTATTATAAATAGTCATAGAATAACTAATTTCCTTAGCTGTCACATTCTCAATGCTTTTTTAACTCACCAATATCAATTTCATTAAAGATACCATATGTTGTAAGGATGGTTTGTTGTGTATGTCTTCAGTTTATTTGTAAAAGTCTGCACATTTACAGATAGACTACATGTCTGCATATCAATAAGTAGTCCTTTCTAGGAGTTGTATTTCATTTACATTACTATACATAAGCACACGGAGAAGGAACATGAATTTACTAACTATAACCTTCATTAACCATATTGCACATGCAGTAACTTTCCTTATTTTGCTCCTGTCAGAAAAAATTTAGTCTGTGAATCATATGAACAAATATCAAGCTAGCTGGGCCATGTAGTATGTGGTTACTTATCAGTTTAGAGAGGCTAGAAAGGTTAAAGACTAGGTAGAAAACATATAAGCTAAAACAGAACTCTGCTTAGCTTATAGTAATCAGTGTAGTAAGAAGCCAGGCTTTGAGATTACTTGGTTTAAATATAACCTTGGGTTGATAATGTACTTTCAGATATGGCAGTGGTTGCCCACCTTAAAGCCAGCAGCAGCACAGAAAACTTCCCTATGGAGTGGAAAGAGATAACAGCCTAAAGACATTTTCACAAATACATCATTCTCCTGCTTTGAGAAACCAATATGTGTGCTAAGGTTTTTCTCATTGCAGTTCTATCAGTTTTTGCTTCATCAATTTTGAAGATCTGTTATTAGGTGCATAAACATTTAAGACTCTTGATAAAATGATCTCATTATGATAATAGTAACATGGTAGATAAAATATTAATAGTCTTTGCTCTGAAATCTATGTAAATAGCAATATAGCCATCCAGCTTTCTTTGTGTTCGTGTTTATAAGGTATATTTTTTCTCATCATTTTGCTTTTTATCTATTTCTGCCTTTATATTTAAAGTGTATTTCTTGTAGTCAGTGTATAGTTGGATCTCACTTTCTTATTCAATCTAACAATCTTTGCCTTTTAGTAGACTGTATTTAATGTGGTTATTGATGTGATTTGGTTTAAATCTATTATCTTGCTATTTGTTTTCTATTTGTGCCATTGGTAATTTGTTCACTTTTTAATGACTTGTTTTGGATTGAGTATTTTTCTGATTCCATTTTATCTTCTTGGTGGCACATTAACTATAACATTTTGTTTCATTAATGACTGCTTTCAGGTTTAGGAATACATATTTAACTTAACACAATCTACATTCAAAGGTATAAAATACCACTTCATGTATACTTAAAATGTTACAATAATATACTTTCAATTCTCCCCTCCTGATCTTTGTGCTATTATTTTCATACTAGAGGCCCAGTGCACGAAATCTGTGCACAGGGCGGCAGGGTGTCCCTCAGCCCAGCCTGCACCCTCTCCAATCTGGGACATCCATTTCACAATCCAGGACTGCTGGCTCCCAAACGCTCGCCTGCCTCTGCCTGATTGCCCCTAACCGCTTCTGCCTGCCAGACTGATCACCCCCTAACCATTCCCCTGCCAGCCTGATCGACGCCTAACTGCTCCCTGGCTGGCCCAATTGTCCCTGACTGCCCTCCCCTGAAGGCCTTGTCCCCCCCCCAACTGCCCTCCCCTGCTGGCCTGGTCTCCTCCAACTGCCCTCCTCTGCTGGCCCAGTCACCCCTAACTGCCCTCCCTGCTGGCCTGATCGCCCACAACTGCCCTCCCCTGCAGGCCTGGCCCTCCCCAACTGCCCTTTTCTGCAGGCCTGGCCCCCCCACACTCCCCTCCCCTCCTGGCCTGGTCTCCCCCAACTGCCCTCCTCTGTTGGCCGGGTCACCCCTAACTGCCCTCTCTGCTGGCCTGATCACCCCCAACTGCCCTCCCCTGCTGACCTGGTCTCCCCCAACTGCCCTCCCCTGCAGGTCTGGGTCCCTCCCAACTGCCCTCCCCTGCAGGCCTGGTTCCCCCCAACTACCCTCATCTGCCAGCCTGGTCACCCCCAACTGCCCTCCTCTGCTGGCCTGGTCACCCCTAACTACCCACAACTGCCCTCCCCTGCAGGCCATCTTGTGGTGGCCATCTTGTGTCCACATGGGGGCAACCATCTTTGACCACATGGGGGCAGCCATCTTGTGTCTTGGAGGGATGGTCAATTTGCATGTTATTCTTTTATTAGATAGGACTAGGGGCCCAGTGCATGAATTCATGCACCTTGAAAGGAACTGTGGACCACAAGGCTGAGGTGGGCCCAGGGGTGGGTCTTGCCCCATCCTCTGCTCCCCCACCCAGCCCCTCCTGCCATTGTCCCCTCTCCCCTGTCTGCCGGAAGCCCCACTCCCGCCGCTGCCACTCAGCGGGTGTGAGCAGCTGCTGCCCCGATCACCCCTCAGGAACAGAGGGAGGTGGAGAAGCCCTCAGGGTTGATTGGGGTCAGCACTGGGCACCGGCAGTGGGTGCGAGCACTGGGCAGGACCACGGTGTGTGGGAGCAAAGAATTTTCAGTAACAACCAGAGGCTCTTCCTGATGACAGTGACCGGTGCCCCACCTTGATCTGGCATCCCCGCTCACCTGCTCCAACAACCCGCCACGGCCGACGCCCACTATGTTCCGAGTGTGCCCCCTGGTGGTCAGTGCACGTCATAACAACCAGTTATTTGGTTGTTCCACCATTCAGTCTATTTGCATATTAGGGTTTAGGGTTTTATATATATAGATACTGTAACTTTAATGTTGTAAACATCATTCTACATCCTTATTAGTTTTGTTTAAACAGTGCATTCACTTTTTATTCTTTATATCTCATATACCATAAATTCACCCTCTCAATGTTTATAATTCTATGTTTTTTAGTATATTCACAAAGTTACACAAGCATCATCACTATTAAATTCCAGGACATTTTCACTGCCCCAGAAAGAAAACTCCATATCCATTAGCAATGACTCACTATCCCCCTATTTGTACCTCCCCCAAGCCTTTGACAACTACTTTTTTCTCTAAAGATTAGCATACCTGGACATTTTGTACAAAAAGTATCGTACAATATATTACTTTTTTGTGCCTAGTTTCTTTTAATTAACGTAATATTTTCAAGGCTTATTCACATTGTAGCATTGTCAATACTTCATGCCTATTTTTTCATTGAGGTGAAATTCACATAACATTAAACTATTTTAAAATGAACAAATCAAGTGGCATTTAGTACATTCAGAATGTGTGCAACCACCACCTCTATCTAGTTCTAAAACATTTTCATCATCCCAAAAGAAAACCTCTTACCTATTAAGCAGTTACTCCATACTCCCTGAAGTCCTTGGCTGCCACAAATCTGCTTTCTGTTTCTATGGGTTTACCTATTCTGGATGTTTTGTATAAATGGTATCATTCAATACATGACCATTTTTGTCTGGTTTATTCCATGTAGCATGATGTTTTCAAGGTTGATCCACATTATGTGTGAGTACTTCAATATTTTTTAAGTTTAATAATAATCTATTGTATAGATATACTAAATTTTGTTTATTCATTCATCCATTGACATTTGGGGTTGTTTCCACCTTTTGATGGTTGTGTATCATGCTGTTATGAATATTCATGTACAAGTATTTTTTAATACTTGTTTTCAATTTTGGGGCATATATACCTAGAAGTAGATTTGCTTGATCATATAGTAATTCTATATTTAACTTCTTGAGAAAACTGCCAAACAGTTTTTCACAGCAATGTATAAGTGTTTCATTTTTTCCACATGCTTACCAAAACTTATTTTTCCACTTTTTAAATTATAACCATCCCAAGGGGTATGAAGTGGTATCTTATTGTAGTTTTGATTTGCATTTCCCTAAGAACTAATGATGCTGAACATCTTTTTGTGTGCTTGTTAGTCTTTTGCATATATTCTTTAGAGAAATGTCTATTTAGGTGCTTTCCCCATTTTTTAATTGGGATATTTTTCCTTTTGTTGAGCTGTAAGAATACTTTATATATTCTGAATACTAGTCTCTTATCAGATATATGATTTCTAAATATTATCTCCCATTCTGAAGGTTGTCTTGTTACTTTTTCTTGTTGTTGTTATTCCTCACCTGAGTATATTTTTTCCATTGATTTTTAGAAAGAGTGGAAGGGAGGGGGAGAGACAGAAAGAGATAAACATCAATGTGAGAGAGACTGATCTATTAGTTGCCTCCTGCATGCACCCAACAAGCACTGGGGATCAAGCTTACCCTTGACCAGGAATCAAACCCATAACCCTTCAGTCCACAGGCCGATACTCTAATCACTGAGCAAACCAGCTAGGGCATCTTGTTACTTTCTTGAGGGTGTCCTTTAAAGTACAAAATATTTTAATATTAATGAAATTCTGTTTATTTTTCATTTTGTTGCTTTTCCTGTTGGTGTCATATCTAGGAAACCATTGCCTAATCCAAGGTCATGAAGATTTGCCCTTATGTTTTCTGTTCCTAAGAGTTTTATAGTTTTAGCTCTTACATTTAAATATTTGATTCATTTTGAATTAATATTATACATGATGTGAGATAAGGTTCCACCTTCATTCTTTTGCATTCAGTTATCCAGTTGTTCCAGCACCATTTGTTGAAAAGACTATTCTTTCCCCCATTAAATTGTTTTGGCACCCTTTGAAAAATTAATTGACCATAAGTGTATGGGTTTATTTCTGTACTCTTAATTCCATTCCATTGATCTGTATGTCTATACTTATGGCAGTACCACACAGTCTTGATTACTGTAACTTTTTAGTACGTTTTGAAATTGTGAATTTTCCAACTTTGTTCTTCTTTAGAATGGTTTTGGCTATTCAGGTTCCCTTGTGATTCTATATGAATTTTAGGATTAGTTTGTCACCTTAAGAGAAAAAAAAGCCAGCTGGCATTTTAATAGATTGCTTTGAATCTGTATATCATTTGGGGAATATTTTATTTTAACAACAGTATATCTTCCATTGTACAAACACAAGATGTCTTTATATAGGTCTTTAATTTCTTTCAATTCTGTTTTGTATTATTTGGTGTACATGTCTTAACTACTTTTTAAAATGTATTTCTAAATCTTTTATTCTATTACTAGAGGCCCGGTGCACGAAACTCATGCACGGGGGCAAGGGGGTGTCCCTCAGCCCAGCTTGCACCCTCTCCAATCTGGGACCTCTCGAGGGATGTCTGACTGCCCATTTAGGCCCGATCCCACTGGACATCCCTCTGACAATCCAGGACTGCTGGCTCCCAACTGCTTGCCTGCCTGCCTTTCTGATTTCCCCTAACTGCTTCTGCCTGCCAGCCTGATCACCCCCTAACCACTCCCATTCCAGCCTGAATGATGTCTAACTGCTCCCCTGCCAGCCTGTTTGCCCCCAACTTCCCTCCTCTGCCGGCCTGGTCACCCCTAACTGCCCTTCTCTGCAGGATTGATCTCCTCCAACTGCCCTCCCTTGCAGGCCTGGTCCCTCTCAACTGTCTTCCCTTGCAGGCCTGGTCCCTCCCAACTGCCCTCCCCTGCTGGCCATCTTGTGGTGGCCATCTTGTGTCCACATGGGGGCAGGATCTTTGACCACATAGGGGCCGCTATCTTGATCTTGTGTGTTGGAGTGATGGTCAATCTGCATATTACTCTTTTATTAGATAGGATAGAGGCCTGGTGCATGGGTGGGGGCCAGCTGGTTTGCCCTGAAGGGTGTCCTGGATCAGGGTGTGTGTTCCCTTGGGGCATGGGGCTGCCTGGGAGAGGGGCCTGTGGTGGTTTGCAGGCCAGCCATGCCCCCCGGCAACCCAAGTGGAGGCCCTGGTATCTGGGATTTATTTTCCTTCTACAATTGAAACTTTGTAGCCTGGAGTGGAGCCAAGCCTCCTGCTCCATCCATGGCTGCCGCCATTTCTGTTTGAATTTGTTTACCTTCTATAATTGAAACTTTGTATCCTTGAGTGGAGGCCTGGGCCCACCAGAGTGTGTGGAAAGCTTGGCTTCCTCTGTTGCCGGGGAAACCCAAGCCTCCCTTCTGGTAGCCATCTTGGTTGGGGTTAATTTGCATACTTACCCTGATTGGCTGTTGAGTGTGGCTTATGTAGCGGAGTGATAGTTAATTTTCATATTACTCTTTTATTAGAGAGGATATGGTACTGTAAATGGAATTGTTGCCTTAATTCTCTTTTTAGACTGTTCATTGCTAGTATATAGAAATATAATTATTGTTTTTATAGATCTTGTATCCTGCAACTATGCTGAATGCATTTGTTAGGTCTACTATGTTTTAGTGAGTTTTTTAGCATTTTCGATATACAAGGTCATGTCATCTGCAAATAGAAATGGTTTTATTGCTTCATCTCCAATCTTTATGCATTTTATTTATTTGCTTTGCCTAATTGGTAAGGCTAGAAACTCCAGTACAATATTAAATAGAAATAATGAGAGTGGACATCTTTTTCTTCTTAATCCAAGGGGGAAAGCTTTTTGTCTTTCACCATTAAGGATGATGTTAGCTGTCATTTTTCATAGATGCCACTTATTACGTTGAGGAAATTCCCTCCTATTTCTAGCTGTTGAGTGTTTTTATCATGAAGGGTTCTTGGATATTGTAAACTAATTTTTATGTATCAATTGACATAAGCATGTATTTTTTCTTTATTCTATTAATTAGGTGTATTACATTGATAGATTTTAATATGTTGAATAAACCTTGCATTCTGGTATAAATCCCACTTAATCATGGTGTATAATCCTTTTAATGTGCTCTTAAATTTATTTTCCTAGTACTTGTTGAGAATTTTCTGCATCAATATTTATATGAGATGTAGATCTGGAGTTTTCTTATAATGTATTTGTCCGGCTTCAATATCAGCATATTATTGGCATCATAGAATGACTTGGGAGATATTCGTTTCTCTTTAATTTTGGGAAGAGTTTGAGCATGATTGGTATTAATTCATCTTTAAAGGTTTGGTCAAATATGCCAGTGAAACCAGATCTTGTCCTGTGCTTTTTATATGTTGCTTAATTAGATTTGCTAGGTTTCTTATGGTTATTAAGATCTATGAGGTTTTGGCCTTGATGAATGAGTTAGGGAGTTTTGACTCCTTTTTTGTGTGGAAAGTTTTGTGAATGTTTAGAGTTAATTGTTTTTTTTTAACATTTGATAGAATTTACTAGTTATTTGATCTTAAGCTTTTATTTGTGAGATTTTTTAAAAATTATTTTTCTATCACTTTATTTGTTCTATCTACTCATTTCTTCTATTTCTTTTTTTATTTTTGCATTTTAATTTCTTTATTGGTTAAGGTATTACATATTTGTCCTCATCCCCCCATTACCTTCCCCCCCTCACTGCTGCCCTCACCCCCTATTGTCTGCGTCCACCAGTTAGGCTTATATGCACGCATACAAGTCCTTTGGTTGATCTCTCCCCCTTACCCCCACCCTCCCCTACCTTCCCTCTGAGGTTTGATAGTCTGACCAATGCTTCCCTGTCTCTGGATCTGTTTTTGTTCATCAGTTTTTGTTGTTCATTATATTCCACAAATGAGTGAGATCATGAGATATTTATGTTTTTTTCTGACTGGCTTATTTCGCTAAGCATAATATTCTCCAGTTCCATCCATGCTGTTGCAAATGGTAAGAACTCCTTTTTAACCACAGCATAGTATTCCATTGTGTAGATGTACCAAAGTTTTTTAATCCACTCATCTGCTGATGGGCACTTAGGCTGTTTCCAAATCTTAGATATGGTAAATTGTGCTGCTATGAACACAGGGGTGCATATATCTTTCTGATTGGTGTTTATAGCTTCTTGGGATATATTCCTAGTAGTCATATTACTGGGTCAAATGGGAGTTCCATTTTTAGTTTTTTGAGGAAACTCCATACTGTTCTCCACAGTGGCTGCACCAGTCTACATTCCCACCAGCAGTGCACGAGGGTTCCTTTTTCTCGGCATCCTCGCCAACATTTGTCATTTATTGATTTGTTGATGATAGCCATTCTGACAGGTGTGAGATGGTACCGCATTGTCGTTTTGATTTGCATCTCTCGGATAAGTAGTGACTTTGAGCATGTTTTCATATGTCTCTTGGCCTTCCTTCTGTCTTTTTTCTATTTAGGTCCATTGCCCATTTCTTGATTGGATTGTTTATCTTCCTTTTGTTGAGTTGTATGAGTTCCCTGTAAATGTTGGAGATTAAACCCTTATCAGTGATAACATTGGGAAATATGTTCTCGCATGTTCTTTCTTGTTGTTTTGTTGATGGTTTCTTTTGCTGTACAGAGGCTTTTTTATTTTTATGTAGTCCCATTTGTTTATTTTCTCTTTATTTTCCATTGCCCTAGGAGCAGTATCAGTGAAAAAGCTCCTTTGGTATATGTCTGAGATTTTGCTGCCTGTGGATTCCTCTAGTATTTTTATGGTTTCCCGTCTTATGTCTTATGTTTAAGTCCTTTATCCATTTTGAGTTTATTTTTGTGTATGGTGTAAGTTGGTGGTCTAGTTTCATTTTTTTGCATGTATCTGTCCAATTTTCACAACACCATTTATTGAAGAGACTGTCTTTATTCCATTGTATGTTCATGACACCTTTGTTGAATATTAATTGGGCATAGTGGTTTGGGTTGTTTTCTGGGTTCTCTATTCTATTCCATTGATCTATATGTCTGTTCTTGTGCCAGTACCAGGCTCTTTTGAGAACAGTGGCTTTGTAATACAGCTTGATATCTGGATTTGAGATCCCACCTACTTTGTTCTTCTTTCTCAGGATTGCTGCAGCTATTTGGGGACTTTTTTTATTCCAGGTGCATTTTTGGAGAGTTTGTTCGAGGTCTGTGAAATATGCCGTTGGTATTTTAATGGGGATTGCACTGAATCTATAGATTGCTTTGCGTAGTATGGACATTTTAATGATGTTGATTCTACCAATCCATGAACACGGTATGTTTTTCCATCTGTTTATATCTTCCTCTATCTCTTTTTTCAGTGTCCTGTAGTTTTTTGCATATAGTTCTTTTACCTCCTTAGTTAAGTTTATTCCTAGGTATCTTAATTTTTTTGGTACGATGGTAAATGGGATTGCTTTTTTAGTCTCTCTTTCTGTAAGTTCACTATTGGTGTATAGAAATGCCATAGATTTCTTGGCGTTAATTTTGTATCCTGCTACCTTGCTGAATTCATTTATTCAGTCTAATAATTTTTTGATGGAGTCTTTAAGGGATCTCTATGTACATTATCATGTCATCTGCAAATAAGGGCAGTTTTACTTCCTCTTTTCCAATTGGAATGCCTTTTATTTCTTCTTCTTGTCTGATTGCAATGGTTAGGAATTCCAGTACTATGTCGAACAGGAGTGGTGAGAGTGGGCATCCCTGTCTTGTTCCTGTTCTTAGGGGAAATGGCTTTAGTTTTTGTCCATTGTGTGTGATGCTGGCTGTGGGTTTGTCATATATGGCTTTTATTATGTTGAAGTATGATCCTTCTATTCCCACCTTGCTGAGAGTTTTTTTCAAGAAAGTGTGTTGGATTTTGTCAACTGTTTTTTCTGCATCAATTGATATGACTATGTGATTTTTCTCCCTCAATTTGTTTATATGATGTATCACATTTATTGACTTGCGGATATTGTACCATCCTTGCAACCCTGGGATAAATCCTGCTTGGTCATGGTGTATGATCTTTCTGATGTACTGCTGGAGCCGATTTGCTAGGATTTTGTTGAGGATTTTGGCATCTATATTCATGAGGGATATTTTTTTTCATTTTTTTATTGAGGTACTAGAAGCCCGGTGCACGAAATTCGTGCACAGCGGGGGGTTGTCCCTCAGCCCAACTTGTACCCTCTCCAATCTGGGACTCCTAGAGGGATGTCCGACTGCCCGTTTATGCCCGATCCTGGTGGGATCGGGCCTAAACGGGCAGTCGGACATCCCTCTCACAATCCAGGACTGCTGGCTCCCAACTGCTTGCCTGCCTGCCTTCCTCATTGCCCCTAACCGCTTCTTCCTGCCAGCCTGATCACCCCTAACCACTCTGCTGCCAGCCTGGTTGATGCTTAACTGCTCCCCTGCCAGCCTGTTTGCCCCCAACTTCCCTCCTCTGCCAGCCTGGTCACCCCTAACTGCCCTCTCCTGCAGGGTTGATCACCTCCAACTGCCCTCCCTTGCAAGCCTGGTCCCTCTCAACTGCCCTCCCTTGCAGGCCTGGTTCCTCACAACTGCCCTCCCTTGCAGGCCGGGTGCCTCCCAACTGCCCTCCCCTGCTGGCCATCTTGTGGTGGCCATCTTGTGTCCACAAGGGGCAGGATCTTTGACCACATGGGGGCAGCTATATTGTGTGTTGCAGTGATGATCAATCTGTATTTTACTCTCTTATTAAATAGGATAGAGTCCTGGTGCACGGATGGGGGCCAGCTGGTTTACCCTGAAGCGTGTCACAGATAAGGGTGGGGGTTCCATTGGGGTGTGGGGCGGCCTGAGCGAGGGACCTGTGGTGGTTTGCAGGCCGGCCACGCCCCCTGGCAACCCAAGGGGAGGCCCTGGTATCTGGAATTTATTTTCCTTCTACAATTGAAACTTTATAGCCTGGAGCGGAGCCAAGCCTGGGTCTCTGGCAGGCATTTCTGTGGCAGTTAATTCACCTTCTACAATTGAAACTGTGTAGCCTTAAGCGGGTGAGCCCGGCCAGGGTGTGCGGAAAGCTTTGCTTCCCCTGTTGCCGCCGGCAACCCTGGCCTACTCTCTCAAGCTCCATTCTGCCGCCATTTTTTTGAATTTGTTTACCTTCTATAATTGAAACTTTGTAGCTTGAGTGGAGGCTTAGGCCTGCAACGGCTATGGAAAGCTTGGCTTGCTCTGTTACCTGGTAAACCTTGTTCTCTGTGGCTGTAGCCATCTTGGATTGGGGTTAATTTGCGTACTCACCCTGATTGGTTGGTGGGGGTGGCTTGGCTGGTGGGCGTGGCTTATGTAGCAGAGTGATGGTTAATTTGCATATTACCATTTTATTAGAGAGGATTATATGTGTACATATCTTACCTTACCCCCCCACCCAACACCAATACATGCCCTCACCCCCCATAGTTTAGCGTCCATTGTTTATGCTTATATGCATGCATATAAGTCCTTCGTTTGATTTCTTATCTCCCCCACCTCTCCCTAACTTTCCCGCTGTAATTTGAAAGTCTGTTTGTTGCTTTAATGTCTCTGTATCTATCTTTTTCTTCATCAGTTTATAATGTTCTTTATTATCCATAAATGAGTGAGGTCATGTGGTATTTTATTTCATTGACTGGCTTATTTCACTTAGCATAATGTTCTCCAATTCCATCCAGGTTGCTGCAAATGATGAGAATTCCTTCTTTTTTATGGCAGCATAGTATTCCATTGTGTAGATGTACCACAGTTTTCTGATCCAGTCATCTGCTGACGGGCACCTAGGCTGTTTCCAAATATTAGCTATTGTAAATTGTGCTGCTATGAACATAGGGGTGCATATATCCTTGCTGATTGGTGTTTCTAGTTTCTTCGGATATATTCCCAGGAGTAGGATTACTGGGTCAAATGGGAGTTCCATTTTCAGTTTTTTGAGGAAACTCCATACTGTTCTCCACAGTGACTGCACCAGTCTGCATTCCCACCAACAGTGCACGAGGGTTCCTTTTTCTCTGCATCCTCGCCAACACTTGTCGTTTGTTGATTTGTTGATGATAGCCATTCTGACAGGTGTGAGATGGTACCTCATTGTTGTTTTGATTTGCATCTCTCGGATAATAAGTGACTTTCAGCATGTTTTCATGTGTCTCTTGGCCTTCCTTCTGTCTTCTTCTGAAAATATTCTGTTTAGGTCTGTTGCCCATTTTTTTATTGGATCATTTATCTTCCTTTTATTAAGTTGCATAAGCTGCCTGTAGATGTTAGAGATTAAACCTTTATCAGTGATAGCATTTGCAAATATGTTCTCCCATGCAGTGGGCTTTCTTGTTGTTTTGTTGATGGTTTCTTTTGCTGTAAAAAAGCTTTTTATTTTGATGTAGTCCCATTTGTTAATTTTCTCTTTAGCTTCCATTGCCCTAGGGGCAGTGTCAGTGAAGAAGTTCTTTTGGCATATGTCTGAGATTTTGTTGCCCGTGGATTCCTCTAGTATTTTTATGGTTTCCCGTCTTATGTTTAAGTCCTGTATCCATTTTGAGTTTATTTTTGTGTATGGTGTAAGTTGGTGATCTAGTTTCATTTTTTTGCATGTGTGTGCCCAATTTTCCCAACACCATTTATTGAAGAGACTGTCTTGACTCCATTGTATGTTCACGCCTTCTTTGTCAAATATTAATTGAGCATAGTGGTTTGGGTCGATATCTGGATTCTCTATTCTGTTCCATTGATCTATATGTCTGTTCTTGTGCCAGTACCAGGCTGTCTTGAGAATAGTGGCTTTGTAATACAGCTTGAGGTCTGGTATTGAGATCCCTCCTACTTTATTCTTCTTTCTCAGGATTGCTGTGGCTATTCGGGGTCTTTTTTTATTCCAGATGAATTTTTGGAGAGTTCTTTCAAGGTCTGTGAAATATGCTGTTGGTATTTTGATGGGGAGTGCATTGAATCTGTAGATTGCTTTGGGTAGTATGGACATTTTAATGATGTTGATTCTACCAATCCATGAACATGGTATGTTCTTCCATCTCTTTACATCTTCCTCTATCTCTTTTTTCAGTGTCCTGTAGTTTTCCGCGTATAGGTCTTTTACCTCCTTAGTTAAGGTTATTCCTAGGTATCTTAATTTTGTTGGTGCGATGGTAAATGGGATTGCTTTTTTAGTCTCTCTTTCTGTAAGTTCACTATTGGTGTATAGAAATGCCATAGATTTCTTGGCGTTAATTTTGTATCCTGCTACATTGCCGAATTCATTTATTAAGTCTATTAGTTTTTTGATGGAATCTTTTGGGTTTTTTATGTACATTATCATGGCATCTGCAAATAAGGACAGCTTCACTTCTTCTTTTCCAATTTGGATGCCTCTTATTTCTTCTTCTTGCCTAATTACGATAGCTAATACTTCCAGTACTATGTCAAACAGGAGTGGTGAGAGTGGGCATCCCTGTCTTGTTCCTCTTCTTAGGGGAAATGGTTTTAGTTTTTGCCCATTGAGTATGATGTTTGCTGGTGGGCGTTTATCATATATAACATGGGTTTATCATATATAGATTTTATTATGTTGAGGTATGATCCTTCTATTCCCACCTTGTTGAGAGTTTTTATCAAGAAAGGGTGTTGGATATTGTCAAATGCTTTTTCTTCATCTATTGATATGACTATGTGATTTTTATCTCTCAATTTGTTTATGTGATATATCACATTTATTGATTTGAGGATATTGTACCATCCTTGCATTCCTGGGATAAATACTACTTGGTCATGGTGTATGATCTTTCTGATGTATTGCTGGAGCCGATTTGCTAGGATTTTGTTGAGGATTTTGGCATCTGTGTTCATGAGGGATATTGGTCTGTAATTCTCTTTCATTGTGTTGTCTTTATCTGGTTTTGGTATTAGGGTGATGCTGGCTTCATAGAAGGAGCCTGGAAGTGTTCCTTCCTCTTGAATTTTTTGAAATAGTCTGAGGAGGATAGGTTTTAGTTCTTCCTTGAAAGTTTGGTAAAACTCTCCTGTGAAGCCGTCTGGCCCAGGGCTTTTGTTTGCCAGAAGCTCTTTGATGACTGCTTCAATTTCTTCCGTAGTTACTGGCCTGTTGAGCTGTTTAGATTCTTCCTGATTGAGTTTTGGAAGGTTGTATTTTCTAGGAATATGTCCATTTCCTCCAGTTTGTCCAGTTTGTTGCAATAGAGTTGTTCGTAGTATTTTTAAACAGTCCTTTGTATATCTGTGGGGTCTGTTGTTATTTCTTCTCTTTCATTTCTGATTTTGTTTATTTGGTTTCTCTCTCTTTGCTTCTTGGTGAGCCTGGCTGGAGGTTCATTAATCTTGTTTATCCTTTCAAAGAAACAGCTCTTGGTTTTGTTGATCTTTTGTATTGTTTCTTTGGTCTCTATTTCATTTATCTCCGCTCTGATCTTTATTATTTCTTTCCTTCTGCTTACACTGGGCTTTTCTTGTTGCGCTCTCTCTAACTCTTTGAGTTGTTGGGTTAGGTAATTTATTACCATTGTTTCTTGTTTTTTGCAGTAGGCTTGTAGATCTATGAACTTCCCTCTCCGGACTGCTTCGCTGTGTCCCATAGATTTTGGATTGTTGTGTTTTCATTGTCATTTGTTGCCATGATGTTTTTTATTTCTTCCTTGATGTCTTTGGTAACCCAGTCATGGTTTAATAGCATGCTGTTTAGTCTCCATGTGTTTGATTTCTTTGGTTTGTTTTTATTGTCGTTGATTTCCAGTTTTATGCCACTGTGATCTGAGAAGATACTTGATATGATTTCTATCTTCTTGAATTTGGGGAGACTTTGCCTATGTCCTAACATATGGTCTATCTTTGAAAATGACCCATGTGCACTTGGGAAGAATGTATATTCTGTGGCTTTGTGGTGAAATGTTCTGAAGATGTCGATTAATTCCATCTGGTCTAGTGAGTCATTTAGGATTGATGTTTCTGTGCTGATTTTTTGTTTAGAGGATTTGTCCAATGGTGATAGTGGGGTATTGAAGTCTCCTACTATGATAGTATTGCTGTCAATCTCTCCTTTGATATCTTCCAGGAGTTTTTTAATGTATCTTTGTGCTCCTATATTGGGTGCATATATGTTTACCAGAGTCATTTCTTCTTGTTGGATTTCTCCCTTTAGTATTATGAAGTGGCCTTCTTTATCTCTTGTTATGTCCTTCACTTTGAGATCTAATTTGTCAGATATAAGTATTGCTACCCCAGCTTTTTTTTCATTTCCATTCGCCTGGAAACCATTTTTCCATCCCTTTACTCTCAGTC
Organism: Cnephaeus nilssonii; assembly: GCF_951640355.1. Classification (NCBI taxonomy): domain Eukaryota; kingdom Metazoa; phylum Chordata; class Mammalia; order Chiroptera; family Vespertilionidae; genus Cnephaeus; species Cnephaeus nilssonii. Next base: position 76,266,791 of record NC_137071.1, read on the forward strand.
TGTATGCGTCCTTTTTTTTGAGGTGGGTTTCCTGTATACAGCAGATATATGGGTTTTGTTTTCTTATCCAATCTGTTACCCTGTGTCTTTTGATTGGGGCATTCAATCCATTTATATTTAAAGTTATTATTGATAGGCACTTATTTGTCGCCATTTTTATTCTATACCCCTGTGTTCCTTCTTTGCTTCCTATTTCTTTCTTTCCTTTTTTTTTTTTTTTTTTTTTTTTTTTTACAGCAGACCCTTTAGCATTTCTTTCATTGCTGGTTTGGTGGTGATAAACTCCCTTAGTCCTCTTTTGTCTGTGAAGCTCCTGATTTCACCTTCAATTTTGATTGATAGCCTTGCTGGGTACAGTATTCTTGGATTGAGACCCTTCCTTTGCGTGACTTTGTATATTTCATTCCATTCCCTTCTGGCCTGATGAGTTTCTGTTGAGAAATCAGTTGCTAGTCTGATGGGGGTTCCTTTGTATGTAACTGTCTGTCTCTCTCTGGCCGCTTTTAAGATTCTTACTTTGTCATTGGTGTTTGCCAACTTAATTATAATGTGCCTTGGCATCGGTCTTTTAGGGTTCACTTTGCTTGGAACTCTGTGAGCTTCTTGGATTTGTGTGGGTTTTTTCTTCCCTATATCAGGGAAGTTTTCTGTTATTATTTCTTCAAACAGGTTTTCTATTCCTTCTCTGTTTCCTTTCCTTCTGATACCCCTATTATCCTGATGTTGTTTTGGTTTGTGTTGTCCCGAAGTTCCCTTAGGCTCTGCTCATGCTTTCTAATTTTTGTTTCTAAAAGCTGTTGTAATTGGGTATTTTTTTCCATCTTGTCTTCTCGCTCACTTATGCGGTCCTCTGCTTCTTCTAGTCTACTCTTGATGCTTTCTATTAAGTTCTTTACAGCAGCGATGTCATTTTTCATTTCTTCTTGGTTCTTCTTCATTTCCTCTTGGTTCTTACTCATATTGTCGAATTTGTCTTCCATCCTTTTCAACCACCTTATGACCATTTCTCTGAATTCTTTCTCTGATAGGTTGTTTGCCTCTAATTCGTTTACTTCCTTTTCTGGTGATGCCTGCTTTTCTTTCCTATGGGGGTTATTTCTTTGTCTCCCCATGGTCTCTCTTCTCCGAATGTCTGGTTATATAGTTCTCTCTCTCTGGCGTTGATTTAAAGGTACAAAATACAACACAACCAGGCACAACACACAAGGCACTGAACAGAATTGTATTCACGATATTCATAACCTCCAATAAAGGTAACCACCAGAGAAAGACAAATTAGGGAATAGAAGTGGAAGAGGGAGAGTAAAAAGAAAGAACAAAAAAAAAAGAAAAAAAGAGTGTGAATCTGAACTTGGGAAAAGAGCAGAAAAAAAACAAAAGAAAGAAAGTAAGAGAGACAAGAACAATACTAAGAGAAAAAAGGGGAACAAACTATATATATGGGGAGTAAACTCCACTAGAACAACCACTAATCCCAGCAAATTCCATCAACACGAGCCTGGACATTAATACAAACTGCAACACCAAGTAATATCAAGTGAGGTAAGGGAAAACAAAAGTAAAAAACAAACAAAAACAAAGCAAACATAAGAACCAAACAAACAAACAAAAAGAATAATCAAAACAATCTCATAAGAAAGCATAAAAATTCAATCTAATCAACATTCAAGCAAACAACAACAAAAGGCCAGAGAGAAAAATAATTTTTTTAAGGTAGCGTAGAGAGAGGTATGTATGGATTTGGAGCAGGGGGTTGGGAATTAGATATATAAGTAGGGTGAAATTTTTAGCAGAGGGTAAACTGAAAAAGTAGGGAAAATCTAAAACCAGAAAGGGTTAAGATAAACAGGAGACCAAAAGGGGAAAGGTTAGGAGGAGAGTGATGGCAAAATGTTAGCGTTGAGATAGGGTAAGGGAAAGATGCAAATAGAATGTAGGACACTAATCTCAAAATAAAAGAAAGAGAAAATCAAATGACATTTTAAAAAAAGTAAAATAATAGTAATAATAATGCTGATTGAAAATAAAAATGTAATAATTAAAAAGGTGAAAATCGAGTGAGGAAAAAGAAAAAAATTTAGTTTCTTAAGTTAAAGATGCAAAAAATGAAAATAAAAAAATTAGAATAAAAAAATTTTAAAAAAATTGAAAAAAGAATTAAAAATTAAAAAATAGGAAGACTGAAATGTGCAGTAGCGGCTGTCATTCACTTCCTCTATTATTCTGTTTGGTATGCCTGTTTCCCAGTCTGGGCGGTATTTCAGTTCAGCTTTTGTTCCACTGCTCCTCAGTGTTGTAAGCCAGTCCTGGTTTTTAAGCCGGCCGTGTCTTAATTTCTCATATTTATTTTTGATTACACCAGAGACAATTAGCGTTTCAGCCCCTGGGTTGCAGTGTTTCTGAATTGACTTCCGGGCCTCTCTAGCTTTTTTTTTTTTTTTTCCCCTCTATGGCACTCAATACCGGTTTGTGGAGGTGTGCGCCTCAGAGCTGCCTCTCCGATGGTCACACCCAGCTCTGCTCCCCAGGTTCTGGAAAAACAACTTCCCCCTGCAGTCTTTCAGGCTTTTTCCCCCTGGGTTTTCCTATGGCTTAGTAATCAGAGTCGGAAAGAGCCCAATTGTGCGGACAGTGGGTCTGTGCGCCAGACTAAGTAGCCTGCACTCCTTTGAAAATTCTTAGTCTGACCCTCCTCATCAGATTAAAATGAGTTGCTTTTAAGAGTCACTTCTGTTAGCAGCTCAGAAGACCCCCTTCCACATTCACGGATCACGGCAGCTCCAACTGCCGCCGATTTTTCTAGGCACAGACCTCCCGGTTCCTGCCGGTCCTGCGGCTCGCACACTTCCCTCCCACTGCGGGGATTAGAAACCACACCTTATTTCAGGCAAAATCTGACCTTTCCGTGGTGCAGTGAAGAGTTCCTTTGAATCCGAATGTTTGCGCCGATAGGGGACCGGTGTTCTGGTGCTCGCAGCTGTTCAGTGTTTGCAGTTGTCGCAGAAAGTCAGGTTTCAAATAAAATCCTCCTTTCCTTGCAAGATGGCGAGGCGCCCGGTGAGCCCGCAGCTCCCGGAGGGGACCCAGCCCCTGTGGGTGCTGCACGGTCAGGGGAACCCTGCCCAGCATTCTCCCGCCTTCTCCTGGAGTTTAGCAGTCCCTTGGCTTGCCAATATACACTCCCCCTGCGAACCTCTGCTGCTCCTACTCTCCGCCCCAGGACCAGATTCCAAACACGACTCTATTCCGTCGCCATTTTTTTTTACCCTCATGAGGGATATTGGCCTGTAATTCTCTTTCATTGTGCTGTCTTTATCTGGTTTTGATATTAGGGTGATGCTGGCTTCATAGAATGAGTTTGGAAGTGTTCCTTCCTCTTGAATTTTATGGGATAGTCTGAGGAAGATAGGTTTTAGTTCTTCCTTGAATGTTTGGTATAACTCTCCTGTGAAGCCGTCTGGCCCTGAGTTTTTGTTTGCTGGGAGCTTTTTGATGACTGCTTCAATTTCTTCCATAGTTATTGGCGTATTGAGATGTGTAGAATCTTCCTGATTGAGTTTTGGAAGGTTGTATTTTTCTAGGAATATGTCCATTTTCTCCAGGTTGTCTAGTTTCTTGATGGTACAATATTTTTAAACAATCCTTTGTATTTCTGTGGGGTCTGTTGTTATTTTGCCTCTATCATTTCTGATTTTGTTTATTTGAGTCCTCTCTCTTTGCTTCTTGGTGAGCCTGGCTAGAGGTTCATCAATCTTGTTTATACTTTCAAAGAACCAGCTCTTGGTTTCATTGATCTTTTTTATTGTGTTTTTTTTTTTTGTCTTATCTCATTTATTTCTGCTCTGATCTTTATTATCTCCTTCCTTCTGCTCACTCTGGGCTTTTCTTGTTGCTCTCTTTCTAATTCTTTGAGTTGCAGCATTGGATGATTTACTACCATTTTTTCTTGTTTTTTGAGGTAGGCCTGTAGAGCTATAAACTTCCCTCTCAGGACTGCTTTCATTGTGTCTCATAGGTTTTGGATTGTTGTGTTTTTATTGTCATTAGTTTCCGGAATGTTTTTAATTTCTTCTTTGATCTCATTGGTAACCCAATTAATATTTAATAACATGCTAATCAGCTTCCAAGTGTTTGAGTGTTTTGGATTGTTTTTATTGTAGTTTATTTCTAATATTATGCCATTGTGGTCTGAAAAGATGCTTGGTATGATTTCAATATTCTTGAATTTGGGGAGACATTGCTTGTGACCCAGTATGTGGTTTATTTTTGAAAATGTCCCATATGCACTTGAGAAGAACGTATATTCCGCAGCTTTGGGGTGAAATGTTCTGAATATGTCAATTTAGTCCATCTGATCTAGTGAGTCATTTAGGATTGTTGTTTCTTTGCTGATTTTTTTGTCTAGATGATTTATCCAGTGATGTCAGTGGTGTATTACAGTCCCCTACTATGATTGTATTGTTGATGATCTCTCTCTTGATATCTTCCAGGAGATTTTTTATGTATTTGGGTGCTCCTGCATTGGGTGCATATATGTTTACCAGAGTTATATCCTCTTGTTGTATTGATCCCTTTAGTATTATGAAGTGGCCTTCCTTATCTCTTGTTATGGCCTTCACTTTGAGGTCTATTTTGTCAGATATAAGTATTGTTACCCCAGCTTTTTTTTCATTTCCATTTTCCTGAAAGATATTTTTCCATCCTTTCACTTTCAGTTTGTGTGAGTCCCTTGTTTTGAGGTGGGTCTCTTGTAGACAGCATATATATGGGTCATGTTTTTTTATCCATTCAGCCACTCGATGTCTTTTGATTGGAGCATTTAGTCCATTTATATTTAAAGTTATTATTGAAAGGTACTTGTTTGTAGCCATTTTTATTTTTTGAGGCTGTGTTCCTTCTTACCTTTTTGTTTCTTCTTTTTACAGCATTCCCTTTAGCATTTCTTGCATTGCTGGCTTGGTAGTGATACACTCCCTTAGCCTTTTTTTGTCTGTGAAGCTCCTGATTTCCCCTTCAATTTTGATTGTTAGTCTTGCTGGATAGAGTATTCTTGGATTCAGTCCCTTGCTTTGCATCACTTTGTATATCTCCTTCCATTCCCTTCTAGCTTGATGTGTTTCTGTTGAGAAATCATTTGATAATCTGATGGGGGATCCTTTGTAGGTAACTCTCTGTCTCTCTCTTGCAGCCTTTAAGATTCCCTCTTTGTCGATAACATTTGCCATTGTAATTATGGTGTATCTTGGTGTGAGTCTTTTGGGATTCATCTTGCTTGGGACTCTCTGTACTTGAGTAACTTTTTTCTTCCCCATATCAGGGAAGTTTTTTGTCATTATTTCTTCAAATAAATTTTCTAATCCTTGCTGCTCTTGTTGTCCTTCTGGCAGCCCTATTACTTGTATGTTATTTCATTTCGCATTGTCCCAAAGCTCCCTTAGGCTCTCCTCCTGCTTTTTAATTTTTTTCTCTAGTAGCTGTTCAGATTGGGTTTGTTTCTGTACCTGATCTTCTAACTCACTAATTCGGTCATCTGCTTCTTCTAGTTTACTGTTGAAGCCTTCCATGGTGTTTTTGATTGTAGCTATATCATTTTTCATTTCTTCTTGATTTTTGCACAGGTTGTTGATTTTCTCGTCCACCCAGTGTATGAACTGTATGACTATTACTCTGAATTCTTTATCTGTTATGTTCCATGCTTCCATTTCACTTATTTCCTTTCTTGGCGATTCCTCCTTTTCTTTCCTCTGGGGATTGCTTCGTTGTCTCCCCATTCTGACTATCACCAGAATGTTCAAATGTCGAGTTGCGGGGGCCTGGTCTGTGTGAAGTGGGAGTTTTGCACCCCCCAAGTGTCACTGAAGAGCTCTGACACCAAGATGTGTGGTTGCTGTAGGTTGGTGGGAGCCACTCTCGCCCTGGATCAGAGTCACAGGTGCTTAGTGTGGCCTCATGTTTGCACCTAGAATCAAGGACTTAGTGTGGCCTGTGCCACATTGAAATAGAGAACCACCTGGCATGTGCCAAAAATCAAAGTCCCCTATTGTGTGTCAGGAGTCAGAGGCTCCCTGTGTCCATGCCGAGAATCGAGTATCAGAGTCTCTGTTACTTGGTGCTACCTCACACTGAGAATCTGGATCCCTGTGTGCACATGCACCAAGAATTGGAGTCACTGGCTTGTAGTGTGAATGTACTGGGAATTGGGGATCCCAGGCACATGTAATGAGGAACAGAGTCTAGTCACTGGGTGCTCATTGCTGCCTCTTGCATGGAGATTCAAGGTCCCCGATCTGCTTGGGAGACCGGGTTGCTCAGTCACACTGTGTTGGCAGGAGGTCCACTTCTGCTTTGCAGTAAACAGCCTTCTGTGTGCGCTTGCCCTTAATCAAAGTCAGATGGCACTGCCACTTAGTGTGGGTGTGGGGTCTGGTCACGCGGGTGTGCACTGTGGAAAACAAACTCCCTGTGTCCATGAACCCAGGCTCAAATTCAGTGCTGCCTCCCTGTGTGGGCACAGGGTCTGGTCGTGGGGAACAAACTCCCCAAGTCTGTACATCCAGGTTCAATTGCAGCGCAGCCTCTCTGCTAAGGTGCAGGGTCTGGTCATGGGAAACAAACTCCCCAGGTTTGCATCCCCAAGCTCTAATTCAGTGCTGTCTCCCTGCGTGGGTGCAGGATCTGGTCGCAGAGAATAATCTCCCCAAGGTCGTGCACCTATGCTCAAATTCAGAACTGCCTCCCTGCCTGGGCATGGAGAATAGTCACGGGAAACAAATTTCCCATGTCCAACACCAAGGCTCAAAGTCAGGTAGAGCTGTGACTGCTGTGCGTGCGCAGAAAGCCCTATTGTGCAGCTGGGGTCTGGTAGTTTCTATGTCGCTGCTGAGGGGGTAGTGGGGGAGGGGGACTGGCTTTTTGACTCACAGAAATCTGCGGCTGCGGTGCCTGGAGTCTTTACCTGAGTGGCTGTAGGGTCCTGGTTTGCTTCTGAAACCAGACTGGGTGTTGGCGAGGCTAGGATTCTAGTCTCAAGCAGTTCTGTTCTTCAAGATGGCGTGGTCTCTGTGCCGCCGGTGTCCTCCTTGGTGTGTTTTCGGTGGCAGCGGAGTTTTGCCATCTAAGACTGCCCGGATTGGGAGCCCCCTGGAAGAACTGCAGGGTCAAACTGTCCTTATTTCACTCACACACACACCCACACACATCCACACACGCCTCTATCACTCCCTCACTCTCTCATACACTCTCCCTCCCTACCTTCCTGCCAGTCGCCATCTTGCCTCCCTCCTTTTTCTATTTCTTCTTGTAAGTTTTGCTAGTTTGTGTCCCAGAAATCTGTCTATTCCATGTAGTGTGTCTAATTTACCTGCATACAATTATTCATAGTATTCTTATATAGTCAATTTTATTTCTGAAATTTCAGTAGTAATGTTCCCTCTTATATTCCTGATTTTAATCACTTGCATCTTCTCTCTTATCATGGTCTGTCTAGTTAAAAATTTATCAATTTTGTTATTAATTTTTAAAGAACCAACTTTTTATTTTGTTAATTTTCTATATTGTTTTTCCTACTTTCCATTTCATTGATTTTTACTCTAATCTTTGTTATTTCCTTCATTCTAATTGTTTTGGATTTAATTTGTTGTTCTTTTGTAGTTTTCTTTAAAATATTAGGTTAGGTGGTTGATTTTGAGGTCTTTCATTTTTTTTTAATATACACATTTACAACTATAAATTTCCCTCTAAACACTGCTTTAGCCATACCCTATAAGTTTTTTTTTTTTAACTGATAGTCAGTTTATTAAAAAGGTTGATTTAAGCATCTGCAATGGTGACTTCAACTTTGACTTCTGGCTCAATACTGACAAAAGTAATCTGCTTAACAATCTCAGGACTGTGCAAATCAATGAATTGCTTGTGGATCCTCATCTGAAACCTATCCTTAAGTCTTAGAACCCTCCACACAGGGAGTTTTTCTTGTAGTGATTCTCAGAGTCTTCACAAGCATCTGAACTGGTCCTTTCACTTTGTGTTTCTTTTTGTTTGCTCCACTGATCAAGTAGCGCACACCTTCTACAAAGATTTTACTTCGTGGCTGGTTAGGGTAATTCTAATTTGGTGAATCACCACTTCTGGTTCCACCAATGTCTTTCAGGTATCTTTAAAAGCCATGGCTGCAGTGCAGCTTTCTGACCAACTTGTTCTGTGGTAAGAGAGAACAGTGGTGAGTTGCAAACAGCAGTGAATCAGGAGGAGGAGTGGGCAGGATGGAGCTCTGCTGCAGCTGCAACCGTGTCTTCCTCAAAGAGCCTGTAAGTTTAAATATGTTGTGGTTTTGCTTCCATTAATTTTGAAGTATTTTCTCTCTTTTTTTAACTGGGATGCAAGAAGGATTTTCTAATTTACCTTATTTCTTCACATACCCATTGGTTATTTAGGGAACATTCTTGCCACTAATTTCATTCTGATGTGGTCAGAGAACAGACTTAGTATGATTTTAGTCTTTTAAAATTTATCAAGACTTTTTTTCCTTGTCACCATTTATCCCCTCTATGCTCTCTTCCACCTCCACTCACCCTCCTCCCCACACCCACCCCTGTAATCACCACACTGTTGTCCATCTCTATGAGTTCTCTCTCTCTTTTCTTTTTTGCTCTCTCCCTCCACCCTGTAATATTGTTCCATGTGCTCTTTAGAATAATGTGTATTTCATGTTGGGCATATCATTCTATAGAAGTCTATTGGGTCTAGTTGATTTATAATGTTCAGATCTTCAATTTTCTTCCTTTTTATTTATTGATTTGAGGAGAGAGAGAGAGAGAGAGAGAGAGAGAGAGAGAGAGAGAGAGAGAGATTTGTTTTTCCACTTATTTATGCATTCATTGGTTATTTCTTGTATGTGCCCTGACCACATATTAAACCCGCAAACTTGGCATGTGGGGATGAAGCTCCAACCAATTGAGCTATCCAGCCAGGACTAAGTTTTCCATTTTCTTGTTAATATTTTGCCTAGTTGTACTATTCCTATTGAAAATAGGATATTCAAGTCTCCAAGTCTCATTATTGAATTTCTTATTCATCAAATTATTTCTGTCATATTTTGCTTCATGTATTTTGAGACTCTGATGTTATATATAAGTAGATTATATGCATATAAATATATGTAATTGTTTTATCTTTGTATAGCTCCACCCTTTTATCTTGATGAAATATCCTTCTGTGTCTATAGTAACAAATTTTGTCTTAAAAGTCTATTTTGTTTGATATCAGTACAGCCACTCCATCTCTCTGTTGCTAAATGTTTGCATGGTATATTTTTTCCATCTCTTTACATTAAATCTATTTGTGTATTTAAATCTAAAGTCTGTCTATTACAGACAGATATAGATGAATCATAATTGTATATCCATTCTGCCAGTCTCTTCCTTTTGGTTGTATTGTTTAATGTAATTACTGATAATGTAAGATTTGTGACTTCCTTGTTATTATTTGTTTTCTATATATTCTATGACTTTTTTGTTCCTCTATTCCTCCATCACTTCTATCTTTTGTGTTAAATACCATGTTTTTTCCTTTGTCACTTTTCACTCTATTTTATGGAATCATTTTCTTATTGTTTCCCTTGTGGATTACAATTAATATCTTAAATTATAATCATCTAGTTAAGATAACGGGCAACTCAATTTCAAAAGTGCACAAAGAGTTTGCTTTATTATCATCTAAATTACATTTATATACATTATATACCTATCAACACATATTTATAACTATTGCTTTATGCAGGTGTTCTTTAAATTAAGAGAAAAAAGTTATAAATAAAAAATATATTTATAGTGTATTTTCTTTTTAAAAAATTTCATTATTGATTAAGTTATTACATACATGTCCTATAGTATATTTTCTATTTACCTATACAGTTACCTGTACTACTTTTCTTTATTCATGTGGATTTGAATTAATGTCCAGTGTCTTTTCATTTCAGCCTGATGGACTCCTTTTAGTATTTCTAGTGTGATAGTTTGCTTATGATGAATTATCTCAGTGATTGTTTATCTGGTGATATCTTTATTTCTCATTAATTTTTGAAGGATAGTCCTGCCAAAATAGAATACTTGTTTAATAGTGGGTTTTTTTGTTGCTGTTCTAGCCTCTTGTTTTTGATGGGTAACGGCAAGTAATATTATGAGGATCCTCTGTACATGGTGAATTGCTTCTATCTTGCTGCTTTGAATAGTCTCTTTGTATTTAACTTTTGACAGTTGGATTCTAATATATCTTGGTGATATCCACTTTGAATTATTTCTATTTGGATTTCATTGTGCTCTTTGGATTTGCAGATTAATTTTATAAAATTTTGGTAGTTTTGGCCATTATTTCTTCAAATATTTTTTTCTGCCTTTTTGTCTCGCCCTTTACTTTCTGGGATGTTTGTTATTATGAATGTTGGTTCATTTGATGGTGTCCCATATTTCTTACAGGCTCTTATTATTTTTCTTCATTATCTTTTTCTTTTCTTTCTTTTTTTTTTGTATATTATGCTGTTGTAATTCTAAAATATCAAGAGGTGTGTTACCTTTGTCTCCAAGCACCAAAAAGATGATTTTTTTATTGATGACCAAGGGTTTGTGGTACTATTATAGGTAATGGGGGTAACACAAATCTTGGAAAAATTATAATGACATTGTAGAATAATATCATGTAAGGATATTCTTTGCTCTAGGCCAGTGATGGCAAACCTATGACACGCGTGTCAGCACTGACACACGTAGCCATTTCTGATGACACGTGGCCGCATGCCGAGGATGAAACATTTGCGACTAGAGTCTTGGAGTTAGTTTTTTCCTCAAAGTGACACACTACCCGAGTTATGCTCAGTTTTTTAGCAAAGTTTGACACACCAAGCTCAAAAGGTTGCCCACCACCACACTAGGCCATGGCAATTCCATTTCAAACTGGCTGAGCATTTCTTTTTGTATAGACAAGGTCTTAGTTACATTTTCTGCACCTCTCACAGGGGCAAGTAGTGATAGTAGTGACAACCTTTATTTGGTGTCCACACAAGCCAGAAACCTCTCTTTAATTGTACACACAAAGGGGCAGTGGTTTGATTTTGTGTCATACAAAAGGGAAGCTGGGTGGAGACCCTTGTGTAATTATACTTTCTAGCCCCACCCATGGTCCTCTTGGATGACCAAGGTGTTTGGTATTATTGGTGACTACATTAGGCAAAGGATCAGCCCATCTTAGGGGTCTTACCCATGATGGGTCAGGAGCATAAGACCGAAATACTTCCCCATTTGCCCCAGGTAATATTACCGTACAGCTGATGATTGCTAGCATGGCTAGAAAGACGTTCTCAGGCATTCTTGGGTTTCTGGTTACCTCACAATTTCTTCCCTGAGGTTTGATGTTCTGATTGATGTTTCTCTGTCTCTGGATCTATTTTTTTCCCCATCAGTTTATGTTGTATTTTCATTTGCCTGAAAGATGTTTTTCCATCCCTTCACTTTCAATCTGTATGAGTCCTTTTTTCTCAGGTGGGTCTCTTATAGACAGCATATATATGGGTCGTGTTTTTTTTACCCATTCAGCCACTCAATGTCTTTTGATTGGAGCATTTAGTCTGTATATGTTTAAAGTTATTATTGAAAGGTACTTGTTTGTAGCCATTTTTATTTTTTGAGGCTGTGTTTCTTCTTACCTTTTTATTTCTTCTTTTTACAGCATTCCCTTTAGCATTTCTTGCATTGCTGGCTTAGTAGTGATAAACTCCCTTAGCCTTTTTTTGTCTGTGAAGCTCCTTATTTTCCCTTCAATTTTGAATGATAACCTTGCTGGATAGAATATGCTTGGATTCAGATCTTTGGTTTGCATCACTTTGTAGATTTCCTTCCATTCTTTTCTGGCCTGATGTGTTTCTGTGGAGAAATCATTTGATAATCTAATGGGAGTTCCCTTTTATGTAACTTTCTGTCTCTCTCTTGCAGCCTTTAAGATTCTCTTTGTCCTGAATATTTGCCATCGTGATTATGATGTGTCTTGGTGTGGGTCTTTTTAGGTTCATCCTGTTTGGGACTTTCTGAGCTTGTGTGACTTTTTTCTTTGCCACATCAGGGAAGTTTTCTGACATTATTTCTTCAAATAGTTCTACTAACCCTTGTTCTTCTTCCTGTTGTTCTGGCACCCCTATTATTTGTATGTTGTCCGTTTTGTCTTTTAGTTGTAGTTTTGAATTGGTGCGATGCAGCAAGTTCAGGTGTTTACCTATGCCACCATCTTGGTTTCTCCCCATTTGTTATTCTTGCTTATTTGTTTATTTAATGATGTTTCTGTACTAATTTTGTAAAAATGTGTACTTTTTGTCATGTGTCACCAATAAAGTCTCTGCTCAGCTAGATTAGTGTTCAGATAATTACTTTATACAGATTTCTTTAAATACCAGCAGCCAATAAATCTCCCTGTCATTGCTGGGTGGCTCTATGGGTTCGTTGGGGCAAACCTTTAACACCCATCCAGGAAGTTAACAACTATCTTTTAACCTTTACTTTCTACTTGCATATAAGACTAAAGGTTAAACAATGGTAAGAGCTTTGGGTCCTCTCAGGTATCTCATGAGCATGTGCAAAATCCAGGGCATCCTGATATCACTACACCTGTTCTTTTTCTTGAAGGTACACAAAAATATTTTAGAGCTTCTCAAAACCTCCTATGGACATATCATCCCCCAGATTTTTCTTTTAAGATTTGTAGTAAGCCTTTGTTTACCCCAACTGTTATCCATAGCCTCAGGCAGTTGCAATATTAGGCAACTAATAAGGATTAGTTTTGACAAATGTTCCCTGGGAAAGGTTTGTTTGCAATGGCAAAAATCTGTCTTAGGTTGAATAAAGACAAGTCTTGTGAGTAGGTTCATCTTGCCAACCACCAAATAGGTCAATAATGACAGCTGTTTGGAAATGGAGCTTTTAAGGAACTCCTAGCTTGTTTTGCCCCCTTCATTGACTGCCTGGTGGTTGGTTTTCTTTTTTTAAATAACAAATTTATTTTATTACAATTCTAGAGGCTAGAACAGAAAGATCAAGGTGTCAGCAGCATTGGTTTCTTCTGAGGCCTTTCTTCATGGCTTGTAGCTGACCATCTTCTTTCTGTGACTTCACATGGTCTTTCCTTTGTACAAATCTGTGTTCAAATTTCCTCATTTTATATGGATATCAGTCATAGTGGATTGGGGTCCACTCTAATGACCTCATTTTAAAATTAATTATGTTTTTAAAGACTCTATCTCCAAACAGTCACATTCTTTTTAAAATTTTTTTTTATTGATTTCAGAGAGGGAGAAGTAGAGAGAGATAGAAACATCAATGATGAGAGAGAATCATTGATCACCTGCATCCTGCATGCCACACAGTGGGGATCGAGCACACAACACAGGCATGTGCCCTTGACTGGAATCAAACATGGGACCCTTCAGTCTGCAGGCTGATGCTCTATCCACTGAACCAAACTAGCCAGGGCTATAATCACATTCTGAAGCATGGGGATTAAGAGTCAAAAAATAGACTTAAAAAATGGACACTTCACTGAGCCATTCTACATTTAGGAAGCCACACCATATATGTAAATATAATTCCTCAAATTATAGTATCATACATTACTTTCTTATAATCTGCTTTTTAAATTTGTTATATATTTTGATTTTTATCTATATATTTAAACACTAACAGCATCAATTTTATTTACTATCTAGTAGACTATCAGGCAGAAACATCATAATTTAATCATCCTATTTTTAATGTACTTTTTTGAATAAGACGTGTATTTGTACAGTTCTAAAATCAAGTTTATAAAGGTAAACCCAGAAGTCTTGCTGCTATCCTACCCCTTTCCTCATCAGTAACCCCTTTTATTAGTATGCTTTCAGTGTTTTCTAATACAAATACAAGCTAATGCAAATATACATTCTTTTCTTTTTAAATTTAATTTAATTTTTTAAATCATGGATTGCATGTTTATATATATTTTTTTCTTTATTGATAAGGCATTACATATGTGCCCTTATTCCCCTATTGTCCCCCCATTCCTCCCCCCACTCATACCCTCATGCCCTGGTGTCTGTGTCCATTGCTTAGGCTTATATGCATGCATGCAAGTCCTTTGGTTGATCTCTCCCCCTTACTCCCACCCTCCCCTACTTTCCCTCTGAGGTTTGACTGTCTGATTGACGCTTCTCTGTCTCTGGATCTGTTTTTGTTCATCAGTTTATGTTGTTCATTATATTCCATAAATGAGTGAGATCATGTGTTATTTATCTTTCTTTGACTGGCTTATTTCGCTTAACAAAATGCTCTCCAGTTCCATCCATGCTGTTGCAAATGGAAAGAATTCCTTCATTTTTACAGCAGCGTAGTATTCCATTGTGTAGATGTACCACAGTTTTTTAATCCACTCATCTGCTAATGGGCACTTAGGCTGTCTCCAAATCTTAGCTATGGTAAATTGTGCTGCTATGAACATAGGGTTGCATATATCCTTTCTGACTGGTGTTTCTAGTTTCTTGGGATATATTCCTAGAAGTGGGATCATTGGATCAAATGGGAGTTCCATTTTTAGTTTTTTGAGGAAACTCGATACTGTTCTCCACAGTGGTCCCACCAGTCTGCATTCCCACCAGGAGTGCACAAGGGTTCCTTTTTCTCCGCATCCTCGCCAGCACTTGTCATTTGTTGACTTGTTGATAATAGCCATTCTGACAGGTGAGAGATGGTACCGCATTGTTTTGATTTGCATCTCTCTGATGATTAGTGACTTTGAGCAGGTTTTCATATGTCTCTTGGCTTTCCTTCTGTCTTTTGAAAAGTGTCTATTTAGATCAGTTGCCCATTTTTTTATTGGGTTGTTTATCTTCTTTTTGTTAAGCTGCACGAGTTCCCTGTAAATGTTGGAAATTAAACCCTTATCATTGATATCATTGGCAAATATGTTTTCCCATGCAGTGGGCTTTCTTGTTGTTTTGTTGATGGTTTCTTTTGCTGTACAGAGGCTTTTTATTTTTATGTAGTCCCATTTGTTTATTTTCTCTTTAGTTTCCATTGTCCTAGGAGCAGTATCAGTGAAGTAATTGCTTTGGCAGATGTCAGAGAGTTTTCTGCCTATAGATTCCTTTAGTATTTTTATGGTTTCCCATCTTATGTTTAAGTCCTTTATCCATTTTGAATTTATTTTTGTGTATGGTGTAAGTTGGTGGTCTAGTTTCATTTTTTTGCATGTATCTGTCCAATTTTCCCAACACCATTTGTTGAAGAGACTGTCTTGACTCCATTGTATGTTCATGACTCCTTTGTCAAATATTAATTAAGCATAGCGGTTTGGGTCGATTTCTGGATTCTCTATTCTATTCCATTGGTCTATATGTCTGTTCTTGTGCCAATACCAGGCAGTTTTGAGAATAGTGGCTTTGTAATACTGCTTGATATCTCGTATTAGATCCCTCCTACTTTGTTCTTCTATCTCAGGATTCCTGTAGCTATTTGGGATCTTTTTTTATTCCAGATGAATTTTTGGAAAGTTCATTCTAGGTCTGTGTAATATGCCATTGGTATTATAATGGGAAGTGCATTGAATTTATTGATTGCATTGGGTAGTATGGACATTTTGATGATGTTGATTCTACCAATCCATGTACATGGTTTGTTCTTCCATCTATTTATGTCTTCCTCTATCTCTTTTTTCAGTGTTGTGTTGTTTTCTGCATATAGGTCTTTTACCTCCTTAGTTAAGTTTATTCCTAGGTATCTTAATGTTTTTGCTGTGATGGTAAATGGAATTGCTTTTTTAGTCTCTCTTTCTGTAAGTTCATTATTGGTGTATAGAAATGCCATAGATTTCCTAGCATTAATTTTGTATCTTGCTACACTGCCGAATTGATATATTAAATCTAATAATTTTTTAAAATATATTTCTATTGATTTTTTACAGAGAGGAAGAGAGAGGGATAGAGAGTTAGAAACATCGATGAGAGAGAAACATCGATCAGCTGCCTCTTGCACACCCCCTACTGGGGATGTGCCCGCAACCAAGGTACATGCCCTTGACCGGAATCGAACCTGGGACCCTTGAGTCCGCAGGCCGATGCTCTATCCACTGAGCCAAACCGGTTTCAGCAAAATCTAATAAATTTTTGATAGAGTCTTTAGGGTTCTCTATGTACAGTATCATGTCATCTGCAAATACAGCTTTAATTCTTCTTTTCCAATTTGGATGCCTTTTATTTCTTCTTCTTGTCTGATTGCAATGGCTAGTACTTCCAGCACTATGTTGAACAGGAGTGGTGAGAGTGGGCATCCCTGTCTTGTTCCTGTTCTTAGGGGAAATGGTTTTAGTTTTTGTTCATTGAGTATGATGTTGGCTGTGGGTTTGTTATGTATGGCTTTTATTATGTTGAGGTATGATCCTTCTATTCCCACCTTGCTGAGAGTTTTTATCAAGAAAGGGTATTGGCTTTTGTCAAATGCGTTTTCTGCATCAATTAATATGACTATGTGATTTTTACCTCTCAATTTGTTTATGTGATGTATCACGTTTATTGATTTGCGAATATTGTACCATCCTTGCATCCCCGGGATAAATCCTACTTGGTCATAGTGTATGATCTTTCTGATGTACTGCTGGATCCGAATTTTTAGAATTTTGTTGAGGATTTTGGCATCTATGTTCATGAGGGATATTGGCCTGTAATCTCTTTCATTGTACAATCTTTATCTGGTTTTATATTAGGGTGATACTGGCTTCATAGAAGGAGCTTGGAAGTGTTCCTTCCTCTTGAATTTTTTGGGATAGTCTGAGGAGGATAGGTTTTAATTCTTCCTTGAATGTTTGGGAAAACTCCCTTGTGAAGCCTTCTGGCAGCGGGCTTTTGTTTGCTGGAAGCTTTTTGATGACTGCTTCAATTTCTTCCATAATTATTGGCTTATTGAGCTGTTTAGATTCTTCCTGATTGAGTTTTGGAAAGTTATATTTTTCTAGGAATATGTCCATTTCCTCCAGGTTGTCCAGTTTGTTGGAATAGAGTTGTTCGTAGAATTTTATAACAATCCTTTGTATTTCGGCGAGGTCTGTTGTTATTTCACCTCTTTCATTTCTGATTTTGTTTATTTGGGTCCTCTCTCTTTGCTTCTTGGTGAGCCTGGCTAGAGGTTCATCAATCTTGTTTATACTTTCAAAGAACCAGCTCTTGGTTTTGTTGATCTTTTGTATTATTTTTTTGGTTTCTATGTCATTCATTTCTGCTCTGATCTTTATTATTTCCTTCCTTCTGCTCACTGTGGGCTTTTCTTGTTGCTCCCTTTCTAATTCTTTGAGTTGTTGAGTTAGATGATTTATTACCATTTTTTCTTGTTTTTTTGAGGTAGGCCTGTAGAGCTATAAATTTTCCTCTCAGGATTGCATTCATTGTGTCCCATAGTATTTGCATTGTTGTGTTTTCATTGTCATTAGTCTCGAGGATGTTTTTAATTCCTTCTTTGATCTATTTGTTAACCCAATCATTGTTTAATAGCATGCTATTCAGTTTCCAATTGTTTGAATTTTGTGGAATGTTTTTATTGTAGTTTATTTCTAATATTATGCCATTGTGGTCTGATAAAATGCTTGATATGATTTCAATCTTTTTGAATTTGGGGAGACTTTGTTTGTGACCCAATATGTGGTCTATTTTTTAAAATGTCCCATGTGCACTTGAGAAGAATGTATATTCTGTCGCTTTGTGGTAAAATGCTCTGAATATGTCAATTAGGTCCATTTGATCTAGTGAGTCATTTAGAATTGCTGTTTCTTTGCTGATTTCTGTCTAGATTATTTATCCTGTGATGTCAGTGGTGTATTAAAATCTCCTACTATGATTGTATTGTTGTCAATCTCTCCCTTAATATCTTCCAGGAGTTTTATTTTTATGTATTTAAGTTCTCCTGCATTGGGTGCATATATGTTTATCAGGGTTATATCCTCTTATATCGATCCCTTTATTATTATGAAGTGGCCTTCCTTATCTCTTGTTATGGCCTTTACTTTGAGGTCTATTTTGTCAGAAATAAGTACTGCTACCCCAGCTTTTTTTTTCATTTTTTTCATAGTGGCTGCACCAGTCTGCATTCCCACCAGTAGTGCACAAGGGTTCCTTTTTCTCCGCATCCTCGCCAGCACTTGTCATTTGTTGATTTGTTGATGATAGCCATTGTGACAGGTGTGAGATGGTACTGCATTATCGTTTTGATTTGCATCTCTCTGAAGATTAGTGACTTTGAGCATGTTTTCATATGTGTCTTGGCCTTCCTTATGTCCTCTTTTAAACAGTATCTGTTTAGGTTCATTGCCCATTTTTTGATTGGGTTGTTTATCTTCCTTTTATTAAGTTGTATAAGTTCCCTGTAAATGTTGGAGATTAAACCCTTATCGGTGATAACATTGGCAAATATATTCTCCCATGCAGTGGGCTTTCTTGTTGTTTCGTTGATGGTTTCTTTTGCTGTACAGAGGGTTTTTATTTTTATGTAGTCCCATTTGTTTATTTTTTCTTTAGTTTCCATTGCCCTAGGAGCGTTATCGGTGAAGATATTACTTCAGCATATGTCTGAGATTTTGCTGCCTATGGATTTCTCTAATATTTTTATGGTTTCTCGTCTTATGTTTAATTCCTTTATCCATTTTTAGTTTATTTTTGTGTATTATGTAAGTTGGTGGTCTAGTTTAATTTTTTTGCATCTACCTGTCCAATTTCACCAACACCATTTATTGAAGAGACTGTCTTGACTCCATTGTATGTTCTTGCCTCCTTTGTCAAATATTAACTGAGTATAGTGGTTTGGGTCAATTTCTGGGTTCTCTATTCTATTCCACTGGTCTATATTTCTGTGGTTGGTTTTCACAGTGATTGAGCACTATTGGTTTTCTAGGCTGCCACAAATCTTGGAATAGGGAGAATAAAATAGGGCAAATTAAAACACCATGAAGGTCACTATTCTTACTGATATTCATTCATTCATTCATTCATTCATTTTGGTTAATCCTCACCCAAGGATATTTTCCCATTGACTTTTAGAGAGAGAAAAAAAAAACATCAATGTGAGAGATACATTGATTCATTGTTTCCCACACACACCCCAACCAGTGTCAGGGATTAAGCCTTTAACCGAGGTATGTTCCCTTTGACTGAAATCAAATCTGGGACCATTTAGTCCACAGGCCGACTCTATCCACTGAGCCAAACTGGCAAGGGCTCAATTACTTTTCTTGAGCAAACACTCCCCGGATTGCTTCAAGCCTTTTGTTAATTTCCAGAGTTCTGAAAAAGTTGATTCTAGCAATTTTTGTCAATATTCTTCTTGCTTTTTAGGTGGCATTTTCAGAGACCCTTATATTTCCACTGATGTCCTCAAGTATATTTTAAAGAAATTTTAATAATATGAAAAATAGTTTGTAAATTTACTTATATTGTTTCCAATTTCAGTACACTTCATTCTGTTGTGTAGATATATAATTCCATCATGTTTCATTTTCCATGCATGAGAAAATTCCTTTCTTAAGGAGCAGCCTGCTGGTGAGGAATTCTTTCAGCTGTTATATGTCTGAAAATCTTCATTTCATCTTTAATTATGAAAGTTCTTTTTACTGGATACAGAATCTAGGTAGACTCTTTTTTATCCTATCAGTAATTTAAAGGTGTTGTTCCATTGTCTTCTCACTTGTATAATTTCTAATGAGAAAGCTGCTGTCATCTTTATCTTTGTTCCTTTGTACATAATGTATCATAAAGTGTTTGATTGTAGTTTCTTCATGTTTCTTGATTTGGAGTTTTATTAAATCTCTTGAACCTGTGGATTTATAGTTTTCATTAAATTTGGAAAATTTTTGTCCATTATTTCTTTTTTTATATATTTTTATTGATTTCAGAGAGGACAGGAGAGGGAGAGAGAGATAGAAACATCAACAATGAGAGAATCATTGATAGGCTACCTCCTGCACATCCCCTACTGGGGGATCGAGCCTGCAACCCGTGCAT
Organism: Cnephaeus nilssonii; assembly: GCF_951640355.1. Classification (NCBI taxonomy): domain Eukaryota; kingdom Metazoa; phylum Chordata; class Mammalia; order Chiroptera; family Vespertilionidae; genus Cnephaeus; species Cnephaeus nilssonii. Next base: position 76,286,838 of record NC_137071.1, read on the forward strand.
ATGCCCTTGACTAGAATCAAATCCGGGACCCTTCAGTACACAGGCCGATGTTCTATCCACTGAGCCAAACCGGTTTGGGTTGTCCATTATTTAATAGATTTTTGCAACTCACCGTCACTTGCATGGACTCAACTTATATATTTTAAGACAAATGAAGTTGTCCCACAGCTCACTAATGCTCTTAATTTTTTATAACTTCTTTTTTGTGTTCCATGTTGAATTGAATTTGTTGCCATTACTTTAAGTTGAACAATTGTTTCTTCTGCAATGCCTTATCTCATCCAGTATTTTTTATCTCTGAAATTACAGTTTTCATCTCTAGCAGTTCTATTTGTGTCATTTACATCTTTTCTTTCTCTAGTTTACTCTTTATATATGTTATAACAACTTTTTTATGACCTTGTCTACTAATTCTGTCATCTGTGTTATTTATAGATAAATTTCTATTGGTTTTCTTTTTTTTTTAATTTCTTTATTGATTAAGGTGTCACATATTTGTCCTCATCCCCGCATTCCCATCCCACACCCCTCCCCATGGATGCCCCAACCCCCTGTTGAATTTAACCATTGGTTAGGCTCATATGCATGCACACAAGACCTTTGGTTGATCTCTCCCCCCTCCCTTATTCTCCCTTTGAGGCCCGATAGTCCGATCGATGCCTCCTTGTTTCTGGTTCTGTTCTTGTTCATCAGTCTATGTTGTTCATCATTTCCCCTAGATGAGCGAAATCATGTGTCACTAGAGATATACTTATAAGAATTGAATGTGCGACGAGCAATAATAGTTACGCTGACAGGCAAATGAATCAGTCTGTAGTGAGTTTCTTTCTGGACCAACAGTTCTTTTGAGACCCAATATCAATGTCCACCAGTTCCTTATGAGTACATGTCGGCACTGACCCCTCAGCTCTGGATAGTGGACAAATGGTGGTAATGCAGGTCCGACTCCCTCTGGTTTGGTCTCGGCCGAACCCAGGGGCATGGCTTCACCCGGATCCAGGGGCCCACGGCCTCACCCGGACCCGGGACCCAGCCTCACCCGGATCCAGGGGCACACGGCCTCGCCCAGACCCAGGATACAGCTTCACCCGGACCCAGGGGCGCATGGCCTCACCCGGACCCAGGGGCGCGTGGCCTCTCCCGGGCCCGGGATCCAGCCTTACCCGGATCCAGGGGCACACGGCCTCGCCCGGACCCGGGATCTAGCTTCCCCCGGACCCAGGGGCACTTTATTGGTTTTCTTTTCATTATGGGTCATATTTTTGTGTCTTTACACATCTAGTAATTTTTAATTTAATATCAGACATTTTGCTTTTACCTTGTTGGGTGTTAGATATTTAGTAACACTATAAATATTCTTTGGTTTTGTTCTGGAACACAATTAAATTATTTGGAAGTTGTTTGTTCCTTTCAGATCTTGCTTCTATTGTTTTTTAGGTAAGTCTGGTACACTGCTCAGCTTAGGAATCATTTTTCCCAATACTGAGGCAAGACACTTATGAATACTCTATCCAAATTCCCATGAATATTTATGCTTTTCTTTCTGGTTGGTAGAAATATGTCCAATTTCTGAGTCTTGGTGAGTGCCAAACACTGTTACAACTAATTCTTTCAGGTGGTTCTTTCTGTGGTCTCATATAATTTCCTCATATTCTGGGGGAGTTAGTATTCAGCTGAACACTCAAGGGGGACCCTCTACAGATCTCTGGAGTTCTATATATGTGAAGGTCCCTCCTCTATGGTACTCTTTCTCATGAATTCTGACCACTTTGTCCTCCCCTGGTCTCAGAGGTACATCTTTTAAATCCAGAAGTTAACTTGGATTCCCCAACCTTGCACCATGGCCTGAAGTTGCTCTCAACACAATAAAACAAGACAATTATAGGGCTTACCAGGTGATTTTGTCATCTCTTAGGGATCACTGGTCTTTATTACTTTATGTCTACTGTCTTGAGAATCCCTGTTTCACATATTGAGGGCTTTCTTTGTAGTTCAGGTGGGAGGGTAAATCTGGTCTATCTTGGCCAGAATTGTAAGTCTTATGTTTTATCACTTAAAATCACTTGATACCAGCTCAGATTATATATCCATTATAACAGTAGATCGAAATCATTCTAGAGGACTTTATTTATTATGCAGCACATGCATGGCTTATAATGTAGGGTCATCTGCTGTGTCTATAGTAATATGAATATATGTATTTGGATAGCCTAGTGATTTATTTCAGTTGTGATTTAGCAATTGGAGTTTCAGATAAAATGTTTCTCATTAATTTTAGCAAGACACAGTTTTTCTTTATCATAAGTAGGGAAAGTAGAAAAATGATTTTAGACTCTGAATTCACAAAAAGAAATATTTTGAGCACCATTGGTATAATGAAGACATTTATTGATGATGGTGGTGGAGGAGAGTATCAAAACAGAAAGGGAGAAAAGAAAATCCTCCTTTCAAACCTTATATGGTAAATCTCATTTTTCATGGAGTATCATAGGTCATAAAACTCTAGAATAAGAAAAAAATATTTCCAGTTATTTCATCCTATTCTTTTTAAAATATATATATTTTATTGGTTTCAAAGAGGAAGGGAGAGTGAAAGAGAGATAGAAACATCAATGATGAGAGAGAATCATTGATCGGCTGTTTCCTGCACACCCCCTACTGGGGATCAAGCCCACAACCCAGACATGTGCCCTTGACTGGAATCAAACCTGGGACCCTTCAGTCTACAGACTGACATTCTATCCACTGAGCCAAATCAGCTAGGACTCATCCTATTTTTTTATTGACCTTTTATCAGGACACTAATAGCTAGGGAAACAGTTAACCTCTACAAAAAAGAGAAGTGTATTGATACAGAAGTAGTTGGGAAGGTAATAGGGCCTGGTATATACCCTAAGATTCCCCATAATGCTAAACCCAATTCCATAATATCAACTCTACACTAACCAAGAGTCAACTATAGTTTTCTAAGGTGTTAAGAAGTAAAACTAGAACTCTTGACAAGTAAAATGTTGACCAAGTGTCATTGTCATGCCCCCACAGAAAGACATTGTAGTCTTGCAAAAAAAGTTTTTTGCATTTTCTGTATCTTCCATGGGTTATATCTACTGTGACATATTTAGCTATAATGCTAAACACTGTCTAAGCACCACCACCAATACAGCATGCCTTCCTGGAATGAGCATAATACTAATTTAAATATGAAAAATAACAATATAAAAAAGCAAGACCAAACACATGGTAACTTAAATGCTGCAGAAACTTCAAGAATGTAGAAAACCTTCTTGGAAGTTGCAAGTGTAGAAGTACATAATGAACTGTAAGCTTCACATTTTTTCTGCAGACACATAATCTACTTTCCATTTCAGTATTTCCTTCCTCTTTTTATTGAAATGCTAATTCAGATTACTGCCAGTGAAATATAAGACCTTATCATGGAAATTCTGAAATTGGAAAGCCAAGGAGGGGATTGCTTCTAGTTCACTTCCATGGACCCAAATGTTTAATATTAACTTAAACAAGTGGTCTCCTCCTACTCAGGACTTTATTCTAAATAAGTTTTCTCCATTTATGTAGCATGGCAATGATGTTCCTGACACATTTCAATGTAGCATGCAACAGTGGTTCTTAATTGGTTTAGCATTTATCATGCACAAGAGACAGGAGGGAAGTTTCCTTATTTTTTACAGCTTAGTTGCATTTCTTATCTCTAAAGTACACTTAAGCAGCAAACTGAGACTCAAGGTTGCTGTCTAAAAATCAGCATCCAAGAACATGCATCTCTTGGAAGAAAATTAATTAGTTTTTCTAAAGCAGAATATAGTTCAAACTTTTGTGTATTAATTTTGCATAATTTCTCTTTTGCATATTTTATAAATTAGGAGCCCTGATCTGACTTACTTACACAAATTTTCATACTCATATTTTTCAGGTTCTGCCACTGGGCAGTTTCATTTTAAAAACATTTTTTTTAAAAAAAGTATTTTGGTGCATTTCCAAGACACACTTAGGGGTCAATTAGCACCTAGTAATATTTTTCTAAGAAGTCACTGGAGGTGCTTAACTAGTGTATACTTAGGCATGTTTTACCTGACAAGTCTTCTGTGTAGGTTTTATGCTTTAAAGAAACAGTATCCCTCCACATTCTATAGTGAGCATGTGGTCGCTATGTATGAAACTAGTAGAGAATCTGAAATTCTTTTTTTTTTATTGATTAAGGTATTACATATGTGTCCTTATCCTCCCATTGCCCTCCCCACCCACTCACTCATGCCCTCACCCCCCCTGGTGTCTGTGTCCATTGGTTAGGCTTATGTGCATGCATACAAGTCCTTTGGTTGATCACTCCCCTTACCCCCGCCCTCCCCTCACTTCCCTCTGAGGTTTGACAGTCTGATAGATTCTGTTCATGCACACTTCAATGTAGATCTTTCCAGCTAGTGAGTTCTGGTGAATGTTGAAGCAGCCACACTAACTACCCTTGCTGTTCCAGGTATTCAAATCCTATTAAGATGAGATAAAGGCAGATGTGCCTATCCGTCTTTGAGGGGCATATTGGGGTGAATAAAATATATTTGGGCTATGCCCTACCAAATAAAGATTGCCTCCCTTGAAGTAGGATGAGTTACATACATATAATCAGTTGACCACTGAGCAGCATGGGTTTGAACTGGGTGAGTCCATGTATCCAAAAATACATAAACTTTTTCAATAAATACTATAGATATATTTGCTCTTCCTTGTGTTTTTAATGATATTTTCTCTTCTCTTGCTTTATTGTAAGAATACAATATATAATACATATACCTTGACAAAGAAGGAAAGAGCATACAATGGAGTAGTAAAGACAGTGTCTTCAATAAATGGTGTTGGGGAAATTGGACAGATACATGTGAAAAAATGAAACTAGACCACCAACTTATACCATACACAAGAATAAACTCAAAATGGACCTAAGACTTAAATGTAAACCGTGAAACCATAAAAATCCTAGAAGAAAACATAGGCACCAAAATCTCAGACATCTGTTATAGCTTTTTGTTTACCAATATGTCTCTAAGGCAAAGGACACTAAGGAGAAAATAAACAAATGGGACTACATCAAAATAAAAGGCTTCTGCACGGCAAAAGAAACCATCAACAAAATGAAAAGAGAGCCCACTGCATGGAAGGACATATTTGCCAATGATACATCTGATAGTTAATTTCCAAAATATATAAGTAACTCATACAACTTTTAAAAAGGAAGAAAAACAATCCAATTGAAAAATGGGAAAAGGACCTAACTAGACACTTCTCAAAAATGGATATATACATAAGGCTAAGAGACATATGAAAAAATGCTCAAAGTCACTAATCATCCAAGAGATACAAATTAAAATGACAATGAGGTATTGCCTCTCACCTGTCAGAATGGGTATCATCAAAAAATCAACAAATGTGTTGGTGAGGATGTGGAGAAAAGGGAACCCTCATACACTACTGGTGGGAATGCAGACTGGTGCAGCCACTGTGGAATACAGGGAGTTTACTCAAAAAATTAAAAGTGGAATTCCCAGTCATCCCACTTCTAGGAATATATCCTAAGAAACCTAAAACACTCATCAGAAAGAATATATGCACCCCTATGTTCATAGAAGCACAGTTTACAATAGCTAAGACTTGGAAACAGCCTAAGTGCCCATCAGATGAGTGGATAAAAAAACTATGGTAGGGTTACACAATGGAATATTACACAGCTATAAAAAAGAAAGAACTCTTATCATTTGCAACATCATTGATATACCTGGAGAGCATTATGCTAAAAGAAATAAGCCAGTCAGAGAAAGATAAGTATCACATGATTTCACTGATATGTGGAATCTAATGAACCAAGTAAACTGATGAACAAAATAGATCCAAAGACACAGAAGCATGGAACAGACTGATGAACTTCAGAGAGAAGGCAACAATAGGGGGTGGGTGGGAAGTGATTAACCAGGGAACTTATATGTGCATAGCCCATGAACATAGACAATATAGTAGTGAAGGCCTGGGAGGAGTGGGTGCAGGGTGGAGGGGGTCAATGGGGAAACAAACAAAAGGGACATCTGTAATACTTTCAAAAATAAAGATAAATTTAAAAAACAATGTATAATACATATACCACACAAAAGGTATATTAATCAATGGTCTGTTATTGGTAAGGCTTCCAGTCAACAGTACTTAAGTTGTAGGAGAGTATACATGCATTTTCAACTTCACGGGCATTGGTGCCCCTAACCCATGTTGTTGATGGGTCAACTGTGTGACTGTGTATGTGTGTAAATACATATATATATGCACACATATATAATGCACACATATAGATAAACACATATACATAAATATATAGATTCTAAATTATCTCTGTGGTTGTGGACAGTTTTTCATGTTACAGTTTAATTACACCTTCCCATTGTGATATTATTTTACACACAACTTCTTGTGTGCATCAAATAAGGTCAAACTACACAATAAACTCAATTATCTGAAAATAGGTACTCCTTGTAGCTTGTGGATTATGCACATGATATAGTTACTGCCTCTCTACCCTGTGGCCCTTATCATTCTAAAGATCCCTTCCAATCACCCACTAACCATAGAGCAAGCACTGGTTACAAAGTTATATTTGCTTTCACTGCCTTTCTGTGTGGCAAGGGTAATAAAGTAGCACAGAAGCAATTATTTTTCTAGCATTTCCTTTAAACCTTAGGTTGTTTTTTTTTTATAAGGCTGACAATATAATTTGCTAATATATTCTTGATATCCAATTCATCCATCCTTCTATATTCTATTAATGCAAAAATGTTTTGTCTGTTCATTGGTATATTTCCCATATTTGCCTTCTCTTTGGTTAAAAATAAGTAAATTAAAAGGGAGTTATGTAAAGAAGAAGAGTAAGTGGCAAGGAAAGGAGACAAAAGAAAATTGTAAATGATTGCCTTAACCTTATAGAGTAGTCACTTCAAAACAGGATTCATACATTATCATGAATGATAAAAAAAAAATCAGGTAAGTTCTAGTATCACCTCCACATTTGGAGTATCAAGAGTTGATGTTAACTCTATTTCAAAACCTCATTTCTATACATAGTGTCTTTAACCCAAACCCCAAATTATCCAAAGTGCTTTATTCTGAAAAAAAAAATGTAGTCAATTCCACCACAGAGCAGAAATATGAATTTATAGTAATGGAGACAACACTAAGAAAAAATGAGTCTACACACAATAACTTTCACGAACACATTTATTTCGAGTAGCTCTATGGAAAGGCAAGTCTGATATATATATGTAGATATATATAAACACTATACAGAGTTGCAATGTTGTCTCCCAAAACTGCAAATGGGATACAAAGAAAAGAGAGTATAAGAGTATTTACAAAGGAAGACAAAGCCAGAGCAACTCAAAGCAGGTCTGTGAAGCAGAAATAGCAAATGAAATTATTGGAACTGTAAAGTTTTACGTTTTACTGACCAAGTGACTATGCCTGATACCAAATTAAATGTAGAGGTTGCACAAAAAATTGTTCCATCATTGATATTTCTTAACAGCAGCATAAACTTGTAGCTGGAAGGTAAGTGATATGTTGGTACACGCATTCTAAAAAGATTCTTCCAGCCGAAACCGGTTTGGCTCAGTGGATAGAGCGTCGGCCTGCGGACTCAAGGGTCCCAGGTTCGATTCCGGTCAAGGGCATGTACCTTGGTTGCGGGCACATCCCCAGTAGGGGGTGTGCAGGAGGCAGCTGATCGATGTTTCTCTCTCATCGATGTTTCTCTCTATCCCTTTCTCTTCCTCTCTGAAAAAAATCAATAAAATATTTAAAAAAAAGATTCTTCCAGCACAATACTGAATAAATTAGTTGCATCTGTAAACTAAGTAGTAGTGCCCAAAAGATTGCATATTTGTTATGCTGTACCTGTGACTATTTGTACCTGTTCCTATTTGTATGTTCTGTTGTGTATGAGGTTTCCCATTCATTTATTCAGCAAGTGTTACATTTGTGCAGCACCCTGTTTGCTGGGAGCCCCTGGGCCTAATACGCAAATAAAGATATATAGCATTTTCCCCAAATAATCTTTCTTTCCACCATTTTGAATGATTATGACTTAACTTACTTGAAAATAAAATGGCGGCAGAAGGCTTGAAAAACAGCTGCCTAAAAGACTGCATTATCATAATGAACAAAAGCCACACTGCATTATTTAATTAGGTTGGAAAAAGAGAAGAGTCAAAAGGAGCTGAGGAAATTGATGCCTTAGCAGTGACCAGTAACTGGAGTAGTGATTGGTACTGCAGCCATATTTTCTCCTCAGTGCCATTCACATGGGAAATAAAAGAGCCCCCCCTCTTCCATCCCTTTGGTTGGTAGGCAAGGAAAGATAATAGAAGCACACATTAAAAGACATCAAAACCAAGTGGCAAAAAACTTTTAAGAAAATATTACACTACTTCAAAGTTGCACATTAAATGCAAAGCAATTGCTTCAAGAATACAAACAACAGGTGCATCTATAGTCACATGTACACAGGTACACAAGGGTATGTATACACACAAATATGTGTGCACGTGCGCGCGCGCACACACACACACACACACACACACACACACACACACAAGCACTCCTACACTTCTACAGAAACTCATACCCACCTGTAGGATGATGAGGTTTGCCAGTGATGGTACAAGTCATGAATTGCATGCCACCATCTAGCAAAGCTCTAAGCAAGCTTCAAGACCTTTGTACCTATTCTCTGTGATCACCACCTGTTAGTGTCCTGTTCTCAAAGGTCCAGGTTCCTAAAAATCTTAATTCAGTTTCCATCAGAGGCAAGCAAAAACAGAAAGAGGTAGCTTGCCCTGATTTTTTTTTAATTTGATACGTCTTACATAGGCTAATTGTCCAAAGAGAAACAAGGCCTTGTAAGAGGTTCTTTTTGCTTAAGTTTAAGTCAGATATTGTTTGATACATATGTATTAATTTCTTGAATATGAGAAACTGATCTATTTATAGGAGCCCTGGGCATAGGAAGGAGTGTGTGTGTCAAGGAGAGAGTCAGAAAGAGGGGGGGAATGGAGGGAGAAAAGTGGGGAGGCCCAGAGTGGTAGAGAGGGGCTTTGTCAGGAGTTTTTGAAGATCTTGGCTTATTTTAGGGGGAAAGTATATGTTTCAAAATAGGAAAAAAAGTTATGGTTTTGGAAATGCTCAATTTGCAAGCAGAACATCACAGTTGTGTTGTAAGTGAGCAAGAGATAATCTGTTCCTCAGTTCTGCATTTACAATGTTGGAAATCCTAAACCAGGATATTAGTTTAGTTGATATTAAATGTGGATAGAATGTTGCACTTTTGCTAATGGGCAAAATCTGAGATAATCTGCCCTTCGGTACTGCCTTTAAAATATTGGAAATATTCCATCAAGATAACACTTTAGTTGACATTTAATTATTTAATCAAGTAATGTTTTTTCTCTATGTACTATGCAGAAAAAAAAATCCAGATCATACCTACCTTCTCATGAACATAACTTTTCTTTATCTGCTCTTGTTTAAAAAATGTTCAATTTCAAAACTAAATCAAAGTATTATACATCAGTAAAATTGATATTGGCCACATTTACACACATGTAAATTACATTTTTGTAGAGAGGGAAAAGAGTTATAAGATGCTCACTTTTACAGTATTCACTTCCTTTCAAAGAGACAGATTGGGGAAGGAAACCAGAAAACAAAAACAAAATACAGTGTAAATATCTTAATTCAAAATTCACTGGATCCATACAGCAGCAGTATGAATGATCTGTGTTATGATCATTCAACGGCCAGCATCCACTTGTAGGCTTTTAGAAATTCTGGTTGCTTTCTATTCAGAAGCCTCTGAATTTTCTTTCTTTTAGGCAGATCTGGAGTAGGCAAAGATGAAACTCCATAAACATCACTTTTCTTCTAATATATATTTTTGTGACACTGTTATCACTCTAGGAAAAAAGATGACAAAACAAAAGGTAGTTGCATAATTAAAGTATGAAGTGTTCTCACCCCCACCCTGTTTCAAAACAAAATAAAAATTGAACTAGTAGCTTTTAAAATATATTTTTATTGATTTTCAGAGAGGAAGGGAGAGGGAGAGACAGAAACATCAATGCAACCTAGGCATGTGCCCTTGAGCGGAATTGAACCTAGGACCCTTCAGTCCACAGGCCGACGCTCTATCCATTGAGCAAATTGGCTAGGGCTGACCTGCTAGTTTTTGAGAGCCATACTGAGGAGACTGCCTTGGCATGGAGTTGCCTTACTCTGCCGACTGCCTGTGACAAACATCAACACAAGCCCAGCAAAGACACAAGGGCAATTGTTACTTTTATCCCCAGGCTGCCACTCTGATATTTCTGGTACGTAGCAGCTTTGTACATGCATGCATGCACTGTTCTATTTCCTTTCTGCTGGGCTATCAAGTGAGCTAGGCATTGGGCAAAAATATTTTTTTTTCTTATCCTACATCAGGCATGTCAAACTCAAAGGCTAACACGGGCCAAATAAACAAGGTTTAAGTTTATGTGAACTGCAAAAACTAAAAAACAAACAAAAGCTTTCATTTTATTTCCATAGAGACATACTGAATACAAAGGGCTGAAATAAATGAGTCATCGTTAACATAATAGAACACTTTAATAAAAATTAATATTTTTTCTTGAATATTAACTTACCAGACACTGAATAACTGCACAAATAAACCTATTTTTCTTGTTCTCCGAAAGCGAAATATTTCCTGTTGCATGCACCAAACAAGTCAGTCCAAGACTACTGAAGTGGCAATAGGCTGCTAAAATATTCGCTGCTAGTATTAGTGGAGAGAAATGGTGCGCCTGTGCGTAAGGCGCATAAGGGAAATGAGTGCAACACGATTATAGTAATCAGTCATTAGCAAACATTGTAGTTCGTTATTAATAATGACGTATAATAGGATATTGTAAAAATTAAGTTACGAAAATTTTATTAAAATGTTTCTTACATACCGTTATATTGGCTGGGCCGTAAAAATATTCGTTGTGGGCCACATGCCGCCTGCGGACCGCAAGTTTGACATGCTTTTCCTACATGCTTGATAATGTCTTCACCAGATTGTATGGCACATGTTAAAGAATTTAAGCACAGCCCTGGTGATAGTATCTAGACTCAATCACTGAATTTCTTCTGAAAGAGCAAAGTCACACCTGCAAAGGAGATTTTCTAGAAATCTAGATCTGTCTAATAAAAAGAAGTTCTGGTATTACTCTCCTGGACTTCTGCTTCTTGAGAGGGTGCATAATTGGGAGTGGTGTAGAGGAAGGGGATCTGGTATATTGAAGAAAGCGCTGAACTAGAGAAGATAGGAATAAATAGTCAGCAAATTTATTATGGGATGCTAGTATTACTTTAAGATCAGATCACATCAAAGTACTAAGTAGTCTATTTCATTACAGCCAACCTAACAGAATCCACAGAAAGCATTCTCCAAAGTAGGCTTTGAGTACAAGATCTTGTATTAAACCAACAGTATACATTTTAACTATTCATTTTTTTATCCGAGGTTTTAAACGTGTAACAGACTTGCAGCTGAATGTAGCATCAAAGGTCTCCATTTCCCTCCCACTTACTTGTGGCTATTAGTCATAATTCATTATAAAGAGCCATTCCTCCACATTAAAATGTTAAAAAAAATAAATGCCCTAGATTAGTAAAGATATTAAGCTTTGCTGTCAGCAGTAGGCTTAGGAAACTGTAGACTCTATATATCAATCAAGTTTACACAAGATGAAAGGTGTCTGTGATAGCTATAGATGATTCTAGACTAATATCACAGAATTTTGCAGATCCTATAAGGCATCTCACCTAATTTTGTTTGCTACTTTGTTTTATTATAAAAGATATATTCACATATATAGCACACTGTATGTGCTTTAAAGAGGATTTCTCACTAACCAATACAATACACTATATTTCATGTATGTTTTCTCCAGAAATATACAAATTCAGTTCTATATAACTACATCATCAATATTATACTAATCCTGAAATTAGGGATATTTGTTGTTATCAGAGTTGTTTTTCTTCTTTATTGTTTTTTAATGATGGAGGCTCTACTAAAAATCTGATTCACATTTCAGTTGCTTTCCAATAACACCTAAACCAAAGTTGAGTGAATGCTTGATAACATACTAAAATCTATCAAATAATATGTGGTTTCAAATATACTTTACAAAATATACTTGTCAACTCTTGATTAACCATGCTAGTAGAAAAGAAGAATGCTATTCAAAACTAGATAATCCAAACGTAATTTAATTTGCTTTTGAAATGTATTATGGGAAGTTGAGCCACAGATTTACCTTTATAATCCTGTTTTACTTATACCAATATTAAAGTAAGTTTACATTACCTGTACACATTGCAAAGAACAGAGTAAGGAAGTAACTCAGAAACTTGCTAGGTGGCAAAGGTAAGCAATTCAGGAACAGTCTGCAAAATGAGTATGAAAGGGCTGACAAGCACATCTTAGTTCTGCCTTCTGTTCATTTTGATATCATTTCACCACTTGATAGGTAAATGGTGATTCTTTTAATAATCTGGTCTGGTTTTCATTATTATTTCCACTTGACATTGACAGATTATAAATAATGACCTTATTGGTATTCTTACTTTTTTATTAACCAAAGATCTTTTTAATGACCAGTTAATTGCATCCCTTTTAATTGATTGTATCCTCTTCAAATAATTCTTCTCTGTAGGAGAGAAAACCTCAATGGACTCTGAATGGTCAAAACATTTTCCTACTTCTGCCCCCAAAACCTGGCAGGTATCATTATCTTCTCAAAAACAAATGAAGTAAACTTTTATATTTCAATTTGTATAATAATATAAACCTGAACATTACTCTTTAATATACTAATAAAGCACACATAACTTCAATATTCCTGGAAATTTGTAAAGTGAGCCAAGAAGGCAGTTTTCCAGGGCACTCCAGACCTCTTTATATGAATCACAAACATGCCTCTATTAGTTTGAAGTCCAAAACAGCAACGGTTCCCCTGCCCATAGAAAGCCAAAACTATAACAATATATCCTCTTTACACTCTTCCCAATATAGTTGCCTTAGTTATCTTTTCAACTCAAACTTTCCTAGACCTCAAAAATATTTTTCAAGTTCTTCTGAAATTCCTCACTGTTTATTAATCCACATGCTATCATTTCAGACACTCATGACCACACAAACAGGGACTATCAAATAAAGTGTCTGAAGGCAAGTAAATGGAAGAAAATGAAGAGAAATTGAAGCATATACCCCAAACATGAATGTATAATAATGTAATTATATTATTAGTTCAGCATTGCCGCTGTCCTATATGTAGTTTATTTTGTCCAAATAAGAACAGATCATCACACTTTTTTGTGCCTTGTAAATAAATGTATAAGAGGATGATTCCCTAAGACTTGATAAAAACTTAAGTGCTGCCTTTCAAGAGTGAATACTAGCAATAATTGTTGCTAATCTTTCCAATGCCAATCATACCAGCCTATTATCTCCTTCATAGATCAGAACATAGTTATGCTTCTCCCCATGGTGGCAAAAGTATGATGACAGATTTGTCAAAAGAATCTATAAGGGAAATGGATGATGCTTGCAAAATTCTATCTCCTCAAAGGTCATCTCAATTGTTTCACACCTGCCCTTCACTAGACCATGGACCACATATGCATATTCATTCCAGTCTTAATTATCTGGATACAAACTAGTTGGGGATCAGCTACAGGATTTTCATCCCAAGTCAGATTTTCTACTACCTCCCAACACACCATTTTGCTATCTCTGCTGCCTAGTTACTGCAGACTTAAAGAATGCAAGTTACTAGAATTCTAATATAGGCCATCTCCAATTTACAAAAGAGACATATTCCAAGCCTCACTGTTTAGCTGACACTCAGAATAAATTATACCACAGAAACAATGTTATAAATAAATGGTGTATAGGTTCATAGGTTCATCTATACATGCCTATATTAAACCTATGCAGTTCCTGAGCTAATAAGAGAAACTATTTTGACTATTCCCAATCAGTACTTCTAACATAATTTCTGTGGAAAGAATATTTGAAGTTTATTTCTCTGAAATATATTTTTATTCATTTCGGAGAAGAAGGAAGAGGGAGAGACAGATAGCAACATCAATGATGAGAGAGAATCATGACTGGGATTCAAACCGTGACCTCCTGGTTCATAGGTCAATGCTCAATCACTGAGCCATGCCAGCAGAGCTCAATTTGGGACTCCAGGAAAATATATCTTCTGGCTACGACAATAGAAATAGTATCCCCAAAACTCAAGCTGCTGAAATAATTGGGGCAAGGTGGCAATGAAAGGAAACTATAGTAAGAACTTCAGCCACAATAAAGATTCCTTCATGGGGGCAAGGTTGGGTCTCTGAGTGTGAGGGCAGTGTTGTTATGCCTTCAAGGCTGGAGGCACAGCTTATTAAAAAGCAGGAATTAAAAATCACACTCACTGGTTATTCTCTCAAGCACCTTGGGTGCACATGTGAATAATTTCAAGGTGAATTTAGAAACAGAGACTTCATTGCTACCCTATGTTTCAAGTCTACAAAGTAGAAAATTAGTAATCATACAGAAGCAACTTATATAAATTGTGAAAACTAGCTAAAATGACTACAATGTATGAGGAATTAAGTATTCCGTAAAACCAGAAGGTCTGGCTAGCATCAAACATATTGTGGTCAATCCAATAATGAAAATATCTTTAAACACTGGCCTCACCAGCCTTGGTGCCAGCAAGAGAGAGTAGAGCAGGCAGCACAGCCTTAGACCAGCAGAACAAAGAGCCCTGCAAAGAAGGTTGTTCCTATAAGCTAAGCCTAAGCAGCTGTGGACTAGAAGCAAGCAATATCTAGGGGAATAAGTCTTCTATGGGCCTTGTGGGACTCTCAGATTGGTCATTGTGCTTTCAGCCAGCCAGAGAGAGACTAGGAAGGGACATGTTACCCTGAAATTAGGGACACAAGGTCGGCAAAGGGCACATGAGGTTAAGACATAATATAACCAATGCAACCCTAACCAATAAGAAAGGGGTGTCAGGAAGTTAGGGAAAAATAGCACTTTCTCACTTTACTAAGTAACTACCTAAGTACATATTTTCCATTAATTCTAAAAGGAATTAAGTCTTTAGTCAGAAATTTATAAGGTACTCTTAAAAAGAAGACAAATCTAAAATAGGATATATGTCTACATTTTTAAAAAATCTTTAAAAATACCTATTTCTCTTGTTCAGCTTACATTGCCAAAAGATGTAAATGTAAAACCTGTAACTGCATAACCTTAACCAATGCAGAATTGCTAAATAATATATTTTAAGTTCATATGGCAAGCACATTATCTTGACAACTTTATCAATAGCTTTAAAATTAACAATCTAATAGTGTGGTAAAAACTGTGTGTGTTGTAACATATTAATTTCATTATTATACAAGGTGACCTTTTAAATCTCTCATTTCTCACTCAGGGCCTGGCAATGTTTTCCAATAAATGATCCTCACCATCTAAGGGCCTAGTAGCACCTCTTAGCCAAAACATACTGTAGGCTTTAATCAAGCATTTTACAAAAGCTACTTTCCAATACTGCCAATAGAATGTCTGGGCTATTTTTACAGAGTCTTAAAGCATTAAAAGGGTGCTAAACAAAATGAACTTAATATTAAACAAGGATTTTCCTGCCCCAAGGAGAGGATTTGATTTTCAAGGCTTCTAAAATCTACTTGCCTAGCTGCCAAAAGCAAATTTACTTTTTAAGCAAATAAAGAACATTTATTTCTACAGTGCTTTTTATTCTGCCTTCTCACTTTATCTTGTTTTGTCTACTGTGATGGTTTAGATTAGAATATCAGATTTTATACATATGGAAAAATGAAATTAAGAGGCTTTTGTTATAACTGGCAATGCCAATAAATTATTTGGAAAACCAAAAATACCCAACTTCAGTTAAGGAAATGATCATTAATGGAAATTTACTGAATGCATCCTCATTTTACTTTTCTTCCTTTCAATGTTTCCAGGGGATCCAGATATATACACACACTATTTGTGTTTTAGAAGTACAAATTAGCAAACTCCTATTCAGATCAGATTTAAAACACTGAATTTCAGCATAGATAAAATTATTTTATTCTAAGAGCCATGGCCAACAACAGTTCAATAAAATGAAAATTACCCAAGTTCTGGCAGATGGTTCACGGTTATAATGCTCTGAATGAATTATCAAAATATTGCAACTTCCAAATTCCAGGACATAGGAAAAGAACATATTTAACATCTGATTCAACGGCCGTGTGGTGTGCTGTGTCGACCAAAGAGCTTGAAATCAGATGTATGGGTTTGATTTTAAGCTCTGCCACTTACCTCTTTGCTCATGGGAAAATTCTTAAAACCAGCTTCAGTTCCAGTACCTACTTTTCCCCAGTAAAATAATGAATGTGAATGCACTTTGCAAATTATAAGGCGATATGCAACTGTAAAGCAGTCCCTCAATCAAAAGTTGATAATTTAACAACAGTCCCTTTTAAATCACATACAATATTCCATATTTCTCCCAAATACTGGTTATCCTCATCTATTCCAACACAAAAAATTGGAGGTTACACTAAGAAGCCTGAGTTTGTCCCCACAAGAGCTCCTTATTAATGACCCGAGTATTTTAGTTCATGTTTGGCAATTAAAGAAATGAAAAAAAAGTAAGAGGTATTCTTTGAGTTTGTATGCATGTTTGATATTCTGCTGTGCTCAATTAAAGTCTTAGTCCTTGTTTAAAGATATTTTGCTAATAGCCCACATTTTTTGCCTTGTAAGTATCGCTCTTAGAATGAACACAAATGAATAATGATTGCCAATAACTTAACTTAGTTGAATGAATTCCTTTTTAAATGTTATAAGTCAAATACCTCTACAACAAACGACTGTCCAATTCTTTTTTTTTTTGGGGGGGGGGGGGCGGGGAGGCAGGTGAATGTTGCCTAAATAAGTGACTCATCAATGGTGACTGAGAAATCTCTG
This sequence comes from Cnephaeus nilssonii, assembly GCF_951640355.1. NCBI lineage: Eukaryota > Metazoa > Chordata > Mammalia > Chiroptera > Vespertilionidae > Cnephaeus > Cnephaeus nilssonii. Next base: position 76,303,951 of record NC_137071.1, read on the forward strand.
CTATCTGGAGAATTTACTCTAGTAATTAATAGTAAGTCAAATACAACAAAAACAATGTGCTGCCTGGCTGGCGTGGCTCAGTGGTTGAGTGCTGACCTATGAACCAGGAGATCACAATTCGATTCCCAGTCAGGGCACATGCCTTGGTTGCGGGCTTGATCCCCAGTATGGGGCGTGCAGGAGGCAGCCGGTCAATGATTCTCTCTCATCATTGATGTTTCTATCTCTCCCTCTCTCTTCCTCTCTGAAATCAATAAAAAATATATTTAAAAAAACAACAATATGCTCTCAGCACCTCTAATTTATGACAAGATCATTTGGCAGTAGTGCACGGAAAAGAAGCTTACACTTCCGTCATGTTAATAACAGTGTCTAAAATGTCAAAAGGTAATTAATACAATTTTTTCTTGCTTTTGAATACCAAGTGCTATCATAACATTGCTACTTTGGATGACCAAGTCTCTCATTCCTCCTACAACTGCCCTTATCTACCTATCTCTAGAATGAAAAAAATCAGTGAATTTTTCTCCTTAAGTCATTTCAAATTCTACACCAGATGCAGCAATAAAAAGACAAAAATGCACATGTGGGTCAAGAGTTAGACTAAACCATATAAAAAACGATATTCTCCTCCTAAATGCTAATGCTTATAACCCATGCTTATAAAATGTGAACGCTTCACACTTTTAAAATTACTTCATTTATAAATGGTCAAGTCCAGGTTATATTTCTGGGTGTGTTTTTTTTATAATTTTCTTGAATAAATGGCTTTTAAGTACTTACATATATGCTATGTGACTGTGGGAAATGAGATATATTTTAATTTTGTGTGACATGAACTAAGCAATCTCACTGCCTTATATAGTCTCACTTCATCTAACTTACATTCTAAACAGATTCCAGTTATAAAGATCCCAACTCTAAACAACCATATAAACCACTTTAAATGAAAGTAAAGACTAAAATGAAAAGTAGGTTTTGAGAACAGAGAACTTTAACTTAGCTTTGTGTTTCTAAATTTAATAACAGTAACAACGATAATAGTTGTATAATAATTCATGTACAACATTTACTCTGTGCCAGGACTATTTTAAGCACTTGCCATAAAATAAAATCACCTTTTGAGAGACATAACTGCTAATAAACACTGTGCCTTTATTCCTTTGTCAGAGCATATATTTTTATTTCTACCATTAAATATAGTTTTAATGTTTGATAGGAAGGTGAAGAGAGAGCAAAAGAGTGAAAATTACTCTATAGCCTTAGTCAAAATGAATCACAATTAACCAGCCTTCTTAACACTTCACACTCTACAGTATCAATTTACATTAAAATGGTAGCAAATCAATTCCTGCAGTGAGTTCTTTCTTTATATCCTTCCTTTTATATAGCTCAGTTAATTATGTCTTTGAATTATCCTCAGGACCAACCATTTTTGCAAGAAACTAAATCATTAGTTTAAATTGTTGAAAGTTCACTTCAGTGTTAATCCAACAACAAAATAAAATATATTGGTGAAGTGCTTTACCAATATATGTGCTTCCACATACATTCTCTTGTTTCAATCTAAGCCCTGCCCTCCCTGTGAAATACAGCCTCCTTGCTGTAGTCACTCAATACAGTTAGGAATTTCCTCAATGAAAAATACATATAGAGAACATTAAATCGTTAAAATAACTACAAAATCGATTGAAGTTATTTATAAATCAGTAACTTATGCTAAAATAATGATAATTGAATCTGGATAATCCTTGGAAAGTGAGGGTTTATTTAAGGTACAAGATTTCACTAATTTGAATCTTTGCTGAAACAAAAAGTATCGGAAAGTGTAGACAAACCTCTGTGAAAACTTGTCCTTTCCAAGATACTACAGGGACACGGGTAGCTATTAAATACCTACATCAATATCACTAAGGGTGTCTTCAGCAGTTAGGCTCAAACAATATCTTGAGACCAATTTTGGGGTGTACTTTTAAAATAGATCTGTTCCTGAAAAGCTGATTATGAATTAAATTCTTGGAAATATAATTATATATTTGAAATGCATGGTTTGAGTAGCAGTGATGATCATGTATTGGGGGAGGGCTCACAATTTAAAGGAGATCTGAATGAAATCCTTTGGCAAGATAAAGCATCCTTTTGTCCTTTTGATGATCACTCTTTAATGTGTCCATGCCGAAAATGAGTTTTTGTATGGCAAGTTCTCTAAAGCAGGAAGAGAGAAAGGGCGGGAGGGGGGGGGGATGGGGCAACACCTGCACTAAATAGGAAGCTTGTTAGGTGACTGTTGTGATCAGTCCCCAACTTGTTCTGCCTGATCAAGCACAGTGGGCAGAGTTCCAATCACAAAAGCATTCCAGAAAGCAAGCAAAGCAAAAATCTTCACTAAACTGACTACTGGAATGAAAACTGTTGGGGTCCATCCCTTCACTTCATTGGGAAAGAAGCACATTCTACTAAAGAAGGAAGGCATTTGAGACTATGGAAACATCATTCACCTTCTAAAATCATTTCTTGAGACTATCTCCAGACACACTGATAACGATACTGCACAATGTACACAGTAGATTTACTCAAAGTCTTATTTTCAACACTTGCTTATTTCTTCCTTTGGTAAAAGAATCCTTTAAAATTCTTCCACTGTTGCAGTAGGCTGCCCCTAAGGTCAGGTCTTCCTCTAGCCTTATTATCTTGCGTTCCTGTATTTCCCAGAAGACACACCAATGAAGATGTTCTAAATGCTTTTTAAACCTTCGAAACAATATTCATACCCATTATCACGCTGTCACCATACCCTCTTTGGGGAGAGTTACATGAAGAAAATGAGGCACAGGGAAGGTGACAGAGAAAAGGAACACTCAAAGTTTCTGGCAATTTGTTCTGATTGTAAAAACAATGGAAAAACACATTCCAAAGCCAAATACTCTCTTCTTTTAATCACCTGTTGTTTTACATTATTTATGCTTTGTTCCTTCCAGATATTCATGGTAACAACTGAGATTTAACCTTCTTGGTAAATCACAGCAAACGAACGTAAGGATTATTGCTTTTTAAAAAGCAGCGTTCAGAGAAGAAAGTCATCCACTTCTAAATAAAAACAATTGGTTTCTACTGCTTGATATTCTATGCTCTTATTAAAATTCCTGCAATTAACAATGGGCGGTTATAGAAAAAACACCCTTTACTTGTTGATTTGAAAATGAGTTCTTGGGATTCAATCCAAGGTGTCCTATTTGCATAAATCAATAAGTGTTAGGGAAGGATATCTGAAAACACCCTCATGCTACATATCCTTAAGTGATAATCGGTTCTTTCCAGATAAAGACATGATAATTGGATTAAAACTTACGTTTTTGCAAAGATCGAAAGGTATTTCACACATAAAATTGAATTATATTTTCCATGCTAAATAGGCAGCAGCTAATGAAATATTAACTCACTTTGTAACTTTAAAGCACTTTACAAATATATTTATTTTGTCGTTGGATTAACACTGAAGTGAAGTTTCAATAACCTACACTAATGATTTCGTTTCCCTAACACCTTAATGTAGTAGTGCGTCAATTCATTAAGCACTAACCATTAACTTCAGGAAAATTAATTCTAAAATTACCAACCTCTTTGGGGAGAGTCGAACTTTTTGTCCTCAGGTCCGGCGAAGTCCATTCTCACGTAGGTGTCTTCCTCGTCAGAATCTTCTCGCTCGGGGAGCCCAGGCAACCAGTGGCGAGGTGGTGGTGGGGGAGCGGCAGCTGCAGCAGCAGCCTCACCAGCCCCATTCTCACCTCTGGCAAAGTCTGAAGATGGGTTTTGGGCTCTAGGGTTGGAGCTACCGGCAACGACGTGGGCACCCCTTACTGCTTGGGCACCAGCAGCATTAGCAAGAGGTTGGAGCCAGCAGGCAGAGGCAGAGTTAAATCCAGAGGCAGCCTCGAAGCCCGCGGCGGTTGCCCCCATGCCCGGGACCGCGGCGAGGGCGGAGGCGGCGGCTAGAGCCCGGCCTACAGCTAAGGTTGGCTCAGCGCCCACAGCTGAGGTGGAGCCTAGGGTGGTGTGGAGGTCTCTCTCCAGGCTGTCGGTAGGGAAAGCCGAGACAGCAGCTCTGGTGGATGCAAAGATACTTTGCGAACGGCTTTGTGTGCTTCTTCTCTCTAGCTCTTCTTCCTGCAGCAGCCTAGCTACAGGTGGTGGTTCTGAGCAGCGGCTAGGGGAGAGAGAAATGTCCATACAGCACTCAGAAAATGGGTCGACCACATAGATTCGACCTGTTTCAGCATCATAGCGAATGGCACGGTCACCAAAAGTCAAGGGTGGTGCCATTGCTGGGTTGAAAGTCACTTCAATGTACTCACACTCTTCCCCATTAGCACTGCTACCTGTAGCACTGGTAAGAAGAGGCAGAAGTGGCCACCTAGCACCGTCCAGAAAGAAGCGGTTGGCACCTGGAACAGCTCTTAAAAGATTTGAGAGGACGTTTGCTGCATTTCGAAATGGCACTCTGAACTCAATATTCACGTATTGAGAAAAGGCTGACTGTCTGGGGTTAGCAATTATGCCCCAGGAATGTGGCAGTCCTTGAGTAAAGGGGGCTGGCGTATTACTACTTCTTTTAGGGAAGTCAATGTTGGCGTAGTCACTAAAGTTGTCAGCCTCTCTCTGCTCACGTGTGGGCTTTTGTGGTTTTGGCTCGATTTTATTTTCTTTTGTAATAAAAGAAAGTCGGTTAGGTCTCTTAGCCTGGTCCTTAGGGGGCCCATCATCTGAAGGCTTTGGAGGTAAACTCCCATCTCCAGGCTTTGAGATTGACTGGAGGGTAGCTTCAAAGCCCTCAACTGAAGACTTTGAAGCTGCATATTTGGGGCCCCTGATTGAAGACCCTTCTTTGTCTAGGCCTTTCCCCAGGAGTTTTCCAGAGAACATTGGTACATACTCACTGTGGTCACTCTGTCCCAATGGGGAGCTCTGAAAAGTTTTTGGCAGAGAGAAGTAGGAGCTCCAACTTTTGGAAGAAGAGCCTCCCTGGGGATTTGGGGTTTTTTTTGGAATTGCACCGGCTCCAGGAGCCATAAACATGTAATCACTGTCACTGTCATTGTCCTTAGAGTTATCATCTTTATCAGGATCAGATGCTTTTGGAGGAATTGGGGCAGGTGGTGGGCTCACTCTGGGAAACATCATCATGTACCCTCTTGAATCTTCAAAAGAGGATCGGGAGTGATACTTTACTGAAGCATAAACATTTTGAGGAGCCATTGGCATATAATCACTGGAGCTTTCCAGAGGGGCAGCCACCCCTGGCCTCATTGGCACGTAAGGGTCGTCCTCATCTTCATTAAAAGCTCTGGCTCTGTGAGGACCCCGAGCTGCACCTTCCAGGGTCTCTGTATCTTTGACTTCTTTGCGTTCCTTTGTGGCTGCTCTGTCAGCACAAAAATAAAGTCGGAACCTTCCCCCAGACTTCCCTTTTCCACCAGTTGCTCCAGCTGGCGGGGGCGGAGGTGGAGGTGGTGGAGGTGGTGGCATTTCCTGTTGCTTGCTTTGAATTAACTTGCCAAAGTAGGATCTTTTCTTCAGAGATTTTGCCCATTCACCATTGCCATCGGAGTCTTTCCCACTTCCAGAGCCTTTGCCCCCTCCAGAGTTCTTGCCACCACCTGAATTATGGCCATCTCCTGGTCCCTGGCCACTACCTGAACCGTGCCCACCACTGGCTCCCTGGCCACTGCTGGAACTGTGCCCACCTGTGGGGCCCTGGCCATGTCCTGAGCATTGGTTTCGTCCTGCACCCTGGCTCCCTGAGCCCTGGCGGCTTGAACCCTGGCCACCACTACATCCCTGGCCACCTCCGGAGCCCAGCCCCCTGCCTGAGCACTGGTTTCCTCCTGAGCTCTGGCTACTGAAGCTTTGGCCACTTGAGCCCTGGCCACCTCCTGAGCCCCAATTGTTCATGGGCATGTAGTCACCTGTGTTTCCTTCCTGACCCGCTTGGCCTTGAGGATTGCCTTCTTCCCCAGAGTTGCCAGAACCGGAACTAGACGCTTCAGAAAACAGGCAAACTCTGTCGCTGGGGGTTTCTGCAGTCTGCCGAGCACGCACCCGGCAGGGTGCTAGGCGTCGAAAAAAGCTGGCTGGCACAGAAATCGTTCTCCTGGACCTGCGCGCTCTGGGCAGGTGCAGTCTTCCTCGCCTGGAGTGGGGCACAGGCTCGCTGTGTGTTACGGAGTGCCTGGTGAGGAGCATCTCGTCTTCTCCGTCACCTACGGCCCTGAGGTGGCAAAATTGTTCAAAGCGGGACCTTCTTAGCCAGCCTCCGGGCTCCAGCGGCACCATGTCCCGGTGCCTCCTAGTGGACAGCAGGGTTAACAGGTGGGCCCCGATGCTGATGCTGTAGCTGCGGCAGCGGGCTCGGTATTCGTCTGCACACAAGGCTTTCATCTTCTCCAAAAAGAGCTCATGCATATTTTGGGCCACCACACAGTCATCGACCTGCATCCAGAGCTCCCCTGGACCGATGACGGTCGACCTGCCGACTTCCAAGAAGAAATACTGCTCAGAGTGTCCGCAGCGACGGATGCTCAGGAGCTGGACGACCACGCTGGCCACCTCGGTATTCAGCCTCACAAACACAACCTCCTCGTCGGTAAGACAGAGCCGGAACACGCCGCTCAGCTCTTTTCTATGCCCCAGCCCCCTGGGTTTGACTATTACCTGCCACACATCTTTGTAGAATGGTGGCTCCGCCACCGCTGGGGCCGCCAGCGCGACCGGCTCTCCATCCAGCTGCGCGCAGGGCGTGCCGCAGCGGCGGCGTTTGCTCTCGAGGATGAGGCGGCTGAGCAGCAAGTACCAGCTCTCTTGCTCCGACTCGTTTTCCGCCACCAAAGCGAAGTACTCATCCTGGGTGAAAAGAGCGATGAGATGTCGGTACCTGGCGTCGGCTCGCTGGCTCACGGAGAAGCACTGGGACAGGGTGATCACGCGCCGCGGCGGGATGAGCGCTGGGGCTGAGGCGCCCGAGGCGGCGGCTGCTGCTGCAGCGGCCGCAGCGCGGACACTGTGCCGGAACTTCCTGGCATTTTCGTAGTATTCCAGCCGAGCTGGGGCGTCGGCGGTCTCGAGTTTGAGCACAAAGTAGCGCCTGTGCCCATGCTTCTGCTTCCGCAGGTAGCCGTGTTTACAGACTTCCTCGCCGACGGGGAGGTCCTCTTCATCAGACTCGGAGTGTGGCCGGGAGCCAGTGGCGGAGGAAAGCCACATGGCTCCCGGACAAGAAGACCCGGTCCCAATGAGTGCGGTTAGGGTTCCCGAGGAAAGAAGTGGGGTGGTCCCCACTGCAGCTAGAGCTGCCGCTGTAGCCGCTGCTGCAGCTCTCAGACTCCTGGTCGCTCGGTGGCGAGCGAAAGAGCAACTCGCCATGGTGATGCGCGATGTTTTAAGGTGAGCGAGGGGGAGGGGAGCTCCGAGAAGGGAGGGTTGGGGAAAGAGGCCGTCTACCCCTGTCCACCCGCCCCAGCCCCCTCCCGCTCGGCCCGCGCCCCCGCCTACTCCACTCAGAGCGCACGGCGGCGGGCAAAACAACACGTGACCGCAGCCTCACGCGGCAGCCGCCTCAGCTCCAGCTACCAGCGCAGTGGAGGGGCGCCTGGAACAGCAGCCAGAAAAGAGGTGTGCAAGGGAGGGGGCTGCCGCCCGGAGAGGCGGGGCCCCCTCCAACCCTACCTAGACCCTCTAGGAGTCTAGGTCAATCTTCGAACCTGTGGGCCACCTGGGGACCAACGGGAGGAGACGGGGCCCTCGGACCACCCTGGTTCTACGGAGGGGTACACGAATGCACAGAAGGGCCGGAGAAGGCCTGGAGGGGCGGTGAAGAAAGTGGTCAGTGAGCCGATCCAGGCGGGGGCGCCACAGCCCAGGCTCTATTGGCTGGAGGGTGCAAGAGGTGACTGGAGGGAGTGAACCACAATCACTTGGGGAGATGCCAAGGAGGAAAGCTGGCACTGTCTTGGGACGGTTTGTTTGTTTATTTGGGAAATGAGAGCCAGGTGAAACTGTTACAAGGTTCCCATTGGATGTGATGGGAGCCAATGGGAATGTCTGGGAGGAAGGCGGCCCTGAATTAATTAGTTTGAGGGGCAAAAGGGGAGCTGAGGGGCTAGGGGGCGTGGCTTGGGTCACGGAGTGGGCTCCGCTGTCTGGTTGTCACGCACTCAAGCGGTAAACAACCTTCTCCAAGTAGCTGTTAATAGTAGTGATAAACTCATGTAAATCCCTGAGCCACGGTGACCTGGGGACCGGACCCAGCCAAGCGCCCTCTTTTGCTCCCTGCCCCTCACATAAATTCTCTACTATCACAGTCTGGTCTACTAGCTCCCGCCGCTCACCGAGCACTGAGAGCAGAGCGTCTTGGGAGAAAGTGTGGGTATCCCCCTGGAAACGTGTTAACGACCGGGGCTCTCAGACCTGCCGCCAATTCCTGAGCCCTCTCAAGCCCTCCCGTGGCTCTAAGGCACACTAGCAGCAGCGATGCCTTCCAAATGAACATAATCTTTAACCAGAGCGCATTTCTAGCCCCAGGAAAGGCAGGTTGGCTAAAGACGGTGTTTCTGGCTATTTGATTAATGGTGACTGAAAGCACAAATTTGGGGGCCTGCAAAGTATACAGCCGTGTGTGTGTGTGTGTGTGTGTGTGTGTGTGTGTGTGTTCGCGCGCGCGTGTGTGGTGTGGGGTGTGTGTGGGGGGGGATCAGACTCGAGTTTCACTGAAAAACACCACTGTTGAGTTGTGATATTTTCCCGTGGGAGATGCTTGGAAAGGCGCCTTTAAGAACATTTCAAAAAAAATTAATTTCCCCTTTCCCTGAGTGAAACCAAAAAACTTTAGGAAAAGGAAAGCTCATACCTAGAACAAAGGATCATACGGAATACATATCCTACAGTGTATTTCGCATCCCTCTCGTCAAGAAAAGATTTTTGTCGAATTTCAGTCTAAATTTGACACCACACAAATAAGAACTACTGCCTCCCTCATTTCTGGAAAAACTGCTGGAGTGTAAGTGCAACCTCCTGAAATGTTTCTCAATCTCTCAATCACTCCCTTTCTCCCTTCTCTCCCTTCTCTCCTTTCTCTCCCTTCCTTCTCTCCCTTCTCTCCCTTCTCTCCCCTCTCCCCAGGATTTTAGGAAATGGGTCCATATTACACTACAATGCCAAAAGAGTGACGACAGTTGCAAAGACAGAATTGGGCTGAAGGAAAGGGAGAGGGACATATGGTATTTCTTTCTAAAGGAATAAAATATTGGTTCACCTTTGGCTTAGGGTAGATGCTTTGAAGGATATTATTTATAAAATATAACACTAAGCAACGTATGCATCATATAACTAAACAATGTATGCATCATAAAAATAAACCTCATCTCTGCCCTCTTAAGAATTTGTTCTCTGTTGGAAACAGAATAAACATATTTCAATGAAGCGCTCCTTTTTGATGCTCCCATTTGGTGAAAAAAATAAATTGGCTTTGGTCATCCCCCAAATATTAGAAACAATCATAACATTCTCTCTGCTGCCACAGGTTTATAAGGGCAGTATATTCACAGGTGCTAGGAGCAGCCATGATTCTGAAAGGAGCTAGAGGCAGAATGAGTGTGGATGTTGAGAAAGCCCTGACTGGAGCTGTTACCTGTATGTTTCAGCTACCTAGTCACATGTGTAGAAGATTCCCTACACTTATAACCTAAATGATAATGTATAAAATAATTTGAGGTATTTATAATAGATATGATATTTCACAAGTCTTTCTAAGCACAGGGTTTTGCTTTAGATAGAAATGTTTTGAAAACAATGAAATGCATTTGCAAGTGCTTCGAATAAAAAAAACATGACATTTTACATGTATTGAAAACGTTAAACTGCATGTTAAATAAAAATATGGAAAATACTGAAAATAATGTATTTTTAAATCCTAATTTATCTGAAGAATTTTTTTTTTCATATAGAGTGGTAGCCTTACAATGTATGTAATGTTGTATCTTGTTCTTTTCACTTAACATTCATTATATGATAACATGTCCTCATGTTATTACTGACGAGCCTAAACATCATTTAAAATGCAAAAATATTCCAGATAGTTGTATATTAATGCACTTAATCATCCTTATGCTTTGAGGTATTTAGTTCATTTTCATTTTGTTGAATATTATAAGTCAAGTTGCAGTGAACATCTTACACCTATAGTGTTTTTTAAATGCTTAGAATTACTCCTTTGGGGTGGAAACAAGGAGTGGAATTACTGAGATGAAAGGCATGATGCATTTTTTAAAAAATTGCATAATTTTGCCCTGTCACCACACTGATTGCCAGAATTGGACATTCTAATTTTTTAAAACATCACAGGAAAGGTGGATCAAATGGTATTCCACTGTTCTTTTGATTTGAAGTTTTGTTTACTAGTGAGTTAAAAAATGTTATGTATATATATTTGCTGACAATAGATTTCTTGTGTTTTATGTTCTCTACCTTATCTATTAAATTCTTAGTGTGTTTTGTTATGTGTGACTTGTTTACATAATAAAGATATTACAACTTTGTCATATTTGTTGCATGTTTTTTTCCCAGTCTATTGATGAAACACATCACATTTAAAATTGATTCTCTTCTATTTTTAAAAGTGTGCAAATTAGGCAAAATGAGGTTTGTAGTGCAGTTTAGAAGGGAGCTGGTGACAACCACAAATGCCACTCTGATCACTTCCAACCTTCTTTTAAAACATCATATATCTAAACTTATATGCTATTGTAAAGAGAGAAGTAACTTTATTCTCATATCAGCAAACTATAGGAATGCATCTACACTTGTAAATTTTTTGTAGCACACTTAATACTTTGTATGACATTCTCTACTTTAGGATGAAACCTTTAGGATTAGTAAATGTTAAAAACAGAAGTGTGAAAATACATTTAAATAATTACAGTGAAAAATTAACAATGCTGATCATCTGTACCAAAAGTGTATTATTTTGCTGCAATAAAATTGAATTAGAGATATAGTGTGATATTTCATAGAGGGATTTCACTTTGTATGTCCCTACAATAGAAAATAATTAGGCAAATATTAGTATTGTAAACAGGGAGAATGTGTGGGTAGAATAACATTATTTTCTTTACATAGTTTCACCAAAGCTCAGTTCTAAAATTTGTCCAACACTAAAGCTCTCTGGAAGGGACTATCAATACTGAATTGCACCAGATGCTACAGATTGTCTGACATATATTTAAACTTTCATCTTCCTAGACAACTTAATGATATAGAATAGTTGTTTAGTTTAGGTCAGGTTTCCTTGGGCAAAATAAAGTGGAGTGGTGGTACAGACATCTAGATGGTTTAGGTAAAAAGTAAAGACTTTGTTTTGTATCTGGCCTGAACTCACCAGATGGTTGTTGTAATGTTCTATTCTTTGGCTACAGACTACTATATCTTAATTTTTTTGTTTTTATATTTAGGAATAGTTTCCCCAGGAAGCTAAATTTCTTTTCCATATCTAGTTATAATTTCTGTAAAGTTTGGACTCTGAACCAAGAATCTCAAACACAGATTTTTAAAACAACAGATTAAAGGTAATAAAACCTGAAATATTTCTTTGTTTGCCAGTTTAGCTGAGGGGGGAAACAGCATTCAAGCTGGTATGTTACACCTAGAAACTAAGGTAAATGGATAAACACAGCCACGGTAATTTTAAACCACTTTCTACCTAATGAAGAAATATGCTCTTAAAGGGATTTGCCTTTAGAAGGAGTTTCCTATGAATCCTGTTTTAAGAAAGTAGTTGTTTAACTGAATTAAGTAGTCCGTAGTAATAAAAACTCATCTTTTCCCCTCACATATATGATCATCAGTAGTCTAAACTCAAATTTACTAAAATAAAAATATTGATTTACTTAGCTTAAAAATTAAACTGTTGCATTAAATTTGGACATTATTCAAGAGAATAAACCCTAAGAGGAAAAAGTACCAGTATAAAAGTACTATTATTCTTGCCCAATATATAAATTGTCCTTTAATAACTATTGTTTTTGTGAGCTAGCATCCAATTATGTTGATGAAAATGTGCTATATTTGATATTCAAGAATGATGCTAGTGGTGATTATTGCTTTCTCTGCATTTGGACATAAATAAAATCATAGACTATGAATGATGTTTTCTATACTATGCAGGAATAAGGGCAGCCCAGTGATTTGTGGCTGCAGCCACTGCTTGCAGATGATGGCTTTGCATCTCTGCTTCTTTCTGTGCTACTCAAAACCTCTGCTGGAGAAAACTACCATCAAATGCCTGACTGCTGCACACAGAACAGATCTGTTTGCTGCTTTTGTTTCCGTGCAGTCTACAGCTAAATTAATTAGAGCAAATGCATGGTTTAATTAGTCTCCTAAAGCTTCCCTGTTATCTTAGGAGTCAACTGAAAATTAACTCAGTAAAAAATCAAGCATTTCTCCCCACCTCCAAAAGATGAAACTTTCATTTCAAAATGACTACAGAATATCAGAACAATGAAATCTAGCATATTTCACATAACTTTCCATAACTTTGCTCCATATACATTTTCTATGCTAATATAAATGAACAATAAAAAATTTAGCTTTATGCTGTTCCTTGTTGGTATACAGCAGCCTTGTTCTTAGTGTTGAAAAGATTATCAATTCATACTGCCTTCAAAAATGAGAATTTTTATTTTGTAAATTAAATAGGATCATTATATGGTTAAATTTGGTACTTTAAAGGAATTGGTATTAAAGACTTGCAGTTTAATTTCCTTTGGATGTTGAGGAAACCAGCTATCAGATTTAGGATGTAATATGTATTATGATTATCATCATTCCTTTTTCCCCACTCTTCACATGGCCCTGCAATATCTGTCAGTTTGAACTCTTTCCTTCAATTTCCAGTCAGTATCCTGGTTTGGTCTCTAATCAACTTTACCAGGATTGCTGAAATAGCCTTTTAAACTGGCTTTACCCTTCTTTGGTCTCCATAGTCAGCAGAATATTTTCCTTTATATTTCACTTGAATCGTATCATTCTCCCTTTAAGGTTGTATAAAGAAAGTGTCCTCCTCCTTGTTTTTCTGCTGTGTCAGAACTAAACTCCTAATCCTAGCATATAAGTTTCCCTCTTCCCAATTGACATCATAACCAACACTCTTTCTCACTCCCTTGCTGCACACAACCCACGTTTCCATTTTTCCAAATTTACTCCTCATTCTATTATAATACATTCTCACTGCCTACACTTCAGTTGGTAGGTCTCTTTAGGGTATTCTGCATATGATTTTATTTTCACTGTTACTTAGGCCATTTCTTATGTCTGAATATCCTCACCTCCCAATCATCGATTAATGGCAATCATCTTCCTCAATACTAAGCTTCCCTCACTCACAACCACTAATTTTCATAATCCTTGCATGTATGTAGAGCTAAGGATTTCATTGTTATTAATTGATAAGGTCATATTATTGTTAAATGACAATTATTGTCAAAATGACTAACACTTTTCTACCACTTGGTAAATAGCTAGTGCCCTGAACTTTCTATCCGCACCCTCCCCCCAACTCCCACCAAAATGCTCTTCCTCAATCTAATTGTCCTGGCTACTTTAGCCCTTCTTTCAGGACCTCCCACCTCTCCATTGTCCAGCCACTATAAGGTTAACTACAGGCACAGTAGTAGATTTCCAGGACCCTACTCTTTTCTTTTTTTCAAAATTTTTATATTTAAAATTTCCCTTTTTATTGAATTTATTGGGGTGACACTGATTAACGTGGTGCACAATTCTACAACACATCATCTGCAAAATGTATTATGTTCACCACCCCAAGTCAAATCTCTGTCCATCACCATTTATTCCACCTATACCATCCTCTACCTCCTCCACCTCCACCCCACACCCCACCGCTGCAATCACCATACTGTTGTCCATGTCCATGAGTTTACATTCTGATTTATAGGCTTGTACTATATAGGTTGTTAAGTAGTTAAAAGTAATACCCCTGGAGATACTGGTAAAACAAAACAAAACAAAACATGAGTTGGGAACACTGTTCTAGACTATAAACACTTTGAGGACCAAGATTGGGAACTGTATCATATTCATCTTTGTATCCCTGATGCTTAGGACAGTGCCTGAAAATCACCAGTACATGTTTGTTTGAAGTAAGAAAGAAAGGGAAAGAGAGAGAAGGGAAGGGAAGGGGGAGGGGAGGGGAAGGGGGAGGGGAGGGAGAGTGAGGAGAGAGGTGAAGAGGGGAGGGGAGGAAGCAGGGTGGAAGGGACAGAGGAAAGTAGGGTAGCAGGAGAAAAGAAATGTTCAAGATAGGTTTAAATGGCCACTGAAGACTATTTCCTCCAAATTACATGTAATCGTCCCCAAGCTCTTCATGACTGATGGCAAGACTTGATGACTTCTGCCTGATACTGCTTTCTCCTCAAAGGAATCATGCCCATTTTATTCTCTCATTCACCACGGCTAAGCTAATCTTTTCCCATACATATCCCTTTCCCATCTTGCAGTTTTCAGAAACCTCAGGAAATGTCTGTATCCTATTTCCCCCTACACTTTTAGTTCCTTTATTTGGGAACAAAGACACATTTCAACCTTGATAATTTAGAGTGATAAATATAAAATTAATGTTGGCTATAAACAGAGAGAGTAATGGTGATGATAAACTTTTATCAAGGAAGAACAAATCACTTCTTGACACCATTTTACCGCCCCCCCCCCCGCCAAGAATGTAAACTCCATGTGCTCTGATGTGTTCTTCAATCCCTGACATATAGTAGAGATCCTCGATACTTATTGAATGAGTTAATGAAAATGAAAAATTTGTCTTTCAAAGTTAAATTAGAGATACCTCATGGGTCACAAGTACTTTCCATAGGGATCCCTTTCAGAATCTTCACAGAAATCTTCATATACCTGCTTTAGTTAAACATGCTCTTAAGCATCAACATTCATAATATGTCTAGATATATTTACAAATCTATTTCATAATCATTATTTTCCAATTTTTCTCTAATTGTTAATATTACAACACTTTTGCTTTCTATACTTTAGCAAATATACAGACAATTTTCATATACTATGAATTACATGAGTTTCTTTTGGCAAATCTTTAAGTTCAGTTAACATTTATTTAGAATGTTTTTGTTGGTAAAATGTGTTTTAAGTTCAAAACAACTGTCTTACAAACTGCTTTTGAAATTTAACCATTTTGATTTTCAAGGCTTTCTGTATTCAGTCTGTATTTTACTATCAGGCAATTGTTTATGTAATTTAAGTACTTTTCAGTTGCCTCATTAGTGGGTGCTTTATCTTCCTCATTGTTTTGTAAGCCCCCCTGAAGGCAGGGATTATGTTTTTCTACTTTTGTTCACCCCTTCATGGTGCCTAATACTGCATTGAACTCAGTAACTCCTTGTTGAATGAAGGATTTTACCAAAATGCAAAGTACTACATAAGGTGATGAGCCCAGAAGACAATGTATTTTTTTTAAAAAAACAATGAAACACCATTTAATCCCTTTCTTCAGCATTTAGGGCCACTGCACTTGAGATCATGTTGGAGACTACATTTGGTTTAGATTTGTTAAACATTCACTCCTCCCTTGTCAAACTTTTTCAGAGTTTTATTAAAAATAACAGCAATACAGGATAATAAACCCTAATTATGAAAATATCAGCAGCATAATAAGCTTAAAATGTTTCACTCTTCATTAATTATATGTTCCTTTTCCCCCTAAAATATATCATTGGTTTATTATGAACTATTATGTAAAAAAAATTAGTTTGGGTTCAGGAGTTAGGAAGTGAGATGTTTGTGCTTATTTACTTCAGGACCTTTTCCAAAGTTGGGACTAAGGAATCAATAGAGAAATAAGGAGGGAAAACTTTCATTTTTTTGATCAAGGAACAATAGGAAAATTTAGACTCTGTCTCATAGTAAACTGCTCCCTTCCTTCAGTGACAATGCATTAAAAATACCTGGGATCTTATTTCTTAATTGGAGTGATGGTTATATGGACATTCAGTATGTAGTTATTATTTGAACTGTACATATTGCTTTTTATATACTCTTCTGTATGTATGACATATTTCACAATCAAAGAAAAGATACCTTAAAGAAAAATCTTGTCCAAAACTGGAAACATCAATATTTCACATTAATTCAAAATCTGGAACCAAGTATTAAACATTCCTTCTTTTTGTTAATTAGATTCAGAAAGGAATAATGTTAACATGTGAATAGAGTGTTTAAGAAATAGTTAATTTGCATCTGAAAAGAGGTGTCTCTTGGAAAGTGAAATTGGTGCTTTCAGAATTAAAAAAAAAAAATCTAAGCTGAACAAAACGTTTTGTCCACTGAAAAAGATTTCTTTAAAGATAGCTTCAAGGTCCACCTGAAGACTTTTGTCACAAGGTTCAACACTCCTCTGGAATCTTTGAGGTGTTAAAAAACCAAAGCTGAGAGCACTCCAAGAAGTGAACCATGTAAATTGAGAAATCCTAATAGTTCAAGATGATAAGTATCAGGGAAGACTTACTTTTCTCTTAAAGTTTATTTGTTTTCTATGACTTTACCTTCTTTATACGTGTGTGTAAATATAATTGTGGTTTTTAATGTAAATTTTTTTCTCATCAACAAGACTGTAAAACTTTTGAGTTCAGGGATAATCGTCTTTCATGCTCCCTGCATGGCCTACCTCTGTGTTAATTACTTAATACTTTGGCTTAATTTGCAAATGCATATACTAGTATGTCACATTCTGATAGTTTGTGACTCCTTTGTCTCATCCATTTTATACCCAAAAGAATGTGCTGGAGAATTTAAGGATCACATTCTCCTATTTTGTAATATATATGATCTAGAGGCAGTTATGACCACTAACTTAAGTTTTAGTGTACTTATACAATTAAAAGATTGAAAAAAGTGAAAGCATTGTGTGATCTAGAATATTTTAAACTATTATTAATTCTACAGATCAATTTTGGAAGTTTTCAGACACCCAGGTTAAGTTGACATTTTGACATTCTGATCCTAAGTTAAAAAATAAAAGCTTACTCAACTTACTAGAACTATGGGTTTATGCCTATAATAAAAGCATTACCCAATATAAGGGAGATATTACTTTAAACTTCTATTTACTTGAAACTGATTTACTATACAAGTCTTTCTGTGAATTGAAAGTCTTATATGTCAAAAAAATTAATCATCTGTGACATTTTGCAATGTTACAAATTATTTTTAGCAACTGTATTGCAATACATGTCTAAAAACTAGGTGTCATCATTCAGCATTGACTAAATGTTGATGTTTCATGATAACTGTACGTGTGCGATTTATCTTTGTTTTAAAATTTTAAGTACTTAGACATAGCAGATCAAATACTCATGAGTCAAACTTCTTTCTTTAATTCATTTGGGCCTCCTCAATAACTAGTAAACCTTCCTTTATGATTTTATATGCCATAATAGGACCAATATTTGATAATGAGCAGATTATTTGACTTTTAGCAATAAGGTGTGGAAAGTTCCATACTGCAACTTAGGAGAAGTGGGTTTTAGTCTCATTTCTGAAACTTACTTTCCATGTGATTATTTAATCCTATTTTATCTTTGTTTATTCTTTTGAAAAGAGGCTAGGAGGAAGTGATTTCTAATGTTTCTGAGACAGAGAGAAAGAGGACACACATATACATTCCAGTTTTTGTATATTCAGGTTGTTCCTTATTTTGAACCATCTACAGAGACAAAGCTTTACTGTGCCCTCAGATCAAGAATATTAACAATTCAACATCAACTTAAATTATTAAACATAACTTTGTTTTTATCCCTATTTCCCTTTCACTTATTTAAAAATATTTGTTACAAATCAGATATGTTCCAGATAGTGTTTTGATTTCCTTACTTTCATGGATTTTGCATTCTAGTAGGGGGTAGCCAAATAAATAAATGCCTAAGAAATTATGAGGTAGTGAAAAGTGCTGTTTTAAAAATGGAATTGAGTGATATGATAGAGAATGTAACTGTGTTGGGTGATCAGAGGTCTCTCTCAATGGAGAGGACATTTGTTCTGAGATGCAAATGCCAAAAAGGAGCTAGCCATGCAAAGATCAAAAGAAGAATTCCAGGCAGAGGAACAAAAGTACAAGGCACAAAATCAGGTGTGAGCTTCGAGTGTTGGAGAAACAGAAAGAAGGCAGTGTACTGGAGCATAGTGAGGTCAGAGAGCAAGGGCCCACATAAGGGAAGGGTTTGTAGATCAGGGTAAAGAGTCTGGAGTTTATTCTAGATGCAATGGGTAGCCACTGAAGAGGTTTCAGCTGGAGAGTGACATGAACTGATTTACATTTTAAAAAGGACACTAAGGCTGTCACTTGGATTGATGGTTTCCAAAAGTGGCAGCTGAGAGACCAGCTAGGAGAGTATTTCAGTGCTCCAGATAAAGATGCCTTAAACAATAGTGACAGTCATAGAGGAAGATAAAAATGGACAAATTTTGGATATAAAAGTATTTGGGAGGTAAAATATGCAGAAGTTTCAGAGGGATTGGATTTAGGGGATGAGGGATAGGGATAAGTCAAATATAATTCCTAGGTGTTTGGCATGAACAGGTTTAGTGGACATATTAACTTAATACAGAAAATAGAACCCATTGAACATTAAACTCTATAGGACTTCATTTTTTTCCCCATCATTTAGTGTAGGCTCATGATTTTTGTATAACTGTAATCAGTGAAGCAAAAAGCTTGAAAATTTTGGTGTTATTCTTAACATTATTTCACACAAATAAGTCTATATATCAACATAATATATAATCCTTGTCTTTTTCATGATTATATCATTCTTACACATTCCTCTGGTATTCTTTTTTTATTTCAAGAAAAAAAATTAAATATAATAATGTTACATGCAATAAACACCAATTATTCAAGAAAAATGATCTTACATATAATAATATTACATGCAATAAACAATATTTCAAGAAAAAAGGATTTTAATTATAATAATATTACCAAAACTGTACTAACATAGCATGAAACCACAAAAGTTGTAGGAAATATTAAAAATCTGCAAATAACAGGATTACCTCTATTATGTTCTAAAATATTTTTCCCTCTGGCTCTATTTTTGTTCATCAGTTTATGTTGTTCATTATATTCTATAAATGAGTGAGATCATATGATACTATCTTTCTCCAACTGACTTATTTTGCTTGGCATAATGCTCTCCAGGTCCATCCATGCTGTTGCAAATGGTTAAGAATTCCTTCTTTTTCACAGCAGCATAGTATTCCATTGTGTAGATGTACCACAGTTTTCTAATCCACTCATCTGCTGATGGGCACTTAGGCTGTTTCCAAATCTTAACTATTATAAATTGTACTGCTATGAATATAGAGGTGCATATATCCTTTCTGATTGGTGTTTCTGATTTCTTGGGATATATTCCTAGAAGTGAGATTATTGCGTCAAATGGGAGTTCCATTTTTAGTTTTTTGAGGAAACTCCATACTGTCTTCCACAGTGGCTGCACCAGTCTGCATTCCCACCAGCAGTGCAAGAGGGTTCCGTTTTCTCTGCTTCCTCATTAGCACTTGCCATTTGTTGATTTATTGATTGCCATTCTGACAGGTGTGAGATGGTACCATATTGTCATTTTGATTTGCATCTCTCGTATGATTAATGACTTTGAGAATGTTTTCATATATCTGTTGGCTTCTTTTTGTCCTCTGGTATTATTCTTATCACCCCAACTTCAAATTTGTATTTAAAAAAACCACAAAACTCTATTACTTTAATTTTCAGCCAATTCTATACTATTTTCCCAGGTCTGTTTTTCATCTTTATCAAATAATTATTAAACAACTTTACCTTCTAGGTACTGACCCCATCATTTTATTATTTTTTAAAATATTGTGCAACTTTGGAGGTAATGTTGGAGCAGATTAGGTGCATGAAACACCTAAAAGTATTGAGGAAGTTTTGTCTAATTGAGTTTCAAATATTCGATTAGACCACTTTACAATTAATGCTGTCATACATAATATGAATTAACTAATGGTTCATAGCTATCTTCATGTTTGGCTAGAACTATAGGATTGTTGTACCACATGAGTATACGTATGAAGGTGCTTCATAGCTTTATAATAATCCATTTTTCAGATTATTATAGTGTTATCCTGGAACCTTTGTTTAGAAACATTCAGTCTTTGATAGCTACCCAAATAAAACTTATGTGCCTTCTGTGGCTGTTATTTTTCAGCTGAGCATATTGTTTAAGGTGTTGTTGTTTTTAAAATTCAGAAAGTCTTTAAGTGCTTCTTTTGTTATCCTTGCTTATTTCCTCTATGAATGGCACTATATCTGCTTTCATCCATCCTTTTTATTTACTTTGCCAAGATCTATCTTGCCATTTAAAGTTAAGTGGAACTCATAGAAGATACTAATGAAAAACTCCAAAAAGCTATTGGGCTTTCCATAGTAGCATATGATTGATAGTCATGAAAAAGATAAGATGCCAAATTCCAATGCTTCTGTTTAATCTGGAACTATACTTAAGTTGTAAAGTCCTGGCAGGGTTATATTTATGCTCTTGTTATCACTGCATTCAGGCACATGGTTTAATAATTAAATGTCTCTATAAAGCTTGTTCTAAAAACAGCAGTCCTTTTTACCCACTTTCTCCAGAGGCACCTATATTTAGCCTTTTATTGTTATATTTTGATACTTATCTCATTATATCTGAATAAATATTTATTACCATGTTTTGATTTTTAAGTTTTAGACATCTGTTAACACCTCACTATAGCATATGAGGATTTTGCTCTTTTTTTCAAATACACACTCATACCTAAACCATACACATGCACTCTTCCCATCCTTTAATTTTTCTATCCTATCTAATAAAAGGGTAATATGCAAATTAACCATCACTCTGTCACAAAGATGGCGGCGCCCAGTCCTCTCAGCCCTGCGGGAGTCCCCCAATCCTGGGGGGGAGCCGCTGAGAGTGGGCAGCGTGAGTGGCCTGGCAGAATGCTTGCTGCGTCACCGCGGTGATGAGGCAAGTGTTCTACGTTCAGCTGCGGATAGGCCTCTGGGCAGCGGGCATGGAGCGGCCAGGCCCCACAAAGAGCTACCGATGCATGGATTCTGGTGGGGTTCCTGCAGCCCCATGGGGGTCCCGGCATCCGCTTCTTGTGGCTTCTGCTGGGGTTTCCGTGGCCCCACTTGTCCGGAGGCAGGGCATCGGGGCAGCACTCCAGGACTCAGGGCTGTCCCGCGGCGTGCTGGCCACGCGTGGCGGGACTCCAGGACTCGGACCAGAGGGGCAGAGCTTGGAACTGTGGGAAGGAGCGCAGGTGCCGGCCCTGTGGGTAGGGGCATGGCCTTGGCCTAGCCCAGAGATTGTGGGAGGGGTAAACTCAGGCACAGGAATTCTAGAGTTAAAAGCAGGGACATGGGCACAAAGGACAGATGTGGAGTCAGCAGAATGCGGGTGAACACCAGTAGAGAGGAGGGGCCACAGAGTAGTGTACGCAAAGATGTACCCTGAACGTGAGGATGTGCCCCGTCCGTAGGGCATAGCTTTGCTGCCCTCAGAGGCATCACAAAGATAGTCATGCTAGAAGGAGGTTTGAACCCAGGTGGAGGGCACGGGTGGAGCCAAGTTACTGTGCACGTGCTCAAGACTGTAGAAGAGGCTCTGAGCAAAGTTGAGGTGCCCTTAGGGGACGTAGCCAGGGTGTGGCTTAAGGCATTGTTGAGTGGATGGGGGCGTAATGTGAATAAGCAAAATGATGTGACTGGTGTGAGGGGCGTAACAAGGTGTAAAGGGGTGTAGCCAAGATGGCTGCCTACATGAACCTCATCCCAGTAGCAAGTGCAGGAATTTGTGCTCAGAGCATTTGGGTAAGGTCCCATGGTATGTGGGAGGGTGGGGGGGAGCTGAGGAAGGGCTCCCGAATCTTGCACAATATTGCGCAATGGGTCACTAGTTATAAGTATAATAGGCTTTGCCTATGTAAACACAAATCACAGATGAGCCAGTCACTATACTATGTACTTTCAATTTCCTCTAAAACTTTGCATTTTTTTGGAATTAATAATCATTTTTTGTTTATTTCTTTGGGCTATTATCACTAATTCACCAATTTATTCTTCACCTATTGTTTCTAAATATTTTATTTATTTATTTATTTATTTATTTATTTATTTATTGAATTTATTACAGTAAAGGGAGCATAAATGGTGATGGAAGGAGACTTAACTTGGGGTGGTAAACCCACAATACAATATACAAATGATGTATTGTAGAAATGCATATCTAAAACCTATATAATTTTTATTAACCAATGTCACTCCACCTATTTTTAAAATATGCTTTCAATTCATTTGGATACAGGAAGTCCTTGTATTTTCTTTCATGTCCTATTAGCCATATATTTTACTCTTTGTTCTACTGAGTTTTCCATTTCTGATTTCTTTTTTTTTCATTTTCCAAGAGCTCTGTTTTTAATTCTCAAAATCTTCTTTTAAAAATAGCATTTCATTATCTACACTAATAAAAGAGAAACATGCAAATTAACCATCACTTTACTACACCCACAAGCCACGCCCACCAGCCAATCAGGAGCGAGTATGCAAATTAACCCAACTAAGGTGGTGGCCGGCCATGGAGCTGGAGCAAGCAGGAGGCTTGGGTTGCCCCAGCAATGGAGGAAGTCAAGCTTCCCGCCGGCCCTGGCCAGCCCTGGCCTCCCTCAAGGAGGCGCTGAAAAAAAAAAGAAAAAGAAAAAAAGGAGGGGCTGGGACCTTGGGTCGCCGGGGGGTCATCAGGCCAAGATGGGATGGCAGGGGCCGTTGGGGGTAAGCAGACCAGCAGGGGGGCCAGTTGGGGGTTAGCAGGTCATCAGTGGTGGTCAGTTGGAGGTGATCAGGACAGTGGGGGGGCACTTTGGAGTGAGCAGGCCAGCAGGGGGACAGTTGGGGGTGAGCAGGCCAGTGAGGAGGGAAGGTGGGGGCAAGAAGGCCAGCAGGGAGGGCTGTTGGGGTGATCAGGCTGGTGGGGGGGCACTTGGGGGCAAGCAGGCCAGTGGCGGGGGGCAGTTGGGGATGAGCAGGCCAGCAGGCAGAGTGGTTAGGGGAAATCAGGCAGGCAGGCAGGCAGGTGAGTGGCTGGAGCCAGCAGTCCTAGTTTGTGAGAGGGATGTCTGACTGCTGATTTAGGCCTCATCCCTGTAAACCAGCAGTAGGACATCCTTTGAGGGGTCCCAGATTGGAGAGGGTGTAGGCTGGGCTGAGGAACACCCCCCCTCCATGCACGAATTTTGTGCACCAGGCCACTAGTTTTTTTATATTTGCAATATCTTCTATAATATCACTTGGGATATGATTATAGTTATAATTATTCTCTCTGCATGTGACAAAGAAAATTCATCGCCTCCTGATATCTTGAAAATGTGGAAATGTTTAGGTAGCAGGTGGTAAGGGCAGATTTTTCAGATAAGGAACTTGGACTTTTGTTAAAAGTAAAACAATTAGCTAGGACATCTTGGAAGTCAGACCACATGCTGCTGACTGAGCCTGAAGTGTTATAGAAATTGTTTTTTAAATGCAAATGTCAGTATATCTTTGGCTTTGTGCTGTTTTAGCTACTGAGTTGTCTTAACAAGGGACACAATGCAGTCCAGAGATAGCCAAAGAGAGGCTTGTGGTTTGCAATCTAATTTTATTAAAATTCCTATAATTTTTAGAACTTTCAGAGTTGAAAAAAATGACAACCATGTTTAATAATCCAAAATAAAATAATGGTAGTCAATAAGACAGTATTAGCAGGAGATAAAATGTTGGCCCCACCCACTTTTCAGGATGTTCCACTTAAGAATTCTCTTCCTGATGATGGGATTCAGCAATAAACAAAGTAAGGGAATTTCTCTCCCACTTAAAACTATTTTTTAGATGACTTCCAGGTGTCCACCATTGAGTTGAAGTAGAAAAGGTCAGCCAAAAACACAGAGGCCAATAAATTTAAAAACAAAACAGGTACAGGATTAAAAACTTAGCCAGGAAAATATATTTGAATTGCTTACTCTCCCGTGGGGCTGACCAGAAGTAATGATACTTGAAGTCTGGAATTGTCTTTATTGTTGTGTGCTTCTTTTCCTGTTTTCTTGAGATATATTTTACTTATTTAACCTTGTGTAAATTGTACAATGTGTTGGTGTGATACACTGATGAAATAAAGACCTCCCCAAAATGAATTAATGTGTTATGTTCATGAATTGGAACATTCAATATTCTCAATATATCAATGCTCCTGATAATGATCCTTATATTTAATGCAAACCCAGCTGTTATGCCCAGAGTTCGGGGTCCCCAATAATCAACCACCAGGGAGCCTTTTCTCCGATGCAAAAGCAAAGAGTATTTATTCAAACCCGGGTTTGGTTCCCAGTCACTTTTTTTTTCCAATTTTTTTTTATTAAGGTATTATATGTGTACATATCTTACCATTGCCCCCCCCCCACCCCACTCCCATATATGGCCTCACCCCCCAGAGTTTTGCGTCCATTGGTTATGTTTATATGCATGCATACAAGTCCTTTGGTTGATCTCTTATCTTCCCCACCTCTCCCTAACCTTCCTGCTGTAATTTGACAGACTGTTTGATGCTTTACTGCCTCTGTATCTATCTTTTTGTTCAAGTTTATAATTTTCTTTATTATCCATAAATGAGTGAGATCATGTGGTATTTTTCTTTCATTGACTGGCTTATTTCACTCAGCATAATGTTCTCCAATTCCATCCAGTTTGCTGCAAATGGTAAGAATTCCTTCTTTTTTATGGCAGCATAATATTCCATTGTGTAGATGTACCATAGTTTTCTGATCCAGTCATCTGCTGATGGGCACCTAGGCTGTTTCCAGATCTTAGCTATGGTGAACTGTGCTGCTATGAACATAGGGGTGCATATATCCTTTCTTATTGGTGTTCCCAGTTTCTTAGGATATATTCCTAGGAGTGGGATTACTGGGTCAAATGGGAGTTCCATTTTAAGTTTTTTGAGGAAACTCCATACTGTTCTCCACAGTGGCTGCACCAGTCTGCATTCCCACCAGCAGTGCACGAGGGTTCCTTTTTCTCCGCATCCTCGCCAACACTTGCCGTTTGTTGATTTGTTGATGATAACCATTCTGACAGGTGTGAGATGGTACCGCATTGTTGTTTTGATTTGCATCTCTCGGATAATTAGTGACTTTGAGCATGTTTTCATGTGTCTCTTGGCCTTCCTTCTGTCTTCTTTTGAAAAGATTCTATTTAGGTCCGTTGCCCATTTTTTTATTGGATCATTTATCTTCCTTTTTTTAAGTTGCATAAGCTGCCTGTAGGTGTTGGAGATTAAACATTTATCAGTGATTCAAGCTGTATTACAAAGCCACTATTCTCAAAACAGACTGGTACTGGCACAAGAACAGACATATAGATCAATGGAACAGAATAGAGAATCCAGATATCGACCCAAACCACTATGCTCAATTAATATTTGACAAAGGAGGCACGAACATACAATGGAATAAAGACAGTCTCTTCAATAAATGGTGTTGGGAAAATTGGACAGATACATGCAAAAAAATGAAGCTAGATCACCAACTTACGCCATACACAAAAATAAACTCAAAATGGATACAGGACTTAAACATAAGACGGGAAACCATAAAAATACTAGAGGAATCCACAGGCAGCAAAATCTCAGACATATGCCAAAAGAACTTCTTCACTGATACTGCCCCTAGGGCAATGGAAGCTAAAGAGAAAATAAACAAATGGGACTACATCAAAATAAAAAGCTTTTGCACAGCAAAAGAAAATATCAACAAAATAACAAGAAAGCCCACTGCATGGGAGAACACATTTGCAAATGGTATCCCAGTCTCTTTCTGATGCAGCAGTGGGGCAAGAGAGCGAACCCCTGGAGAACGATAAGTTATAAAGGGTTGGTCATTTGGGTGGGCTTAGGGAAGTGACGTGGGTTACAGAGATTGCCTAATTTGGACTGAGTTTATTTCTCTACATTCTTATTGGCAGGTTTATGCAACTGTTACATTTTCGCGGTTTTCTAAGAAAAAGGTGTCATATACATAGTTACACAGGATGGACGGTACAGTACATTTTGTACTGTCTTGCTCTGCCTTTTCACCAGCCAAAATCTTAGCAAGGTACTTTGTAGTTATCAACAAGCCAATTCTAGAATTTATATGAAAAGCAAAAAAAAAATTAGAATAGCCAAAAATTTTGAAAAAGAATAAAGTTGCCGAAAACCGGTTTGGCTCAGTGGATAGAGCGTTAGCCTGCGGACTGAAAGGTCCCGGGTTCGATTCCGGTCAAGGGCATGTACCTTGGTTGCGGGCACATCCCCAGTAGGGGGTGTGCAGGAGGCAGCTGATCGATGTTTCTCTCTCATCAATGTTTCTAACTGTCTATACTTCTCTCTTCCTCTCTGTAAAAAATCAATAAAAAAAAGAAAAATAATAAAGTAGGAGTACTCACACATTGTGAATTCAGAACTTACTGTAAAGTTACAGAAATTAAGGCAATGTGGTATTTCTGAAAGGACAGACTTATAAATTAGTGGAACAAAAGACAGAATCCATAAGCAAAGGTGTGAAGGAGAAAGAGTAATCTTTCCTTTTTTTACCGTATTCCTTTAAAAAGTGTTTTAATCACTAAACCATATTACCTGGCCAGTTGCAAAACACTGTAAGAACTATGTAAAAAAAATTAGAAACTAAGAAAATCTAAATGAAAAAAAATCTTAAGACAAGTGCTTGTAAATAAATACAGCTTACAGAAGCACAAATATGCCACAATGTTTCTTGCCTTCTTCCATGCAAAGTATATAGCTAATTAATATGAAAACAGTATCCAGCATATTAAGATATACTAGGATATTATTAGATGGGACTGATACAAGCACCTAAAAGGAAAAATAAAACACCACTAGAGCTTAGATATAACATTGCAGCATCTTAGCAAGATTTAATATGATTTGATGTTTTAATAAAGAAAAAAAGTAGAGGTAATTAAATTTTCTCACTCAGAATATAAGATGAAACTCTCATCCATCTTTAAATTAGTGGTCATATGAATACTAAAAATTTAATATTTTCATAATCTGATAAATAATACTTTCATTTTCTAACTTTTCAAAAGAGTAATCTTTTCAACAAAATGGACATCCAAATGCAGAAAGGTAACCTTGATCCTTGACCCATACCTTGCATTTTATGCAAAAATTAATTCAAAGTGGACTATAGACCTAAAGGTAAAACTAAAAACTAATATTTCCAGAAGAAAACATAGAAAAAAATCTGTTAGCCTCAGTTAAAATTTTTTTTATTATGACACTAAACAAAAAAAATCCATAGGGGAAAATCTGACTTCATCAAAATTTAATATTCTGCTTTGTGAAAGATGCTAAGGAATGAGAAGACAAGACAAAGACTGGGAGATAATATTTGCAAAGAGTATACCTGGTCGAACACCTGGATGTAGAATATGCAAAAAATTTTAAAAACAATAAAAAGAAAACAAACACCACAAATATAAAGGAGTACAAATTTTGGACAGACACATCACCAAAGAAGATATACAAATATGAAAAAAACACATGAAAAAATGCTCAGCATCATAGTCATTAGTGAAATGCAATTTTAAATCACAATGGTATACTGATAGGTATTTATCAGGTTGGCTAAAATAAAAAAAATAATTACTGGCACACAATGTGCTGGTGAAGATGAGGAGCAACTAGAACTCTCATGCATTGCTGGTGAAATGAAAAATGGCAAAAGTCTCTTTGGAAATAGCTTGTCAGTTTCTTATAAATTTAAACATATACTTACCATACAACCCATCAATCCCACTCCTAAGTATTTAGGCACAACAATAAAGACTTATGTTCCAGCAAAAACTTGTATGTAAATGTTCATAGTAGTTTATTTTTTGTGATCCCCCTGAACTGGAAACAATCCAAATGTTCTTCAATTGGTGATTAAAGAAATAAAAAAAGTTTCATCTATACAATGGAATACATCTCAGCAACAAAAGAGAATGAAATATTGACACAAGCAACAGCATGGATACATTATGTTAAGTGAAAGAAGCCAGACACAAAGTATGCATATTATATAATTCCACTTATAAGAATCCTGGAAAAGGCAAAATAATAGGGACAGAGAACACATCAGTAGTTGCCAGGGGCTGGAGTTTTGGAGAAGGCTTGACTACAAAGGGGCACTAGAAGTATAGAATGTGGTGGTGGTTATATAGCTGCATGTATTTTAAAAACAATAAATGGGTTAAAAAAAAGAGTAAAATTTCCTGAATGTAAAATATACATCAATTTATAAGTATATGAGAATTAGAACAACAACAACAAAAAAGCCTGTGAATATTTAACCCCTTAGCCTCCCTCCTGCACTCCCAAGTTTTCATATATAGAAAATGGGCTAGAGAAGAGGAGAAAAAATGGCGATGGAATAGAGTCGTGTTTGGAGTCTGGTCCTGGGGCGGAGAGTAGGAGCAGCAGAGGTTCACAGGGGGAGTGTATATTGGCAAGCCAAGGGACAGCTAAACTCCAGGAGAAGGCAGGGGAGTGCTGGGCAGGGTCCCCCTGACCGTGCAGCACCCACAGGGGCTGGGTCTCCTCCCGGAACTGTGGGCTCACCGGGCGCCTAGCCATCTTGCAAGGAAAGGAGGATTTTATTGGAAACCTGACTTTCCGCGACAACTGCAAACACTGAACAGCTGCGAGCACCAGAACACCGGTCCCCTATCGGCGCAAACATTCGGATTCAAAGGAACTCTTCACTGCACCACGGAAAGGTCAGATTTCGCCTGAAATAAGGTGTGGTTTCTAATCCCCACGGTGGGAGGGAAGCGTGCGAACCTTAGGACCGGCAGGAACCGGGAGGTCTGTGCCTAGAAAAATCGGCAGCAGTTGGAGCTGTCATGATCCGTGAATGTGGAAGGGGGTCCTCTGAGCTGCTAACAGAAGTGACCTCTTAAAAGCAACTCATTTTAATCTGACGAGGATGGTCAGACTAAGAATTTTCAAAGGAGTGCAGGCTACTTAGTCTGGCGCACAGACCCACTGTCCGCACACTTGGGCTCTTTCTGACTCTGATTACTAAGCCCAATACATAGGAAAACCCAGGTGGAAAAACCCTGAAAGACTGCAGGGGGAAGTTGTTTTTCCGGAACCTGAGGAGCAGAGCTGGGTGTGACCAATCGGAGAGGCAGCTCTGAGGCGCACACCTCCACAAACCAGTAGTGAGTGCCATAGAGGGGGAAAAAAAAAAAAAGCTAGAGAGGCCCGGAAGTCAATTCAGAAACACTGCCACCCAGGGGGTGAAACGCTAATTGTCTATGGTGTAATCAAAAATAAACATGAGAAATTAAGACACGGCCGGCTTAAAAAGCAGGACTGGCTTACAACACTGAGGAGCAGTGGAACGAAGCTGAACTGAAATACCGCCCAGACTGGGAAACAGGCATACCAAACAGAATAATAGAGGAAGTGAATGACAGCCGCTACTGCACATTTTAGTCTTCCTATTTTTTAATTTTTAATTCTTTTTTCAATCTTTTTCAATTTTTTTATTCTAATTTTTTTTATTTTCATTTTTTGCATCTTTTACTTAAGAAAATAAATTTTTTTCTTTTTCCTCACTTGATTTTCACCTTTTTAATTATTACATTTTTATTTTCAATCAGCATTATTATTACTATTATTTTACTTTTTTTTTTTTAAATGTCATTTGATTTTCTCTTTCTTTTATTTTGGGATTAGTGTCCTACATTCTATTTGCATCTTTCCCTTACCCTATCTCAATGCTAACATTATGCCATCACTCTCCTCCTAACCTTTCCCCTTTTGGTCTCCTGTTTATCTTAACCCTTTCTGGCTTTAGATTTTCCCTACTTTTTCAGTTTACCCTCTGCTAAAATTTCACCCTACTTATATATCTAATTCCCAACCCCCTGCTCCAAATCCATACATACCTCTCTCTACGCTACCTTAAAAAAATTATTTTTCTCTCTGGCCTTTTGTTGTTGTTTGCTTGAATGTTGATTAGATTGAATTTTTATGCTTTTTTATGAGATTGTTTTGATTATTCTTTTTGTTTGTTTGGTTGGTTCTTTTGTTTGCTTTGTTTTTTACTTTTGTTTTCCCTTGCCTCACTTGGTATTAGTTGGTGTTGCAGTTTGTATTAATCTTCAGGCTCGTGTTGCTGGAATTTGCTGGGATTAGTGGTTGTTCTAGTGGAGTTTACTCCCCATATATATAGTTTGTTCCCCTTTTCTCTCTTAGTATCGTTCTTGTCTCTCTTACTTTTTTTTCGTTTCTTTTTTTTTCTGCTCTTTTCCCAAGTTCAGATTCACACTCTTTTTTGTTGTTGTTGTTCTTTCTTTTTACTCTCCCTCTTCCACTCCTATTACCTAATTTGTCTTTCTCTGGTGGTTACCTTTATTGGAGGTTATGGATATCGTGAATACAATTCTGTACAGTGACTTGTGTGTTGTGCCTGGTTGTGTTGTATTTTGTACATTTAAATCAACGCCAGAGAGAGACAACTATATAATCAGACATCCAGAGAAGAGAGACCATGGGGAGACAAAGAAATAGCCCCCATAGGAAAGAAAAGCAGGCATCACCAGAAAAGGAAGTAAACGAATTAGAGGCAAACAACCTATCAGAGAAAGAATTCAGAGAAATGGTCATAAGGTGGCTGAAAAGGATGGAAGACAAATTCGACAATATGAGTAAGAACCAAGAGGAAATGAAGAAGAACCAAGAAGAAATGAAAAATGACATCGCTGCTGTAAAGAACTCAATAGAAAGCATCAAGAGTAGACTAGAAGAAGCAGAGGACTGCATAAGTGAGCTAGAAGACAAGATGGAAAAAAATACCCAATTACAACAGCTTTTAGAAACAAAAATTAGAAAGCATGAGGAGAGCCTAAGGGAACTTCGGGACAACACAAAACAAAACAACATCAGGATAATAGGGGTACCAGAAGGAAAGGAAACGGAGCAAGGAATAGAAAACCTGTTTGAAGAAATAATAACAGAAAACTTCCCTGATATAGGGAAGAAAAACCCCACACAAATCCAAGAAGCTCACAGAGTTCCAAGCAAAATGAACCCCAAAAGACCGACGCCAAGGAACATTATAATTAAGTTGGCAAACACCAACGACAAAGTAAGAATCTTAAAAGCAGCCAGAGAGAGACAGACAGTTACATACAAAGGAACCCCCATCAGACTAGCAACTGATTTCTCAACAGAAACTCATCAGGCCAGAAGGGAATGGATGAAATATACAAAGTCATGCAAAGGAAGGGTCTCAATCCAAGAATACTGTACCCAGCAAGGCTATCAATCAAAATTGAAGGTGAAATCAGGAGCTTCACAGACAAAAAAGGGCTAAGGGAGTTTATCACGACCAAACCAGCAATGAAAGAAATGCTAAAGGGTCTGCTGTAAAAAAAAAAAAAAAAAAAAGAAAAAAAAAAGAAATAGGAAGGAAAGAAGGAACACAGGGGTATAGAATAAGAATGGCGACAAATAAGTACCTATCAAAAATAACTTTAAATGTAAATGGATTGAATGCCCCAATCAAAAGACACAGGGTAACAGATTGGATAAGAAAACAAAACCCATATATCTGCTGTCTACAGGAAACCCACCTCAAAAAAAGGACGCATACAGACTGAGAGTAAAGGGATGGAAAAAGGTTTTCCAGGCGAATGGAAATGAAAAAAAAGCTGGGGTAGCAATACTTATATCTGACAAAATAGACTTAAAGTAAATGCCATAACAAGAGTTAAGGAAGGCCACTTCATAATAGTAAAAGGGGAAATCCAAAAAGAAGAAATAATTTTGGTAAACGTATATGCACCCAATATAGGAGCACCCAAATACATAAAAAAACTCCTGGAGGATATCAAGGGAGAGATTAATAGCAATACAATCATAGTAGGAGACTTTAATACCACACTATCACCATTGGACAAATCCTCTAAACAAAAAATCAGCAAAGAAACACCAATCCTGAATGACTCACTAGACCAGATGGAATTAATCGACATGTTCAGAACATTTCACCCCAAAGCCACAGAATATACATTCTTCTCAAGTGCACATGGGTCATTTTCAAAGATAGACCATATGTTAGGACATAGGTAAAGTCTCTCCAAATTCAAGAAGATAGAAATCATATCAAGTATCTTCTCAGATCACAATGGCATAAAACTGGAAATCAACTACAGTAAAAACAACCCAAAGAAATCAAACACATGGAGACTAAACAGCATGCTATTAAACCATGACTGGGTTACCAAAGACATCAAGGAAGAAATAAAAAACATCATGGCAACAAATGACAATGAAAACACAACAATCCAAAATCCATGGGACACAGCAAAAGCAGTCCTGAGATGGAAGTTCATAGCTCTACAAGCCTACTGCAAAAAACAAGAAACAATGGTAATAAATTACCTAACCCAACAACTCAAAGAGTTAGAGAGAGAGCAACAAGAAAAGCCCAGTGTAAGCAGAAGGAAAGAAATAATAAAGATCAGAGTGGAGATAAATGACATAGAGACCAAAGAAACAATACAAAAGATCAACAAAACCAAGAGCTGGTTCTTTGAAAGAATAAACAAGATTGATGAACCTCTAGCCAGGCTCACCAAGAAGCAAAGAGAGAGGACCCAAATAAACAAAATCAGAAATGAAAGAGGTGAAATAACAACAGACCCCGACGAAATACAAAGGATTGTTACAAAATACTACGAACAACTCTATTCCAACAAACTGGGATACCTGGAGGAAATGGACATATTCCTAGACAAATACAACCTTCCTAACTCAATCAGGAAGAATATAAACAGCTCAACAGGCCAGTAACTATGGAAGAAATTGAAGCAGTCATCAAAAAGCTTCCGGCAAAGAAAAGCCCGGGGCCAGACGGCTTCACAGGAGAGTTTTACCAAACTTTCAAGGAAGAACTAAAACCTATCCTCCTCAGACTATTCCAAAAAATTCAAGAGGAAGGAACACTTCCAGGCTCCTTCTATGAAGCCAGCATCACCCTAATACCAAAACCAGATAAAGACAACACAATGAAAGAGAATTACAGACCAATATCCCTCATGAACACAGATGCCAAAATCCTCAACAAAATCCTAGCAAATCGGCTCCAGCAATACATCAGAAAGATCATATATCATGACCAAGTAGGATTTATCCAAGGAATGCAAGGATGGTACAATATCCGCAAATCAATAAATGTGATACATCACATAAACAAATTGAGAGATAAAAATCATATAGTCATATCAATAGATGCAGAAAAAGCATTTGACAAAATCCAACACCCTTTCTTGATAAAAACTCTCAACAAGGTGGTTATAGAAGGATCATACCTCAACATAATAAAAGCTATATATGATAAACCCACAGCAAACATCATACTCAATGGGCAAAAACTAAAACCATTTCCCCTAAGAACAGGAACAAGACAGGGATGCCCTCTCTCACCACTCCTGTTTGACATAGTACTGGAATTATTAGCTATCGCAATTAGGCAAGAAGAAGAAGTAAGAGGCATCCATATTGGAAAAGAAGAAGTGAAGCTGTCCTTATTTGCAGATGACATGATATTGTACATAAAAAACCCAAAGATTCCATAAAAAAACTAATAGACTTAAATGAATTCGGCAATGTAGCGGGATACAAAATTAACGCCAAGAAATCTATGGCATTTCTATACACCAATAGTGAACTTACAGAAAGAGAGACTAAAAAAGCAATCCCATTTACCATCGCACACAAAAAAATTAAGCTACCTAGCAATAAACTTAACTAAGGAGGTAAAAGACCTATACGCGGAAAACTACAGGACACTGTAAAAAGAGATAGAGGAAGACGTAAACAGATGGAAGAACATACCATGTTCATGGATTGGTAGAATTAACATCATTAAAATGTCTATACTACCCAAATCAATCTACAGATTCAATGCCCTCCCCATCAAAATACCAACAGCATATTTTACAGACCTAGAAAGAACTCTCCAAAAATTCATCTGGAAATAAAAAGAGACCCCGAATAGCTACAGCAATCCTGAGAAAGAAGAATAAAGTAGGAGGGATCTCATTACCAGATTTCAAGCTGTATTACAAAGCCACTGTTCTCAAAACAGCCTGGTACTGGCACAAGAACAGACACATAGATCAATGGAATAGAATGGAGAATCCAGATATCGACCAAAACCACTATGCTCAATTAATATTTGACAAAGGAGGCATGAACATACAATGGAGTCAAGACAGTCTCTTCAATAAATGGTGTTGGGAAAATTGGACACACACATGCAAAAAAATGAAACTAGATCACCAACTTACACCATACACAAAAATAAACTCAAAATGGATACAGGACTTAAACATAAGACGGGAAACCATAAAAATACTAGAGGAATCCACAGGCAACAAAATCTCAGACATATGCCAAAAGAACTTCTTCACTGACACTGCCCCTAGGGCAATGGAAGCTAAAGAGAAAATTAACAAATGGGACTACATCAAAATAAAAATCTTTTTTTACAGCAAAAGAAACAATCGACAAAACAACAAGAAAGCCCACTGCATGGGAGAACATATTTGCAAATGCTATCACTGATAAAGTTTTAATCTCCAACATCTACAGGCTGCTTATGCAACTTAATAAAAGGAAGATAAATGATCCAATAAAAAAATGGGCAACGGACCTAAACAGAATATTTTCAAAAGAAGACAGAAGGAAGGCCAAGAGACACATGAAAACATGCTCAAAGTCACTTATTATCCGAGAGATGCAAATCAAAACAACAATGAGGTACCATCTCACACGTGTGAGAATGGCTATCATCAACAAATTAACAAATGACAAGTGTTGGCGAGGATGCGGAGAAAAAGGAACCCTTGTGCACTGCTGGTGGGAATGCAGACTGGTGCAGTCACTGTGGAGAACAGTATGGAGTTTCCTCAAAAAACTGAAAATGGAACTCCCATTTGACCCAGTAATCCCACTCCTGGGAATATATCCAAAGAAACTAGAAACACCAATCAGAAAGGATATATGCACCCCTATGTTCATAGCAGCACAATTTACAATAGCTAAGATTTGGAAACAGCCTAGGTGCCCGTCAGCAGATGACTGGATCAGAAAACTGTGGTACATCTACACAATGGAATACTATGCTGCCATAAAAAAGAAGGAATTATCATCATTTGCAGCAACCTGGATGGAATTGAAGAACATTATGCTAAGTGAAATAAGCCAGTCAATGAAAGAAAAATACCACATGATCTCACTAATTTATGGATAATAATGAACATTATAAACTGATGAACAAAAAGATAGATTCAGAGACATTAAAGCAACAAACAGACTTTCAAATTACAGGGGGAAAGTTAGGGAGAAGTGGGGGAGATAAGAAATCAAATGAAGGACATGTATGCATGCATATAAGCATAAACAATGGACGCAAAACTCTGGGGGGTGAGGGCATGTATGGGTGTGGGGTGGGGGGGGCAATGGTAAGATATGTACACATATAATACCTCAATAAAAGAAAAGAAAATGTGCTATAAAATCTCTCAAGCCCCCATCCACCTAACTTCCACTTTCTATATACCCATGGAAGAAAATAGGCAAGGAAAAATCATCAAAGTGTAGAGCTGGGGAATATGAAAGAAAAGATGAGAGAAATGTTACTATAGAGCAAAATTAGGGACTTTAAGATGAATTTCACTACTAAGATAAGGAGGGAATCACTACAACATATTCTCATTCTTACCTTGCTTGAATGGAAGCTTTTACTGTATTTTATATTGTTCTTATGCTACCATTTTTATTGGCTGTTTTGAGGGTGGAGTAAGGAGAGAAAGTAACGGGTCATTTACATGAAGTTGGCTCTATAGCATATCTAATATACTGCATGGCCTGTTGACTCCAGTTGATTATTTGTTTTGGTTGCAGTCTTTCATAAGAGAAAGTTATCAGGTTAACATTGGTTGTCTGCTCATATTAAAGATTGAGGAACTAAAATGTTGGTTGAGGACTTATTTTTCTGGTAATTATAGATTTGGTAAGGCACATTAATTCTCCCACTGAGGACAACCACAAAAAATACATAATATGTCTTAAAATCTTCACTGGATCAGAAATAAACAAAGTAGTGAAGAAAAACTGGAATTGGATCAAAGGAGTAAATGGAAATCTAGAAATAAGAGCTGCCCTTTTGGGGTTGCTCTTCCCCTTGGATGTTGTCAATTCTACAAGGCCTGGATGGCAAAGATACAAAATCTAGACAGGCAAAAGAGTTCAAGACCTGCAAATAGCTAGGAGGCATGGGTAATCCTATATATTTTGGGTTGGGACCCTGAAGGCTCTACCATAGAAGTAAGGGTATCCTTGAACTAGATGACTTTAGTAAAGATTGCAGCCTAGCTTCAAATCATATCAGTTTCTGAAATTATAGTATAGTTATTTCATATTGTTATTTTTCACACGTGCTTGGCTAAAGCTAAAGCTAATTTTCTCTGGAGGAATATAACATTATCCTAAATTCCAAATTACTTCTATAAACAAATTTTAATTACAATGTTTAATAGACAATTAAATTACACCAGGAAACAAAACAATATGAAGAAGAATCAGCAGAGAAAATAGACAATGGCAAAATATCAGCAGGGGATACAGAAATACAAAGTATCACACAAAAATTTAAAAATGACTATATTTACCATGCTCGAGGAACTACAAGATAAGATGAAGAATTTCGACAGAAAATGAAAATCTATTTTTAAAAAGACATAGATATTTGAAAAATAACAAGATTGATACTTTACAATTGAGGAACTATTGTATATGAAATTAGGAATTTGGTGGATGTGTTTTAACAGCAGGTTAAGGCTCACTGAAGAGTCATTTGGTGAACTGAAAAATAGGTCAGAAAACAATATCCATATTGAAACATGAACAAAAGGTAAAAAACAAAGAAATGAACATAGAATCACAGATAATGCATGGAGAAGGTATAATATAGGTTTCACTTCAATTTCAGAATGAGGAGAGAAAATGAAGCAGCAATACTTGTGGAGATAAGGGTTTTTTAAAATATATATTTTTATTTATTTTAGAGAGAGTAAGGGAGAGGGAGAGAGAGGAACATTAATTGGTTGCCTCCCCTATGCACCCTGTCCGGGGATCAAACCCACAACCTGGGTATATGCCCTGACCGGGAATTGAACCAGCGATGTTTCAGTGCACAGGACAATGCTCAACTAACTGAGGCACACTGTCCAGGGCAATTAAGAGCTTTTTGTTTTTCAATAAATAGCGAAGGAAGAATTGGAAAGCAATTTTAAAATAAATTTTATTCTTTATACCATATGTAAAAAATTAGTTTCACAAGGAGTGTTGATCTACATCTGAAAGCCAAGAAAGTAAAGCTTCTAGATGATAATATAAGATAATATGTTTATGATATTAAGTCAGGGAAATATTTTTTAAACATTCTATAAAAGCACTGATTGGAGAAAAATTGTCCAAATTCAGAACTTCTATTCAGAAAAGCATTTGGAAAGGAAAAAGTGAAGCCATATTTGCCTACACATCTATAGAAAAAATTGGCATAACACTCACTTCCAAAGATAGGACATTCAAATGGCTAATAAACATAGAAGTTATGAGGAAAACGTAAAAATCATAATGTAATAATACAATTGATCTAACCAAATGGCTAATGCCAAGTGTTGGCAAGGATGTGTTTTAACTAAAATTCTCAGATAATGCTATGTGTAGAATAATGTGGTACAAACATTTTGCAAAACCATAAATATTTTACCATATCTATACCTTATTACCCAGAAAATGTATATTCCTAGTAAATATGTGTCATTTGGGTATAAAGAAACATGTGAAGACTATTCATAGCAGCATTGTCTCAAAGTGTGGCTCCTGGAGAAGCAGCAGTGTCTGATAAGTGTTTAGAAACACAAATTCTTGAACTCTGTCCTGGACTGATCAGAAACTCTGGAGGTATGGGCCCATAAATCTGTGTTTTAACAAGCCTTCTGGATGATTCTAACACACTCTCAAGTTTGAGAACCATTGTTCTACAATGATTAAAGTGAATGAACTATAGTAATATGCAATGACATAGATGAATCTCAAAAATATAATTTTGAGTATAAGAAGCCATATACAGTATATACTATATGATTTTACTCATATAAAGTCTAAAAATCAGGCAAAATTAAACAATAATGTTTAGGGATTCATGCTAAGATAGTATAACAAGAAAGGCAATGCTTACCATAAAAATGAGCACAGTGGTTACTTTTAGGTGAGAAAGGAGTAAGTAGAGATTGGAAGGGACTTTGGTGGGTATTCTGAGGATGGTGGCAAATTTCCTTCAACTGATTGGTGCTTATTCATGTGTTGTTTATGATAATTCATTTTGCTATACTTGTTAGTTTTCTTTTCTAATATATTATACTAGAGGCCCAGTCCCTCAGCCCAGCCTGTACCCTCTCCAATCTGGGACCCCTCGAGGGATATCCGACTGCCCATTTAGGCCCGATCCCACTGGGATGGAGCCTAAACAGGCAGTCAGACATCCCTCTCACAATCCAGGACTGCTGGCTCCCAACTGCTCACCTGCCTGCCTTCCTGATTGCCCCTAACCGCTTCTGCCTGCCAGCCCAATCACCTCCTAACCACTCCGCTGCCAGCCTGTTTGCCCCCAACTTCCCTCCTCTACTGGCCTGGTCACCCCTAACTGACCTCTCCTGCAGGGTTGATCACCTCCAACTGTCCTCCCTTGCAGGCCTGGTCCCTCTCAACTGCCCTCCCTTGCAGGCCGGGTGCCTCCCAACTGCCCTCTCCTGCTGGCCATCTTGTGGTGGCCATCTTGTGTCCACATGGTGGCAGGATCTTTGACCACATGGGGGCAGCTATATTGTGTGTTGCAGTGATGATCAATCTGCATATTACTCTTTTATTAGCTAGGATAGAGGCCTGATACAGGGGTGGGGGCCAGCTGGTTTGCACTGAAGGGTGTTCCTGATCAGGGTGGGTTCCCTTGGGGCGTGAGGTGGCCTAAGCGAGGGGCCTGTGGTGGTTTGCAGGCCGGCCATGCCCCCTGACAACCCAAGCGGAGGCCCAGGTATCTGGAATTTATTTTCCTTCTACAATTGAAACTTTGTAGCCTGGAGCGGAGCCAAGCCTGGGGCTCCCTCTGCGGCCGGCAGCCATTTCTGTTGGGGTTATAATTGAAACTTTGTAGCTTAAGCGGGTGGACCCAGCCACGGGGTGCGGAAAGCTTTGCTTCCCCTGTTGCCGGTGGCAACCCTGGCCTGCTCTCTCAAGCTCCATTCTGCTGCCATTTCTGTTTGAATTTGTTTACCTTCTATAATTGAAACTTTGTAGCTTGAGTGGAGGCTTAGGCCTGGCAAGGACAGGAGGAAAGCTTGTCTTCCTCTGTTACCTAGGAAACCTTGCTCTCTGTGGCTGTAGCCATCTTGGTTGGGTTAATTTGCATACTCGCTCTGATTGGATGGTGGACGTGGCTTGTGGGCGTGGCTTGTGGGTGTGTCAGAGGTATGGTCAATTTGCATATTGTCTATTATTAGGTAGGATAGGATATATCATATCCTATATAATAAAAGGGTAATATGCAAATAGACCAAACAACCAGTTGCTATGACATGTGCTGACCACCAGGGGTGTGTGCATAGAACATGGCATGTGTCAGCCACAGCGGGATGGTGGAGCAGGTGAGTAGGGGCAGGGCGCTGGTCACTGTTATTGGGGTGAGCCTCTGGCAGTCACTGAAAATTCTTTGCTCCCACCCGCAGCAGTCCTGCCCAGCATTTGCACCTGCTGCTGGTGCTGGCCCCACTTGCACTCACTGCCAGTGCAGGAGCCGCTGCTCACATCCACTGCTGGCCCCGATCACTCGGCACTGTTGGCAGGTGTGAATGGCAGCTGCCAGCCCCAATCTCCCCTCAGGGCTTCTCCACCTCCCCCTGCTCCTGAGGGGAGATCGGGGCTTGCAGCCGCTGCTCGCACCCGCTGACAGCGATGGCCCCACTTGCACCCGCTGCTGGTGTCGGTCACGATCTCTCAGCGCTATCAGTGGGTACGAGTGGCGGCTGCTGGCCCTGATCACCCCTGAGGGCTTCTCCACCTCCCCCTGCTCCTGAGGGGTGATCATGGCAGCAGCTGCCGTTCACACTCTCTGCCGGCGCTGGTCCCACTCGCACCTGCTGTTGGCGCTGGCCCCAATTGCTCCATGCCTTCAGTGGGTCTGAGCCGGGCCGGAGCCATCAGTGTGTAGGAGTGGCAGTGGTGGGAGTGGGGCTGCTGGCAGACAGGAGACCGGTGGCCATGGGGGGCGGGCACAGAGGATGGGCCGAGACCCACCCCTGTGGCTACCACAGCCTCATGGCCCATAGTTCCTTTCAAGGTGCACGAATTCATGCACTGGGCCCCTAGTATATATATAATATTTCACAATAATTTTTAAAAACATTGTTGGAAGTTCTATGGCATTTTGAGGAGAAACCCCAGCATTTCTTTCTCTAAAATTTTTATTTTAGAGACTGGTTAGCTTTCTAAGAAGAACCTTTAAATCTCTTGCCAGAGAAGCTTGAGATTTGCTTCCACTGTTCTGAGGACAGAGTGGGGAGAATGTGGGCTTCCCACACAGTTGACAGTTACCACTTAATCCATCTGTTTACCTGAAATATTGGTACTATTATCTGCTTTT
The DNA here is from genome assembly GCF_951640355.1 of Cnephaeus nilssonii. Classification (NCBI taxonomy): domain Eukaryota; kingdom Metazoa; phylum Chordata; class Mammalia; order Chiroptera; family Vespertilionidae; genus Cnephaeus; species Cnephaeus nilssonii. The sequence goes on from NC_137071.1 coordinate 76,344,892, forward strand.
CATTTTTTTTTTGTCTCTGGATTTATGTCTTTACACAATTCTTTTTACTGTTGCTTTAATGGGGATTCAGGAGGGGAAAAAACTAAATGTATGGATTCAATTTCCCAGCTTTTCTTGAAAGTCTCTATCATTAGGACTTTATTGCCTGCTAGAAAACTTCATAAGGAAATACTATTTTTCTTGTGTTTATAACAACCATATTACATGAGCAATATACATTCCCATTGAGAAAAACATAAATATAAGTACACAATTAGTCATCTTTAGTCTTCTTCATATTTTTCTTAATTACTAACATACTATATCTATTATTATTTCTATTTTTCACTTAACTTTGCATCAACTGTGTATTTTCTCATGTTATTTAGTCTGTAAGAGTGAAATCAGCAAGATAGCAGAATAAGAAGATCCCCTTGTTTATAACCCCTCTGCAACAATAATTTAGCATCCATCCACAAAGTTATTTTGTAGGAGCTTTGGAATCCAGGTAGTAGATTGACACCCTGGTAGAGACCAAGACTGAAGAAGACCATTTTGAGAAGGACATCCCATTCCCAAGTGGCAGGCTCTGCCACTGTTGTCCTGGCAAGAGACTAGGCAACAGCTGTGTTCTCTATGGACTCAGAAACAACCCCATTTAACCTTAGTCCTACCTCTAAGTGGCACCATCTTTCAAAGGACCTGACAGGAGTCACATCTGCCCTTTCAGGTAACAGGCCTACTAACCATGGTCTTGGTTATGGACCCTGAAACAGTCAGTAACCCAATGCTAGCCTCTCTCAGCTATGATCAGAGAGCAGTCCTGCCCACCCAGGGATCAACTGGGAGACACACCCATTTGTACTTCTAGAGGTAGATACAGAGAGCTTGGTCCAACTTTGGATCTTAAAGCAGTACTATAAACTAGCTTCATTCCCTCCCACCTATGATCCAAGAACAGTCCTACCCACTCAAAGGCCCACAAGGAGACACACTTGTCAGTGCCCCCAGAAGCAGGCCCACCAACCTGATTCTGACTGCATATCCTAAAGCAGCCCAGGAAACCAGCTCCTGATCCAGTTAGGAGAATTTCTTCCTCCCTAGGATAATCTAGGAACCCACTGGGTCCCCTTCCATTATGTGAGGACACAACAAGGTTAATTGTCTGCAATCCAGAAGAGGGCCTTCACCAGAATCTCACCATGTTGGCATCCTCAGACTTCCATCTTCTGGAACTGTGAGAAATAAATTTTTATTGTTTATAAACCTAGTTTGTATTTTGTTATAGCAACCTGAATGAACTAAGAAAGATTCTGTACAACAAGTTAAACAATCAACAAAACAAAAAGGCAATCTAGAGAATAGAAGAAAATATCTGCAAACCATACACTGATAATGGATTAATATCCAAAACCTATACAGAACTCATATAACTCAATAGCAAATAAAACAAATAATTCTATTTTTAAAATTGTCAGAGGATCTGAGTGGACATTCTTCCAAATAATAGCCAAACGGTATATGCAAAAATGCTCAATACCACTAATCATCATGGAAAAGCAAAATAAAACCATAATGAGATATTGCCTCATACCTGTTAGAATGACTATTATCGAAAGACAAGAGATAACAAGTGTTTGAGACGGTGTGAAGTAAAGAGAACTACTGATCATTGCTGGTTTGAATGTATTGGTACAGCCACTATGGAAAACAGCATGATGGTTCCTCAAAAATTTAAAAACACAACTGCTTCTGGGTACATCTCCAAAGGAAAAAAAATTAGCATTTTGAAGAGATATTTGCACTTCCATGTCATTTCAGCATTATTCACAATACTAGAGGCCCGGTGCATGAAATTCATGCACGGGGGAGGGGAGGGTCCCTAATCCTGGCCTGCACCCTCTCGCAATCCAGGACCACTGGCTCCTAACTGCTCACCTGCTTGCCTACCTGATTGCCCCTAACCACTCTGCCTGCCTGATTGCCCTTAACCACTCTGCCTGCCTGCCTGCCTGATCACCCCCCGTGCTGGCCTGGTCACCTCTAACTGCCCTCCCCTGCCAGCCTGGTCGTCCCAACTGCCCTCCCCTGCTGGCCTGGTTGCCCCTAATCGCGTCTGCCTCAGCCCCTGCCACCATGGCTTTATCTGGAAGGACGTCCAGATGGATGTCCAGTCTAATTAGCATATTACCCTTTTATTAGTATAGATGGGGGGGCAGGAATAAATAGTGATGGAAGGAGACTTGACTTGGGCTGATGAACACACAATACAGTATACAGATGATGTACTATAGAATTCTACATCTAAAACCTATATAATTTTATTAAGCAATGTCACCCAAATAAATTCAACAAAAAAGAAAAAAGTTACAATCAGTCTTGCAAGATTTCACAAGGGGAAAAAAATAAAAAGAAATATATGGAGTTTTTCCTACTAAATCCAGAAGCAACATATATATAATTTGTATAACTATATTTCCATTCTTACAAGGAACTTAATACACTTTTCCCCCAAAGCAGTTAAAAGTGCATATTTATAAATAAAAATATTTACAGAAAGATGTTCTATTGGCATTGGCTTAATGTAAGAGGTCAAAGGCACAATCTATTGAGTGGTATAAAATTAAATGGTGAGAGTTTTGTCCTAAGCTCAAGTGAGAATTTAAAACATCCATTATTCTACCTAGGGAGAAAAATCATTTATGTAATGACTTCTCAATTTTTTCCAGATAAAGTTTATCATACTACCTAACTTTACACCAAAAGGATATTAATTTTTAAAGTAATTTGATCCAAAAGAGATGTGGGTAACTCTCACTGTAAGATACTGAATTTTGTTAACTTAAAAATGTATTTAAATAATAGCACTGGCAATTTTGGAGAGAAAAAAATGAAAATAAGGTAAATGGCACTACAACCCATGGTGTTAGCTAACACCTCCATCATGTCTGTCACATAATTTTATTATTTCTTTTTCTGTGGTAAGAACATTTAAGATCCAGTCTCTTAGCAACTTTGAAGTATACAGACAGTCTTATTAACTATAATCACAATGCTGTGCATTAGAGCTCCAGAACTTATTCATCTTCTAACTGCATAATTTACACTTCTTGCTTAACAACCTGCTGAAGACATCTGTAAACACTGTCCAGTAGAACTTTTCAGAATGATGGAAATGTTCTGTTTCACACTGTCCAAACAGTAGGCACTTACTGGATTTTACATTTTTTTAAATTTTAATTAATTTAAATTTAGACAACCACATAATGATAGTGGCTACTGTATTGGACAGCACAGCTATAGAATATCTACATATTCATTTAAATAATTTGCAGAGTACTTTGTTGTATGCATGTACTGTAAGTTGTTTAGCTAATACTTAACTGGTAGAGATAAAATACTTGCAATTTTTGCTATTATAAACAACACTTCAATGAATCCTGCAAAGAAAAAAAATATTTTGAAAGCATATTGGGCTACATTACTATTCTGGTGTATTATCATTTCTCACTCTTTTGCCAGTGCTACATATAATTTATTTGATTACTCTCATAATTCAATCATAGAACTAATTTGTTGTACATGGAGAAATATTCCATTAATTTAACGTTCTGAGTATTTTTTTTTGGAATATTTTCTTAATGTGCAGGTACATTTTCTGACACAAGTTAGTACAGCTTGATATAATATTTTTATTCCATACCAATTATAAAGTACTCTCTTTTTTATAATAAGAAATGGATAATTTAGAAATTTATTGAGCCTTAGAATATCAGTGAAATTCTCAGAGAACCAACTTTATGTGATATACTTAAATTCATTTGTTCTTTTGTAGCATAGTAATTTTATTTTTTTTGCATTTTTTAATTTTAAAAATTAGCATACTTGCAAAAGAATGTATGGAAAAGTGTTTCTACAGTTGATTTTTTTAAAAAGTAAAAATCACGAGGATTCCCTTTCTCCACATTTTTGCCAACACTTGTTTGGTGATATATTGATGATAGCCATTATAACAGGTGTGAACAGATATATCATTGTGGTTTTAGTTTGCATTTCTTTGATGATTAGTGACATTAAACATCTTTTAATATGTCCATTGGCCATCGGTTTATCCTCTTTGAGGAAGTGTCTATTCAGGTCCTTTGCCACTTGTGCACTGTTGGTGGGAATGCAGGTTGGTGCAGCCACTATGGAACACAGTGCAGAGGTTCCTCAAAAAATTAAAAATGGAACTGCCTTATGACCCAGAGACTCCACTTCTGGATATATACCCAGAGAAACCCCAAACTCTAATTCAAAAGATTATATGCACCCCTGTTTATTGCAGTGTTATTTGCAATAGCCAATCTGTGGAGAAAGTAAAAATCAACATCCATGATGTTGTACCTAAATATATGTCCTTAACAAATACATTGTTTAGTTCTGTTTCTGAAATTTATATACATAAATTCATAAGTATCTACTTTTTTCTGTCTGACTTCTTTCACTTGAATCATGTTTTGTTATTGATGATATTGTTTTATATTAAGGGATAAAGCTAAGTGCATAAAGTACATTAATCTTTATTATACATCATTGATTTTTAAAAATTTATGTATATACCTATATAGCCATCACCCTGATAAAAATAAGATTTTTCAGTAACCTATAAGATTCCTGTGTAAACTTTCCCTATCTATAATCCCTTTACAGTAAACTACTATTCTGATTTCTAGCATAAATGGTTAGTTTTGATGGTTTCAAAAGTTCATTTGAATGCAATCATACGGTATGTGATCTTTTGGAGTCTGACTTATTTTGCTTAAAGTTATGTATTTGAGGGTCATTCATGTTGCTGTGATGCCACAATATTTTGAAGATGAATATATGGGTTCCTTTCAGTCCTTTGCTACTATAAAAAAAAGCTGCTATGAGCAATTTTGTAACATGTCTTTTTGTGGATATATGTATTCATTACATTGGGATTTATGCCCAGGAGTAACACTGCTAGGCCATTAGTCATAGAGTAGGCATATGATTAGCTTTGGTAAATATTTCCAAATAGTTTTCCAAAGTGACTATACAGCTTTACATTTCCAGGAGAAATGTATGAGAGTTCCAGTTCTTCTACATCTTTTCCAACTGTTAGTGTTGTCAATATTTTAATTATAGCAATCCTGGTGGGTGGTATATCATTGTGGCATTTCACTTGAGGACTAATGATGATGAGCACCTTTTCATATGCTAATTGGTAATTTATATAGACTATTTTGTAAAGCATTCCTTCAAGTTTGTTGCCATGTTTTTATTTTATTTTTCTTATTAATTTGTATGTTTTATTTATATATACTTGATCTGAGTCACTTGTCAGCTATATGCATTGCAAATATCTTTTGCAATCTTCTAGCTTGTTTTTTCATTTTAATAATGATATATTTTTAAACAGCCTTACTGAGACATAATTCACAGACCACACAAACTACTCATTTAAAATGTAGAATTCAATGCCTTTTAGAGTTGTACAACCATCAACAAAATAAATTTTAGAACATTTTTATCACCCCATAAATAAATTTATTATCTGTTAGCAGTCACTCCCCAGTGTCCCTAGTACCCCCAATCTCCGGCAAACAATAATCTGCTTTCTGTCTCTGTAGATTTGCATATTCTCAAAATTTCATATAGATGACTTCATATAATATGTGCTTTTTTGTGACTGGCTTCTTTCATTTTGAATAATGTTTTTAAGGTCTGTTTATGTTGTGGCATGTATCAGTACTTGATTCTTTATTATGACTGAATATGGATATTCCTTGTATATACCATATTTTATTATCTATTCATCTGTTGATAGGCATTTGGTTTCTTTCTAATCTATGGCTATTATGAATAACTAGTGTCCCAGTGCACAAAATTCATGCACATGGGGGGGGGTGTGTGACCCTCAGCCTGGCCTGCACCCTCTCCAATCTAGGACCCCTCAAAAGATGTCCTACTTCTGGTTTATAGGGAATGGGCCTAAACTGGCAGTCGGACATCCTTCTCACAATCTGGGACTGCTGGCTCCTAACCGCTCACCTGCCTGCCTGCCTGCCTAATTGCCCCTAACCACTCTGCCGGCTGGCCTGCTCACCCCCAACTACCCCCCACAGCCAGCCTGCTTGCCCCCAAATGCCCCTCGCCAGACTGATCACCCCCAACTGCCCCCCGTGCCAGTGTGCTTACCCTCAACTGCCCCCCCTGCTGGCCTGCTCACCCCCAACTGGCCTTACTGCTGGCCTGCTTGCCCCCACCTGCCCTCCCCACTGGCCTGCTCACTCCCAACTGCCCCCCTGCTGGCCTGCTCACTCCAAACTGCCCCACTGCTGTCCTGATCACCCCCAACTGACCCCCACTGATGGCCTGCTCACTGCCAACTGGCCCCCCTGCTGGTCTGCTCACCCCCAACTGCCCCCTGCCAGCCTTATCATCCCCAATGGACCCCCACAAGCCTGATCACCCACAACTGCAGTCACATCCTGGCCTGATCACCCACAACTGCCCTCCCCTCTTGGCCTCTAACTGCCTCTACCTCGGCCTCGCCACCATGGCTTTGTCCAGAAGAATGTCTGGAAGGTCTCCTGGAAGGTCTCCCAGTCTAATTAGCATGTTATTCTTTTATTAGTATAGATAGAGGTCTTGTGCACGGGTGGGGGCCGGTTGGTTTGCCCTGAAGGGTGTCCCAGATCAGGGTGGGGGTTCCCTTGGGGTGTGGGGTGGCCTGGGTGAGGGGCCTGTGGTGGTTTGAAGTCTGGCCATGCCCCCATGAGGTGAGGGTCCCTGCTAGGGGTCGTGGCCAGCCTGGTTGAGGGGCTGAGGGCTGTTTGCAGGCTGGCCATGCCCCCCAGCGGGGACCCTCACACCATGGGGGCATGCTCAGCCTGGGTGAGTGGCTGATGGCTGTTTTCAGGCTGTCCACGCCCCCCAGCGGGGACCCTCACCCCACGGGGGAATGGCCAGCCTGGGTAAGGGGCTGAGGGCCGTTTTCAGGCTGTTCCACAGCCCCTTCAGGGTGGGGGTCCCCACTGGGGAGCTTGGCCAGCCTGGGTAAGGGGCTGAGGGCCGTTTTCAGGCTGGCCACGCCCCCTGGTGACCCAGGCTCCCAGACACTCCTTTTTTCTCTTTTTTTCTCCAGCCCTTCCTTGAGCAGAGGCCAGGGCCAGCTGGAAGCCTGGGTCGCCCCTGGCGACCTAGCCCCCCAGCCACTCCTTGAGCAGCGGCCAGGGTGGGTGGTAAGCTTGGCTTCCTCCATTGCTGGGGGCAACCCAAGCCTCTTGCTCGCTCCAGCTCTGTGGCTGCCGCCATATTTGTTGGGTTAATTTGCATACTCACTCCTGATTGGCTGGTGGGCATAGCGGAGGGACAGTCAATTTGCATGTTTCTCTTTTACTAGTGTAGATGTTCTTATGAACATTTATTTACAAGATTTTGTATGGACATGTTTTAATTTCTCTTGGGAATATAGTTAGGAATGAAATTGCTGGATCATATTTCAACTCTATGCTTAACTGTTTGAAGAACTTCCACACCATTTTCTAAAGTGGCTGCACAATTTTAAAATCCCCACTAACAATATATATGGATTTCAATTTCTGTGTATCTTCACTTGTAGGGAGTGGTTATAGGGTTAAGCCTCAGACTGACCTGCTGGCAAAGCCGCAATAAGTCCCAGCTTAGAGGGCACAGCCCTGTTCGCATAATTAAGCTTGACCTTATGACACTCCCTAGATCAGTGATGGGCAACCTTTTGAGCTTGGTGTGTCAAACTTCGCCAAAAAACTGAGCATAACTCTGGTAGTGTGTCACTTTGAGAAAAAAACATTATTTCACAAATGTTTCATCCTCAGGAGCAGCAAATGTTTCATCCTTGGCATGCGGTTGCCTCAGCGGACGCGTGTCATCAGAAATGGTTACACGTGTCAGTGCTGACATGCGTGTCATAGGTTCACCATCACTGCCCTAGATCCTTCCTGGGTAGCTAATGGGCTGTGGGAAGTGCAGCAAGAGCTGCCAAAACAAGTGAAACTCACAAGAACATTGTAACTATGGTGACCACTACCTTGTTTACCTCTGACTATAAAATAAAGCATCAGCTTGCAGTCTGGATCTGTTCTGTGGTCTCAGTCAGGCACAGAAGATCCACCTAGACCCAGCTTATTATCTCTGTCTGTATTTTCTTCATCCTTAATCAGCCCCCCTCAGGCTTGCCGAACCCTTGGCTGTGCTGGCAAGGCACATTCACTAACACTTGTTATTATCTTTGTGTTTTATTATAGCCATTGGCTGTCAAGTACCATCTCATTGTGGTTTTGATTTGTATATCTCTGATGGCTAATGATATTGAATATCATTCCATATGATTATTGAGCATTTGTATGTTTTCATTGGAGAAGTGTATATTCAAATCCTTAGCCCATATTTAGTTGACCTTTCTTTTTATAAAAGAGTTGTAGGAATTGTTTACACACTTTGGATATAAATACCTTGTAAGGTATATGATATGTGACTAATTTCTCTAGTCCTATGAATTGTCTTTGCATTTTCATCTTGGTGCCCTTTATTACACAGAAGTTTTCATTTTTGTTATTTTAATGATGGAATTTTGATGAACAAGACAGGAGTTTTTAATGTCAATAAAGTCTAGTGTGTAATTTTTAAATTATTAGTGAATTTTGTGTTTAATTAAGAAATCTTCACCTATTTAAATGTCATGAAGCTATTATTCCTTTATGTGTCCTATTTTTTGCTTCACTTTGTATTTAGAAATATGATCCAAGTTTCTCTATGGTATGACATAGTTATCAAGGTAGTCTATTTCTGGAATCCATTTTCTTTTATTAATCTATTTGTCTTTCTGTCAATAGTACAGGGTTTTAATTATTATAGCTTGAAAATTAGTAGTATATATTCTCCAACTTTGTTCTGCTTCAAGATTGTCTTGGTTAGATTAGATCACTTGCATTTATGTAAATATTTAAAAGTAGCTTACCAATTTCCACAAAAATTGTTCCTGTGAGTTTGATTTGGATAACAATGAATCTGTAACTCAGTTTCTAAAAATCTTAACAATGTTTCAAATTCAAATTCATGAACAATGATATAACTCTCAATTCATTTAAGTCTATTCTCAGCAATGTTTTGTAGTTTTCATTAGACAGTTCTTATGTATCATTCATCAAATTGAGTCCAAGCTATTTGATATTTTTGTTTTGTAAATTAAAAATTGCATTTAGAAAACAAATTTCGCCCTAACTGGTTTGGCTCAGTGGATAGAGCATCGGCCTGCAGACCGAAGGGTCCCAGGTTCGATTCTGGTCAAGGGCATGTACCTTGGTTGTGGGAACATCCCCAGTAGGGGGTGTGCAGGAGGCAGCTGATCGATGTTTCCTTCTCATATCATCAGATGTTTCTAACTCTCTACCCGTATCCCTTCCTCTCTGTAAAAAAAAAATAAAAAAAAAATCATAAAATGTATTAAAAAAAGAAAACAATTTTCAACTGTTTGTTTTCAGTTTATATTAATGCAATTAATTTTTATACATTGATTTTGTGTTCAGCTACCTTGCTAAACTGTTTTATTTATTCCAATGATTTATCTAAAGTTGCTTTTTTATATTCTTAATATACTATATATTTTGTAATTAATGTTTTATTTTCTTTATTGATTAAGATATTACATATGTGTCCTTATCCCCCCATTGCCCCTCCACCACCACCCCGGCTCATGCCCTCACCCACCCTGGTGTCTGTGTCCATTGGTTATGCTTATATGCATGCATACAAGTCCTTTGGTTGATCTCTCCTCCTTACCCCCACCCTCCCCTGCCTTCCCTCTAAGGTTTGATGGTCTGATATATTATTTATGAATGACATCTTTGTCTTTTCCATTCCAATGCTTATGTATTTTATTTATCTTTCTCTGTTTTTATGCCTAGGCTTTTCACTACAATGGTAAATAGAAGTGGTAATAATGGTCAATTTTAATCTTGTTCATTGTCTTAAAGGGAATATCTTCATAATTTATGAATTAGTACTAGAGGCCCATTGCATGAAATTCATGCACAGTGTGGGGGGGTGTCCCTCAGCCCAGCCTGCACACTCTCCAATCTGGGACCCTGGTGAGATCGGGCCTAAATGGGCAGTCGGACATCCCAATCACAATCCAGGACTGCTGGCTCCCAACCGCTCGCCTGCTTGCCTGCCTGATTGCCCCTAACCACTTCTGCCTGCCAGCCTGATCACCCCCTAACCACTGCCCTGCTAGCCTGATCGATGCCTAACTGCTTCCCTGCTGGCCCGATGGCCCCTAACTGCCCTCCCCTGCTGGCCTGTTCACCCCTAACTGCCCTCCTCTGCCAGCCTAGTTGCCCCTAACTACCCTCCCCTGCAGGCCTGGTCACCCCAAACTGCCCTCCCCTGCAGGCCTGGTCACCCCCAACTGCCCTCCCCTGCCAGCCCAGTCACCCCTAACTGCCCTTCCCTGCAGACCTCGTCCCCCCCCAACTGCCCTCCCCTGCCAGCCTGGTCACCCCTAACTGCCCTCCTCTGCAGGCCTAGTCCTCCCCAAATGCCCTCCCCTGCTGGCCATCTTGTGGTGGCCATCTTGTGTCCATATGGGGGTAGCCATCTTTGACCACATGGGGGTGGCCATCTTGTGTGTTGGAGTGATGGTTAATTTGCATATTACTCTTTTATTAGATAGGATACTCTTTTCTAAATAATTTTTTTGCAGATACCCTTTATCACTTTAAGATTTCTTCTATATTTAGTTTTCTAAAAATTTTCTAATAAATGGCTGCTGAATTTTATCAAATCTCCTACATCTATTGAGATGATCACTTCATTTAAAAAAATCCTTAATGTAGTGAATAATATTATATGATATTAAAATAAACAAATTGTGTATTCCTCTAATAAACTCATTTTGCCATGATATGCTATTTATACATTTCTAGATTTGATTTGCTAATTTGTAAATGATTTTTGTATCTTAGTTCATGAATCAGATTGGATTAGGATAGTTTATATGAGATTGAAATTCCTTGTTCTTTGAATATAATATATTGCTCATGTGCCCTTGATGGGTAGCTCAGTTGGTCAGAGCATCATTCAGCTATGACAAGGTTACAGGTTTGATCCCAGGTCAGGACACATAGCAAAAATCCACCAATGAATTCATACATAGGTGAACTATAAGTTGATGTTTCTCTCTCAAATCAATTTAAAAAATTTTAAAGTTATTTCTCACTGGTAAACCTTATGGACCTAGAATTTTCTTTGTAGACAGTTGTGTGTGTTTTGTTTTTGTTAAAATCTTTATTGCTTAGAGTATTACAGATGTCCCCCCCTTTTCCCCCATATTACCCCCTCCACCCGAATCCCACCCTGTTTCAGGCCTTCACCACCCTATTGTCTGTGCCCATTTGTACTGTATATATGCATATAACTTCTTTAGTTAATCTCTTCCCCCTCTTCATTCAGAGATTCATCAGTGTGTTCCATGTTTCCATACCTCTGATTCTATTTTATTAATCAGTTTATTAATCAGAAAATTTTTGGTTGATAAATCAGCTGGCAGTCATATGGGTGCTCATTTGTATGTAACTAACTGCTTTTCTCTTGCTGCTTTCAAGATACTCTCTTTGTATTTAGACTTTGGCATTTTAACTTTGATGTGTCTGATGTGGGCATCTTTGGGTTCACCTTGCTTAGAACTGTCTGTGCTTCTTGAACTTGTAAGTCTATTTCTTTCACCAGGTATGAGAAGTTTTCTGTAATTATTTTTTAAAATAGGTTTTTAATTTCTTGTTCCCTCTCTTGTCCTTCTGGCACCCCCATGATGCGAATGTTGATACCCTTGAAGTTGTCCCAGAGGCTCCTTACACTATCTTCATATTTTTAAATTTTTTTTCTCTTTGCTCTTCTGATTGGGTGATTTTTGTTTCCTCATATTCCAAATCACTGATTTGATTTTTGGTGTCCTCTAGTCTACCATTGGTTCCCCGTAAATTATTCTTCATGTCAGTCAGTGTATGCTTCAATTCTTTTTAGTCCTTTTTTATGTTATTGATGTTCTAGAAGTTCTCAAAAAATGGGCAACGGACCTAAATAGACACTTTTCTAAAGAGGACATACAGAAGGCCAAGAGACAAATGAAAACATGCTCAAAGTCACTAATCATCCAGAGATGCAAATCAAAACAACAATGAGGTACCATCTCACACCTGTCAGAATGTCTATCATCAACAAATCAAGAAATGACAGGTACTGGTGAGGATGTGGAGAAAAAGGAACCTTCATGCACTGCTGGTGGGAACGCAGACTGGTGCAGCCACTGTGGAGAACAGTATGGAGTCTCCTCAAAAAAATTAAAAATAGAACTCCCATTTGATCCAATAATCCCTCTTCTAGGAATATGTCCCAAGAAATCAGAGACACCATAAGAAAGGATATATGCACCCCTATGTTCATAGCAGCACAATTTACAATAGCTATGATTTGGAAACAGCCTAAGTGCCCATCAGCAGATGAGTGTATTAAAAACCTGTGGTACATCTACACAAGGGAATACTATGCTGCTGTAAAAAAAGAAGGAACTCATACCATTCACAACAGCATGGATGGACCTGGAGAGCATTATGCTAAGCGAAATAAGCCAGTCAGAGAAAGATTAATATCATATGATATCACTCATTTGCAGAATATAATGAACAACATAAACTGATGAACAAAAATAGATCCAGAGACAGAGAAGCATCAAATGGACTGTCAAACCTCAGAAGGAATGCAGAGGAGGGTTGTGGGAGGGGGTAGAGATCAACCAAAGGGCTTGTGTGCATGCATATAAGCATAACTAATGGACACAGACACAAGGGAGGTGAGGGCATGTGCTGGTGGGGGGGCAATGAGGGGGAAAAGGAAAGATCTCTCTATATAAAGAGGTAATATGCAAATTAGGCCGGGACCCCTTAAGGCAGTGGTTCTCAACCTTTCTAATGCCGCAACCCTTTAATACAGTTCCTCATGTTGTTATGAATCATAATGTAAATATCTGTGTTTTCTGATGGTCTTAGGCTCTACAGCAGCAGTTCTCAACCTGTGGGTCGTGACCCACAGGTTGAGAACCGCTAGCAGGGTCACCTAAGACCGTCAGAAAACACAGATATTTACATTATGATTCATAACAGTAGCAAAATTACAGTTATGAAGTAGTAACGAAAATAATTTTATGGTTGGGGTCACCACAACATGAGGAACTGTATTAAAGGGTCGCTGCATTAGAAAGGTTGAGAACCACTGCCTTAAGGGGTCATGACCAGACAGGAAGAAGTTGCACACTCAGTTGAGGCCCAGAGCAGAGATGAGACAGAGGCAGTGGGGCCTACCAGACCCAGCAGGGTGGCTTGGGTGGCCCCAGAGCAGACACAGGCAGGGGGGCCGGTGCTGTGTGGCACTGAGCTCACGGCAGCCATGGGCTCAGGCAGCTGTGAGGCCCGGGGCTCATGGCAGCCGTTGGTTCAGGCAGCTGCGAGGCCCAGGGCTCACAGCAGCTATGGGCTCACAGCAGCTATGGGCTCAGGCAGCCATGGGCTCAGGCATCCATGAGCCCTGGTGGCTGCGAGGCTTGGGGCTCATGGCAGGCATGAGCTCATGGCAGGTGTGCACTCATGGCAGGCGTGGGCTCAGGCAGCCTTGGGCTCAGGCAGCCATGAGCCCTGGCGACTGTGAGGCCTGGGGCCTCCCAGGAGAGGCCAACCTGTGAACTTTTGCAGGCTGCTGCTAGTGCCTGGCCTGGGACCACTTACTGAGAGAAATGGGGCCTGATGAGGCCAGTTGCTACTTGTTTAAGAGATTTTAGGAAAGTATGAAGCCTGAGCCAGGACAGGCCATACATATGGAAAAACCACAGCAACAGCATTGGTGGGGCTGCAAATTGGGTGGGGTGCAGTGTCAGGGAATCAACAAGGTGGGATGAACAGTGTGGGCCAAGTTAATGGAAACTCAGAAGTGGCACCTACCAGCTGGCTCTGTGGCGGTGATGTCTCACCAAAGGAACAATGTCCTCTGCCAGCACTTTTGTCTGGGAGAAAGCTGCCTCTGAGTTCTTGCCATGATGCCAGACAATTTACTTCCTGCCCATATGTCCCTGAATCCTTTGAAGCCCTTTGCCCCAGTGCTGGGGCTCAGGAGTGAGTCTGAGTAGGCCCAGGTGCAGGCCTTTTAAGAGGAATGCCTGGGAATCTTAGCAGCCTTCTGTCTCCTTCAGCCTCAATCCCTTCTGGTTTTTACACCCTGAAGTTTTAGAGATTTCTTTTTCTGGCAGTGGAACCCTGGGCTGAGGAGTCTGGTGTGGGGCTGGGGCCCTTTGCTCCTCACGGGGGACCTCCACTACCAAGATATCCCTCCTGATTAAAAACAGGCCACACATGGGTGTCGAACTAGCCCCTTGTGTGTCTCTGCCCCTCCCACCAGTCTCAATGTGGCTGCTTTTTTTTACTTCTCTAGGTTTGGGGCTTCCACTCAGCCAGATTTCAGGTGGTTCTGTATGGTGGTTGTTCTGTATTTTAGTTATAATTTTGATGTTTACCTATGGTGCATTTACTTATGCTGCCATCTTGACCCTCCTCAGTCTGTAAACACAGTTTTAAAATAACTATTCACTCCCTTAAGGGTTATAAAACTATTCGGGGGTTTTTCCCAGTTCAATTTTGGAAAGACATATATAATTTGTTTAGTTTATACAGGTTGATAAAATTTGTTGGCATCATTTTGTGTGTTGTACATTTTATATTTGTTTTGTTGTTTGTAGTATCTATAATTAAGTACCCTATTTAATTTTGATGTTGTCAATATCTGTCTTCTTTATTATTTTTATTTGATCAATCTTGACAGTATTTTTGTTAGTTTTATCAGTATTTTCAAAGAATAAGAATAATATCCAGTCTTTATTAATTCTCTCTTTGCTTTTGTCTAGTTCATTAATTTATGCTTTTATTCATTACCACTTTCTTCTCTTTATCTTATCTCAGTTTATTTTACTGCTCTTATACTAACTTTTTTTTATTTTCCATTTTTATTAATGTTAAGTTTTTTAAAGAACATAATACACTTAAAGTTTAATACCATAAATAAAGACTAGCTTTTAAATCTTCTATTTTACTTATTAAAAATATAAACATGAAAGAAAATAATTCTCAATTCCTTCCACAATAATGACTAAATATATCAAAACAAAACAAAACAAAAATCATCCTTCAGGTAAGTTCTTTCTTCAGAATAAGTAGCACAGTCTTTATTAAAACACTAGAGGCCTGGTGCACGAAATTCGTGCATGGAGGGGGGTTGTCCCTCAGCCCAGCCTGTACCCTCTCCAATATGGGACCCCTCAAGGGATGTCCGACTGCCCACCGGGATCGGGCCTAAACGGGCAGTCGGACATCCCTCTCACAATCCAGGACTGCTGGCTCCCAACTGCTTGCCTGCCTGCCTTCCTGATTGCCCCTAACCACTTCTGCCTGCCAGCCTGATCACCCCCTAACCACTCTGCTGCCAGCCTGTTTGCCCCAACTTCCCTCCTCTGCTGGCCTGGTCACCCCTAACTGCCCTCTCCTGCCTGCAGGGTTGATCACCTCCAACTGCCCTCCCTTGCAGGCCTGGTCCTTCTCAACTGCCCTCCCTTGCAGGCCGGGTGCCTCCCAACTGCCCTCTCCTGCTGGCCATCTTGTGGTGGCCATCTTGTGTCCACATGGGGGCAGGATCTTTGACCACATGGGGGCAGCTATATTATGTGTTGCAGTGATGATCAATCTGCATAGTACTCTTTTATTAGATAGGATAGAGGCCTGGTACAGATGTGGGGGCCAGCTGGTTTGCCCTGAAGGGTGTCCCAGATCAGGGTGGGGTTCCCTTGGGGCGTGGGGCGGCCTGAGCGAGGGGTCTGTGGTGGTTTGCAGGCCGGCCACACCCCCTGGCAATGCAAGCGGAGGCCCTGGTATCTGGAATTTATTTTCCTTCTACAATTGAAACTTTGTAGCCTGGAGCGGAGCCAAGCCTGGGGTTCCCTCCGAGGCCGACAGCCATTTCTGTTGGGGTTATAATTGAAACTTTGTTGCCTTAAGCGGGTGGGCCCGGCCAGGGTGTGTGGAAAGCTTTGCTTTCCCTGTTGCCGGCGGCAACCCTGGCCTGCTCTCTCAAGCTCCATTCTGCTGCCATTTGTTTGAATTTGTTTACCTTCTATAATTGAAACTTTGTAGCTTGAGTGGAGGCTTAGGCCTGGCTAGGGCAGGCGGAAAGCTTGGCTTCCTCTGTTACCTAGGAAACCTTGCTCTCTGTGGGTGTAGCCATCTTGGTTTGGGTTAATTTGCATGCTCGCTCTGATTGGATGGTGGGCGTGGCTTGTGGGTGTGTTGGAGGTATGGTCAATTTGCATATTTGTCTATTATTAGGTAGGATGTTAATCCTCCTAGGCTGCAAGGACATGGCACGAATGACTGGAGGTCACTATAAAATGGGTTTGAGGGCCTATGACTGAAGTTCACCTCCTCCTTCTAGGACTACTCAAATGACCTCAGAGATAGGCTATTCTCTTTCCACTCAGTATCCAAGGACATGGACTGTGCTGAGGCATCAAGCACAAGACACTATGAGAAACATAACGTGCAAGCTGTCATACTCTGCAAGCAGTTAGGAAGTCTTCATGTAGATCCCTCCAATACTCTCCTGAAAAACATCATTTTCCTTTACTGATTTATTAAGGATACTGATTTTTGTTAAGACCAAGTACACATTCTAAAAATGTTATAAATTATGCTTAAAATTAGTTTCAGCCTAATATGTCGGCTTAGAGTTTATCAATATCTGAACATGAAGCATAAATGAAGTTTAAGTAGTTTTAGGAAGATACATAAATAAGTATAACTGAGTATTCTATAAAATTTGATATCAATATTATCTTCAATATTAGACGACTCACTGGTTGAAACCATATATACAATGGGTAGATGCTTTCTCAGAATCTTTCCAGTTCTAATATTCTATGATTAATATTCATCCAGAATTTCTAAGTCACTGCTGGCTCTGATCCACCTCTTCTTATACTAATATCTTAAGTGAACTATATATTCTTGGAGCCATTTGGCAGTTCACCAGAGACATGATGACTATTTACCTATACATATTTCAATGCGTATTTTCTTTACATATTTTTATAACATAACCACACTGTAATTATCAAAATCAAGAAATTCCATTGTATATATGTACCACATCTTCTTTACTGAATCATCTATCAAAGGACATTTTGGTTGTTTCCATGTCTTGGCCACCGTGAATAATGCTACAATTAACATAGGGTTGCATTTATATCTGTGAATAAATGTTTTGCAGTTTTTTGAGTAGATGCCTAGAAAGGTGTTGTTGGGTCATATGGTAAATTTATTCTTAATTTTTGGAGGAACTGCCATACTGTTTTCCATAGTGGCTATACCAGTTTACATTCCCACCAGCATAAATGAAGAATCCTTTTCCTTCACAACCTCTCCAACGCACCTTGTTACTTTTCTTGTTGAGAATAGTCATTCTAAGAGGTGTGAGGTGGTATCTCATTGATGTCCATTTGCCTAATAGCTAGTGAAGTTGAGCACTTTTTATGTATCTGTTGGACATTTTTATGTCTTCTTGGAAGAGGTGTCTGTTCAGGTCCTCTGCCTATTTTTTTAATTGGATTATTTGTTTGTTGTTGAATTGTATGAGTTTTTTTTAGTATATTTTGAATATTAACTTCTTGTCTGAGCTGTTGTATGCAAATATATTCTCCCATTTGGTTGGTTGCCTTTTGTTTTGTTGCTGTTTTTTTGTTTGTTTGTTTGTTGCTGTGCAGAATACTTTTACTTTGATTAAGTCCCATTAATTTATTTTTGCCTTTACTTGCCTTGCCTTTGGGGTTCAATTAATTAAATCTTCTCTGAAAGCAAGAGATGAACAAACATGAAAAACAACCAAGCAAAAACTCATAGATACAAACAGCAGAAGGAAGGGTCAGGGGGAATAGAGGATAAAGGGGGACAAATATATGGAAATGAAAGATTTGAAAAATGCACTATACAGATAATATATCATAGAATTATACACTTGAAACCTATATAATATTATTAACCAATGTCATCCAAATAAGTTTAAGTAAAAAAAAATACTTGTTAGGAACATGGCTGCCGATGGGAACGCAGGCTGCAAGATAGTGTGTGAGTGAGAGAATGAAAAAGGAGAGTGTGTGGACGTACGGGGAGTGTCTATTTGTGAGTGTGGGACAGCTATATTCTAAGGGACTATTGGGGACTGCCAGACCGGGCTCCCCTGACCGGGCAGCCTCCACTGCTGCTGAAATCTCTCCCAGAGTGACTGGCTCTGCCGCAGAGACTGTGACATCTTGAAGGGGAGAGTGGCTGTGATTGGAAGCCTAGCCTTACCTTCAACCGGGAAGAATCAGATACCGGCTGGGACCCTACAACCACAACACCTAGGGACCAGCTGCAAACCCACAAACACCGGGTCTCAAGCAGCGTGAATACGCGGACTTAGACAGGCTCTGCACCTACTTACGGAAAGGTCAGATTTTGCCCAGAGAAAGGTGAGGTTTGCAATCCATGCTGGAGGAGAAATGTGTGCAGCGAAATCTAGAGGTTCAGAGGAAGTCTGCACCCCACAAAATCCATGGCCGTTAGGGCCAGCATAGTCCATGAATGTGGAAGAGGGTCCACAGGGCTTCTGGCAGAAGGGAACTCTAGAAATCAACCCATAGCTAGCTGGGCACAAAAAGGCAGCCTGAAGTTTTACCAGTATAACAGCTGTGCTGTATCAGGGGGAAAAGACATGCACAGAGTCGCACGCAGTGCCAGGGCAAAAAAGTCGTGAGTTTGCACGCTTACTCTGGCTCTTTTTTCTCTTTAAATCCTTGGTTTTGATTACTAAGCCCAGGACATAAAATCACCCAGTTAAAAACACTCTCAGAGACTGCATGGGAAAGTTGTTTTTGTGGAACCTGGGGATCAGAGCAGGGAGAAACAATCAGAAAACCAGCTCTGGGTCAGTCTATTCCCCCAAACCAGTATTAAGTGCGGCAGGGAAAACAAAATCTAAATACTGGGTAGAGAGGACTTATAGCCCTGGATGTCAATACAGAAACACTGCCACCCAGGGGTTGAATTACAAATTGACTCTTGTATAAATACAACTAAAGGCAGGCAGAGAAACAAATAAATACTGCCTGCTTGAAAACAGGATTGTGGTTTACAACACAGAGGAGTGATGGAATGCAGGGAACTTCAATACTTTCCTGACTACCTGACAGGAAACAGGCATGCCAAACAGAACAGTAGAGGAAGTGAATGACCTTCACTACTGCACATTTTTATTTTTTATCTTTTACTTAAGAAACTAAATTTATTTAATTTTTTTCTCACTTGATTTTACCTTTTTAATTGTTATACTTTTATTTTTAATCAGTATTATTACTACTATTATTTTACCATTTTTTAAAGTTTCATTTTACTTTCTCTTTATTTTATTTTATTTTGAGATTAATGTTCTGCATTCTATTTTCATTTTTCCTTTAGCATCATTTTACTCTATCTCAAATTTACCATTATGCCAACACTCTCTTCCTCACTTTTCCCCTTTTGTTGTCCTGTTTCTTTTACCCTATTCTTGTTTTAGATTTTCCCTATTCCTTCTTTTTATCCCCTGTTAAAAATTCATCCTACTTATAAATCTAATTTCTGATCCCCTGCTCCAAGTCCATACACACTTCTCTCTTCTCTTGCTTCACTATCCATTTTTTCTCTCTTCCCTTCTTTTTTGTTTGTTTTATTTTGTTCGGTTTTGCCCTTCTTTCTCTCTGTCCTATTGTTATTTGTTTGATTGTTGATTAGTTTGGGTTTTTGTTAGCTTGTTTGTGTAATTGTTTCTCTCTCTCTCTCTCTCTCTCTCTCTCTCTCTCTCTCTCTCTCTCTCTTTTTGCTTCTGTTTTTCCTCTCCTCACTTGTTATTAGTTGTTGTTTGTAGTTTGCATTCATCTCTGGGTGTTAGTTGTTTGCATTTTTTTGGATTAGTTGTTCTATTGAGTTTTCTCCCCATGTAAATAGTTATTTCCCCCTTCTTTTTTATTCTGTTTCCTTTCTCTCTTACTGTTTTTCCTTTAATCAATATCATTTTTGCATTTCTCTCTTTTTTTTTAATCCCCTAATTCTCTTTTCTCTGGTGGTCACCATTATTTGGGGTTATTAGTATCGTGAATACATTTGTGTTCAGTGCCTTGTGTGTTGTGCCTTGTTGTATTGTATTTTGTGCCTTTAAGTCAACGCAGGAGAGAGATAGCTACATAACCAGACACCAGAGAGGAGAGATCATGGGGAGACAAAGAAATAGCCCACGTATGAAAGAAAAGGAGGCATCACCAGAAAAAAAAAAAGAAAAAAAAAAGGAGGCAATCAATATGACAGAGAAAAATTCAGAGAAATAGTTATAAGGAGGCTGAAAAGGTTGAAAGACAAATTCAACAATATGTGTAAGAACCAAGAGGAAATGAAGAAGAAACAAGAAGAAATGAAAAATGACATCACTGCAATAAAGAACTCAATAGAAAGCATCAACAGTAGAATAGAGAAGCAGAGGACTGCATCAGTGATCTAGAAGACAAGGTAGGAAAAAATACCCAAGCATAGCAGCATCTAGGAAAAAAAAACTTAAAAAACAGGAGGAGAGCCTAAGGGAACTTTGGGACAACATGAAACGAAACAACATCCACATAATAGGGGTTACAGAAGGAAAGGAAACTGAGCAAAGAATAGAAAAACTGTTTGAAGAAATAATGACAGAAAACTTCCCTGAGATAGGGAAGAAAAAACTCACACAAATCAAAGAAGCTCACAAAGTCCCAAACAAAATGAATCTCAAAAGAACGATGCCAAGGCACATTATAATTAAACTGGCAAACATCAAAGACAAAGTAAGAATCTTAAAAGCGGCCAGAGAGACAGAAAGTTACCTACAAAGGATCCATCATCAGACTAGGAACAGATTTCTCAACAGAAACACATCAGGCCAGAAAGGAATGGAATGAAATATACACAGTGATGCAAAGCAAGGGTCTGATTCCAAGAATACTGTAACCAGCAAGGCTATCAATCAAAATTGAGGGTGAAATCAGGAGCTTCACAGACAAAAAAGGACTAAGGGAGTTTATTACCACCAAACCAGCAATGCAAGAAATGCTAAAGGGTCTGCTGTGAAAAGAAGAAATAGGAAGGGAAGAAGGAACACAGGCATAAAGAACAAAAATGGTGACAAACAAGTACCTATCAATAATAACTTTAAATGTAAATGGATTAAATGCCCCAATCAAAACACAGAGGGCAGCTGAGTGGATAAGAAAACATGACCCATATATCTGCTGTCTACAGGAAACCCATCTCAGAAAAAAGGACTCACATAGACTGTGATGATGAAAGGATGGAAAAAGTTTTTCAAGCGAATGAAAATGAAAAAAACGCTGGGGTAGCAATACTTATATCTTACTTATTAGATCTCAAAGTGAAGGCCATAACAAGAGATAAGGAAGGCCACTTTATAATACTAAAGGGAGCAATACAATAAGAAGCTATAACTCTGGTAAACATAAACACACCAAATACAGGAGCACCCAAATACATTTAAAAAAATGTCTGGAGGATATCAAGGGAGAGATTGACAGCAATACAGTCACAGTAGGGACTTTAATATCCCACTATCACCATTGGACAAATCCTCTAAACAAAAAATCAGCAAAGAAACATCAAACCTCAATGACTCACTAGAACATATGGAATTAATTGACATCTTCAGAACAATTCACCCCAAAGCCACAGAATATACATTCTTCTCAAGTGCACATGGGTTATTTTCAAAGATAGACCACATATTGGGACACAGGCAAAACTCTTCAAATTCAAGAAGGTAGAAATCATATCAAGAATCTTCTCGGATCACAATGGCATAAAACTGGAAGTCAACTACAATAAAAACAAACAAAAAAATCAAACACCTGGAGGTTAAATATCATGCTATTAAAAAATCATTGGGGAGAAACCAAGATGGCGGCATAAGTAAACACTTAAACTGCTGCTTCGCACAACAATATCAAAACTACAACTAAAATACAAAACAGACACCATCCAGAACCACAGGAAAGCTGGCTGAGTGGAAATTCTACAACTAGAAGAAAAGAGGAAAGCACATTGAGACTCAGAGGAGCTTCAAAAGGCTGAGGTACGGAGACTCACATGCGGAGAGGATGGGCGGCTGTGTGCACAGGTGGCTGAGTGTGCTGCTGGCTTTCTAAAGCAGGAGGGAGAAGGAAGCTCTCGACTGCACTGAGCTCCAGTCCCGGGCGAGACGCTGGGAAACCAGACTCATTCGGGGGGAATCTAGACTGTCACGAAAAGAGAAAGCACACTGAAACTCAGGAGCTGCGGAAGGCAGAGGTCCGGAGGCGCGTGCATGCAGAGAGGACTGACTGCTGAATGCACGGAAGGCTGAGTGCACTGCTCGCTTTCTAAAGCAGGAGGAAGACAGAAGCTCCTGACTGTGCTGAACTCCAGTTCCAGGCAAGTTTATGGGAACCCTGACTCATTGGGTAAGAAACTGGACTGTCTGGCAGCAGGTGAAACTAGAGGGCGGCTTTCTCTCAGAGGTGCTTGCAGTGGTTACCACGGGACACTGAGACCCAGGGGCCTGATAGGGCAGGGCTGATGGGAAACCAAGACTGTCTGCTCTGCCCTGAAACTCCGCCCCATCCAAGCTGAGAACAGAGGCTTTTGCAATTTTGCAAGTCTTGTCTCATAAGAGTGTCTCCAGCACAGAAATTCTCCCAGCATAGACACAGCTGATCCTCACAGCCAACTGGCCTGGAGGTCAATTCCTCCCAGTGATACCAACAACAATTAAGACTTAACTACAACAAGGCTGAGCACACAGTCCACAAAGGGGTTCCCCAACAGTGTCCACCTCAGGTAACTGGGGAGGCTGAGCCACTGTGTCCTAGAGGACACCTACCACACAAAGATACTCTACCAACTAAGGGAAGCAGCGAAAATGCAAAGACAAAGAATCAGACCACAAATGAAAGAAATGGAGGAAAACAAACGACTGGATATAGAGTTCAAAACCACGGTTATAAGGTTTTTCAAGAATTTTCTAGAAAAGGCCAATAAATTTAGTGAGACACTTGAGGATATGAAAAAGGACCAACTAGAAATTAAACATACACTGACTGAAATAAAAAATATTATACAGAGACCTAACAGCAGACTAGAGGAATGCAATAATCAAGTCAAAGATTTGAAATACAAAGAAGCAATAAACACTCAGCCAGAAAAGAAAAAAGAAAAAAGAATCCAAAAATTTGAAGAAAGTGTAAGGAGCCTCTGGGACAACCTTAAGCATACCAACATCTGGATTATAGGGGTGCCAGAAGAAGAGAGAGATCAAGATACTGAAAACATATTTGAAGAAATAATGACCAAAAACTTCCTCCACCTGGTGAAAGAAATAGACTTACAAGTCCAGGAAGCACACAGAACCCCAAACAAAAGAAATCCAAAGACGACCACACCAAGACACATCATAATTAAAATGCCAAGAACAAAAGACAAAGAGGGAATATTAAAAGCAGCAAGAGAAATAGAGTTAATTACCTACAAGGGAGCACCCATACGATTGTCAGCTGATTTCTCAACAGAAACTATGCAGGCCAGATGGGAGTGGCAAGAAATATTCAAAGTGATGAATAGCAAGAACCTACAACCAAGATTACTCTACCCAGCAAAGTTATCATTCAGAATTGAAGGTCAGATAAAGAGCTTCACAGATAAGAAAAAGCTAAAGGAGTTCATCAATACCAAACCAGTATTATATGAAATGCTGAAAGGTATTCTTTAAGAAGAGGAAGAAGAAGAAAAAGGTAAAGATAAAAATTATGAACAACAAATACCAGTCTATCAACAAGTGAATCTAAAAACAAGTGAATAAAAAATCTGATGAACAGAATAAACTGGTGAATATAATAGAATCAGGGGAATAGAAAGGGAATGGACTGATAATTCTTGGGGGGAAAGGTGTGTGGGAGGTGTGGGAAGAGACTGGACAAAAGCATACAACTATGGATGAGGACAGTGGGGGGGGAGGTAAGGTCAGAGGGTGTGGTGGGAACTGGGTGGAGGGCAGCTATGGGGGGAAAAAAGAGGAACAATTGTAATAATCTGGACAATAAAGATTTATTAAATTCATAAAAAATAAATAGTAAAAAAATATCATTGGGTTACTAAAGAGATCCAAGAAGAAAAAATAGCATCATGGCAACAAACGACAATGAAAACACAACAATCCAAAATCTATGGGACACAGTGAAAGCAGTCTTGAGATGGAAGTTCATAGCTCTATAGGCCTACTTCAAAAAAACAAGAAACAATGGTAATAAATTATATACCCATACAATTCAAAAAGAGCAACAAGAAAAGCCCAGCGTTAGTAGAAGGGAGGGAATAATAAAGATCAGAGTTGAGATAAAGGACATAGAGACTAAAAAAACAAAACAAAAACAAAAAACAAAAAAACAAAAAAACAATACAAAAGATCAACGAAACCAAGAGCTGGTTCTTTGAAAGGATAAACAAGATTGATGAACCTCTAGCCAGGCTCACCAAGAAGCAGAGAGAGGACCCAAATAAACCAAATCAGGAATGAAAGAGATGGAGTAACAACCAATCCAAGAGAAATACAAATGATTATGAAAGAATGCTATGAACAATTCTATTCCAACAAAATGGACAACCTAGATGAAATGGACATATTCTTAGAAAAATACAAGCTTCCAAAACTCAACCAAGATGAATCAAAAAACCTGAATAGGCAAATAACTACTGAAGAAATTGAAACAGTGATCAAAAATCTTCCAGCAAACAAAAGCCCTTGTCCGGATGGCTTTACAGGGAAGTTCAATCAAGCATTTAAAGAACTAAAATCTATCCTCCTCAGACTATTCCAAAAATTCAAGACAAAGGCACACTTACAAGCTCTTTATATGAAGTCAGCATTACCCTAATCCCAAAACCAGATAAAGGCAACACAAAAAAAAGAGAACTACGGCCGAAACCGGTTTGGCTCAGTGGATAGAGCGTCGGTCTGCAGACTGGCAAGTCCCAGGTTCGATTCCGGTCAAGGGCATGTACATTGGTTGCGGGCACATCCCCCGGTGGGGGGTGTGCAGGAGGCAGCTGATCGATGTCTCTCTCTCATCGATGTTTCTAGCTCTCTATCCCTCTCCCTTCCTCTCTGTGAAAAATCAATAAAATATATTTAAAAAAAAAAAAAAGAGAACTACAGGCCAATATCCTTGATGAACCTACATGTTAACATCCTCAACAAAATTCTAGCAAATTGGATTCAGCAATACATTAGAAAGATCATACACCATGACCAAGTGGGATTTATTACAGAGATGCAAGGATGGTACAAGATCCACAATTCAATAAACGTGATACATCACATAAACAAACTGAGAGACAAAAATCACATAATCATATCAATTGATGCAGAAAAAGCATTTGACAAAATCCAACACCCTTTCTTGATAAAAACTCTCAGCAAAGTGGGAATAGAGGGATCATATCTCAACATAATAAAAGCGCTATATGACAAAACTACAGCCAACATCATACTCAATGGGCAAAAACTAAACCCATTTACCCTAAGAATAAGAGCAAGACAAGGATGCCCACTTTCACCACTCCTGTTCAACATAGTACTAGAAGTACTAGCCATAGCGATCAGAGAAGAAGAAGAAATAAAAGGCGTCCAAATTGGAAAAGAAGAAGTAAAACTGTCCTTATTCACAGATGACATGATACTATTCACAGAAAACCCAAAAGACTCCCTCAAAAAAACTACTAGACCTAATAAATGAATTTGGCAATGTAGCAGGATACAAAATTAACACCCAGAAGTCTATGGCCTTTTTATACACCAATAATGAACTCACAGAAAGAGAAATGAAGAAAGCAATCCCATTTACCATTGCATCAAAAAAATTAAGAAACCTAGGAATAAACTAAGGACGTAAAAGACCTGTACTCAGAAAACTACAGGACATTGAATAACGAGTTAGAGGAAGACATAAACAAATTGGAGAACATACTGTGTTCACGGTTTGGTAGAATCAACATCATTAAAATGTTCATACTACCTAAAGCAATGTATAGAGTCAATGCAAAACCTATTAAAATACCAATGGAATATTTCAAAGATCTAGAACAAACTCTACAAAAATTGATCTGGAATAAAAAAAGACCCTGAATAGCCATAGCTATCCTGAGAAAGAAGAACAAAGTTGGAGGGATCACAATACCAGACATAAAGCTATATTACCAAGCCATGGTTCTCAAAACTGCCTGCTACCAGCACCAGAACAAACATATAGACCAATGGAACACAATAGAGAACCCAGAAATTGACCCAAGCAATTATACTCAATTAATATTTGACAAAGGAGGCGAGAGCATACAATGGAGTCAAAATAGTCTCTGTAATAAATGGTGCTGGGAAATATGGTCAGATACATGAAAAAAAAAATGAAGCTAGATCAAGAACTTACACCATACAGAAAAACCAACTCAAAATGGCTAAAGGACTTGAATGTAAGATGGGAAACCAAAAAAATCCTACAAGACTCCATAGGCAGCAAAACTGCAGACATATGTCATAACAATATCTTTACAGACACAGATCCTAGGGCAAGAGAGACTAAGGGGAAAATAAACAAATGGTACTACATCAAAATAAAAGGCTTTGGCACAGCAAAAGAAACCATCAACAAAACAACAAGAAAGCCCACTGCATGGGAGAACACATTTGCCAATGTTATCTCCAATAAGGGTTTATTCTCCAACATTTACAGGGAACTCATACAACTTAACAAAAGAAGATACACAATCCAAACAAAACACGGGCAAAGGATCTAAATAGACACTTTTCAAAACAGCACATTTGGAAAGCCAAGAGACATATGAAAACATGCTCAAAGTCACTAATCATCTGAGAAATGCAAATCTAAACGACAATGAGGTACCACCTCACACCTGTCAGAATGGCTATCATCAACAAATCAACAAAAGACAAGTGCTGGAGAGGATGTGGAGAAAAAGGAACTCTCCTTCACAGTTGGTGGGGATGCAGACTAGTACAGCCATTGTGAAAAACAGTATGGCGTTTCCGCAAAATTTTAAAAAGGGAACTGTCATTTGACCCAGTAATTCCACTTCTAGGAATATATCCTAAGAAATCAGAAACACCAATCAGAAAGGATATATGCACCCCTATGTTCTTAGCAGCACAATTTGCAATAGCTAAGATTTGGAAACAGCCTAAATGCTCATCAGCAGATGAATGGATTAGAAAACTATGGTACATCTACACAAAGGAATGCTATGCTACTTTAAAAAAAAAAGGAATTCTTACCATTTGCAGCAGCATGGATGGAACTGGAGAGCATTATGCTAAGTGAAATAAGCCAGTCAGTGAAAGAAAAATACCACATGATCTCACTCATCCTACCTAATAAAAGAGTAATATGCAAATTGCCGCACCTGCGCTACGCCCAAACCACGCCCACCGGCCAATCAGGGCGAGCATGCAAATTAACCCAACCAAGATGGCAGTTAATTTGCATATCAAGACAGCTTAGAAAGAAGCCAAGCACTGCAGAAGGGAACGAAGCTGCGGAGGAGCAAGCAGACGGGGCAGGGGAATAGGGAGGCAAGCAGGCAGAGAAGGGAGGCAAGCAGGCAGGGCCAGCTGAGAAGGGAGGCAAGCCAGCGCTGCCTAACTTAGCCACATGGTCCAGGCCGCCATGGACCCGGCAGGCCTGGTGGGCAGCGCCTGATGTCACCCACAAGGTCCAGGCCATGATAGTGACCAGTCAGGCTGGGCAGGCAGCACCTGACGCTGTCCGCGGGGTCCAGGCGGTAATTGGGACCGGGCAGGCCCAGCAGACAGCGCCTGACGTCACCCGCGGGACTGGGATGCCATCAGGACCAAGCATGGCGGCATGGACAGCACCTGACGCTGCCTGCGGGGTCCAGGGGGCTATCGGGATGGGCAGGCAGCATGGACAGCGCCTGACATAATCCGTGGTGTCCAGGTGGTGATCAGGACTGGGCTGGCCTGGCAAATAGTGCCTGACGGCATCCGGCGGAGTCCAGGTGGCGATCGGGACTGGTCAGTTCCAGCAGGCATTGCCTGATGCTGCTCAGGGGGTCCAGGGGGCGATTGGGACCTGGCAAGTGGCATGGACAGTGCCTGACACTCCCGTGGGGTTCAGGGGGCAATCAGAACTGGGCAGGCAACATGGACAGCGCCTGACGCTGCCCGTGGAGTCCAGGCGGCGATCAGGACCAGGCAGGCGGCATGGACAGTGCCTGACTTTACCTGCAGGGTCCAGTCTTCGATCAGGACCGGGCAGTTTCAGCAGGCAGCGCCTGATGCTGCTCACAGTGTCCAGGGGGCGATCGGGACCTGGCAAGTAGCATGGACAGCACCTGACGCTGCCTGCGGGATCTCGGCGGCAATCAGGACCTGGCAGGCAGCATGGACAATGCCTGACATCACCCGCGGGGTCCAGGCTGCGATTGGAATGTGGCAAGTGGCATGGACAGTGCCTGACGCTACCCACAGGGTCCAGGCGGCGATCAGGACCGGGCAGGCCTGGCAGGCAACGTCTTATGTCACCCGCAGGGTCCAGGAGGTGATCGGGACCTGGCAGGTGGCATGGATAGCGCCTGATGTTACCCGCGGGGTCCAGGGTGCAATCGGGACTGGGAAGGTAGTGTGGTCAGTGCCTGACTTTGCCTGCGGGCTCCATAGGTGGAGGTGGCCAGGGTCTCAGGGTCTGCCCCCGGGCCAGCTGAGGACACCGGTGGAGCAGGCCAGGGTTGAACATTTTAATGAAAATGCGATGCCTGTGCCCAGCCCCACCGTGCCCTGTCCCTGGAGAGGAGAGGGAAGTGGGCAGTTAGGATGCACCGAGGCTCTGAAGTGGCTCGGAACAACCTGCAGGCGAGCTACCAGGAAGAGGTGCTGAACCATGAGGATGCAGAGGGCTGGCTGATGGAGGTGAGCAAAGATGCAGATGAGGTGGCTCTTGCCAGCGCTGAGCTGGAAAAGTGCATCAAAAGCTTGATGGACAAAATCGCCTTTCTGAAGAAGGTGCATGTCCAGTATGCTCAGATCTCCATGGAGATGGATGTATTCTCCAAGTCCGACCTCTCCACTATGCTCAAGGACATCTGCACCCAGTATGAGAAGCTGGCTGCCAAGAACTGCAGAATGCCGAAGAATGGTACAAGAGCCACTTCACCATGCTGACAAAGAGCACTGCCAAGAGCACCTACGTGGTGCAGGCCAGCATCTGCTCAAGGCCAAGACCCTGGAGATTGAAGCAAGCTGGGGCATGAACAAAGCGTTGGGAAAGCAGCTGCAAGAGTTGGAGGATAAGCAGAACTCCTACGTTAGTGCTGTGCAGGACACAATCAACAAATTAGAAAATGAGTTGAGAACCACAAAGAGTGAAATGGAAGGATATTTAAAAGAATACCAGGACCTCTTCAATGTGAAGATAGTTTTGGACATTGACCTTGCAGCTTATAGGAAACTCTTGGATGGTGAGGAGACCCGGGTCAGTTTCACCAGCGTGGGAAGCATAGCCAGCTGCTACTACCAGAGTTCCCAGGTCTTTGGTGATCTGCCTACGGTGGTTTACAGAATAGCTCCTACTTGATGTCTGCTCACTCCTTCCCTTCTTAATACACCAGCCACGTCCAGGAGAAACAGATCGAGGTGGAGGAGACCACTGAGGCTACAAAAGCCGAGGAAGCTAAGGATGAACCCACTTCTGAAGGAGAAGCTGAAGAGGAGGAAAAGGAGAAGGAAGAGGCTGAGGAAGAGGAAGGAGAGGAAGAGGAAGAAGGTGCCAAGGAAGAATTTGAGGATGCAAAGAAGGAAGAAGGAGGTGAAGGTGAAGGAGAAGATGCCCAAGAAGCTGAGGATGAGAAGAAAGATGAAGGTGCTGGGGAGGAGCAAGCAACCAAGAAGAAAGATTGAGCCCTCCTTAATTATTTCAGGAATAATCCTCCCAAAACCAGGTCAACCCCGCCACCAACCAAGCAGTTGAGTTCCCAATACTATATGAATTAAGAAGTCAATATATATAACATTCTGAAGTGACCAAGGTTGGACATTAAATGTTATGCTATGACTTTTCTCCTTATGCAGAGTATCTGTTTGCTTGCAGAGTGGCTTCCTGGCTTGCTGCCAGCCTGTGCATGGTCCACACTTATGAGTTCAGGATCTATGACAATGTGAATAATTCAGATGTTTACAATAAAAACACATGAATACACGAATTCACTAATGTTAATGTTAAACTTCATGGAAAAAATAGTCCTTTGAATCTTTGGTGGTTAGAAATTAAAGACCTCAAATCATGTGCAATAAACAGTAAATAAAGTTACACTGAATGACAAAAAAAATAAATAAATTAGGGGCCAGGAAAAGTCAAAAGAACTGGGGAACCATTCCCAGATCAGGAAGGGAAGTCACAGGGTATATATTATTGCTATGAATACAGTATTTCCTACTACTTACAACATATACAATGTAATGTATTAGATGCCTTCCTATTGGATGAAGTATGTATTCTCATAGAGTAATACTGGTAGATATGTTATAGTTATGGCAGTATGTCATATCCTATCTATATTAATAAAAGGGTAATATGCTAATTAGACCATGAGACCTTCCAGATGTCCTTCTGGACAAAGCCATGGTGGCGGGGCTGAGGCAGAAGCGGTTATGGGTGATCAGGCTGCTGGGGGGGGGGGGTGTAGTTGGGGGCAAGCAGGCCAGCAGGCAGAGTGGTTAGGGGAGATCAAGCAGGCAGGCAGGTGAGCGGTTAGGAGCCAGTAGTCCCACATTGCAAGGGGTTTGTCCAACTGCAGGTTTAGGCCCGATCCCACAGGGGTCCCAGATTGGAGAGGATGCAGGCCAGGCTAAGGGACGCCCCCCCATGCACGAATTTCGTGTGCCGGGCCACTAGTTTATGGATAATAAAGAACATTATAACCCGATGAACAAAAAAGATAGATACAGAGGCAGAGAAGCATCGAACAGACTGTCAAATTATAGCAGGAAGGCGGGGGCGGGAGCAAGTAAGAGATCAACCGCAGGACTTGTATGCATGCATATAAGCATAACCAATGGACACAGACACTGAGGGGGGTGAGAGCATGTGCCGGTGGGGCAGGGTTAGGGGAGGCCAGGGGAATGTCAATGGGGGAAAAAAGGAGACATATGTACTACTATTTGTAATACTTTAAAGAATAAAAATAATTTAAAAAAAAAGCCTCAGGACGCAGGAGAACAGGGTTGTCCAGTTCCTTTAGCCAGTAAGGCCCTTAGCCCTCTCTTTCATAGAAACATGTGTCAGAGTAATCCATTCATCTGTTGCTCAGTGTCTGCTGCTCAGTCCCGGTAAGTGGTTCCCTGTGTGAGGACCCAGGAATACAATGAAAGGTAACAGAACCCTTGAAAATGAAGAGGAAGAAAATTAAAGCAACTGCACAGTAAGTCATTGGAGCCTGCTCAGGGTTTCCAAGTTTGAGAGCATTGTTTCTCAGCTAAGGTTTCATAATGTGACAACAGTTGTCCACAAAACAGCAGCAATATGTCACAGTGCTGAAACAGTTATTAAAGCAGGTGGTGCCTCTGTTACAGAAGAATAACTAAAAACCTTATTACAAACTGTTTTAATTTACTAGAGGCCAGGTGCATGAAATTCGTGCATTGGGGCGGGGGGGTGTTCCCTCAACCCAGCCTGTGGCCTCTCATAGTCTGGGACCCCTTGCTCCTTACTGCCTGCCTGCTAGCTGCTCCTTACCATTCAGCTCGCTGCTCCTTAGCGCTGCCTCAGAGGTGGGAGAGGCTCCTGCCACCACCTGTGCACTCTCCAGCTGTGAGCCCGGCTTTTGACTGAGCTGTGGGAGCACACTGACCACCAGGGGGCAGCTCCTGCTTTAAGCATCTGCCTCCTGTTGGTCAGTGCACGTCATAGCGACTGGTCATTCTGATAGTTCTACCATAATGGTCTCTCAGGCTTTTATTATATAGACTAGGGGCCCAGTGCACGAATTCGTGCATCTTGAAAGGAATGAGGCTGTGAGGCTGCAATGAGCAAAGGGATGGGTCTCCGCCCATCCTATGTGTCCCTGCCTGGCCCCTACCACAGGGACCCCCAGTCCCCTGTCTGCCGGCAACCCCACTTCCACCACTGCTGCTCCCATGCGCTGACAGTGCCTACCCTGATTGCACACACTGAAAACGCGGAGCGATTGGGGCCGGCACCAGCAGCAGGTGCAAGCGGGTCCAGCAAAGTCAGCGGGTATAAGCGATGGCTGCTGCTCTGATTGCCCCTTAAGAGTAGAGGGAGGTGGAGAAGCCCTCAGGGGCAATTGGGGCTAGCAGCCACTAATGACGCCAAGCAATCGTGACTTGGTGCCAGCAGCAGGTGAAAGCGGGGGCTCTGGAGCCAGCAGTGGGTGCAAGCAGTGGCTCCAGTGCTGGCAGCAGGAGCCAGCAGGGCTGTTGCCAGCAGCAGGTGCAAGCAGAGGCTGCTTCCCTGATCGCCCCGCAGCAGCAGGAGGAGGTGGAGAAACCCTGGAGGGCGATTAGCGCTGGCAGCCACTGCTCACACCCACTGACAGTGCTGAGCGATCAGGGCCAGTGCTGGGTGCTGGCAGCGGGTGCCAGTGCCAGGTGGGACCATGGCACGCAGGAGCAAATAATTTTCAGTAACCACTGGAGGCTCACCCCAATGACAGCGACCGGTGCCCTGCCTTGGCCTTGTGCCCCTGCTCACCTGCTCCACCATCCGCCCATAGCCAATGCCCACCATGTTCCACGTGCATCAATGAACACATTATTGTTATCATTATTTTGAACAAACTGTTTACATGTTAGATCAATTAGGTATAAGAGAAATAAAATGTTTCCTTTTACTTTCATTTACTCCTTCTCTAATACCTTTTCTTTCTTTATGTAGATCTGAGTTTCTGACCTAATAATTTATTGGGGTGACCTTGGTCCATATAACCATATAGGTTTCAAGTGTACAACTCAACAAAATCATCTGCACACTGCATCATATGCCCATTGCCCCAAGTGTTGCTTGTATCCTTTAAATCTGCAAAAATAATGCTTAATTCCACCTTGTTTGGAGAGTATTATCAAGATTAAAGTTTCAGTGTTCCACTTAACTTTCTGGGAGGCCATATTTTTACTACCTAACCAACTATTTCCCACTTGTTGTCAGACCCTAAAAGGCATTCAAATATTTAAAAAATATTTGACACATTATTTTTGTTGTTTTCAGATGGAGGATAATTCTGGACATGTAGTCTGTTCTGTTGTTGAAAGTTTTGAGAGGGTAGAAAAACCAGATAAATCTGATAATCCTTGGGTAACTAATCTGTTTACATTTGTGGCTAGCTATAATATGAAACAGGAATGTATCTCATTACACTCTTTTAAATGCTATTTTAGATATAAAAGAAGTAAATTTCAAAGAAATATAATTTAATGTTGTGAAAGATCCAAATATCAATGTTCGGATTCCAAATCTTCAACAGATTATTATTATAATTTAATATCTTAAATTATACAATATAAG
Source organism: Cnephaeus nilssonii (assembly GCF_951640355.1). Taxonomy (NCBI): domain Eukaryota; kingdom Metazoa; phylum Chordata; class Mammalia; order Chiroptera; family Vespertilionidae; genus Cnephaeus; species Cnephaeus nilssonii. The sequence continues at coordinate 76,378,694 of NC_137071.1, forward strand.
AGATGAAACACACTTTATATTCCTTTCTGTAAACCTATTTGCACTTACAATGCTTAGGCTTTTAATACTCCTGAGAATCAATAGCACAATACTCAACAATTATGGAATTTGGAAAATATTAAGAATTTGGAAAAAAAGCATATAAAAATTGAAATAATTATTCGTAATGTGTAGATTTTGAACTGGTGTTCTAATTCTTCTACCGCTATGCTAAATATTTCTTTTTGAGAGTTTTTAAGAATATGCATATTTTTCCAGCTTCCTTTTCTACCACTTTATTTCTGTATTTTCCTCAGTCTCCCATGTTCCAGCTATACATATCTTGCCATTCCCACATCATTTTGCGTCTATATGCATTTGGATGTGCTATTCCTTCTGCCTGGGATGTCCATTTCTTTCACGGACACAAAGACAAGTCATTCATTTTTCAAGTCTCAGATCAAACATTATATCTTCTATGAATGCTTATTTTACTTCCCCAGGCACAGTTAAGTTACTCCTTCCTTATAGTTATGGTATATCAGGCTGTAGTAACAGATAGAGCCCCAAACTGTATCACATAAACACTATATAATTTTTTTTTCTGGTTAACATTTGTGAGGGATTTTCACATTTGTGGGATAACTCTCGTCTATGTTGTCATTCAATACCTAAGCTGACAAAGCAGTCCAATCGTCAAAATGTGGATCCCTATTGCCCTGAATGTCAACATCCTAGTCATCCAGAAGGGAGAAAGTGCACAGAGGAGCATAAATGGGAGGTTTTAGAATCTAGACTGGAAATGGGCATTTCACTACTGTTCACATTTCATTAAAAATAACTTACTGACTTAGCCACATGTAACTACATTAGATGCTAGATTGTGGTCTAGTTATGTGCCCAAGAAAGAAAAAAATATTTTCTTAGAGATCTGTGATTTCTGTCATATTTGCCTAGAGGGTTCCTATAACACTATTTATGCATATTTCCATTTTAATGCAATTATTTTTATATGTTTATCTCTCTCAATGTCCTGGTCCTAAACTGCATTTCTTGAGAACTGGGACCTTGCCAGTATTCATAATTCATCCTCTCAATAAATGCTTATTAAGTGTTTCTGTGTGCCAGTGTCTCCTATTACCTATTACAGTATTCAGTGCATGCTTATTAAATGAACGTATGCATGAATTAGAGAATAAATATTGATATCATCACAATTGGATTATGGTTGTGTAGCAGCAGCATCCTCTGCCATTCAAATAGAACAGACATTTTCTCTGTCTTCACATAGCCTTTCTTCTGTGCATGAATGCAGAGACAGAGACAGCGAGAGACAGAGATAGAGAGCCTGAACTCTCTGTTATCTCTTCTTTTTTAAAAAAATATTTGTATTTGTAGAGAAAGAGAAAAGGAGAGGGAGAGACTGAAACATTGATGTGAGAGTGGAACATTGATCGGCTGCCTCCTGCATGCCCCCTACCAGGGATCAAGCTCGCAACCCTGACATGTGCCCTGCCCAAGAATCAAACCTGCAACCTTTTGGTGCATGGGACAATGCCTAACCAACTGAGCACACCTGCCAGGGCTGTTATCTCTTTTTACATTCTCATAAAGACACTAATCCTATCAGATCAGGACTGCACTTTTATGACGTAATTTAACCTTAATTACGTCCTTAGAAACCCCATCTTCAAATAAGCCACATCTAAGGTTAGGACTTCAACATATGAAGTTTGAGGGGACAAAAACAATCCATAACAAGCCATATCTGGGATCAAAAAACAAATTGAAAAGAATTGAAATCATACAGAGCATGTTTTTTAACATAATGTGATCAAACTAGATTTAGTAACAGAAAACAAATAAGAAAATCTTCAAAGAGTTAAATAACACATTTCTATACAATCTATAGGTGAATAAAGAAGTCTCAAAGGAAAATTTAAACTGCACAGAACTGAATGAAATAAAACCACAACACATCAAAATGAGTGGCATGCAGGTAAAGCACTACAGAGAAGGAAATTTACAGAAGTAAATGTTACAAAATAGGAAAATTCTCAAATCAATAATACAAGTTTCAATAAATTAGAAAAAAACAGCAATATAAACTCAAAGGAAACAGAAGGAAGGCAATAATAAAGATAAGAGAAGAAATCAATAAATTGAGAATAAGAAAATAATATCAATGAATGCAAAACTGGTTCTTCAAAAATTCAATACAGTTGACACACCTCAACACTTACTCATGATTTTAAAAACTCTGTAAATTAAGATCACAAAAAACATTTCTCATATTGATAAAGAGCATCCACAAAACTTTCTTTCTTAAGGCTGCCATAAAGTACCACAAACTGGATGGCTTAAAACAATAGTAGTTTGTTATCTCATGGTTCTGGAGGATAGACATCTCAAATCAAGTGTCAGCATACAAATGTTGATAGCAGCTTTATTCCTAATATCCCCAAACTAGAAACAACTCAGATATTCTTCAACAGGTAGATGGTTAAATGAACTGTGTTGCATCCTTACCATAGAACAGTACTCAGCAATGAAAATAAACAAACTATTGATACATGCTGGATAAAAAAGGCTAATTCCCAAAGGTTACATATGGTATGATTCCATTTATATAATACTAGAGGCCTGGTGTGTGTATGTGTGTGTGGGGGGCAGCGACCTGAACCCTCTCTCAATCCAGGACACATCGGGGGATGTCCAACTGCCAGTTTAGGCCCAATCCCATGGCAGTTGGACATCCCTCTTTCAATCCAGGACTGTTGGCTCCTCACCACTCACCTGCCTGCCTGCCTGATCTCCCCTAACCACTCGCCTGCCTGCCTGATTGCCCCTAACCACAAGACTGCCTGTCTCATCACCCCTAACCACTTGCCTGCCTGCCTGATCACCCCTCACTGCTTGCCTGATAGCCTGATCACCCCTAACCACTCTGCATGCTTGCCTGATTGCCCCTAACCACTCTGCTCACCTGCCTGCCTGATTGCCCCTAATTGCCTCTGCTTCGGCCCCTGCCATGGCAGCTTCATCAGGAAGGAGGTCCTCAATGGCATCTGGAAGGTCATTTAGCTGTCTGGTCTAATTAGAATATTGCAGTTTTATTATTATAGACTAGTGGCCCGGTGCATGAAATTGTGCATGGGGGGTGGGGTGTCCCTCAGCCCGGCCTGAACCCTCTCCAATCTGGGACCCCTCAAAGGATGTCCTATTGCCGGTTTACAGGGATCGGGCCTAAACCAGCAGTCGGGCATCCCTCTCGCAATCTGGGACTGCTGGCTCCTAACCGCTCACCTGCCTGCCTGCCTGATTGCCCCTAACCACTCTGCCTGTCAGCCTGCTTGCCCCCAACTGCCCCCCGCCTCCGGCCTGCTTGTCCCCAAATGCCCCCCCTCCAGCCTCATCATCCACAACTGCCCCCTGTGCCAGCATGCTCGCCCCCAACTGGCCCCCCTGCTGGCCTGCTCACCCCTGACTGCCCCCCCTGCTAGTCTGCTTGCCCCCACCTGCCCTCCCCACTGTCCTGATCACCCCCAACTGACCCCCACTGACGGCATGCTCACTCCCAACTGGCGCCCCTGCTGGTCTGTTCACCCCCAACTGCCCCCCCCACCAGCTTGATCACCCCAATGCCCTCCCTACCAGCCTGATCACCCACAACTGCCCTCCCATCCTGGCCTGATCGCCTACAACTGCCCTCTCCTCTTGGCTTCTAACCACAACCTCTACCTCAGCCCTGCCACCATGGCTTTGTCCAGAAGAACATCCAGAAGGTCTCCTGGAAGGTCTCCCAGTCTAATTAGCATATTACCCTTTTATTAGTATAGATAGAGGCCTGGTGCATGGGTGGGGGTCGGCTGGTTTGCCCTGAAAGGTGTCCTGGATAAGGGTGGGGGTTGTCTTGGGGCATGGGGCAGCCTTGGCAAGGAGCCTGTGGTGGTTTGCAGGCTGACCACACCCCGATGGGGTGAGGGTCCCTGCTGGGGGGGCGTGGCCAGCCTGGGTGAGGAGCTGAGGGCAGTTTTCAAGCTGGCCACACCCCCTTCAGGGTGGGGGTTACCGCTGGGGTGCCTGGCCAGACTGGGTAAGGGGCTGATGGCTATTTTCAGGCTGGCCACGCCCCCCAGTGACCCAGGTCCCCAGCCCCTCCTTGTGCAGAGGCCAGGGTGGGTGGGAAGCTTGGCTTCCTCCATCGCCGAGGGCAAACCAAGCCTCCTGCTCTCCCCAGCTCCATGGTCACCGCCATCTTTGTTGGGTTAATTTGCATACTCACTCCTGATTGGCTGGTGGGTGTAGCAGAGGGACGGTCAATTTTCATGTTTCTCTTTTATTAGTGTAGATGCTTAAAATTATCCCAAAGTTTGATTAAAAAGAAAGGGCTCTGACCAGGTAGCTCAGCTGTTTGGAGTGTCATCCAGTACACCTAAAGGTTGCATATTTGATTCCCAGTCAGGGCCCATACCTAGGTTTCAGGTTCCCTAGTCAAGGTGTGTAAGGGAAGCAACTGATCCATATTTCTCTCTCACATCAATGTTTCTCTTTCTCCCATCCTCTCTCTAAAAATAAATAAAAACATATACTTGGGTGAAGATCAAAACAAAAACAAAAGAAAAAGCAAAACAGTGTTAGCTTCTAAAGAGTTATAACCTGGTTAAATCTATTAGAAATATTTTTAAAAATTTGAAGAACACATATTCATAACCCATGGACATAGGAAACAGTGTGGTGATGGCCAGAGGGAAGGCGGGGGTGGTGGAGGGTAAGTGGAGGTGGGGCAGAAATGGGGACATCTGTAATAGTGTCAACAATAGAAATAAATAAAAAATTCATAAGAGGGACAACATCTGGAAAAAAGATGGCGACCGGCAGGAAGGTAGGGAGAGAGAGAGTGTGAGTGAGGAACCCATAGAGGAGAGTGTAGATGTGTGTGGTGTGTGTGTGTGTATGAGATAGGGTCAGTTAGATTCTGCAGGTCTTCCAAGGGGCTCCCGAACAGGGCAGCCCTAGACGGCGGAGCCCCGCGCACAAAGCGGACACTTCTCGGCGGCTGGTGCGGATGCGGAGACCACGCCATCTTGAGAAACAGAGCTGCCTGAGACTCGGATCCTGGCTTCTGACACAAACCAGGACCCTGCAGCCACTGGGGACAGAGAACTGCTATCACAGCTTCAGACAAACAAACAACAAGAATCCAGACTTCCCGGCAGATTTCCGTGAGTCAAAGAGCCTATCCCCCTCCTCGCAGGCGCTGATAGCGCCATAGTAACTGATAGACCCGCCCCTCCCCCAAGCTGCTGAGCTCCCACAGGCGCGCGCGGAAAGCGCCATAGTAACTGATAGACTCGCCCCTCGCCCAAGCTGCTCACGGGCGGGCGCGCGCACAGACAGCGCCATAGTAACGGATAGACCCGCCCCTGGCCCAGACTGCCGAGCTTTGCGCAGGGACGCGCTCCCTCTTAGGGAATTTGGCGCGCGCTCGCGCACGGGACAGAAGCAGCTCCCTGTCGGGGAAATCTGTCAGTGCGCACAGAGGGCTCCCCTTCGGGGAATTTGGGGGAATTTGGCTCGCAGGTCACAGCTCCCCCTTCGGAGATTCTTAAGAGCGTGCACAGAGGGGCTTCCCTTTGGGGAATTTGGCGTGCAGGACGAACTCCGCCCCCCTTCTGGGACTTTGGGAGAGTGCACTGAGCCGGCTCACCTTCAGGTTTTTAAGAATGTGCGCTCTAGCCGGTTTGGCTCAGTAGAGAGAGCACACACAGGACGCAGCTCCACTTCAGGGAATTTGGCACGCCGGACACAGCTGCCTGGGATCCCTGACTCACAGCGCATTCACACTAAGAGCCAGCGACCCCAATTGTTGGTGCGTGCACACACAGGGACCCTGATTCTCAACGAGAAACCGCACAAGGCAACAGAGACTTTGACACTCGAGTCTTGGTGCAGACACAGGGAAACTCTGACTCCTGGCACATGCTAAGGATCTCATTCTCGGCACATACCAACAGTGTGGTGCAGACAGGGCCCCTGATTCTAAATGTGCACACGAGACCACACGGAACACTGGGGACACTGATCCTGGGCAAGTCTGGTTCCCACCAACCAAAGACAGCCACACGTCCTAGTGTCAGAGCACTTCAGTGAAACTAGGGTGGAGCGAAGTCCCCACAGCACACGGCCCAGGTCCACGCAAACAGAAGCTTGAGCTTTCTGGTAATAGCCAGAATGGGGAAACGAAATAACTCACAGAGGAAAGAAAATGTGGAGTCGCCAAGAAAGGAAATTAGTGAAAATGAAGCTTGCAACATGACCGAAAAGGAGTTCAGAGTAATGGTCATGGAATTTATACATCGGATGGATGAGAAAATCAACAACTTATGCAAGAATCAGGAAGAAATGAAAAGTGATATAGCTACAATCAAAAACACCATGGAAAGTTTCAACAGTAGATTACAAGAAGCAGAGGACCGAATTAGTGAGTTAGAAGATCAGGTACAGAAACAAGCTCAAGCTGAACAGCAATTGGAGAAAAAAATTAAAAAGCAGGAGGAAAGCCTAAGGGAGCTTCGGGACAACATGAAACGAAGTAACATGCGTATAATAGGGCTGCAAGAAGGACAAGAAGAGCAGCAGGGATTAGAAAATCTATTTGAAGAAATAATGACAGAAAGCTTCCCGGATATGGGAAAGATAAAAGTTTCACAAGTACAGAGAGTCCCAAGCAGGATCAACCCCAAAAGACCCACACCAAGACATGTCATAATTTCAATGGCAAATATAAATGATAAAGAGAGAATCCTAAAGGCGGCAAGAGAGAGACAGAGAGTTACCTACAAAGGAACACCCATCAGATTGTCAAATGATTACTCATCAGAAACACAACAAGCTAGAAGTGAATGGAAGGAGGTATACAAAGTGTTGCAAAGCAAAGGACTGAATCCAAGAATACTATATCCAGCAAGACTATCAATCAAAATTGAAGGGGAAATCAGGAGCTTTGCAGACAAAAAAAGCCTCAGGGAGTTTATCACCACCAAACCAGCAATGCAAGAATTGCTAAAGGGAATACTGTAAAAAGAAGAAATAAACAGGTAAGAAGGAATACAGACACAAAAATAGATATGACTGCAAACAAATACCTTTCAGTAATAACTTTAAATGTAAACGGACTAAATGCTCCAATCAAAAGACATCGAGTAGCTGAATGGATAAAAAAACACGACCCATATATATGCTGTCTACAAGAGACCCACCTCAGAACAAGAGACTCACACAGATTGAAAGTGAAGGGATGGAAAAATATCTTTCAGGCAAATGGAAATGAAAAAAAAGCTGGGGTAGCAATACTTATATCTGACAAAATAGACCTCAAAGTAAATGCCATAACAAGAGATAAGGAAGGCCACTTCATAATACTAAAGGGAGAAATCCAACAAGAAGAAATAATTCTGGTAAACATATACGCTCCCAATATAGGAGCACCCAAATACATAAAAAAACTCCTGGAGGATATCAAGGGAGAGATTAATAGCAACACAATCATAGTAGGAGACTTTAATACCCCACTATCACCACTGGACAAATCCTCTAAACAAAAAATCAGCAAAGAAACAGCAATCCTAAATGACTCACTAGACCAGATGGAATTAATTGACATCTTCAGAACATTTCACCCCAAAGCCACAGAATATACATTCTTCTCAAGTGCACATGGGTCATTTTCAAAGATAGACCATATGCTGGGTCACAGGCAAAGTCTCTTCAAATTCAAGAAGATAGAAATTATATCAAGCATCTTCTCAGATCACAGTGGCATAAAACTGGAAATCAACTACAATAAATACAATCCAAAGAAATCAAACACATGGAGACTAAACAGCATGCTATTAAACAAGGACTGGGTCACCAGAGAGATCAAGGAAGAAATAAAAAACATCATGGCAACAAATGACAATGAAAACACAACAATCCAAAATCTATGGGACACAGCGAAAGCAGTCTTGAGAGGGAAGTTCATAGCTCTACAGGCCTATTGCAAAAAACAAGAAACAATGGTAATAAATTACTTAACCCTACAACTCAAAGAGCTAGAAAAAGAGCAGCAAGAAAAGCCCAGTGTAACCAGAAGGAAGGAAATAACAAAGATCAGAGCGGAGATAAATGACATAGAGACCAAAGAAACAATACATAAGATCAACAAAACCAAGAGCTGGTTCTTTGAAAGGATAAACAAGATTGATGGTCCTCTAGCCAGGCTCACCAAGAAGCAGAGAGAGAGGACCCAAATAAACAAAATCAGAAATGAAAGAGGTGAAATAACAACAGACCCCGCTGAGATACAAAGGATTGTTACAAAATACTACGAACAACTCTATTCCAACAAACTGGACAATCTGGAGGAAATGGACATATTCCTAGAAAAATATAACCTTCCAAAAATCAATCAAGAAGAATCTAAACAGCTCAATAGGCCAATAACTATGGACGAAATTGAAGCAGTCATCAAAAAGCTTCCGGCAAACAAAAGCCCGGGGCCTGATGGCTTCACAGGAGAGTTTTACCAAACATTCAAGGAAGAACTAAAACCTATCCTCCTCAGACTATTCCAAAAAATTCAAGTGGAAGGAACACTTCCAAGCTCCTTCTATGAAGCCAGCATCACCCTAATACCAAAACCAGATAAAGACAACACAATGAAAGAGAATTACAGACCAATATCCCTCATGAACATAGATGCCAAAATCCTCAACAAAATTCTAGCAAATCGGCTCCAGCAGTACATCAGAAAGATCATACACCATGACCAAGTAGGATTTATCCCAGGAATGCAAGGATGGTACAATATCCGCAAATAAATAAACGTGATACATCACATAAACAAATTGAAAGATAAAAATCACATAGTCATATCCATTGATGCAGAAAAAGCATTTGACAAAATCCAACACCCTTTCTTGATAAAAACTCTCAACAAGGTGGGAATAGATGGCTCATACCTCAACATAATAAAAGCTATATATGATAAACCCACAGCAAACATCATACTCAATGGACAAAAACTAAAAACATTTCCCCTAAGAACAGGAACAAGACAGGGATGCCCACTCTCACCACTCCTGTTTGACATAGTACTGGAAGTATTAGCCATTGCAATTAGACAAGAAGAAGAAATAAAAGGCATCCAAATTGGAAAAGAACAAGTAAAGCTGTCTTTATTTGCAGACGACATGATATTGTACATAAAAAATCCGAAAGACTCCGTCAAAAAACTAATAGACTTAATAAATGAATTCGGCAATGTAGCAGGATACAAAATTAACGCCAAGAAATCTATGGCCTTTCTATACACCAATAGTGAACTTACAGACATAGAGACTAAAAAGGCAATCCCATTTACCATCGCACCAAAAAAATTAAGATACCTAGGAATAAACTTAACTAAGGAGGTAAAAGACCTATACACGGAAAACTACAGGACACTGAAAAAAGAGATAGAGGAAGACGTAAACAGATGGAAGAACATACCATGTTCATGGATTGGTAGAATCAACATCATTAAAATGTCCATACTACCCAAAGCAATCTATAGATTCAATGCACTCCCCATTAAAATACCAACGGTATATTTCACAGACCTTGAAAGAACTCTCCAAAAATTCATCTGGAATAAAAAAAGACCCCGAATAGCCACAGCAATCCTGAGAAAGAAGAATAAAGTAGGAGGGATCTCAATACCAGATTTCAAGCTGTATTACAAAGCCACTGTTCTCAAAACAGCCTGGTACTGGCACAAGAACAGACATATAGATCAATGGAACAGAATAGAGAATCCAGATATTGACCCAAACCACTATGCTCAATTAATATTTGACAAAGGAGGCATGAACATACAATGGAATAAAGACAGTCTCTTCAATAAATGGTGTTGGGAAAATTGGACAGATACATGCAAAAAAATGAAGCTTGATCACCAACTTACGCCATACACAAAAATAAACTCAAAATGGATACAGGACTTAAACATAAGACGGGAAACCATAAAAATACTAGAGCAATCCACAGGCAGCAAAATGTCAGACATATGGCAAAAGAAATTCTTCACTGACACTGCCCCTAGGGCAATGGAAGCTAAAGAGAAAATTAACAAATGGGACTACATCAAAATAAAAAGCTTTTTCACAGCAAAAGAAACCATCAACAAAACAACAAGAAGGCCCACTGCATGGGAGAACATATTTGCAAATGGCATCACTGATAAAGGTTTAATCTCCAACATCTACAGGCAGCTTATACAACTTAATAAAAGGAAGATAAATGATCCAATAAAAAAATGGGCAACAGACCTAAATAGAATCTTTTCAAAAGAAGACAGAAGGAAGGCCAAGAGACACATGAAAACATGCTCAATGTCACTAATTATCCGAGAGATGCAAATCAAAACAACAATGCGGTACCATCTCACACCTGTCAGAATGGCTATCATCAACAAATCAACAAACGACAAGTGTTGGCGAGGATGCGGAGAAAAAGGAACCCTCGTGCACTGCTGGTGGGATTGCAGACTGGTGCAGCCACTGTGGAGAACAGTATGGAGTTTCCTCAAAAAACTGAAAATGGAACTACCATTTGACCCAGTAATCCCACTCCTGGGAATATATCCGAAGAAACTAGAAACACCAATTAGAAAGGATATATGCACCCCTATGTTCATAGCAGCACAATTCACCATAGCTAAGATTTGGAAACAGCCTAGGTGCCCATCAGCAGATGACTGGATCAGAAAACTGGGGTACATCTACACAATGGAATACTATGCTGCCATAAAAAAGAAGGAATTCTCATCATTTGCAGCAACCTGGGAGGAATTGGAGAACATTATGTTAAGTGAAATAAGTCAGTCAATGAAAGAAAAATACCACATGATCTCACTCATTTATGGATAATAAAGAACATTATAAACTTGAACAAAAAGATAGATACAGAGACAGTAAAGCATCAAACAGAGTGTCAAATTACAAGGGGAAGGTTAGGGAGAGGTGGGGGATATAAGAGATCAATCAAAGGACTTGTATGCATGCATATAAGCATAACCAATGGATGCAAAACTCTGGGGGGTGGGGGCATATAAGGGGGTGGGGTGTGGGGAGGGCAATGGTAAGATATGTACACATATAATATCTTAATAAAAAAATGAAAAGAAAAAAAAAAGAGGGACAACATCTAATAATGCTGCATTTTTTTGCAGGCAAAACAATGAGAAGCAGAATTTTGAGAGGTACTATATGGATAATAGCTCTAATGGTCAACTGTGCATTAGAGGAAAAAAAATAGAAATGGGGATAGCAACAGGAATAGCATTTTCTTTTCTTTTCTTTTTTTTTGGAAGCAGTGTTGAATTTACTTCCTAAAGTTATAATAAGTATTTTTATTTATATGTTGCTTTTGTATTTATCTGATGAAGTAATACTACCAGATGAGTAAGCTACCAGAAAGATGTGGATTTCTAAATTGTGAGGGATTTCACAATCTGTGTTGGAACTCTTTGATTTGGTAGATTAGTCTTGTTTGGGGTCTGTGATTCCTGCCCAATTAAAAACCCTTCAGGACAATGGAATGGACCTAAATAGACACCTTTTGAAAGAGGACATTCAGAAAGTCAAGAGACATATGAAAACATGCTCAAAGTCACTAATCATCCGAGAGATGCAAATCAAAACAACAATGAGGTACCATCTCACACCTGTCAGAACGGCTATCATCAACAAATCAACGTGCTGGAGAGGATGCGGAGAAAAAGGAATCCTTCTTCACTGCTGGTGGGAATGCAGACTGGTGCAGCCACTGTGGAAAACAGTATGGCGTTTCCTCAAAAATTTAAAAATGGAAATTCCATTTGACCCAGTAATACCACTTCTAGGAATATACCCCAAGAAAACAGAAACACCAGTCAGAAAGGATATATGCACCCCTATGTTCATAACAGTGCAATTTACAATAACTAAGATTTGGAAACAGCCTAAATGCCCATCAGCAGATGAGTGGATTAGAAAACTGTAGTACATCTACACAATGGAATACTACGCTGCTGTGAAAAAGAAGGAATTCTTACCATTCACAACAGCATGGATGGATCTGGAGAGCATTATGCTAAGTGAAATAAGCCAGTCAGTGAAAGATAAATACCACATGATCTCACTCATTTATGGATAATAAAGAATATTACAAACTGCTGAACAAAAATAGAGGCAAAGAAGCATCGAACATACTGTCAAACTACAGCGGGAACGTAGGGGAGGTTTTGGGGGGTAAGAGATCAACCAAAGGACTTGTATGCATGCATATAAGCACAACCAACAGACTGAAGACCCAGGGGGCGTGGGGGGACAAGGGCAAGTGCCAGGGGGTAGGGGAGGCAGTGCGGAGGTCAGTGAGGGGAAAAAAAAGAGACATATGTATTACTATTTGTAATAACTTAAACAATAAAATAATAAATAAATAAATACATAAATAAATAAATAAATAAATAAATAAATAAATAAATAAATAAAAATAAAACCCCTTCAGTATGGGGTGGAAATCTTTCAGAAAAACAAATTGCAAAGGCCAAAAAGCTGGCAGCATTTTTCATCTTGATGGAGATTATTTTAATTCTTCAGAATATTTTGTTTTACAAAGTGTATCAAAGAGTGTCAGTTCTATTCTGATATAGGCATCACTGGGTTTAGGGCAGGGGTGGAGGTGCTGTGGAAGAGAAGGGGGACATGTTTGACCTCTATAACATCTGAAACATAAATGCTGAGCATTTTTTTCTCTCTCGTCAACATATCATGTTTATTTCAGGACTCTACCTTGTGATATTTATTCTGTTAGGTGGCTAATTGTGGAAGTAAATCCCCAAAAGAAAATTGTTTTGTTTCTTTGTTTTGGTGAATGTAGGTCATCTTGAAAATCTTCCAGTTTTGTTTTGGCAACATATTATGCTGTGCTACAATTTCACCCTTGAGCTTCTTAAAAAAGTTGAGTAAATGGCACTTGAATGTATATCATTTACCATCATGTCTTGAATTCTGCCTGACTGTTTATGCTCTAATGTATCTGACTTTGTTACTTCAAATTTCATTTAGATACAGGATTCTTCTTTGTGGTTTTCTCATTAAAGAAAAAAAAAGAACTTTGTGGCTCTGCTGCCACTCTTTCATGCCTGAGTATGAATTTTGCATGATCATAAAGTGGCCCCATTGATTCTCTCATTCATTTCCTGCTTTTGATGACTTTAAAACACTTTTAATTTAACAATGCCTTTTAAGGTGATGTTTGAAATTATTTTAATAATTATTTTTACTTCACCAGCCAGCCATGCATTTAGAGATCCCCTGCTGTCTTCATGGTAGGAAAGTGTTGTTGTTTTTTTCATTTTTGAAAAATATACTTTCCCTTACCCCTACTACCTCCTCAAGCCTCTTTCATTTTGTCATATAGCCATAGAGATCTGAGACATTTTTAATTGCTAAATTATTTTTATCCACTGCAAATCCTTCTATTTTACTGAAGTATAATTGACATGAAACATAGTGTAAGTTTAATATTTGATGGATTCGTATTTCAGTATGATTGCCATTGCAGAGTTGCTAACACCTCCATCACATCATAAAACTATCATTTCTTCTAGTGATGGGAACAACTGAGACATATTAGGAACTTTGATGTTTATAATTATTTTGTTGTCTATTATCACTGAACTGTGTATTAGATTTATATTACTTGTTTATCTACTAGTTGCAAGTATATACTCTTAAACAATATCTCTTCCATTCCCCTACCCCTAGCCCCTGATTCCCACCATTCCACTCTTTTTTTCCCAGTTCATTTTTTAGATATTCCATATAAGTGGTATCACACAGTGTTTTCTTTTTCTGTTTGACTTATCTCACTTAGCATAATGTCCTCAAGTTTCATCCACATTGTTGCAAATGGCAGGATTTCTTTTTTTCTTATTGTTGAATCATATTTCATTGTATATTTATACAATCTTCTTTACCAATTCTTCAAATGATGGCCACGTAAGTTATTAACATATCTTGCCTATTGTGAATAATGGTGCAATAAACATGAGAGTACATCTATCCCTCTGATAATCTGTTTTCATTTCTTTAAATATTTACCCAGAAATGGAATATTGGGACATACGGAAGGTCCATTTTTAACTCTTTGAAGATCTTCATACTGTTCTCAATAGTGGCTCAACCAGAATACAATTTCATCAATATGGCACAATGTATATCTTTTCTTCACATCCTTGCTAACACTTGTATCATTTATCTTCTTAATGAAGAAGACATTCTTGTAGGTATAAAGTGATATATAATTATATGTTTTGATTTGCATTTTCTTTTTTTCATTTAATCTTTATTGTTGAAAGTATTACATAGGTCCTCCTTTTACCCAAATAACTTCTTTGAGCCCACTCGCGTCCCCCCTCACTGCCCAGGCCCTCACCACCCCATTGTCTGTGTCTAGGGGTTAGGCATATATGCATTCAAGTTCATTGGTTGATCTCTTACTACACACCCTCCCCTGCCTTCCCTCTGAGGTTTGACAGTCTGTTCATGCTTCTATGACTCTGGGTCTATTTTTGATGATCAGTTTATTTGGTTCATTAGATTACACATGTGAGTGAGATCATGTGATACTTATCTTTCTCTGACTGGCTTATTTCCCTTAGCATAATGCTCTCCAGGTCCATCCATGCTGTTGCAAATGGTAAGAATTCTTTCTTTTTTTACAGCAGCGTAGTATTCCATTGTTTAAATGTACCATAGTTGTTTTAGCCACTCATCTGCTGATGGGCACTTAGGCTGTTTCCAAGTCTTAGCTATTATAAATGGTGCTGCTATGACCATTGGGGTGCATATATTCTTTCCGATGAATGTTTCAGGTTTTTAGGATATATTCCTAGAAGTGGGATGACTGGGTCAAATGGGAGTTCCATTTTTATTTTCTTGTGGAAACTCCATACTGTTTTCCAGAGCGGCTGCACCAGTGTGCATTCCTACCAGCAGTGTATTAGGGATCCCTTTGCTCCACAACCTTGCCAACATTTGTCGTTGGATGATTGTTGACAATAGCCATTCTGACAGGTGTGAGGTGATATCTCATTGTCATCTCTCTGATAATTAGTGACTATGAGTATTTTTTCATATGTCCCGGCTTTCTGTATGTCCACTTTGGAGAAGTGTCTATTTAGGTCTTTTGCCCATTTTTTAATTGGATTGTTTGTCTTCCTTTTGTTAAGTTATATGAGTTTCCTATATATTTTGGATATTAACCCCTTGAAAAAATACTATGAACAAATCAATTCCAACAAACTGGTCAATCTAGAAGAAATGGACATATTCCTAGAAAAATATGACCTTCCAAAACTCAATCAGGAAGAATAAAAAACCCTGAATAGGCTGATAACTAAGGAAGAAATTGAAGCAGTAATCAAATAACTTCCAGCAAACAAAAGCCCTAGGCCAGAAAGATAAACAGGGGAGTTTTACCAAACATTCAAAGAAGAATGAAAACCTATCCTCCTCAGACTATTTCACAAAATTCAAGAGGAAGGAACACTTCCAAGCTCTTTCTATGAAGCCACCATTACCCTAATTCCAAAACCAGATAAAGACACAACAAAGAAAGACAATTACAGGCCAATATCCTGATGAATATAGATGCTAAAATCCTCAACAAAATTCTAGCAAGTCAAATTCAGCATTACATTAAAAAGATAATACACCACGACCACGGGGAACTTATAATGGGGATGCAAGAATGGTACAATTTCAAAAAGCCAAGATGGCGGCGGAGGTGAACGGCTGATCTGTTGCCTCGCATGGCAGTTTCGGAAAAACAACTAAAAGATGGACTGGTGAGCGCGGCGACTCCTGCTCGCGTCTCCCCAGGCCGGGCGGCTGCTCCTCTCAGCCAGCACCGCAGCTGGGGCCATGAGCTCGTGGGCGCCGTGGCAGCTGCTGTGGCGGCGGCCGCGGACTCGGCGCAGCGGCTCTCGGTGAAGGAAGAGACCATCTTTCTGCGAGACGGGCCCACCTGTGTCACCGACCTGGCCCAGCTCCCCACTGAGATCCTCGGGGCCCCGGAGACCGCCAACACCGACTAAGAGGATTCTTAAGACTTCCTGTCTTACACTCAAGTCCTCTAGCCATTTTGAGAGAGGAGAACCAAGAAGGCAGCAAAGTCAAACAAAGGAACTTCGCGCACAGCAATTTCAAAGTTAAACAAAGGAACTTCGCCGCGCACAGAGCGCCTGCCACCCAGAACCACAGGAGAGCTGGCTGAATGGTGGATTTACAGCTAAGAGAAAAGAGGAAAGAGCGAACTCTGGAGGAGCTGAGGTGCGGAGGCGCGAGGGTCGGGGGAAGGGACTTGTGGCTTTTGTTCCAACCCTAGGGGAGATTAGCTCTCCAGACGCCTGCGGGAAGAGGCTGGACTCTCGGCCTTCCTGTCGGAGAGTGGGAGTGACTTCCTTGCGGAGGTGCGCCCAGCAATCAGTGTTTGCTGCGCTGGAGTGCGGAATGAGGGGGCTTGGAAACGTGGAAAGCAGAAAAAGCAGACTTGCAGCCAGTGCGGTTCGCCTCGCCATGGCCTGGTAGCGCCCTGAGGCCCCGCCCCGCCCTGAGACTCGCCCCGCCCTGGGACCCTCCCCGCTCGTTTTGCAGGTCCGCCCCGCACGTCTTGCAGGCACACCTGGGCTCCAAGCAATGGCTTTTGCATGTGGGTGGCCTGCCCTATGGCAGCTTGACCAGATAAACTGCGGTTCTAGTCGGACTGCTCTAGGGACGCTCAGACAGGAGGAGGAAACTGCAGTTTTTGCCGTAAGTCCTGCTGAGTGGTCTCAGGTAGTAGCTGACCTACACACCATTGGAGACCCAGAAACGAGGGCATCTAGTGGTCGGTGTGAGATGACACCAGATTTCAACCACTCGCATAAAGGACACATTCCAGAGGCAGACTCAGTGAGCGCCAAAGCCTTGCTGCACCAAGACCCGGCCCATAAATCTGTCTCCTACACAGCAACTCTTCCTTTATAGACACAGAGGATCTGCACGGCCAATTGGCCTGGAGGACAATTCCTCCCAGCGACACCAACAACAATCAAGACTTAACTATACAAAGGAAGACCAAGATGGAGGCATAGGGCAGAAGCCTGATTGCTGCCTACCACAACAATTTTGAGTCTACGACGGGAGAGCAGAGCAGACACCATCCAGAACCACCGGAGGGCTGACTGAGCAGATGCTCTACAACTAGAATAAAAGAGAGGGGTACTCGGGACGATGCTGATGCCGGTGACCCAAAGATCACACTTTAAGAACTACGGCTCAGACGACACAGTGGCGGCCTGGAACGTGCTCGGCGCAGTTCCCCCGGCGGTCTCCGGCTGAGGGGAAGGCCCCACTCGCTGCCGAGCACAGACAGACGAGCCCCTGGGAGACATGGGGTGGGAGACTCCGCGCTTGCTGACCTCCAAGTCCTTCAAGAATCTCAACGCCCCGGAAGCGGCCAGGTGCACACGCTCGGTGACTGGCCACCGCTGCAGACCCAAGGGCCGACGCAGCCACCCCGGACCAGCCCGCTGCCGCGCACCGGGCACACCGGAGCTTCGCCGAGCCCGCCGCCCAACGAGTTCTGCGGCGGCTGCCCTGGAGCTCTGAGAAAATGGCCGAAGGAATTACTGAGATGGAATTGACCAACAGGAAATGGGATCAAGAAGACGAAACCCCGCTGGGTCCCGGATCCGGGTGAAGCTGCGTGCCCCTGGGTCCGGGTGAGGCTGGGAACTGGGTCAGGGTGAGTCTGGGTCCCGGGTCCGGGTGAGGCCGCAGGCCCCTGGACCCGGGTGAGCCTGGGCCCCGGGTCCAGGTGAGGCCGCGGGCCCCTGGACCCGGGTGAGCCTGGGCCCCGGGTCCGGGTGAGGCCGCGGGCCCCTGGACCCGGGTGAGCCTGGGCCCCGGGTCCGGGTGAGGCCGCGGGCCCCTGGACCCGGGTGAAGCCGTGCCCCTGGGTCCGGCCGAGACCAAACCAGAGGGAGTCGGACCTGCATTACCACCATTTGTCCACCATCCAGAGCTGAGGGGTCAGTGCCGACATGTACTCATAAGGAACCGGTGGACATTGATATTGGGTCTCAAAAGAACTGTTGGTCCAGAAAGAAACTCACTACAGTCTGATTCATTTGCCTGTCAGCATAACTATTATTGCTCGTCGCACATTCAATTCTTATAAGTATATCTCTAGTGACACATGATTTCGCTCATCTAGGGGAAATGATGAACAACATGGTCTGATGAACAAGAACAGAACCAGAAACAAGGAGGCACCGATCGGACTATCGGGCCTCAGAGGGAGGATAGGGGAGGGTAGGGGGAGAAGGGAGAGATCAACCAAAGGTCTTGTGTGCATGCATAAGAGCCTAACCAATGGTTAAGTTCAACAGGGGGTTGGGGCATCCATGGGGAGGGGTGTGGGATGGGAATGGGGGGATGAGGACAAATATGTGACACCTTAATCAATAAAGAAATTAAAAAAAAAAGAATGGTACAATTTCTGCAAATCAATAAATGTGATACATCACATAAACAAATTGAGAGATAAAAATCACATATATACACTGAATGGCCAGATCATTATGCATTCAGAGATCATAATAATCTGGCTACTCAGTGTATTTGCCAATGTTATCTCCAATAAGTGTTTAATCTCAAACATTTACAGGGAACTCATACAACTTAACAAAAGGAAGATAAACAACCCAATTAAAAAATAGGGCAACAGACCTAAATAGACACTTTTAAAAAGAGGACATAAAGAAGGCCAAGAGACATATGAAAACATGCTCAAAATCACTAAGTATACAAGAGATGCAAATCAAAACGACAGTGAGGTACTATCTCACACCTGTCAGAATGGCTGTAATCAACAAATCAACCACCAATAAGTGCTGGCGAGGATGTGGGGAAAAAACTACCCCTTGTGCATTGCTGGTGGAAATTAAGACTGTTGTAGCTACTGTGGAAAGCAGTATGAAGATTCCTCAAAAAATTAGAAATGGAACTCCCATTTGACCCAGTCATCCCACTTCTTGGAATATATCCCAAGAAATCAGAAACACCAATCATAAAGCATATATGCACCCCTATGTTTGTAGCAGCACAATTTACAATAGTGAAGATTGGAAACAGCCTTAAGTGCCCATCAGCAGATGAGTGGATTAAAAACCTGTAAACCTGTGGTGCATCTACACAGTGGAATACTATGCTGCTGTGAAAAATAAAGAACTCTTATCATTTGCAACAGCATGGATGGTCCTGGAGAGCATTATGCTAAGCGAAATAAGCCAGTGGGAGAAAGATAAATATCACATGATCTCACTCAAATGTGGAATATACTGAACAACATAAACTGATGAACAAAAATAGATCCAGAGACAGAGAAACATTGATCAGACCT
This sequence comes from Cnephaeus nilssonii, assembly GCF_951640355.1. Classification (NCBI taxonomy): domain Eukaryota; kingdom Metazoa; phylum Chordata; class Mammalia; order Chiroptera; family Vespertilionidae; genus Cnephaeus; species Cnephaeus nilssonii. The sequence continues at coordinate 76,398,191 of NC_137071.1, forward strand.
TCAAACCTTAGAGGGAAGGTAGCAGAGGGTGGGGGGAAGGGGGAGAGATCAACCAAAGGACTTGTATGTATGCATATAAGCCTAACCAATGAACACAGACACTAGGCATGTAAGGGCCTGTGCTGGGGGGGTGGGAATGCAGGGCAGAGGTCAATGGGGGAAAAAGACATATGTAATACTTTAAACAGTAAAGAATCTTATATCATAAAGAGGTAATATGCAAATTGACTGTCACACCCTCACAAGAGGCTGCCTACAACCAGGCCAGCAGGAGCAGCAGTTGGGGTTAGTGAGGGATGACCAAATGACTGAACAGCAGGCTACGTGGGGCAACCAGGCTGGCAGGAGGGTTAGTGAGAGATGACCAAATGACTGAACAGCAGGCTGTGTGGGGTGACCAGGCCGGTGGGGGGGCCATGAGGGGTGACCAGGCCAGCAGGGGGTGGGGCAGTTGGGGGCGACCAGGCCAGCAGGGAGGGACAGTAAGAGGCAACCAGGCCGGTGGGGGGCAGTTAGGGGCTACCAGGCCAGTAGGGGGGTGCAGTTGGGGGCGAGCAGGCTGGCAGGGGGCATTGGGGGTGATCAGGCCAGCAGGCAGAGTGGTTAGGGGCCATCAGGCAGGCAGGCAGGTGACTGGTTAGGAGCCAGCGGTCCCGGATTGTGAGAGGGATTGGGCCTAAACCGGCAGTCAGACATCCCCCGAGGGGTCCCAGATTGGAGAGGGTGCAAACTGGGCTGAGCGACCCGCCCTCCCATGCACAAATTTCATGCACTGGGCTTCTAGTTAAAGAATCAATAAATAAAATATAGCAAAACCTATATTTTATTATCACTTCCTCTCCTAAAATTCAGTAACAAAGTCATTGCTATTTCTTGCTTTCTTGTTTCAACCTGTAGGCAAAACTTAATTGCTATTCTTCAGAAGTTATTTTAGATATTTCTGTTCTCTTAAAATCGTATTCCTTTATTTAGATTCATATAAATCTTATTATAGCGAATGCTCATTTGCTTTATGCAAATCTCAATTCTACATTTTATCTCAATGAAATTGTGATGAATTTATTTGTGGATAACTAAAATCTCCCCAAATTTATAACATTGCCTGATTTCTACCTTCAATGCAAAATTGTGTTATTTTGATTAAGTATTCTGTAAATTAGACATTTATTAACACACTTAATTTTTAAAAATCATTTCTTTGTACTCACAAAGTTTCTATTGACCTTTTCTTGTCTAAATATTCTGTTTATACTATGTATGTTGGCACTTAATAACAACATACTTATCTCTCATCTCAGGCTGGGGCTTCCTGTAGTCTATGTGTAACTTAGGATCATAAACATTTCATTTAACTCCTTCTACCAAATTGCTGAAAAGCTAGTTATATATCATTACATGCTAGTTTAAATTGCAATTCAGCTATTACTTTTTCAAGTTCCTAGAAAAAGTGTAAAGATATATGTGTGTATATTGTGTTCTTAATGTTAATTACTTTCTATGTGTCTCCATTGAGCATTTAAGAAGTTGGTACTTTTCCAAAGAGGACATACATATGGCCAATAGATATATGAAAAAATGATCAACATCAGTAATCATCAGAGAAATGCAAGCTATAACCACAAGGAGATATCACCTCATACCTGCCATAATGTCTACCATTAACAAATCAGCAAAGAATAACATTGATGAGGATGTGGAGAAAAGGTGACGTTTGTGTACTATTGGTGAGAATGGAAATTGGTACAGCCACTGTGGAAAGCAGTAGGGAGTTTCCTCAAAAAAATTAAAAATGGAACTGCCTTATGACCCAGTGATCCCACTTCTGAGAATATATCTGAAGAAACCCAAAACACCAATTTGAAAGAATATGCACACCTATGTTCATTGCAGTGTTATTTGCATTAGCCAAGATTTGGAAGCTGCCTGAGAGTCCATCAGCAGATGAGCAGGTAAAAAAGCTGTGGTATATTTACACAATGGAATACCACTTTGCCATAAAAAGAGCACACACAAGGAAATCTTGCCATTTGGAACAGCATGGATGTACCTGGAGAGCATTATGGTAAGTGAAATAAGCCAGTCAGAGAAAGAAAAGTATCATATGATTTCACTCATATGTGAGATATAATGAAAAAATGAATTAACAAGCAAAATAGAGGCAGTCTCATAGAGAAATAGCAGGCTGACAGCTGTTGAGGGGAAAAGAGTCTTGTGGGTGTGTGGAGGAATTGAGCAAAAAATAGAAAAACTCATGGACACAGACAACACTGTGGTAAATGCTGGGGGGAGGAGAGGGGGGAGAGGTAGAAAAGGGAAAAGGGGGATAAATGGTGATAGATGAAAACCTCACTTGGGTGTGAATACACAATATAATACAGTGTACAAGTACGTTGTAGAATTGTGCACCTGAAGCCTATATAATTTTGTTAAAGAATGCCATTCCAATAAATTTCATAAAAAGGAAAAAATAAGTTAAAAATGGAATTGCCTTTTTACCCAGCAATCCCACTTCTGGGATATATCTGAAGAAACCCAAAACACTAATTCAAAAGAATACATGCACCCCCATATTCATTACAGCATTATTTACAACTAGAGGCCCAGTGTATGAATTCATGCATAGGTGGGGTCTGACTGGCCTGCCCCAATGGGGGTTGATCAGACCCAAGGCTGGCAGGCGGGGAGGGGCTGCCAGAAGTTGGCCAGATGGCCCCACCCCCTATCGGGATGGGGGTGTGATTGGGGGAGGGGCCAGTCAGAGGGGCCCTGATCGGCCAGTTGGCTGCCACAGTGCACATCATAGCGACTGCTCTTTCCCATTGTTCCCTCGTTTCAGTCACTTTTATGTAGAGAGATAGCCAAGATCTGGAAGCAATCCAAGTGCCCATCATTAAATGTGTGGATAAAAAACTTTAGCACATTTGTATAAAAAAATACCCCCTGACCGGTTTGGCTCAGTGGATAGAGCGTTGGGTCTAGTGAGAGAAGGGTCCCAGGTTCGATTTCAGTCAAGGGCATGTACCTTGGTTGCAGGCACATCCCCAGTAGGGGGTGTGCAGGAGGCAGCTGATTGATGTTTCTCTCTCATCGATGTTTCTAACTCTCTATCCCTCTCCCTTCCTCTCTGTAAAAAATAAATAAAATATTAAAAAATAAAAATAAAGACTTGGCTTGCAGGCTGTGGCACTGTCTCTCCATCCGAGAGCAGCGTCCCACCTAGCCCCAGCTTTAAAAAAAATACTACTCAGCTGTAAAATAAAAAATAAAAAGGAGAAAATCCTACCCTTTGTCACAACATGAATAGACCTGGAGAATATTATACTAAGTGAATTAAACCAATCAGAGAAAGATAAATACCATATGGTTTCACTTATATGTGGATTCTAATGAGCAAAATAAACTGAAGAAAATAGAAACAGAGGAATGGATACATCGAACAGACTTACAGCTGTCAGAGGGGAGGGGTTTGAGAGACAGGATGAAAGAAGGTGAAAGGATTAGCCAAAGAACACATATGCATAGCCCATAGACACAAACAGTGTGGTGATAGAGGGAAAGAGTGGAGGTGGAAGTGGGCAAAGGAGGAGAAAATGGGGATGGAAAGAGACTTTCTTTGAGCAATGGGTGCATGATGCAGTGTGCAGAATATGTTTTGTTGAGTTGTACACTTGAAACCTGTGTGGTTTCTCGAACCAGTGTCACCCCAATAAATTTAATAAAAAATCAAGTTAGCATCCTAGGTTGCCCTCAATTTTCTTTACTACTGTCATTGCCTTGACCCACTTTTCACTCATTTGTTTTGTTTCTTTTACTCTAATGGAATCTACATTGGTGTGCATATTATGATTTTTCTCCTAGCTTGCCTTACAGCCTTTTCTTTTTAATACAGGAGTCCTGGTGACATTTTGTTGAAGGAGAGCCCAGCCTTCCTGTATAGCTTACAACAAGGAAAACCGTTTTTCTGGATTCTGCAGAAGTTGGAGTGCTCAGTTTTTTGTTTTTGTTTTTTTCTCTCTGAGTGGAACTGATGCTTTTTAGGAAGCATAGATATTTTGGCCTTGAATTTCTTGTCTTGGGCTCTAAATTTGGCCTCCAAGACTGTATTTTCTTAAGTCTGTTTATAGGCAGTCACCCCCAAATGCCCTCCCTTGCATATTCCCTCTTTATTAGATAGGGTTTTTTCTTTAGCATATTGGACAGTCCTACATCCCTTTCACAATCTAGGACTGCTGTCTCCAAACTACTTACCTGCCTGCCTTCCTGATTGCCCCTAACCGCTCTGCCTGCCAGCCCGATCAATGCCTAACTGCCCTCCCCTGATACCCCGGTCACCCCCAAATGCCCTCCCTTGTATATTCCCTCTTTATTAGATAGGGTTTTTTCTTTAGCATATTGGACAGTCCTAACTGGTTTGGCTCAGTGGATGGAGCATTGGCCTGCAGAATCAAGGGTCCCAGGTTCGATTCTGGTCAAGGGCATGTACCTTGGTTGGGGGCACATACCCAGTGGGGAGTGTGCAGGAGGCAGCTGATCGATGTTTCTCTCTCATAGATGTTTCTAGCTCTCTATCCCTTTCCCTTCCTCTCTGTAAAAAATCAAATCGGTCGGCTTGGGGGCGGGGGTCTCAGACACCCCCAAGCCTGGTTGGGGATAGCCCGGTGGGGGTGCAAGGCTCCAGCCCAGGCTGCCTTCACTGGCCTGAAGATAGCACGGTGGGGGTACACCGCCCTCCCGGCCTGAGACCCCAGCCCAGGCTGCTGCCACTGGCTGGGTGATCATGCAGTGGGGGTTTCCGGCTCTGCAGGCCTGAGACCCTAGCCCAAGCTGTCCTCACAGCCAGGGGATCAAGCGGCTTGGGAGCAGCTGAGAACCCTGCCCCCAAGCCTCCCTGCTTTGACAGGGGATCCTGCAGCTTGGGGGCGGGGTTCTCAGTCCACCTTGCCAGGGGATCCTGTAGCTTGGGGGCGGCTGAGACCCCTGTCCCCAAGCCTCTCTGGCTTGCCAGGGGATCCTGCGGCTTGGGGGCGGCTGAGAACCCCGCCCCCAAACCCCCGCCACTTGCCAGCGATCCTGCGGCTCACGCTGGGCGCTGGTGCCTCCCAACCGGACACCCTGGATTGCTGCTACTGGGCGGACTCTGCTGGGGCTAAGAGGACTGGGCGCCACCATCTTGTGGCTATGGGCGCAGCCATTTTGTAGCGGAATGATGGTTAATTTGCATATTACTCTTTTATTAGATAGGACTAGAGGCCCAGTGCACAAAATTCGTGCACGAAGGGGGGGTTGTCCCTCAGCCCAGCCTGTACCCTCTCCAATATGGGACCCCTTGAGGGATGTCCGACTGCCCGTTTAGGCCCGATCCCGGTGGGATCGGGCCTAAATGGGCAGTCGGACATCCCTCTCACAATCCAGGACTGCTGGCTCCCAACTGCTCACCTGCCTGCCTTCCTGATTGCCCCTAACCACTTCTGCCTGCCAGCCTGATCACCCCCTAACCACTCTGCTGCCAGCCTGTTTGCCCCCAACTTCCCTCCTCTGCCGGCCTGGTCACCCCTAACTGCCCTCCCCTGCAGGGTTGATCACCTCCAACTGCCCTCCCTTGCAGGCTTGGTCCCTCTCAACTGCCCTCCCTTGCAGGCCAGGTGCCTCCCAACTGCCCTCTTCTGCTGGCCATCTTGTGTCCACATGGGGGCAGGATCTTTGACCACATGGGGGCAGCGATATTGTGTGTTGCAGTGATGATAAATCTGCATATTACTCTTTTATTAGATAGGATAGAGGCCTGGTACAGGGGTGGGGGCCAGCTGGTTTGCCCTAAAGGGCGTCCTGGATCAGGTGGGGGTTCCCTTGGGGCGTGAGGTGGCCTGAGCGAGGGGCCTGTGGTGGTTTGCAGGCTGGCCACGCCCCCTGGCAACCCAAGGGGAGGCGCTGGTATCTGGAATTTATTTTCCTTCTACAATTGAAACTTTGTAGCCTGGAGCGGAGCCAAGCCTGGGGCTCCCTCCGAGGGCCGGCAGTCATTTGTGTTGGGGTTATAATTGAAACTTTGTTGCCTTAAGCGGGTGGGCCCGGCCAGGGTGTGTGGAAAGCTTTGCTTCCCCTGTTGCCGGCAGCAACCCTGGCCTGCTCTCTCAAGCTCCATTCTGCTGCCATTTGTTTGAATTTGTTCACCTTCTATAATTGAAACTTTGTAGCTTGAGTGGAGGCTTAGGCCTGGCCAGGGCAGGCGGAAAGCTTGGCTTCCTCTGTTACCTAGGAAACCTTGCTCTCTGTGGCTGTAGCCATCTTGGTTTGGGTTAATTTGCATACTCGCTCTGATTGGATGATGGGCGTGGCTTGTGGGTGTGTCGGAGGTATGGTCAATTTGCATATTTGTCTATTATTAGATAGGATATTCATTATTGCCTCTTCTTTATTCTTTTCTCTATATTTCCATCATCATCAAAATAGGCCAGACCTGCAATTCTTCCTAAAGGATTTCGCTGCTTTCTTCTTGCTCTTTTCCTTGGATTCTATTCTTTTCACCTTGATCTGTTCAATATTCCTAGGTCACCACTTAATTTACATAATTTTATTATTTAGGAAAAATTCATTATTCCTAACTGAATATCAATTTAAGTCCCATATCCTATCCCTGTTACTCAAGTTGCTCTAGAATATGGGCACTCTTCATTGTCTAAAATGATTGCCCACTATTCACCAAAATGAATCATTTGCTGTAGTCAGGTGAATGATTGGACAAAATCTTATTGCATTCAAATAAAGGAAATTTACAAGCTCATATAACTGAAAAATCCAGAGATACTTTTGGTTTCAGGCAAGTATTGACATAGTAGCTTAGTGATGCCACAAGGATCCAGGTTTACTCTGAATTTCTTCTATTGTGCTTTTTAAAATGGTGTCCATATTAATCCTCAAGGTCCATATCATGGATTTTTGGCAACTCCATGTTTCCCCCACAACTCACATGTTATTTGGTTTTAAATGATTCGGAGCTTTGAATATTCAAAATATGCTAACTAATAGAAGAGAAAATCTGTGTCCCAACATTCCCAGAAAATGCAAAGAGATGTACTCAGATAAGATGCTTTCAGAGTCTACTTTAAATTAATTACTGGGCCCAGAAGAATATACACAGTAAGTCTTGTAAGCTTGGGTTACAGCCTGTTCCTAAGGCACTTTCTAATGCCATGAGAATGGAATTATGTTGCACACCTGGAGCTAGAGTCAACTTTGCCTAAAGCACTTGGCTGAGAGTTGTGGATGGAATAGTTTCCAAAACATGAATTCAGTGCTATTGCTAAAATAAAGATATAGATTTTTGAGGCACTCATCAAATGTGTGCTATAGTTTCCTCTCTCTCTTTGCAATTTTCAAATCATTTCTCTGATGTTTAACTTAATTTTTCTCACTCTGCCTCATACCAATTTCTGCAGCCATACAGCATGTACCATATTGTGTACTTTATACCTGGGTTTATATTGTTTTGATATTTTATATATGTTCAACTTTTTAAAAAAATATTTTTATTGATTTCAGAAGGAGAAGGAGATAGAAACATCAATGATGAGAGAGAATCATTGATCAGCTGCCTCCTGCACACCCCCTATTGGGGATTGAGCCTGCAACCTGAGTATTCATTATCTGTTGACCGGAATCGAACCTGGGACCCTTCAGTCAGCAGGCTGACATTCTGTCCACTGAGCCAAACCAGCTAGGGCCATATATGTACAATTTTTGACCCCTTAAACTATAAGTTTATTTAGGGCACAGACTATGACTTGTAACTATAGCCCACACAGCATATAAAACAATTCTGCATTTGCAGCCAGTGTATACAAGCATGTGTTTGCTTGACTTGTTGACTTTTCAAGTTAGGTACAGTTACTTTATTCATTTTGGTCATCCTCAAGATTGATGCTGATTGCTCTGGTTCACTCAGTCATTTGGGTTTCCACATCAGTCATGATGATAACCAAAATAAATTGATTATCTAGGTTTCAGTTCATTCATTGTATACTGATAGATAGATATAGCCTTGCTGATAAGTAGTACTTATCTGTATGTACTAAAGTCATGCCCCATAGTTCTGTGTATGTTTTTGAAGATGTGTCTTTTTGTTTAGCTATAGCTACCATTAAACCATTTCTATGGAAAACATTCTCTAATAATTGGTTTCATCTGCTCTTACTGGCAAGCGCTTTCCATTTTGCAGTGTTTACTTGCATTAAGCATTGTACCCTATTTGGTGTGCATCTACCTTAACCTTTTTCTATTTTTTTTATTATGTTTTTCATGTCACATAATCAAACTTCTGGAAAACAGCATTAATACTGAGTGCAGTTCATCTTGTACAAATAACCCACTGTTAGCCTGATTTCCCCTAAGTGGAACAGTTAACTATTTTTCCAGATCCATGGGACTTTTACTTTCCTATTAAAAAAAATTAAATGTATCCCAAAGAGTTGTCCTGCCTTTTTAAGATTAAAGTTTTGTTTTCTATTTATAATTTTTTAAAAATTTTGCTGAATTTATTGGGTGACATTAGTTAATATAATTATATAGGTTTCAGGTGTTTCTATAATACATAATCTTGTATAGTGTGTTGTATGTTCACTACCTCATTTATCCCCCCTATATGCCTTTCTACCTCCCTCCAACCTCCTTTCCCTCAGGTAATCACCATACTGTTGTCTGTGTTTACTCTTTTTTTTTGCTTAATCCATCACCTTTTTCACCTAGCCCTACAACCCAAAATTCAAGATTAATGTTTCAAAAGCTAATGAAAAGATGATGTGGATAGTTGAATACCAGTGATATGATTGGTATCCAAAGTATGGTAATAGGGAGTATACGATTTAGAGTCAGATGATCTAAACTAGTGTCCTGATTGTGCCCCTTAAATACATGATATTAGTAAATTCACTTATTTTAGAACTTAGGTTTCTTCCTAAGTAAAATGAAAAAAAAAAACAAAACAAACAAAAAAAAAACCCACAAAACAAAACATGATATCTACCTAACAGAATTTGGAAAGATAAAGTATGTGGATAAGCCTTGGAAACTTTCAAATACTCCCACAAAACTTAATGAATACAATTGTAGCAAAGAAAATTTTGGAAAGTGACCTTTTTAAAAGGTATAATAGATTGTCACCCACTGTGATGGCTTTTTTAAAAATTGATTTCTAAAGAGAGAGGAAGGGAAAGAGAGAGAAACATCTTTGTGAGAACGAAACATTGATCAGCTGCCTCCTTCCAGGGATTCAGCCCGCTACCTGGGCATGTGCCCTGATCAGAAATTGAACTGGCAACTTTTTGGCACACCGGATGACACCCAATCAACTGAGACATACTCCCTAAGACCGCAATGGCTTTTTATTGAGTTTAAGAGTGTTATTATACCTACAAGGCCCTGCATGATTGGGTTGCAGTCTCTCCATCTTCATTTTCTCTGCACCTCCTCCCTACACTCTAGCTATATTCTTCCTCGCTCATTACAGTATTATGTCTTGAAGTATTTTATGATTTTCCTTCTGAAAATTTGAAGAAGCTAGTTGTTCTTCCTGGAGTAGATTTCCACCCCATCCATTCTTCACCTATTATTATTCCAGTCCATTTTTCCAATCTCAAATGAAGTTTCACTTTTTCATGAAAGCAGAGATCAAGTCTGTTTTGTCCACTGCTATATTAGGCATTCAATAAATATTACTGACTGCCTGAATGAACGGCAGGCATGTTATTTACTTCCATCTCTACCCAACTTTAATTTGCAATGATAGAAGTATCATTTTCAATTCAATGTAACATCTAATTTAGAAACTAAGCCGAAACCGGTTTGGCTCAGTGGATAGAGCGTTGGTCTGCGGACTGAAAGGTCCCAGGTTCGATTCCGGTCAAGGGAATGTACATTGGTTGCGGGCACATCCCCGGTAGGGGGTGTGCAAGAGGCAGCTCATCGATGTTTCTCTCCCATCGATGTTTCTAGCTCTCTGTCCTTCTTTCCTCTCCGTAAAAAATCAATAAAATATATTTTTAAAAAAAGAAACTAAGAGGGTCATACATATTTATCTGATCATTTTAAGATTTTGGAGATATCTATTTTTATTGCATTTATTGGGGTTACATTGGTGAATAAAATTATATAGGTCTCAAATTTGCGATTGTATAATATGTCTTCTATATATTTACTAGAGGCCTGGTGCACAAAATTTGTGCACTTGGGGAAGTCCCTCAGCCTGGCCTGCGCCCTCTTGAAGTCTGGGAGTCCTCAGGGGATGTCCAACTGACAACTTAGGCTGGGCCTAAGCTGTCAGTTGGATATCCTTAGCCCTACCATGGAGGTGGGAGAGGCTCCCGCCACCGCCGCTGGGCTCGCCAGCCAAGAGCCCAGTTTCTGGCTGAGCAGTTCTCCCTCTGTGGGAGCGCACTGACCACCAGGGGGCAGCTCCTGTGTTGATCACCTGCCCCCTGGTGCTCAGTGTGCTTCATAGAGACCCATCATTCGATTGGTCAGTCTATTTGCATACTAGCCTTTTATTATATAGGATTGTGTGCTCACTATCCAAAGTCTAGTCTTCTTCCATCACCATTTATCCCCTATTCTACCTCTTGTACCCCCCTTTCCCTCTGGGTATCTATTTTAAAGCAAAACACAAAAATTTTCAAGTTACTGGTAAATGGAGGTAAGCTCAAGTAATGATATCAATCTACAGTAAGATCTTCCTGTCTTGAAAAGTTTAGAGTAAAGGAAATAAAATCTTCAGACTTAACTTTGAAAGATTTATATCTATAATAAAAGCGTAATATGCTAATTAGACCATATGTCCTTCTGTGCAACCTTCCCGACGAAGCTGGGGCTGTGAGAGAAGCCCAGGTCCCAGGTGCCTGACAGTGGCCAGAGGGAAGCCTGGGTTCTGGGTTCCTGCTGGTGGCCAGAGGGAAGCCTGGGTCCTGGGTGCTGGAGGGAAGCCTGGGTCCCAGGTGCCAGAGAGAAGCCGGTGCTGGCAGCTGGGGAATGGAAGGCCTACTCTTGCACAAATTTCATGCATCATGCCTCTAGTAGGTTAATAAAGAACCTATAAACACAGAGTGGAAAATCTACTTCCAAAGTCTAGTACAAAGTAATCTTTGTTATTTAGAAAATGTTAGTTAACCAAGAGTTGTATTTGGTTTTTATTTCTTCCAAAGTTCTAAAGATTTCTGCTGTTCTTTCAACCATCAGATATTTCTGATCTCCTTTGATTTTTATAATACACAAGTATTTCATATTTATCAAAGAAAAAAGATCCTATCTAATAAAAGGGTAATATGCAAATTAACCATCAATCTGCGACAAATATGGCGGTGCCCATAGCCACAAATATGGCAGTGCCCATAGCCACAAAGATGGCAGTGTGGGTCGGAGCCACAGAGCCAGTGGAGCTGGCGGGAGGCTTGGCTTCCTTCATCGCCGGGCGATGAAGGAAGCCAAGCCTCCTGCACACCCAGGCTGGCTGCTGAGGGAGACATGCAGGGAGTGCAGTGGGGAGACATGCCGGGAGTGAGCGAGGTTCCCTATCTGAGGGTTCCAAATATGCCATTGGTTCCTTTAACCACTGATTCCCCTCCTCGCAGGTATCCTCCACGAAAAGCTGTTCTGTGCAAATATGTCATGTCCTTATGGGTGAATCCTAAACCGAATGAGTGTCACATCTGGGCAACCTAACTCCTGTTAGAAAAAGGACCTAGGAGGAGGGATTTAGGAATCATGAAGCCATCGTGACCTGCTCGGTCTCCGGAACTGCTGTCAAACACAGGCAGTCTGAGACCCTCCCAAACACCATCTGAGCTAAACCTGAGAACCAAGATATTTTCAAGGCCCAAAGTTGAGGGGGTAAAGGGGTAGGGAGCAAAGCAAGCAGAACATCCAACTCAACCAAAGACACAGGAGCCTAAGATAAGGCAGAGAAATGTCCTGGCCACTGATGCTCTCCTGCAGATGTGGTGCCCACACCCAGCTGGGGAGAGGGGGTGAGTATGTGCAGAATTTAAGGCCACCAGCAGGAGGGAAAGTCGAAGCATACTTAAGGATTTTTTGTACACATCACACAGTCGAGAAGTAGAGTCAGAATCAAGAAGTGAAGTCTTACCTCAGCACTGGGGTGTTTAAAAGTATCTAAAAATAGCAGTTCCATCACCTGCAGCACTTCCCGTGTCCAAAGAGCTAGCCCCACAAACCTTGGCCTATCCGAAAGCTTGGTGCTGCTGGAAGTTGCTGGCCCCGCCTTCTCCAGCATGGTGGAGAAAGGCAGAGAGAAGAGAGGCGGATACGGTGGCTCCAGTGGGCCAAATCCTGTCTTTGTCTCTGTTACCTAGCCTCTGCGCCTTTCAGGACAGCCTCAGTACCAGTGCAGAAGAGGCTTTGGAGAGGGTAGTGGTGAGGAGAATGCTTCTGACTCTGGATACCCAGTGAAACTGCTGACAAGAGCCTTTCTAGGGCTGGCAGGAAAATGCAGCCATGATGGAAGAATAAAATGTCTCAAAACGAAGAGGTTGGGTGTTTTTTTTTCTTCTCATCAGCAAAATGTGAATATTACCTAAACCACCGACTTTGCAAGAATTAATTGAAATAAAATTCCAGAAATTGTATAACAGCCAGGCTGAAGTGGATAGGTTGGTTGAGCGTGAGTGTGGTCCTGTGCATGGAAAGGTTGCAGGTTTGATTCCAGGTCAGGGAACACACCTGGCACATACCTGGGTTTCAAGTTGGATCCCTGGTCAGGGCTCCTAAGGAAGGCAATTGAAGGGATCTTTCTTACATTGATGTTTTTTCTCTCTCTATCCCTCTCCCTTCCACTCTCTCTAAAAATCAATGGAAAAATGAATTAATGCCATATCTACAAATGTGGATAATCTAAAAAGAAAAAAAAAAGAAGTGTGTGTCGGGGGGCTAACCAGTTTGACTCAGTGGATAGAACATTGGCCTGTGGACTGAAGGGTCCCAGGTTCGATTCCAGTCAAGGGCATGTACATTGGTTGCGGGCACATCCCCAGTTGGAGGTGTGCAGGAGGCAGCTGATTGATGTTTCTCTCTCATCGATGTTTCTAACTCTCTATTCCTCTCCCTTCCTCTCCATAAAAAAAAACACAGGGCTCCTGGACTGTGAGAGGGGGCAGACTGGGCTGAGGGACACCCCCTCCAGTGCATGAATTTTCAGGCACTGGGCCTCTAGTTAAACAATAACTCCCTGTGACCCTCTCTCACCAATTCTATGAACTTGACTATTGTAGGTAACTCTTATAACTGAAATCATACAATATTTTTCTTTTTGCATCTGGATTATTTCACCTAACAATGTTTTCAAGGTTCATCTATGTTGTAACATGTAAGTAATCTACTTAATTTTGTTACTTAAAAATATACTGTGACTGTATGTAGATGACATAAAAATAAGAATGCATAGCATTCCATTATAATATGGATTCACATAATATAACCAACTGATATTGACATTATTTTCAATATCTTACTATTATAAAAAAAACACATTGCCGGATATTCTCAAACATAAATCTTTTTATGCTTGTCTAATTATTTTCTAGAAGTAATATTCTTGGGTCAAATGATGTGCACATTTTAAAAGTGTTTGATACTTGCTGACATAAGGAAGGCCCTTCAAGGTGATTGTATCATTGAATACAGCCACCTTTGGTAGAGGGATGCTCTTTTGTATGTGCAGTTGATTATTTTTGCTGATCTGATGAGTGAAAAATGCATATTTTTTGTTTGCATTAATTTAATTTCCAGGGATTCTTAGTACAGTAGGTCCTCGGGTTACATCAGAGATCCGTTCCTACGGCGCAACGTAACACGATTTTCACCATAAGTCGGAACCCACCTACATAAGCACTTACGTCACTCACATGGAGCACACACACAGCAGTAATGAAGTGAAACAGTAAAAAAAAAAATTAAAAGAAAGATAACAACTCCTGACCTTTACTTGTGGTAAATAAATAATAAAAAAACATAAAGTACATATGCACATATGTCGAAATGATGGAACTTTCTTTTTTTTATAAATAAATGGGAGATGGTGACATAACCATGGAATGACATATGTTGAGTCTGACGTAACCCAAAGACTGCCTGTACTTTTTATTGTATTGTTGACTAATGTACTATTTACTTGATAAATTGCGTGTTTTTTGTCTCTTGCCCATTTTTTCCCTGGAATTGTTACCTTTTGATATCGATTTGTAAAATTACTTTGTATATCAATATAGTATATATTTTATTACATAAGTTATATAATACCATTCTATAAAAATTAAGAAATATAGATGAGCAAAATGGCAAAAATGCAAGTAAAATTCCATCATCCAGAGACTACTGTTGATATTATGGTATATATCTTACCAGAATTTTTTCATACAAATGGGATTATAATATACATACATCTATATAGAATTTATTTTATTTTATGGCATTTATTTTCTTTTAAATTTTATTTACTTTAAAATTTTGATATCAATAAACATACATGTATGCAATTGTTTGAATAGCTTGATAATTGTCTATTGAATTAGTGTCTAATTGTTGATATTATGGTATATATCTTACCAGAATTTTTTCATACAAATGGGATTATAATATACATACATCTATATAGAATTTATTTTATTTTATGGCATTTATTTTCTTTTAAATTTTATTTACTTTAAAATTTTGATATCAATAAACATACATGTATGCAATTGTTTGAATAGCTTGATAATTGTCTATTGAATTAGTGTCTAACCAATTTTTTGAATGAAATATACTGAACATCCTTATACACAAATCTTTTGATATTTGTCCAATTATGTCTTTAGATAAGTTCTTAGAAAAAGGATTGCAAATTAAAAGTCTTTAAGACTTTTCATACATTTCCAATTTGCCCATCAGAAAAGTTATGACAATTTAGCTTCCTGTCATTCAGCTTTTAAAATACTATTTTCCTCCATCTGCTCAGCATTGAGTATTTTCAATTTTTCTAAGCTTTGCCAACCTAACTGGCAGAAAATGTTATGTCATTATTTAATTTGCATTTAGCAAACTTGGATTTGTTTGAACATTCTTTTACTGTGTATTGGTCATTTGTATTTCTTATATTGTAAATTGGCTGGTTTTGTTTGTCCATTATTTTCGTCCACTGTTGTATATATCTTTTCCTGATTAATTAACAAGAACACATTCTATATTAATAATATTATTAACCCTCTCCAGTGTGGCTCAGTTGGTTGAGCATCATCCCATGCACTGAAAGGTTGCTGGTTCCATTCCTGGTCAGGGCACATTACCAAGTTGTGGGTTTGGTCCCTGGTTTTGTAGGGGAGGCGACAGATCAATGTTTCTCTTTCACATTGATGTTTCTCTCTCCTCCTCCTCCTCTTCTTTCCTCTCTCTGTAAAAACAATAAAAACATATTTTACAAAGAATATTGTTATTTTGCCTCATATATAATTCAAATATTAATTTTTATTGTGCTATCATTTTTATTTCATCAAGATTTTCTAGTTTATTACATATAACTTTATAATGCTTTAAGAATCTCTATTCTTCTGTAATAATTGTTTAATTTCTTTATTTTTATTTTTAAATTCTAAGTGTTGGTAATTTACTTATTATTTATTTTTAATGATAATTTTCTCAAAATTTAATTTTGGAAAAATTAAACATACAGAAAAGTTGCAAGAGTAGTATATTGATGACTCGTATATATTCTTTACCACTCTCACTATATTTTTTCCTCCTCTCTCTAATATATGCACATATATAGCTATTTCTTGCTTTTTTAAGTTTGTAGTTAATTTTCCATACAGAAATTTTGAAATATTTTATTTAAAAATTTTTTTCAACTACAAATTGCATTAAATATTATTTTTATTAGTTTTAGGTATACAGCAGAGTGGGTAGACAATCATATATTTTACAATAGAATTTTGAAATATTTATATAGTCCAATTATTATTCTTTTATTATTTTTTATTTTTTTAATTTCTTTATTGATTAAGGTGTCACATATTTGTCCTCATCCCCCCATTCCCATCCCAAACCCCTCCCCACGGATGCCGCAACCCCCTGTTGAACTTAACCATTGGTTAGGCTCATATGCATGCACACAAGACCTTTGGTTGATCTCTCCCCCCTCCCCCCACCTTCCCTTATCCTCCCTCTGAGGCCGATAGTCCGATTGATGCCTCCTTGTTTCTGGTTCTGTTGTTGTTCATCAGTCTATGTTGTTCATCATTTCCCCTAGCTGAGGGAAATCATGTGTCACTAGAGATATACTTATAAGAACTGAATGTGAGACGAGCAATAATCTTTATGCTGACAGGCAAATGAATCAGTCTGTAGTGAGTTTCTTTCTGGACCAACAGTTCTTTTGAGACCCAATATCAATGTCCACCGGTTCCTCATGTGTACATGTCGGCACTGACCCCTCAGCTCTGGATGGTGGACAAATGGTGGTAATGCAGGTCCGACTCCCTCTGGTTTGGTCTCGGCCGGACCCAGGGGCACGGCTTCACCCGGACCCGGGGGCGCGTGGCCTCACCCGGACCCAGGGGTGCGTGGCCTCTCCCAGACCCAGGGTCGGGTGGCTTCACCCGGACCCGGGACCCAGCCTCACCCGGATCCAGGGGCACACGGCGTCACCCGGACTCGGGATCCAGCTTCACCCGGACCCAGGGGCGCGTGGCCTCTCCCAGAACCAGGGGCGCGTGGCCTCACCGAGTCCCGGGACCCAGACTCACCCGGATCCAGGGGCACACGGCCTCACCTGGACCCGGAATCTAGCATCACCCGGACCCAGGGGCGCGTGGCCTCTCCCAGACCCAGGGGCGCGTGGCCTCAGCCGGACCCAGGGGCTCGTGGCCTCACCCGGACCTAGGTGTGCGTGGCCTCACCTGGACCCGGGATCCAGCTTCACCTGGACCCAGGGGCGCGTGGCCTTACCCGGACCCAGGGGCGGGTGGCCTCACCCGGACCCAGGGGCGTGTGGCCTCACCCGGATCCAGGGGCGCACGGCCTCACCCAGACCCGGGACCCAGCCTCACCCGGATCCAGGGAAACACGGCCTCACCCGGACCCGGGATCCAGCTTCACCCGGACCCAGGGGCGCATGGCCTTACCCGGACCCAGGAGCGCGTGGCCTCACCCGGGCCCGGGACCCAGCCTCACCCGGATCCAGGGACACATGGCCTCACCCGGACCCGGGATCTAGCATCCCCCGGACCCAGGGGCACGTGGCCTCACCTGGACCCAGGGTCGCGTGGCCTCACCCGGATCCAGGGGTGCACGGCCTCACCCGAACCAGGGATCTAGCATCACCCGGACCCAGGGTCCCGTGGCCCCTCCCAGACCCAGGGGGGTGTGGCCTCACCCGGACCCAGGGGCACGTGGCCTCTCCCGGGCCCGGGACCCAGCCTCACCCGGATCCAGGGGCACACGGCCTCGCCCGGACACGGGATCTAGCTTCCCCTGGACCCAGGGGCACGTGGCCTCACCCGGACCCAGGGTCGCGTGGCCTCACCCGGATCCAGGGGTGCACGGCCTCACCCGAACCAGGGATCTAGCATCACCCGGACCCAGGACACACGGCCTCACCCGAACCGGGGATCTAGCATCACCCGGACCCAGGGGCGCGTGACCTCACCCGGACACAGGGGCGCGTGGCCTCTCCCAGACCCAGGGGCACGTGGCCTCACCCGGATCTAGGTGTGCACGGCCTCACCCGGACCCGGGATCCAGCTTCACCCGGACCCAGGGGCGCGTGGCCTTACCCAGACCCAAGGGCACGTGGCCTCACCCAGGCCCGGGACCCAGCCTCACCCGGATCCAGGGGCACACGGCCTCACCCGGACCCGGAATCTAGCTTCCCCCGGACCCAGGGGCGCGTGGCCTCACCCGGGCCCGGGACCCAGCCTCACCCGGATCCAGGGGCACACAGCCTCACCCAGACCCGGGATCTAGCTTCCCCCGGACCTAGGGGCGCGTGGCCTCACCTGGACCCAGGGGCGCGTGGCCTCTCCCAGTCCCAGGGTCGCGTGGCCTCACCCGGATCCAGGGGCCCACGGCCTCGCCCGGACCTGGGACCCGGCCTCACCCGGATCCAGGGGCACACGGCCTCGCCCAGACCCAGGATTCAGCTTCACCCGGACCCAGGGGCGCATGGCCTCACCCGGACCCAGGGGCGCGTGGCCTCTCCCGGGCCCAGGACCCAGCCTCACCCGGATCCAGGGGCACACGGCCTCGCCCAGACCCGGGATCTAGCTTCCCCTGGACCCAGGGGCACGTGGCCTCACCCGGACCCAGGGGCACGTGGCCTCTCCCAGACCCAGGGTCGCATGGCCTCACCCGGATCCAGGGGCACACAGCCTCACCCAGACCCGGGACCCAGCCTCACCCGGATCCAGGTTCACACGGCCTCACCAGGACCCGGGATCCAGCTTCACCCGGATCCAGGGGCGCGTGGCCTTACCCAGACCCTCGGGCGCGTGGCCTCACCCAGGCCCGGGACCCGGCCTCACCCGGATCCAGGGGCACACGGCCTCACCCGGACCTGGGATCTAGCATCCCCCGGACCCAGGGTCGCGTGGCCTCACCCGAGTCCAGGGACGCACGGCCCCCCCGGACCCAGGTACCAGCCTCACCCGGACCTAGGAGCGCATAGCCTCACCCGGACCCAGGGGGGCGGCCCCACCCAGACCCGGGACCCAGCCTCACCCGGACCCAGGGGCGTGCGGCCTTACCCGGATCCAGGGGCATGTGGCCTCGCCCGGACCCGGGACCCAGCATCACCCGGACCCAGGGGAGCGTGGCTTCACCCGGATCCGGGACCCAGCGGGGTTTCGTCTTCTTGATCCCAATTCCTGTTGGTCAATTCCCTCTCAGCAATTCCTTCGGCCATTTTCTCAGAGGTCCAGGGCAGCCGCCGCAGAACTCGTTGGGCGGCGGGCTCGGTGAAGCTCCGGTGTGCCCAGTGCGCGGCGGCAGGCTGGTCCGGGGTGGCTGCGTCGGCCCTTGGGTCTGCAGTGGTGGCCGGTCGCCGAGCGTGCTCACCTGGCCGCTTCCAGGGCGTTGAGATTCTTGAAGGACTCGGAGGTCAGCAAGCACGGAGTCTCCCACCCCATGTCTCCCAGGGGCTCGTCTGTCCGTGCTCGGCAGCGAGTGGAGCCTTCCCCTCAGCCGGAGACCGCCGGGGGAACTGCGCCGAGCACGTTCCAGGCCGCCATTGTGTCGACTGAGCCGTAGTTCTTAAAGTGTGATCTTTGGGTCACCGGCATCAGCTTCATCCCGCGTACCCCTCTCTTTTATTCTAGTTGTAGAGCATCTGCTCAGTCAGCCCTCCGGTGGTTCTGGATGGTGTCTGCTCTGCTCTCCCGTCGTAGTCTCAAAATTGTTGTCGTAGGCAACAATCAGGCTTCCGCCCTATGCCCCCATCTTGGTCCTCCTTTGTATAGTTAAGTCTTGATTGTTGTTGGTGTCACTGGGAGGAATTGTCCTCCAGGCCAATTGGCCGTGAGGACCCTCTGTGTCTATAAACGAAGAGTTGCTGTGCAGGAGACACGTTCATGGGCCGGGTCTTGGTGCAGCAAGGCTTTGGCGCTCACTGAGTCTGCCTCTTGAATGTGTCCCTTATGCGAGTGGTTGAAATCTGGTGTCATCTCACACCGACCACTAGATGCCCTCGTTTCTGGGTCTCCAATGGAGTGTAGGTCAGCTACTGCCTGAGGCCACTCAGCAGGAATTACAGCATCCCTTATATTCATGACCTGTTTCGGTGTCTTCCCCTTTTGGCTGCCTCCCTATCGCTCAGCTTCCCCAATCTCCCTAGGTGGTCGCTCTTGATACCCCCTTTGTGGGCTGAGTTCAAAGTCTTGGTGTTGTTAAGCCTTGATTGCTGTTGGTACACTGGGGGGATGTGACCTCCAGTCCAATTGGCTGTGAGGATCAGCTGTGTCTATGCTGGGATACAGCCCCATTCAACTAGACTTACAAAATTGTAAAAGCCTCTGTGCTCAGCTTGGATGGGGCGGAGTTACAGGGCGGAGCCTACAGCCTTGGCTTCCCATCAGCCCCGCCCTATGAGGTTCCTGTGTCTCAGTGTCCCCTGTACTCCCTGCAAACACCTCTGAGAGAAAAGCGCCCTGGAGTTTCGCCCGCTGCCAAACAGTCTAGTCTCTCCCCCAATGAATCTGGATTCCCAGATTCTTGCCCGGAACTGGGTTTCCGTGTAGTTGGAACTGGGGCTTAGCACAGTCTGGCGCTTTTGTCTCCTTCCCACCAGGGCAATCCAGTGGCACAGTCAACAGACCATCCTCTGCACACTATCCCGTGCGCACCTCCGGTGCCCTGCCTTTCACCGCTTCTCTGCATTTCTGCCTTACAGCCCAGATTCCCCCAGTATGAGCCTGGCTTCCCCGGGTCTTTCCGGGAACTGGGGTTCAGTGCAGTTGGAACTGGGGTTCAGTACGGTCCGGACCTTTTGTCTCCTTCCCGCTAGGGCAATTCAGTGGCACAGGCAACAGTCCCTCCTCTGCGCGCATTCACACACGCGCCTCCGGCGCAACTCCTCTGTGCCTCTGCCCCACAGCCCAGACTCCCCCAGCATGAGCCCGGCTTCCCAGGGTTTCGCCCGGAACTTGGGTTCAGTGCAGTCGGAGCCAGGGTTCAGCGCAATCTGGAGCTTTTAGCTCCTTTCCACCAGAGAACGCCAGCCAGGCCGTCAGCCGCCCCTTTCTCTCCGGCTCCGTCCTCCCCGCACGCGCGCGTGCTCATGTCTCCGCCCATGTCTCCATACCTCAGGCTTTTACAGCTTCTCTGATTTTCCTTGTGGTTTTCTCTTTCCTTCTAGTCGTGGGCATTTCAGTCAGCCAGCTTTCCTGTGGTTCTGGATGATGTCCGTTTTGACTTTTAGTTGTATTTTTGAAATTGTTGTGCCAGGCTGTAGGTTAGGTGTTTAACCTATGCCGCCATCTTGGTTTCCTTCCTCTTCTTTTCTTTTTTAAAATAAATCTTTATTTTTCAGATTATTACAGATGTTCCTCTTTTTCCCTCCATAGCTCCCCTCCACCTGATTCCCCTCCCCATCCCATGCCCTTACCCACCACCACTGTTTTCATCCATAGGTGTAAGATTTTTGTCCAATCTCTTCCTGCACCCCTCAAACCCCCTACCCCCCAAGAATTGTCAGTCCACTCCCTTTCTATTATATTCACCAGTTTATTCGGTTCAGATTTTTTTATTCACTTGATTTTTAGATTCACTTGTTGATAGGTATGTATTTGTTGTCACTTAGTTGTTCATAATTTTTATCTTTACCTTTTTCTTCTTCCTCTTCTTAAAGAATACCCTTCAGCATTTCATATAATCCTGGTTTGGTGGTGATGAACTCCTTTACCTTTTTCTTATCTGTGAAGCTCTTTATCTGACCTTCAATTCTAAATGATAGCTTTGCTGGGTAGAGTAATCTTGATTGTAGGTTCTTGCTGTTCATCACTTTGAATATTTCTTGCCACTCCTTTCTGGCCTGCATAGTTTCTATTGAAAAATCAGCTGACAGTCGTATGGGTACTCCCTTGTATGTAACTAACTGTTTTTCTCTTGCTGCTTTCAAGATTCTATCTTTGTCTTTTTCCCTTGGCATTTTAATTATGATGTGTCTTGGTGTGGTCCTCTTTGGATTCCTCTTGTTTGGGGTTCTCTGCATTTCACGGACTTGTAAGTCTATTTCTTTCTCCAGGTAGGAAAAGTTTTCTGTCATTATTTCTCCTAATAGGTTTTCAATATTTTGCTCTCTCCCTTCTTCTGGCACCCACATAATTCTGATGTTGGTACGCTTAAAGTTGTCCCAGAGGCTCCTTACACTATCTTCATATTTTTGGATTCTTTTTTCTTTTTGTTTTTCTGGTTGGATGTTTTTTGTTTCCTCATATTTCAAACCTTTGGTTTGATTCTTGGGGTCCTTTGGTCTACTGTTGAATTTCTGTATATTCTTTATTTCAGACAGTGTATGCTTAATTTCTGACTGGTCCTTTTCCATTTCTTTGGCATTCTCATTAAGATCCTTAAAGGTCTCACTAAGTTCCTCGGAGGTTTCTAGAAGATTCTTAAGTAACCTTATAACTGTGGTTTTGAATTCTATGTCCAGTAGTTTGCTTTCCTCCATTTCTTTCATTCGTGACATGTTTCTTTGTTTCCACACTTTGGCTGCTTCCCTGTGTTGATGGAGTGGCTTTGTGTGGTAGGTGACCTATAGGGCCCAGTGGTTCATCCTCCCTAATCACCTGAGGTGGACACTCTTGGTGCACCCCTTTTCTGAGTGCACAGTCTTGTAGTTAAGCCTTGATTGCTGTTGGTACACTGGGAGGAATTTACCTCCAGGACAATTGGCTGTGAGGATCAGCTGTGTCTATAATGGAAGAACTGCTGTGCTGGAGACACCCTTATGGGGTAGGACTTGCTTCAGTGGGGCTTTGGTGCTCACTGAGTCTGCCTCTTGAGTGTGTCACTTATGGATGTGAGGAATTGAAATCTGGTGTTGTCTCACACTGACCACTAGGTACACTGGCTCCTGGATCTCCAAGGAAGTGCAGGTCAGCTACTGTCTGAGGTCACCCTGCAGGAGCTACAGTGAGATCTGCAGATTTCTCCTCTTTGCTTGGGGTTTGGAAGTTTTGGAGCTGTAGTTTGTTAGGTTAAGCTGCAATAGGGCAGGCCATTCATATGCAAAAGCCACTGTGCACAGTTTGGGTGGGTTTGTAAATTGGGCGGGGCGGGGTCTCAGGGAATCACTAAGGAGTGGCAAACAATGATGGCTGCCAGTCAGCCCTCTCTGCGTCTCCGCGTTTCTGGGTCTCTGCGTTTCCACATCTCCGCGTCCCGTGCCCCAGCGCAGTAAACAATGATTCCTGCGCACACCTCTGCAAGAAAGCCACCCTCACTTTCCTACCCGATGGAAGATAGTCCAGCTTCTCCCCATAGGAGTCTGGGTCCCCAGAGTCTCGCCGGAAACCAGAGGTCAGAGCAGTCGGGAGCTTGTGTCTCCCTTAGGATTGAAAAAAAACAGCGCACCCAGTCGCCAGCTGCCAGCCCGATTCGCGCACCTCTGTTCCTCTGCTTTTCCACACTTGTGCACGTCCTACCTTGTCTCAATGCTCTTTTCTCTTACCTTCTAGTTGTAGAACTTCCACTCAGCCAGCTTTCCCGTGGTTCTGGGTGATAGACGTTTTGTCTTTTAGTTGTAGTTTTGGTGTGGTTGTGAGAGGCAGCACGTACAGATGTATACCTTATGCCACCATCTTGGTTTCTCTCATTTCCTTTATTATTCTTTTCTTCATGAATTACTAGAGGCCTGGTGCATGAAAATTCATGCACTGGAAGGGGGTATCTCAGCCTGGCCTTCCACCTTTCACAGTCCGGGAGCTCTCAGGGGCAGGAGGCAACCTGGTGATCAGGGGAAGGCAACACTCCATCACACCTCTGCTGCTGCCACTGCTGGCAGTGCAAGCCTCTGCTGGCCATAGTTATCTAAGCCTTGGGTGGCCCTGGTTATCTGAGTCTTGGGTGGCCCTGGGCAGCTGGACAGCCAACATCTGAGGCTTGCCTGCACCTCGGGCCCGCCCTGGGCGGCTGGGGGTATGAGGGGACTGGGGGACTCCAGAGGCAGGCTCGTGGAGTGGCCAGGCCTGCCTGGGGGCAGACCCGGCCTTGCTGCATCGTTGTGATGGCATGAGGGTCAATTAGCATATTCCCTCTTTGTTAGATAGGATATATGTATATATATAACATATATATATACATATATGTGTGTGTGTGTGTGTGTGTACATATATATATGTGTGTGTGTGTGTGTGTGTTTAAATATATATAGAATTTATTTTCTTTATGGCATTGAATATAAATTTTATCCAAATTTTGGGGTAAATTTTTTTACTCTATAAATAATTCCTACAAATCAATAAAAAGTCTATAAAATGCTAGGAAAATAGGCAAATATATGAATAGACAACTTGCATGAAAGGAAATAATGATAGCTTGTAAACATATGAAATAATATCAAACTTACTTATTATAATAGAAATGTAAATTAAACATTTTTTCACCTGTTAGATTAGTAAAGATCAGAAAGTTTACAATACTCTTTACTGGAACAATCAAGGGCAATTGTCAGGCAGGCCACACCCCTGATTGGGGTGGGGAAGCTGATTGAAGGTGGGGCCAACAATGGGGAGGGGATGTGGGCAGTGGGCTGGCCAGCCTCACTCCCAATTGATGTAGGGGGGCAATCAGGGGCAGGGACAGCCAGGGGGAGGTGCCGCAGGCCTTGCCCCTGACTGGAATGGGGGGGGGCAATCAGGGGTGGTGCTGGCTGGGAGGAGGGGCCACGAACCGATTGGGGTGGTGGGGGATGATTGGAAGTGGGGTCAGCTGTGGGGAGGGGCTGTGGGTAGTAGGCTGGCTGGCCTCACCCCCAAATGCTAGGGGGGGGCTGATTGAGGTGGGGCCAGCCATGGGGAGGGGTTGCAGGCAGTAGGCTGGCTGGCCCTGCCCTTTTATCAGAGTGGGAGGGGCAGATCAGGGGTGAAGCTGGCTGGGGGGAGTGGACACAGGCCAATCAGTGTGGTGGAGGTCCATCAGGAGCAGGGTGCGTGCCGGCCAGGGGGAGGACCTGTGAGCTGATGGGGTTGGGGGGGCCAATCGGCGGGGGCAGGACTGGCCAGAGAGATGGGCCAGAGGTTGTTGGCCAGCTGGCCCCACCCCTAATTGGGGTGGGGGGTCATCTGGGGTGGGGCCAGGAGGGGGGAGGGGCTGCAGGAGGTTGGCCAGCCAGCCCCACCTTCTATTGGGGTCGGGGGGGGGGGCGATCGGGGGCTGGGCTGGTCGGGTGGGTGAACCAGCCGCCCCGCCCTTGATCTGAGTGGGAGAGGCCAATTGGGAGCAGCACTGGCCAGGAGGAAGCCACCCCAGATCGGGCAGTTTGCTGGCTACAGTGGGCATCATAGCGACCAGTCGTTCTGGTCACTATAGCGTTCCGGTCGCTGGCTTTATATATATATAGAATAGATAATCTACCTTTCACTATAGGCAGTGATCTATGCAAGATGCTGCCTTTGGCACATATTAAATGTTTATGTTTATTTTTGTATTTATTAATTTTTTATTTTTATTTAAATTTATTGGGGTAACTTTGGTTAATAACATTTTGTAAATTTCAGGTATGCAACTTTATAATAAGACAAGTGTGTCCTCCATTGTGCTTGTACTTGGCTCCAGTCTGAATTTTTTATTCTCTTCTATGAATATACTACATCAATTCTTTAGCAGCACTGTGTTACACTATTTTAATTATTCATTATTTTACTCATTAGCATTTAAAATTGTTTACTGTTGAAAGTATTACATATGTTTCCTTTTTCCCCCATTGACCTCTTCCAATCTGCTCCTGCCCCCCAGCACAGTCCTTCACCCCCCTACTGTCTGTGTCCATTGGTTATACTTATATGCATGCATACAAGCCCTTTGATTGATCTCTTAACTCCCCCTTCCTTGTCTTTCCTCTGAGGTTTGATGGTCTGTTCAATGCTTCTATGTCTCTGGATCTATTATTGTTCATCAGGTTATGTTGTTCATTATGTTGCACAAATGAGTGACATCATGTGATATTTATCTTGCTCTGACTGACATTTCATTTAGCATAATGCTCTCCAGGTCCATCCATGCTGTTGCAAATGGTAAGAGTTCTTTCTTTTTTATTGCAGCATAATATTTCATTGTGTAGATGTACCACAGTTTTTTAATCCACTCATCTGCTGATGGCCACTTAGGCTGTTTCCAAATTATTAGCATTTAAATAATGCCTACATGGCAATTTTCCCTCATTTCTCCTTTATTCTGAAGTATTTCTTCAATATTCTACTATGCTTAATGTTTTCCAAAATGACTAAACAATTTTTATTGAGGAACTTTCTCCACAAATACTACTGGTATTGGATTGAAATGTTTTAAAATTACACATTATTGTTTTATTCATTAATTATATAAATATTTATTGAGCACTACTATTTGCCAGTCACTATTATACATGCTAAGAATAAGTGAACAAGTTCATGGACAAGACAAACAAGCTCATTGCTCTTGAGGATCTTACATCTTAGTCAGTGGTGGTGGTGGGGAGATAGGCAATAAACAAGTAAATAAATATACAGTTAGGAGAAGTTGAGGTAGTAATGAATGCCATGGAGACATTTAAACAAGGTAATGACATGAATATCTGTTTCAGCAATTGGAGAGGATTATTTTAGATCAGATGGCACTTGAACTTGGGAAGTTGACACTTGAATTGAGATCTTAATTATGAGAAGAAGCCTTATGAAGAGCTGAAGGATAAGTGTCCCAAGCTGAACTTTAAATCAAGGGTTTTGTTTTGTACTTCTTAAGTTCAATATAGCTAAAATTGATCAGTGTGACAGTGTCAAATAGGTAGTTGGATATATGACTCTGACAGTCAGGGGAGAGGTCAGGGCTGAAGTTATCAACATAAAGGTAGTATTTGAAATCACAGGAGAGGGTGAGTTCACTTAGGGAGAGTGTAAATATGGAAGAGAAGATAGGTAAAGACTAAATACTGAAAATATGCCTGGGAGAAGGAGAAACCAGGAAAGGAGACAGAAGGACCAAGCAGTAAGGTAAAAATAAAAACGAGAACTTTGTAGTACAAAAACAAGAGAAGAATGTGTTAAGTTTTTACATTGAGAAACATGGCGTGTCTCTCCATTCATTTAAACCTTTTATGTCTTTTCTGTTTCTCAGTGAAATTTTGTGATTTTCTTCACAGAGGTCCTTAACACACTCACAAAATATTTAGCTTTGTTCTGAGTGGAAAAATGACTCATTTTAGATTTGGTCTCTATTTATTTTGCTAAAAGATCCAATGGCAACTTGATATTTACATTTTTATCACTTTTTGTTTTAATATGTTATACTTTTGTATATGGTGTGTGTGTGTTTTTAAATTGATTTTTACCTCCATATTGATATTTCTAGTCAAACTTCAACATGAATAATTTGCTCTTCCTCTTGCAGTTGAGATTTCTACCTATGTGAATTTTTTTATTTTAAGTGGAAAATAATTTTTTAAATTTTTTCCAAAGAAGATATTTATGTATATCTAATAAGCATATGAAAGATGATCAATATCATCAATAAATAGGGAAAAGCAAATCACACTACAATGAGATACCACTTCAAGGCCATTAGGATAGCCACTACATCCCCCCCACACACACACACACAAAACAAAACAAAACAAAACAAAACAAAACAAAACAAAACAAACTCGAAAAATAAGTGTTGGTGAGGAATGTAAAATGATTCAGCTGCTGTAGAAAACAGTACTAGTATACTGATTGCTGAAGATTTTTTGGTCAAGGTGGGTGCATATAGAATTTGTAGTTGATAGTTCTTTTCTTTTTTTAAAAAAAAAATTCTTATTGGCTAAAGTGTTACATATATCTGCTTTTTCCCCCATTGACCTCTCCCCAAACACTCTCACCCCCAAGCACATGCCCTCACCCCCCTAGTGTCTGTGTCCATTGGTAATGCTTATATGAATGCATACAAGTCCTTTGGTTGATTGCTTACCCGCCCCCCCCACAACCCAAACATTCCCTCTGAGGTTTGATAGTCAGTTCAATGTGTCTATGTCTCTGGGTCTATTTTTGTTCATCAGTTTATGTTATTCATTATATTCCACAAATGGGTGAGATAATGTGATATTTATCTTTCTTTGATTGGCTTCTTTTGCTTAGCATAATGCTCTCCATGTCCACCCATGCTGTTGTGAATGGTAAGAGTTCTTTCTTTTTTACAGCAGTGTAGTATTCCACTGTGTAGATGTACCACAGGTTTGTAATCCACTCATCTGCTGATTGGCACTTAGGCTGTTTCCAAATTTTAGGTATTGTAAATTGTGCAGCTATGAACATAGGGGTGCATATATCCTTTCTGATTGGTGTTTCTAATTTCTTGGGATATATTTTCAGAAATGGGATTAATGGGTCAAATGGGAGTTCCACATTTAATTTTTTGAGGAAACTCCATACCGTTTTCCACTGTGGCTGCACCAGTCTGCATGAGGGTTCCTTTTTATGCACATCCTCTGCAGCACTTGTTGTTTGTTGATTGGTTGATGATAGCCATCTGACAGGTGTGAGATGCTACTCACTCTTGTTTTGATTGGTATTTCTTGGATGCTTAGTGATTTTGAGCATGTTTTCATATGTCTCTTGGCCTTCTGTATGTCCTCTTTTGAAAAGTGTCTATTTAGGTCCTTGGCCCATTTTTGGATTGGATTGTTTATCTTCCTTTTGTTAAGTTGTGTGAGTTCCCTGTAATTTTTGGAGATTAAACCCTTATCAGAGATAACATTGGCAAATATGTTCTCCCATGCAGTGGGCTTCCTTGTTGTTTTGTTGATGGTTTCTTTTGCAGTACAGAAGCTTTTTATTTCGATGTAGTCCAATTTCTTTATTTACTCCTTAGTTTCCATTGTCCTAGGGGCTGTATTGGTAAAGATATTGTTACGACATATGTCTGATATTTTGTTGCCTGTGGTTTCCTCAAAGATTTTTATGGTTTCCCATCTTATGTTTAAGTCTTTTATCCATTTTGAGTTTATTTTTGTGTACTAGAGGCCCGGTGCACGAAATTCGTTCATGAGGGGGTCCCCTCAGGCCAGCCTGCACCCGCTCCAATCCGGGACCCCTTGGAGGATGTCCGAATGCCAGTATAGGCCCGATCCTGGGGATAGGGCCTAAACCAGCAGTCGGATATCCCTCTCACAATCCTGGATTGCTGGCTCCTAATTGCTCACCTGCCTGCCTGACTGGTCACTCCCAACTGCCCCTCCCTGCTGGCCTGGTTGCCCCTAACTGTCCCCCGCTGCCAGCCAGGCTGCCCCCAACTGCCCCATACCTGTCAGCCTGGTTGCTCCTAACTGTCCCCCCTTCTGACCTGGTCACCCACAACTGCCTCACCCCGCTGGCCTCATCGCCCTTAACTGCCCCCTCTGCTGGCCTGTTCACCTCTTACTGCCCTCCCTGCCGGCCTAGTCACTCCCAACTGCTCCTCTCTGCTGGCCTGGTCGCCCTCAACTGCCCCCCCTGCTGGCCTGGTCACTCCTCACACGCGCTCCACCCCCCCGCCAGCCTGGTTGCCCCATGCAACCTGCTGTTCAGTCGTTTGGTCAACCCTCACTAAACCCCCTGCTGGCCTGGTTGCCTCACGCAGCCTGCCTGCTCAGTTGTTTGGTTGTCCCTCAATAACCCCCCTGCTGGCCTGGTCACCTCATACAGCCTGCTTGTTCAGTCATTTAGTCATCCCTTACCAACCCCCGTGCTGGCCTCATCATAGGCAGCCATCTTATGAGGGTGTGGTGGTCAATTTGCATATTACCTCTTTATTATATAAGATTGTGTAATTTGGTGGTCTAGTTTATTTTTTGCATATGTACATGTAATTTTCCCAACACAATTTATTTATTTATTTATTTATTTATTTATTTATTTATGTATTTATTTATTTTAAATCATTATTGTTCAGATCATTACAGATGTTCCTCTTTTTTCCCCATAGCTCCCATCCACCCAGTTCCCATCCCACTCCAGGCCTCCCTGCCCCACCGCCACTGACCTCATCCTTAGGTGTAAGCTCATTGTCCAATTTCTTTCAGCACCCCCCACAACCCCTTTCCCCTGAGAATTGTCAGTCTGCTCCCATTCCATGCTCTTGATTCTATTACATTCACCAGTCTGTTCTGTTCATCAGATTTTTTATTCATTTCATTTTTAGGTTCACTTGTTCATGTATGTATTTGTTGTCACTTTGTTGTTCATAATTTTTTATCTTTATCTTTTTCTTCTTCCTCTTCTTAGAGAATACCCTTCAGCATTTCATATAATCCTGGTTTGGTGGCGATGAACTCCTTTACCTTTTTCTTTTCTGTGAAGCTCTTTATCTGACCTTCAATTCTAAATGATAGCTTTGCTGGGTAGAGTAATCTTGACTGTAGGTTCTTATTATTCATCATTTTAAATATTTCTTGCCACTCCCTTCTGACCTGCATAGTTTCTGTTGAGAAATCAGCTGACAGTCGTATGGGTACTCCCTTGTAGGTAACTAACTGTTTTTCTCATGCTGCTTTCAAGATTCTCTCTTTGTCTTTTGCCCTTGGCATTTTAATTATGATGTGTCTTGGTGTGGTCCTCTTTGGATTCCTCTTGTTTGGGATTCTCTGTACTTCCTGGACTTGTAAGTCTATTTCTTTCACCAGGTGGGGGAAATTTTCTGTCATTATTTCTTCAAATAGGTTTTCAATATCTTGCTCTCTCTCTTCTTCTCGCACCCAATAATTCAGATGTTGGTACACTTGACATTGTCCCAGAGGCTCCTTACACTCTTTTCATATTTTTGATTCTTTTTTCTTTTTATTTTCTGTTTGGGTATTTTTTGCTTCTTCATATTTCAAATCGTTGACTTGATTCTTGGGATCCTCTAGTCTATTGTTGAATCTCTCTATAGTATTCTTTATTTCAGTCAGTGTATGCTTAATTTCTGCTTGTTTTTTTTTCATATCCTTAAGGGTCTCACTAAATTTCTTGGAGGTTTCTAGAAGATTCTTGAGTAACCATATAACCATGGTTTTGAACTCTTTATCCAGTAGTTTGCTTTCATTCATTTCTTTCATTTGTGACTTGTTTCCTTGTCTCCGCATTTTGGCTGCTCCCTTGTGTTTGTTTCTATATACTGGGTAGGTGCTAAGTCTCCTTGCATTGATAGAGTGGCCTTGTATGGTAGGTGCCCTATAGGGCCCAGTTGCTTAGCCTCCCCAGTCACCTGAGGCGGACATTCTTGGTGAACCCCTTTGTGGGCTGTTTGCATGGTCTTGTTGTAGTTAACCCTTGATTTCTGTTGGTATCACTGGGAGGAATTGACCTCCATGCCAATTGGCTGTGATGACCTGCTGTTTCTACCTTGTTGCACAGGGGATACCTTTATGGGGCAGGACTTGTTTCAGTGGGGCTTTGTTGCTCACTGAGTCAGCCCCTTTGAGTGTGTCTCTTATGGATGTGAAGAGTTGTAATCCAGTATGATCTCACTCTGACCATTGGGTACACTGGTTCATGGATCTCCAAGGAGGTGCAAGGTCATCCATTGTCTGGGGCCACCCAGCAGGAGCTACAGAAACATCTGCAGAATCTTCTTCTTTGTATGGAGTTTGGTAGTGCCCAGATGAGGCCCAGCTGTGAAGCAAGGCCGGCTACTGCTTCTGGGCCTTGGGCCTTCTTTTGGAAGCTCTGGGGCTCTCTGACCCAGCTGCAGTTTGACAGGTTTTAGATGGAGAAAGGAGAGGCCATTCATATGCAAAAGCTGATGCTCACAGCTTGGGTAGGGTTGTAAATCAGGTGGGGCGGGGTCTCTGAGAATAACCAAGGCACAGCAAATAGCAATAGCTACCAGTCAGTCCTACACCGGAGATGTCCCCAGGTCTCCGTGTCCCATGCCCCCATGCAGGAACAATGATCGCTGCAAGCACCTTTGAGAGAAAGCTGCCCTTGGGTTCCTGTCCCAATGCCAGACAGTCCAGTTTCTCCCTGTATGTGTCTGGGTCCCCCAGAGTCTTGCCTGGAGCAGGAGTTCAGAGCAAGCGGGAGCTTGTATCTCCTTCCCAATTAAAAGAGCAGCACATTGAGGTGCCAGCACTTTCTGTGCCTCCGCATCTATTACCAATCTCAATGCACTTTCTTCACCTCTCTAGTTGTGGAACTTCCACTCAGCCAACTTTCCCATGGTTCTGGGTGGTAGTTTTTCTGCCTTTTAGTTGCAATTTTGATGTGGTTGTGAGAGGCAGCAAGTATAGGTGTTTACCTATGCCACCATCTTGGTTCTCTCTGCCAACACCATTTATTAAAGCATCTATCTTGACTCGATTTTATGCTATTGCCTTCTTTGTCAAATATTAATTGAGCTTACTGGCTTGGGTCAATTTCTTGGTTCTCTGTTCTGTTACATTAGTCTACATGTCTGTTTTTGTGCCAGTACCAGGCAGTTTTTAGGAAAATGGCTTGGTAATATTGCTTGATATTTGGCATTGAGATCCCTCCAACTTTGTTCTTCTTTCTCATGATTTCAGTGGCTATTTGGGGTCTTTGTTTTTTATTCCCTATGAATTTTTGGAACGTTTGTTCTAGGACTGGGAAATATGCCGTTGGTGTTTTAATGGGGATTGCATTGAATCTGTAGATTGCTTTGGGTAGTATGGACATTTTAATGATATTGATTCTACCAATCCATGAACACAGTATATCCTTCCATTTGTTTATGTCTTTCTCTATCACTTTTTTCAATGTCCTGTAGTTTTTGGAGTAGAGCTCTTTTACCTCCTTAGTTAAGTTTATTCATAGGTATCTTAATGTTTTTGTTGCAATGGTAAATGGGATTGTTTTTTAATTTCTCTTTCTGTAAGTTCATTACTGGTGTATAAAAAAGCCATAGATTTCTGGGTGTTAATTTTGTATCCTGCTACATTGCCAAATTCATTGATTAATTCTAGTTGTTTTTTTGATGGAGTCTTTGGGGTTTTCTATGTATAATAACATGTCATCTGCGAATAATGACAGTTTTACTTCTTTTCCAATTTGGTTGCCTTTTATTTCTTCTTGTAGTCTGATCGCTATGGCTAGCACTTCCAATACTATTTTGAACAGGAGGGGTGAGAGTCAGTATCCCTGTCTTGTTCCCGTTCTCAGGGAAATGGTTTTAGTTTTTTTCCCATTAAATATGATGTTTGCTGTGGGTTTGTCATATAAGGTTTTTATTATGTGGAGGTTTGATTTCTCTATTCCCATTTTGCTGAGGGTTTTTTTTTTTTAATCAAGAAGGGGGATTGGATTTTATCAAATGCTTTTTCTGCATCAATTGATATTACTATGTGATTTTTATTTCTCAATTTGTTTATGTGATGTATCACATTTGTTCGTTTGCGAATATTGTACCATCCTTGCATCCCCGGAATAAATCCCACTTGGTCATGATGTATGATTTTTCTAATGTAATGCTAGATCCAATTTGCTAGGGTTTTGTTGAGGATTTTAGCATCTATGTTCATCAGATGTATTGGCCTGTAATTCTCTTTCTTTGTAGTGTCTTTATCTGGTTTTGGAATTAGGTAATGGTGGCTTCATAGAAAGAGCTTGGAAGTGTTCCTTCCTCTTGAATTTTTGAAATAGCATGAGGAGGATAGGTTTACTTTCTTCTTTGAATACTTGGTAAAACTCCCCTGTGTATCCTTCTGGCCTAGGGCTTTTGTTTGATGGAAGTTATTTGATTACTGCTTCAATTTCCTCCTTAGTTATTGGCCTATTCAGATGTTTTTATTCTTCCTGATTGAGTTTTGGAAGGTCATATTTTTCTAGGAATATGTCCATTTCTTCTAGGTTGATCAGTTTGTTCAAAAAAATTTCTTCATAGTATTTTTTTTTATTATCCTTTGTATTTCTGTGCAGTCTGTTGTTATTTTGCCTCTTTCATTTCTGATTTTTTATTTGGGTCCTCTTTCTTTGCTTCTTGGTGAGCCTGGCTAAAATTTCATCAATCTTGTTTATCCTTTAAAAGAAACAGCTCTTGGTTTTATTGATATTTTGTGTTGTCCATTTCTTTCTTATTTTCTTTCTTTTTTTGTGTCCATGTAATTTATGTCCATGCTGATCTTTATTGTTTCTTTCCTTGTGCTCACTATGGGCTTTTGTTGTTACTCTCTTTCCAATTCTTTAAGTTTTAGAGTTACATAATTTATTACAAGTTTTTCTTGTTTTTTTGCTTCTTTTTTTTATTAAGGTATCATATGTGTACATATCTTACCACTGCCCCACCCCCACCCCACTCCCATATATGCCCTAACCCCCCAGAGTTTTGCGTCCATTAGTTATGCTTATCTTCCTCACCTCTCCCTAATCTTCCTGCTGTAATTTGACAGACTGTTTGATGCTTTACTGCCTCTGTATCTGTCATTTTGTTGAACAGTTTATAATGTACTTTATTATCCATAAATGAGTGAGATCATGTGACATTTTTCTTTCATTGACTGGCTTATTTCCCTCAGCATAATGTTCTCCCATTCCATCCAGGTTGCTGAAAAATGGTAAGAATTCCTTCTTTTTTATGGCAGCATAGTATTCCATTGTGTAGATGTAACATAGTTTTCTGATCCAGTCATCTGCTGATGGGCACCTAGGCTGTTTCCAGATCTTAGCTATTGTAAATTGTGCTGCTATGAACATAGGGGTGCATATATCCTTTCTGATTGGTGTTCCCAGTTTCTTAGGATATATTCCTAGGAGTGGGATTACTGGGTCAAATGGGAGTTCCATTTTCAGTTTTTTGAGGAAACTCCATACTGTTCTCCACAGTGGCTGCACCAGTCTGCATTCCCACCAGCAGTGAAGAAGGGTTCCTTTTTCTCCTTATCCTCGCCAACACTTGTCGTTTGTTGATTTGTTGATGATAGCCATTCTGACAGGTGTGAGATGGTACTGCATTGTTGTTTTGATTTGCATCTCTCGGATAATTAGTGACATTGAGCATGTTTTCATTTGTCTCTTGGCCTTCCTTCTGTCTTCTTTTGAAAAGATTCTATTTAGGTCCGTTGCCCATTTTTTTATTGGATCATTTATCTTCCTTTTTTTAAGTTGTATAAGCTGCCTGTAGATGTTGGAAATTAGACCTTTATCAGTGATACCATTTGCAAATATGTTCTCCCATACAGTGGGCTTTCTTGTTGTTTTGTTGATAGTTTCTTTTGCTGTAAAAAAGCTTTTTATTTTGATGTAGTCCCATTTGTTTATATTCTCTTTAGCTTCCATTGCCCTAGGGGCAGTATCGGTGAAGAAGTTCTTTTGGCATATGTCTGAGATTTTGCTGCCTGTGGATTCCTCTAGTATTTTTATGGTTTCCCATCTTATGTTTAAGTCCTGTATCCATTTTGAGTTTATTTTTGTGTATGGTGTAAGTTGGTGATCTAGCTTCATTTTTTTGCATGTATCTGTCCAATTTTCCCAATACCATTTATTGAAGAGACTGTCTTTATTCCATTGTATGTTCATGCCTCCTTTGTCAAATATTAATTGAGCATAGTGGTTTGGGTCAATATATGGATTCTCTATTTTATTCCATTGATCTATATGTCTGTTCTTGTGCCATTACCAGGCTGTTCTGAGAATAGTGGCTTTGTAATACAGCTTGAAATCTGGTAATGAGATCCCTCCTACTTTATTCTTCTTTCTCAGGATTGCTGTGGCTATTCAGGGTCTTTTTTTATTCCAGATGAATTTTTGGAGAGTTCTTTCAAGGTCTGTGAAATATGCCATTGGTATATTAATGGGGAGTGCATTGAATATATAGATTGCTTTGGGTAGTATGGACATTTTAATGATGTTGATTCTACCAATCCATGAACATGGTTTGTTCTTCCATCTGTTTACATCTTCCTCTATCTCTTTTTTCAGTGTCCTGTAGTTTTCCGCATATAGGTCTTTTACCTCCTTAGTTAAGTTTATTCCTAGGTATCTTAATTTTTTTGGTGTGATGGTAAATGGGATTGCTTTTTTAGTCTCTCTTTCTATAAGTTCACTATTGGTGTATAGAAAAGCCATAGATTTCTTGGCGTTAATTTTGTATCCTGCTAAATTGCCGAATTCATTTATTAAGTCTATTAGTTTTTTGACGGAGTCTTTCGGATTTTTTATGTACAATATCATGTCGTCTGCAAACAAAGACAGCTTTACTTGTTCTTTTCCAATTTGGATGCCTTTTATTTCTTCTTCTTGTCTAATTGCAATGGCTAATACTTCCAGTACTATGTGAAACAGGAGTGGTGAGAGTGGGCATCCCTGTCTTGTTCCTGTTCTTAGGGGAAATGTTTGTAGTTTTTGTCCATTGAGTATGATGTTTGCTGTGGGTTTATCATATATAGCTTTTATTATGTTTTGGTATGAGCGCTCTATTCCCACCTTGTTGAGAGCTTTTATCAAGAAAGGGTGTTGGATTTTGTCAAATTCTTTTTCTGCATCAATTGATATGACTATGTGATTTTTATCTCTCAATTTGTTTATGTGATGTATCACATTTATTGATTTGTGGATATTGTACCATCCTTGTATTCCTGGGATAAATCCTACTTGGTCATGGTGTATGATCTTTCTGATGTACTCCTGGAGCCAATGTGCTAGAATTTTTTTGAGGATTTTGGCATCTATGTCCATGAAGGATATTGGTCTGTAATTCTCTTTCATTGTGTTGTCTTTATCTGCTTTTGGTATTAGGGTGATGCTGGCTTCATAGAAGGAGCTTGGAAGTGTTCCTTCCTCTTGAATTTTTTGGAATAGTCTGAGGAGGATAGGTTTTAGTTCTTCCTTGAATGTTTGGTATAACTCTCCTGTGAAGCCGTCAGGCCCTGGGCTTTTGTTTGCCGGAAGCTTTTTGATGACTGCTTCAATTTCGTCCATAGTTACTGGCCTATTGAGCTATTTAGATTATTCCTGATTGAGGTTTGGAAGGTTATATTTTTCTAGGAATATGTCCATTTCCTCCAGGTTGTCCAGTTTGTTGGAATAGAGTTGTTCGTAGTATTTTATATCAATCCTTTGTATTTCGGCGGGGTCTGTTGTAATTTCACCTCTTTCATTTCTGATTTTGTTTATTTATGTCCTCTCTCTTTGCTTCTTGGTGAGCCTGGCTAGAGGTTCATCTATCTTGTTTACCCTTTCAAAGAACCAGCTCTTGGTTTTGTTGATCTTTTGTATTGTTTCTTTGGTCTCTATGTCATTTATCTCTGCTCTGATCTTTATTATGTCCTTCCTTCTGCTTACATTGGGCTTTGGGCTTTTCTTGCTGCTCTTTTTCTAACTCTTTGAGTTGTAGGGTTAGGTAATTTTTTACCATTGTTTCTTGTTTCTTTGCAGTAGGCTTGTAGAGCTATGAACTTCCCTCTCAAGACTGCTTTCGCTATGTCCCATAGATTTTGGATTGTTGTGTTTTCATTGTCATTTGTTGCCATGATGTTTTTTATTTCTTCCTTGATCTCTCTGGTGACCCCGTCCTTGTTTAATAGCATGCTGTTTAGTCTCCATGTGTTTGATTTCTTTGGATTGTATTTATTGTAGTGGATTTCCAGTTTTATGCCACTGTGATCTGAGAAGATGCTTGATATGATTTCTATCTTCTTGAATTTGTAGAGACTTTGCCTGTGTCCCAGCATATGGTCTATCTTAGAAAATGCCCCATGTGCACTTGAGAAGAATGTATATTCTGTGGCTTTGGGGTGAAATGTTCTGAAGATGTCAATTAATTCCATCTGGTCTAGTGAGTCATTTAGTATTGATGTTTCTTTGCTGATTTTTTGTTTAGAGGATTTGTCCAATGGTGATAGTGGGTTATTAAAGTCTCCTACTATGATTGTATTGCTATTAATCTCTCCCTTGATATCCTCCAGGAGTTTTTTTTTTAATGTATTTGGGTGCTCCTATATTGGGTGCATATACGTTTACCAGAATTATTTCTTCTTGTTGGATTTCTCCTTTTACTATTATGAAGTGGCCTTCCTTATCTCTTGTTATGGCATTTACTTTGAGGTCTATTTTCTCAGATATAAGTATTGCTACCCCAGCTTTTTTTTCATTTCCATTTGCCTGAAAGATATTGTTCCATCCCTTCACTTTCAATCTGTGTGAGTTTCTTGTTCTGAGGTGGATCTCTTTTAGACAGCATATATATGGGTCATGTTTTTTAATCCATTCAGCCACTCAATGTCTTTTGATTGGAGCATTTAGTCCGTTTACATTTAAAGTTATTACTGAAAGGTATTTGTTTGTAGTCATATCTATTTTTGTGTCTGTGTTCCTTCTTACTTGTTTATTTCTTCTTTTTACAGTATTCCCTTTAGCATTTTTTCCATTGCTGGTTTGGTGGTAATAAACTCCCTTAGCCTTTTTTTTGTCTTTGAAGCACCTTATTTCCCCTTCAGTTTTGATTGATAGCCTTGCTGGATATAGTATTCTTGGATTCAGTCCTTTGCTTTGCAACACTTCTATACCTCCTTCCATTCCCTTCTAGCTTGATGTGTTTCTGTTGAGTAATCATTTGACAATCTGATGGGTGTTCATT
Source organism: Cnephaeus nilssonii (assembly GCF_951640355.1). Taxonomy (NCBI): domain Eukaryota; kingdom Metazoa; phylum Chordata; class Mammalia; order Chiroptera; family Vespertilionidae; genus Cnephaeus; species Cnephaeus nilssonii. Next base: position 76,436,435 of record NC_137071.1, read on the forward strand.
TGTAGGTAACTCTCTGTCTCTTTCTTTCCGCCTTTAAGATTCTCTCTTTATCATTTATATTTGCCATTGAAATTATGACATGTCTTGATGTGGGTCTTTTGGGGTTGATCCTGCTTGGGACTCTCTGTACTTGTGAAACTTTTATCTTTCCCATATCCGGGAAGTTTTCTGTCATTATTTCTTCAAATAGATTTTCTAATCCCTGCTGCTATTCTTGTCCTTCTGGCAGCCCTATTATATGCATGTTACTTCATTTCATGTTGTCCCGAAGCTCCCTTAGGCTTTCCTCCTGCTTTTTAATTTTTTTCCTCCAATTTCTGTTCAGATTGAGCTTGTTTCTATACCTGATCTTCTAACTCACCAATTCGGTCCTCTGCTTCTTGTAGTCTACTGTTGAAACTTTCCATGGTGTTTTTTATTGTAGTTATATCATTTTTCATTTCTTCCTGATTCTTGCATAAGTTGTTGATTTTCTCATCCATCCGATGTATAAATTCCACAACCATTACTCTGAACTCTTTTTTGGTCATGTTTCAAGCTTCAGTTTCACTGATTTCCTTTCTTGGAGACTCCTCATTTTCTTTCCTCTGTGAATTGTTTCGTCTCCTCATTCTGACTATCACCATAAAGCTCAAGCTTCAGTTTGCGTGGACTTGGGCCGTGTGCTGTGGTGTAGGAATCCCTTTTCCACTTTCCGCATGGTCCAGGGTTCCGGTTCAGGGTTCGACTTCTGGAGAAGGGCCGCACACAAATGAATGGAGACTTGAAGAAATTCAATATGGCGAAATGGGGGGCCAGGCGGTAGTCCAACTCTAGTGGGAGAACTAACCACTGCTCTGGCCCTGCCATCCCTTTTATTGAGGCTTTGGGGAAAACATCTTAGCCAGGATAAACAGAAATTTACATGGGAAAAACAAAGGTGGAGGCTGCTTTAGCTAAAAATGTAAACAACTAAAGGGTGAGTGGTTAGAGCAATTAAGGTTGTTGACCAGCCTTCCTGGCTTCCTGTCAACATCTCTCTTTTAGTGAAACTGATTTGTTTCCGGCACTGTGGCAACTTCGCACCACCCGAGTTTCACTGAAGTGCTCTGACACTAGGACGTGTGGCTGCCTTTGGTTGGTGGGAACCAGGCTTGCCCAAGGTCAGTGTCCCCGGTGTTCCATGTGGTCTCATGTGCACACTTAGTATCAGGGGCCCTGTCTGCACCACACTTCGGTATGTGCCAAAAATGAGATCCTTAGCATGTGCCAGGAGTCAGAGTTTCCCTGTGTCTGCACCAAGAATCGAGTGTCAGAGTCTCTGTTGCCTCATGAGGCTTCTCCTTGAGAATCAGGGTCCCTATGTGTGCATGCACCAACAATTGGAGTCACTGGCTCTTAGTGTGAATGTGCTGTGAGTCAGGGATCCCAGGCAGCTGTGTCCAGCGTGCCAAATTCCCTGAAGTGGAGCTGCATCCTGTGTGTGCTCTCTTTACTGAGCCAAACCAGCTAGGGCTTCTCACACTCTCAAATTCCTGAAGGGGAGCTGCCTCTGTGCTCCAAGCTCTCAGATTCCCCTAAGGGGAGCTGTGTCCCTGAGCCAAATTCCCCAAAGGGGAGCCCTCTGTGCACTCTCCCAGATTCCCCGATGGGGAGCGGAGTCCACCCTGCGTGCCAAATTCCCCAAAGGGGAGCCCTCTTTGCAAGCTCTCAGATTCCCTGAAGGGGAGCTGCGTCTGTCCTGTGGGCCAAATTCCCTAAAGGGGAACTGTCCGTGCGCAGGCGCTCTGCAGCTTGGGCGAGGGGCGGGTCTATCAGTTACTATGGCGCTATCTGCGCGCCTGCAGGGAAGGGGATAGGCTCTTTGACTCATGGAAATCTGCTGCCGGGAAGTCTGGATTCTTGTTGTCTGTTGGTCTGAAGCTGTGATAGCAGTTCTCTGTCCCCAGTGGCTGCAGGGTCCTGGTTTTTGTCTGAAGCCAGGATCCTAGTCTCAGCCAGCTCTGTTTCTCAAGATGGCATGGTCTCCGTGCCCGCACCAGCCGCTGAGAAGTGTCCGCTTTGTTCGTGGAGCTCCGCCATCTAAGATTGCCCAGTTAGGCAGCCCTTTGGATGACCTGCAGAATCTAACTGACCCTAGCTCATACACACACACACACCACACACATCTACACTCTCCTTTATGGATTCCTCACTCTCTCACACTCTCTCCCTCCCTACCTTACTGCCTGTCACCATCTTTTTTTCCCTTTGTTGTTTTTTTGAGGTAGGCCTGTAGTGCTATGAACTTCCCTCTCAGGCATGCTTTCAGTGTCCCATACATTTTGGATTGTTGTTTTTTCATTGTCATTTGTTTCTAAGATGCTTTCTTATTTCTTCTTTGATCGCTTTGTAACCCAATCATTGTTTAATAGCATGCTATTTAGCCTCCAAGTATTTGAGTTTTTCATTATTGTTATTGTAGTTGATTTCCAATATTATATCATTATTAGTAGCCTGGTGCACGAAATTCGTGCACATTGAAAGGGAATTAATTAGATGAAATATTTTAATATTGCTATTTGCCCTTTCTCTATAATAAAAGTGTGAGAGATAAAAGGAAATGAGTACAATGTATAGGAAAATAATATATAATTTTATTAATAACTAAACAATAACAAAATGATATAACAACAATAACAAACTCGTAATATAAAAACAACATTGATGCAAATAATGACTGATAAAGTGATTAAACTTATTCTAATATCTCCCTGTATACCACATTAAGAATAAAAACACTTTCAGAGTGCTTGACTAATTTCCCTTGAGATAAAGTATTTACAACTTTAACTTTAACGTAACATGCTCTTTGAACTCAAGAGAAAGCAACAGCCATAACTGGTTTGGCTCAGTGGATAGAGTGTCGCCCTGTGGACTGAAAGATCCCGGGTTCGATTCCAGTCAAGGGCATGTACCTTGGTTGCGGGCACATCCCCCGTAGGAGGTGTGCAGGAGGCAGCTGATCGATGTTTCTCTCTCATCGATGTTTCTAACTCTCTGTCCCTCTCCCTTCTTCTCTGTAAAAAAATCATTAAAATATTTTTAAAAAATACTTTATAAAAGAGAGAGAGAGAGAGAGAGAGAGAGAGAGAGAGAGAGAGAGAGAGAGAAAGCAACATTAACTGACCATGTCCAAAAACGGGTTCAGGTAGGAATATTCCTACTCTGTCTAGAGTTTGTCCTTGTGATTTATTAATAGTCATCACAAATGCTGGCATGACGGGAAACTATCTTCGAATTAATTTAAATGGGTGGCCAGTGTCAGATGGGGACAAATCAATTCTTGGAATCAGAACAATCTCTCCCTCTGCAGATCCTGTTAATATTTCAGCTTTGATAATGTTAGGTCGCAATCTTTTGATAATAAATGTGGTACCATTACAAAGACCCCATTTACTATTAAGATTTCTCAATAGCATGATGATTGCACCCACTTTCAATTTTAATTTATGACACGGCATTCCAGAAGGAGTAATACTATTAAGAAATTCAATAGGAAAAATTTCCTTTTCAGCATCCTCTGTTGAGTCAATGGAGTCATCACTCAAATAGGTGTGAAAATCTCCATCAAGTATATCCAAAATTTCTTCATTTAATTTTTAAACGTGCTCATTTTTTGAACAAAGAATTGCACGTTTAGATATATTTTTAATATTATCTATAGATATACTATTTCCAAAGGTGGCTTTAATAATAGATCCATTAAAAATCATTTCATGGGGAATTTCAATAATATCCATTCCTAAATGAAAACTGCTATCAAGTTTGCCATCTCCAAGTTTTACTAACCATTCACTATAAGCAGAATCCTCTGATCTCATATTTGTTTTAAGAGACAACTATCTGAAACATCCCCAAACACTACAGTACTTTAAACTTATTTGTACTATGGCCAATCATATAGCATGGTGGCACAAAAATCCCCTCTGAAAAGAACTTTCCCACCAAATGCAACATTCAAAGTAGCGCCAGCAAGAGCTTTATATGTATGGCACGTGTGCAAGTCAAAGTTTATTTTTAAATTTCCAGTGTGTGTCATATGTACTGGTTGGTCAGACGGATGGACAAATGTCGGTCACTTAGCCTTTTATCTATACAGATTATGAGTCATGATTTTACCTTTTTAAAAAAGTATACTTTAATACCTCCAAAGCACAATGAGTAAGAATCTGAAGGTTTATGTGGCTTCTATTTGTTTTCTAGGACAAAGTTCTTTCCTTTACCCATCACTCACTTCTCTCCTTTTATTCTTGAATGTTAATTCCAACATAATTTTTGTAACACCTCTTGAAAAGGATCCCACCAAGTTTTTGATAGTCCACATGATAAAACTTACAGAAAAACTACAGCATGAGACTTTCATTCTATCACTAACTTCTTCATATAACTGTAATTCCTCAGTCTCTATAGAATGAAAAAGGAAAATAAAAGTGCCTTCTCTCATTCCAAGGCCTTTCTCAGTCAGGCAACCACAAAAAGAATGAGCCTACAATTCATGCCATGTAATCTCTATCAGGCATAATTCAAATCAAATCCCATCAGGCAAAGTCTGGGATAATTAAAATGTATAAGAGAACAGTGGTGACCTGGGGGAGAACTTATGAAACCTTGTCTCCTGCTTTTGCTGAATATTATTTTTGTTATGCTAGACTCCAAGTCCCTATGGGGGACCTGGGTAGGCGGCTACGGGCGCTAACCCACGCTGCCTGCCCTGGTCTGTGATCCGTGATGGCGGACCTGGGCAGGCGGCTGCCGGTGCTAACCCACGCTGCCTGCCCTGGTCCGTGATCCCTATCCGGGACCTGGGCAGGCGGCTGCCGGTGCTAACCCACGCTGCCTGCTCTGGTCCGTGATCCGTGATCGTGGACCTGGGTAGGCGGCTACGGGCGCTAACCCACGCCGCCTGCCCTGGTCCATGATCCGTGATTGTGGACCTGGGCAGGCGGCTACGGGTGTTAACCCACGCCTCCTGCCCTGGTCTGTGATCCGTGATGGCAGACCTGGGCAGGCAGCTGTCAGCAGTAACCCACGCTGCCGCTGCCTGCTCTGGTCCGTGATCTGTGATCACGCTGCCTGCCCTGTTCCGTGATCCGTGATCATGCTGCCTGCCCTGGTCCGTGATCTGTGATCCGTGATCGTCGACCTGGGCAGGTGGCTACGGGCGCTAACCCACGCCTCCTGCCCTGGTCCATGATCCCTATCCGGGACCTGGTCAGGCAGCTGTTGGCACTAACCCACGCTGCCTGCCCTGTTCCGTGATCTGTGATCCGGGATGGCGGACCTGGTCAGGCAGCTGTCAGCAGTAACCCATGCCGCCTGCCCAGGTCCATGATCCATGATGGTCGCTAACCCACGCCGCCTGCCCTGGTCCATGATCCGTGATGGCAGACGTGGGCAGGTGGCTGCGGGCGCTAACCCACGCCTTCTGCCCTGGTCTGTGATCCCTGATCGGGGCTTCCAGTCAGCCACCGCTGGCGGCTGACTCAAAGCCCCTATCCAGGACCTTGTCAGCCGTCTGCCGGCACTAACCGCCTGCCCCAGTCTACCATGATGGCCTGGATTCCACCAGCAGCGGGCGCTGCCCCCTCCCCCGCCATCTTTGCTGGTTTAATGTGTATATTTGCTCCTGATTGGCTGGTGGGCGTGGCTGGTGGGCATGGCTTATGGGTATAGCGAAGGTACGGTCAATTTGCATATTACTGTTTTATTAGGTAGGATGATCTGAGATGATGCTTGATATTATTTCAATCTTCTTGAATTTGGAGAGACTTTGCCTGTGTCCCAATATGTGGTCTATCTTTGAAAATGTCCCATGTGCACTTGAGAAGAATATATATTCTGTAGCTTTGGGGTGAAATGTTCTAAAGATGTCAATTAAGTCCATCTGATCTAGTGAGTCATATAGGGTTGATGTTTCTTTGCTGATTTTTTGTGTAGAGGATTTATCCAGTGATGTCAGTGGGTTATGAAATTGCCTTATTGTATTGCTTTTGATGTCTCCTTTGATAGCTTCCAGAAATTTTCTTTATGTATTTGGGTGCTCTTGCATTGTGAGCATATATGTTTACCAGAGGTATATCCACTTGTTGTATTGATCCCTTTAGTATTACGAAGTGGCTCTCCTTATCTCTTTCCTGAAAAATATTTTTCCATCCCTTCACTTTCAGTCTCTGTGAGCCCCTTGTTCTGAGGTAAATCTTTTGTAGATATCATATGTATGGGTCATGTTTTCTTATCCATTCAGCCACTCAATGTCTTTTTATGGGACAAATTAATCCATTTACACTTAAGGCTATTATTGATATGTACTTGTTTGTAGCCATTTTTATTCTTTGTGCCAATGTTTCTTCTTGCCTTTCTATTTCTTTTTACAACAGTCCCTTTAGAATTTCTTGCATTGCTGGCTAGATAGTGATAAACACCATTAGCTTTTTTTTTTTGTCTGCGAAGCTCCTGATTTCCCCTTCAATTCTGAATGATAGACTTGCTGGATAGCGTATTCTTGGATTCAGTCCCTTGCTTTGCATCACTTTTTATACTTCATTCCATCAGTTGTATGTCTAATGGGAATCAGTTGTATGTCTAATGGGAGTTCCCTTGTAGGTTACCTTCTGTCTCTCTCTTGCAGGCCTTAAGTTTCCTTTTTTGTCATGAACATTTCCCATTGTAATTACAATGTGTCTTGGTGTGGGTTCTTTTTTGTTCATCTTGTTTGAGATGCTCTGTGCTCATGTTATTTCCCCCCCCCCCCCAAATCAGGGAAGTTTTCTGTCATTCTTTCTTCAAATAGTTTTTCTAATCCTTGCTCCTCTTCTTGTCATTCTGGAACCCCTATTATATGTATGTTATTTTGTTTCATGTTGTACCAGAGCTTCCTTAGGCTCATCTCCTGCTTTCTAATTTTTTTCTCCAATTGTTGTTCAGATTGGGTGTGTTTTTCTGCCCTGTCTTTTAATTTGTTAATTTGATCCTCCACTTCTTCTAGTTTACTGTTGGAACCTTCCATAGTGTTTTTTATTGTAGCTATATAGCTTTTTATTTCCTCTTGATTTGTACATAATTTTTTTATTTTCTCATATAGCCTGTCTAGGAAATGTATGACTCTTATTTTGATTTTTTTCTGACACATTGCATGCTGCTGTTTCATTTAGTTTCTACTCTGGTGATTCCTCCTTTTCTTACCTTTTGGGTTTGTTTCATTTTCTCCCCTATTTTGCTCTCATGTATGGGTCTAGCCACCAAGTCATGTGCGGCCCGGGGCTAATGCCTTGGGCTTGGTGGTCTGGGGTGCAGTTAGAGGCTTGCCTGTGTGGTGTGTGGTGCTCAGGAGTGTGCTGCTGACTTAGTCAGCAGGGAGCACAGTCAGAGGCTTGCCTGCAGGGCCCGCAGTGCCAGGGCTGATTCTGTGGGATTAGTGGGCGGGGGCGCAGTTTGAGATTCAACAGCAGGATGCCCAGAAATGACTTGGTAGGTTGGCAGGAGGGGGGTGCACTCTGGGACCCACAGGAGTCTGTGCCCAGTGAGGCTGGAGTCCTGGTGTTCATGAGTCTGCAGCTGAGGTAGCAGGTCTTTGGCCAGAGTGGCCGTTGTTTCCAGGGTGTTCTCTGAGGCCAGTCTGGATGGTGGTAAGGCTGGCCTCCTAATCACAGCAGCTCTCCCTTTCAAGATGGCATGGTTTCACCTTTGTAGGCATTTTCTTTTGGTTACCTAATAAATTTGACAAGCATTCCCCCGCAAAAAAAAAAAAAAAAAAAAAGATGGCGTGGTTTCTGTCAGAGTTGGCCACCCCATCTAGGAAAGCCTGGTCTGCCAGTTCCTGAAAGTCCAGCAGAATCTAACTGTCCCTCACTCACACACACTTATACCACACATGTCCACAAACTCACCTTTAGCTTCCTCACTCAATCACACTCTCTTCCTCACTGCCATCCTGCCAGTCACCATTTTCTGTCCAATCCAACAGGAAAATATTTTTAATGTTCATGAAAGTAATTCACTTTCATTATAAAATACAAGCAATGCAGAAATTTATAAAGTTAAAAATGAAAGTCTCCACTATTCCCAACTTTCAAAAAAACTTTGTTAATTATATGTACTTCCATATATTTCTCTATGTATACATGAACTTGCATATGCATATGTATGTTTCTTGCTTAACAAATGGAGATGCTAGTTATATATTACAGCCTGATTTTCTTCCTTTATAACAGTTGTCCATGGCAATACATGTAGTTTTAACTAATTCTTTTTCTTTAACCAAGTAGAGATTAACATATTGTTAAAAATTTACTCTTCTTACTCTATCATTTGTACACACCTTTTCTATTTTTTCTTTTTTTATTGTTTAAAGTATTACAAATAGTAGTATATATGTCTCCTTTTTTCCCAATTGACCTTCACCCAGCCTCCCCTACCTCCCAGCAAATGCCCTCACACTCCTCTCAGTGTCTTTGCATCCATTGGTTATGCTTATACACTGCATATAAGTCCTTCAGTTGATATCTTAACTCCCCTCAACCCCCCTAATCCTCCCCAGCCTTCCTGCTGTCATTTGACAGTCTGTTCAATACTTATCTGCCTCTGTATCTATTTTTGTTCATCAGTTTATAATGTTCTTTATTATCCATAAATGAGTGAGATCATGTGGTATTTTTCTTTCACTGACTGGCTTATTTCATTTAGCATAATTCTCTCCAGTTCCATCCATTCTGTTGCAAACGGTAAGAATTCCTTCTTTTTTATAGCAGCGTAGTATTCCATTGTGTAGATGTACCACAGTTTTCTAATCCATTCATCTGCTGATGGGCATTTAGGCTGTTTTCAAATCTTAGCTATTGTAAACTGTGCTGCTATGAACATAAAGGTGCATATATCCTTTCTTATTGGTGTTCCCAGTTTCTTAGGATATATTCCTAGGAGTGGGATTACTGGGTCAAATGGAAGTTCCATTTTTCAGTTTTTTGAGGAAACTCCACACTGTTCTCCACAGTGGCTGTACCAGTCTGCATTCCCACCAGCAGTGAAGAAGAGTTCATTTTCTCCGCATCCTCCCCAGTACTTGTCCTTTGTTGATTTGTTGATGATAGCCATTCTGACAGTTGTGAGATGGTACCTAATTGTTATTTTGATTTGCATCTCTCAGATGATTAGTGACTTTGAGCATGTTTTCATATGTCTCTTGGCTTTCTGAGTGTCCTCTTTCGAAAGTGTCTATTTAGGTCATTTGCCCATGTTTTTATTGGGTTGTTTATCTTCCTTTTGTTAAGTTGTATGAGTTCCCTGTAAATGTTGTAGATTAAACCCTTATCAGAGATAACATTGGCAAATATGTTCTCCCATACAGTGGGCTTTCTTGTTGTTTTGTTGATGGTTTCTTTTGCTGTGCAGAAGCTTTTTATTTTGATGTAGTCCCATTTGTTTATTTTTTCCTTAGTTTCCATTGCCCTAGGATCTGTATCGTTAAATATATTCCTACAACAAATGCCTGCTATTTTGCTGCCTATGGCTTCTTCTAAGATTTTTATGGTTTCCCGTCTTATGTTTAAGTTCTTTTTCCATTTTGAGTTTATATTTGTGTATGGTGTAAGTTGGTGGTCTAGATTCATTTTTTGCAAGTATCTGTCCAGTTTTCCCCAACACCATTTATTGAAGAGACTGTCTTGACTCCATTGTATATTCTTGCCTCCTTTGTCAAATATTAATTGAGCATAATGGCTTGTGTCGATTTCTAGGTTCTCTGTTTGTTCCACTCGTTTATATGTCTGTTCTTGTGCCAGTACTAGGCAGTTTTGAGAACAATGGCTTTGTGGTATAGCTTGATATTTGTTATTGTGATCCCTCTAACATTGTTCTTCTTTCTCAAGATTGATGAAGCTATTCAGGGTCTTTTTTTATTCCAGATGAATTTTTGGAGAATTTGTTCTAGGTCTTTGAAGTATGCCATTGGTATTTTAATGGGAATTGCATTGAATTTATAGTTTGCTTTGGGTAGTATGGACATTTTAATGATGTTGATTCTACCAATCCATGAACATGGTATAGTCTTCCACTTGTTCATGTCTTCCTCTATCTCTTTTTTCAGCATTCTGAAATTTTCTGAGTACAGGTCCTTTATCTCCTTCATTAAGTTTATTCCTAGGTATCTTACTTTTTTTGTTGTAATGGTACATGGGATTGCTTTTTTAATTTCTCTTTCTGTGAGTTCATTATTGTTGTATAGGAAAGCCATTGACTTGTGGGTGTTTATTTTGTATCCTGCTACATTGCCGAATTCATTTATTAAGTCTGGTAGTTTTTTGATGGAGTCTTTGGGTTTTTCTATGTTCAATATCATGTCATCTGCGAATAAGGACAGTTTTACTTCTTCTTTTCCAATTTGGATGCCTTTTATTGCTTTTTCTTGTCTGATCTGCACTTATTTAGAATAAGTGGCCTTATTTCATTTACTCCTAAAGTAATTCAGTGTGTGTTTCTTAAGAATAGGTATATTCTCTTCCATAACAGTACATTTGCCATCTTCAATATAACATTGAAACAATTTTTAAAAAATATATTTTATTGATTTTTTACAGAGAAGAAGGGAGAGAGATAGAGAGTTAGAAATATCCACCAGCTGCTTCCTGCATACCCCCTTTGGGGATGTACCCTTGACTGGAATCAAACCTCGGAGCCTTCAGTCCACAGGCCCCGACACTCTATCCACTGAGCCAAACCGGTCAGCGCGAAACAATTTTTGCTAATCTCCCATCCATGTTACCTTTGTGTTAATTGACCAAAAATGTCCTTTATAAAAATTTTTTTCCTAATAGAGTTTCCAGTGTAGGACTATTTATTGCAGTTATCTTTCATGTTATTTTTATCTTTGATGACATTGGCAATTTTGAAGAATACAGTTCCTTCTTCTCTTTTTAAATAGGTTTATCATTTTTCTCTGACATGTTCTCACAATTAGACTCAATTTATACAATCCTGGTTAGAACAGTACTTAAATGATGATGTGTCCTTCTTAGGGTACCATTTCTATAGGCACACAATGCCCATCTGTTCCTCCTTAGTGATGTTACTTGTGTTCATCCAGTCAAGGTGTTATCTGATTTCTCCACAGTGTAATTAGTATTTTCCCCTTGAAAATAATAAGAAATATATAGGGAGATGTTTTCAGAACATGAAAATGTCCTTCAAAGATTTTCCTTAAATTTGGCATCCATTGATGATTCCTGCCTGGACGAATCTTTACCATATGATTGCAAAATGATAATTTTCCAACTCCATCACTCCTTTCACATTTACCAGTTGGAATTCAGTGTTCTAGATAAGCAAGAGACCCAGCTGCTCCCCAATTTAGTTATCTACCTGTTATCAGTATTAATTCATGACTTCTTATTTTTCAGTATTTTATAGTAAATCATGTCCCCTTGCCAATCTTCATTTTATTCCTGATTTGGCCAATGTTAACCTCTCAAGTTGGCTCCTATGAACTTTTGACATGCTCTCCTCATTTTTGTGTGTGTGTTAATTCTCACCATAGGATATTTTTTCCATTGATTTTTAGAGAGAGTGGAAGGGAGCAGGGAGAGGAGAGAGAAAGAGAGAGAGAGAGAGAGAGAGAGAGAGAGAGAGAGAGAGAGAGAGAGAGAGACATGGATGTGAGAGAGACACATTGATTGGTTGACACCTACACGTGCCCCCACTGGGGGCTGAGATAAAACCTGCAACACAGATATGTGCCCTTGACTAGGAATAATGTGATTGGGCCGACGTTCTAATCACTGAGCCACACTGGCCAGGGCCCATCATTTTAAAAAAAGGAATGTCCTTCCTTTCTGGCATAAGAATGTATACCAGGCTCTTCTTTTACCTACTGTCCCCATCTTTAAAATTAATAATTTCCCCCCACTTCCTTTTCTTACCATTTTCTTTTCAAATGTATATTATTCAACTATTTAAATATATTATAATTTATTTAAACTTTCATCTACAGTGGACAATTTAGGCTATTTCTAAATTTTCTCATTATTATATATGCAGCTGTGTGTTGTATTTGTACCTAAAATGTTTTGTAATTTGTAGAACCAATGTATGCCACAAAACCCTTTGCAGAACCAAAAAACTTTGAGTGGATCTATTTGCATGAGTTGATGTATGTGGGGGTTTAAAGAAGTTGTTTTGTTACCTGATGAAGGAGTTTTATAGGCATGGGTGGCAAGAGGCAGAAGATGAAGATAATGAATAGGTGCATCCATGCTGTCACAATGGTAAATTTTTCTTCATTTGGAGGACATAGTAGTATTCCATTGTGTAAATGTACCACAGCTTTTTTATTCATTCATCTACGGATGGACACTTGGGCTGCTTCCAAATCTTGGCTTTTGTAAATCACACTGCAATGAACATAAGGGTACTTATAGTCTTTCTAATTAGTTTCAGGTTTCTTTGGATAAATTCCCAAAAGTGGAATCTCTGGGTCATAATACAGTTCCTTTTTTCCCTAAGTCCCAGTTTTTTAAATTATATATATTTTAAATTTAACTTTTTGTTGAATGTATTACAGATATTCCTTTATCCCTCATTAACCTCCCTCCTTCCTGCTCCTTCTTCCTCTCCAGACCTTCACTGCACTATTGTCTGTGTCCATGGATTATGCATATATGCGTATAAATTCTTTGCTTAATTTCTCCCCTGCTTCCCTCTGAGATTCATCACTCTATTGCATGCTTCCATGTCACTGGATCTATTTTGTTCACCACCTTATTTTTCCATTAGATTTCACATATAAACAGTTCCATTTTTAATTTTTTGAGGTAACTCCATCCTGCTTTCCCCAGTGGCTGCACCAATCTGCATTCCACCAATATTGCACAAGGGTTCCCTTTTCTCCACATCCTTGCTGATACTTGCTTGTTGATTTATTGATTATAGCCATTATGATAGGTGTGAGGTGATGTCTTCTTGTGGTTTTTAACTTGCATTTCTCTGATGATTAGTGATGTTAAGCATCTTTTCATGTCTTTGGGGCATCTGTATGTCTTCCTTGGAAAAGTGTCTATTTAGGTCATTTGCCCATTTTTAAATGGGATTCTTTGTTTTTTTGGTGTTGAGTTTTATGCTAAGTGAAATAAGCCAGTCAGTGAAAGACAAGTACCATATGATTTCACTAATATGTGCAATTTAATGAACAAACTGAACTACCCAGCAAAATAGCTACAGATTCATAGAGAGCAGGCAGCCAACCCCTGCTGGCATGGGGAGGGTTGGGAAAGGGGCTGGAGGTATTGTTTAAAAATTGTCAAAGTCCCCTACTATGACTGTGTTGATGTTGATCTCTCTTTTAAAGTTCCCCAAGAGTTTTTTAAAAAAATATATTCTGGTGTGAGACATAACCAAGATGGTGGTGTAGGTAAACACCTGTACTCTCCACGTACCACAACCACATCAAAATTACAACCAAAATACAGAACAACATCATCCAGAACCACCTAAAAGCTGTCAGAATGGAAGTAATACAACTATAGAAGTAAAGATGAAAGCACATTGAGACTAGTAGGAAAGGTGGAGGCACAGAGCAGGCAGGACTGGCACACAAGTGTGCTGCTTTTTTTTAAAATTGTTTTTGGGGGGGAGATATCACCTCTTCAGAATCCTCCCATGAGGATAAAGGGGTCCCAGTCCCACACCAGAATGCAAGCTCCAGGTTCCCAGAGCTGGGAAAAGAAGTCCCCATAACTATGGGCTGTAAAAACCAGTGGGATTGTGTCTGAGTGACAAGGAGGCTGCTGGAGATCCATCTGTTCTTCTTAAAGGGCCTGAACATGAACTCAGCTTACAAGGTTGGGATTTCAATAAACTCCAGCAATAGGGCCAGGCTCGAAGGAACCAAACACTTATGAGAAATAACTGGATTGTCTGGCATTGGGGCAGGAACTTGGGGGAGGCTTTCTACCAGATGGAGGTATTCTCAGGGTTCATTGTTCCTGTGATGGAACCTACCAGGTTGCAGGGCTGACTGGCAGCCATTTCTGTTTTTTCTTCCCTGATGATTTTTGAGACACTGCCCCATCCAATTGGCAGCCCCACCCAACCTGTGTACAGTGGCATTTGCACATGAATGGCCTGTCCTGGCACAGGCTTCAGACTTTGCTAAAATCTCTCAAACAAGCTGCATCTGGGTCAGGGAACCCAAAAACTATTAATAAAAAGCTTCATACCCAGCACTAGCACCAGCCTGCCTTGCTTCACAGCTGGGATCACCTGGCACTTCCAAACCCAAGACAAATAGGAGGAATCTGCAGACCACTCTGTAGTCTCTGCTGGATGGCCCCAGGATGTGATTAACTTTGTATTTCCCTGGAGACCCAAGAGTCAGTGCACCCCGTGGTCACCATCATACCATAACAGATTACAGCTCTACACATATATAAGCAACACACTTAAGAGTCAGACTCAGTGAGCACTACAGCCCCGCTGAAACAAGTCCTGCTCCACAGGGGTGTTTCCCGCATAGAAGCTCTCCCACTGTAGTTGCTGCTGGTCCTCACAGCCAATTGGCCTGGATATCAATTCCTCCCAGTGACACCAATAGCAATCAACACTCAACTATAATGAGACTGTGCACACAGCCCACAAAGGGGCACACTGAGAGTGTTCACTTCAGGTGATTGGGGAGGCTGAGCCACTGGGCCCTATAGGACACCTACTACATAAGGCCACTCTACTAACTCAAGGAGACATAGCAGCTCTACCCAATACATAGCAACAAACACAGGAAAACAGCTAAAATGTGGAGACAAAGAGAATTGTCACAAATGAAAGAAATGGAAGAAAGCAAACTACTGGATATAGAGTTCAAAATCACATTTATAAGGTTACTCAAGATAACTTCATGAGAACTCCAAGGGACTTAGTGAGACTTTTAAGGATCTTATTGAGATTGTAAAAAAAAAAAGAAAAGAAAAGGAAAAAAAAGACCAGTCAGAAATTAAGCATACACTGATTGAAATAAAGAATAATATACAGGGATTCAATAGTAGAGCACAGGATTCAGAGAATCAAATAAACAATTTGCAATATGAGGAAGCAAAAAACACCCTTTCAGAAGAGCAAAAAGAATCCAAAAATATTAAATAGTGTAGGGAGCCTCTGGGACAACTTCAAGCATACCAACATTTGCATTGTGGGGTGCCAGAAGAAGAGGGAGAGCAAGATATTGAAAACCTATTTGAAGAAATAATGACAGAAAACTTTCCTTACGTGGTGAAGTAGATAGACTTATAAGTCCAGGTAGCACAGAGAGTCCCAAACAAGAGAAACCCAAAGAGAACCACACCAAGACACATAATAATTAAAATGCCAAGGACTAATGACAAAGAGAGAATCTTAAAAGCAGCAAGAGAAAAGCAGTTAATTACCTACAAGGGAGCACCCATAGGACTGTCAGCTGATTTCTCAACAGAAATTTTGCAGTCCAGAAGGGAGTGGCAAACGATATTTAAAGTGATGAATAGCAAGGTCCTACAACCAAGATTACTCTACACAGCAAAGCTATCACTTAGAATTGAAGGTCAGATAAAGAGCTTCACAGAAAAAAAAAAAGCTAAAAAAGAGTTCATCACCACCAAACCAGTATTTGAAGAAATTCTGAAGGTTATTCTTTAAGAAGAGGAAGAAGAAGAAGAAAAAGATAAATATGAACAATAAAATGACAACAAATACATATCTATCAACAATTGATTCTAAAAATCAAAATAAAGGAATAAGAAATTTAATGAGCAGAATAACTGATTCTTTGAGACACTGCCCCATCCAATTGGCAGCCCCACCCAACCTGTGTACAGTGGCATTTGCACATGAATGGCCTGTCCTGGCACAGGCTTCAGGGCCGGCCAGGGGGAGGGGCCGTGGGCAGTGGACCAGCCAGCCCAGCCCCCAATCGGGGTGTGAGTAAAATAGAATCAGAGGCATGGAAATGGAACATACTGATGATTCTCAGAGGGATGGGAGGTGGGGGCGGTTCAGGAAAAGATTAAACAAAGATCTTATATGCATATATGAATTACCTATAAGACACAGACAATAGGGTGCCAAAGTCCTGGGGTGGAGTGGGAACTGGGTGGAGGGGAGAAAGCTGGGGGGAGAGGGACATCTGTAATACTCTCAACAATAAAGATTTAAAAACAAAAATCAAACAATAAAAAAAGGAAAATAAAATTTCACAGGGAGGGTGGTGAGGGAATGTGGAAGAGGAGATAAGTGATGATGGACATACACTTGACTTGAGGTGGTGAATTCACAATAGAGTATACAGTTGATGTGTAGAGGAATTGTGTACCTGAAACATGTATAATTTTGTTAACCAGTGTCACCCCAATAAATTTAATAAAAATCTGTCTATATAAAAGCCCAATGACCAGAATGGCGGAACGACCAGAATGACCGGAACAACCGGTGGCTATGACACACTGTGGCAGCCAATAAGCCTGATCTGAGCCCCAATTGGTCCCCCTACCCCAATCAGGGGCATGGCTGGCCACCAACTGCTGACAGCCCCTCCCCCAGGCCAGCACTGCCCTCAATTGGACCCCAACACCCCGATTGGGGGCTGGGCTGGCTGGTCCACTGCCCACGGCCCCTCCCCCTGGCCGGCCCTGACCCCAATCGGTCTCCAACACCCTGATCAGGGGCAGGGCCCTCTGGCCAACCACCAGTAGCCCCTCCCCCACACTGGCCTGGCCCAATGGGCCCCCATCAGGGTGGCCGGACCCCACCCATGCATGAATTTGTGCCACAGGCCTCTAGCTGTGACACACACTGCAGCTGGCCAACTGGCCCAATCAGGGGGCAGTCCCTCCCCCAGGCCGGCCTACCCCCCATCGGCTCCCCCATTCTGATTGGCGTGGGGTTGGCCAGCCAACCAACTGCGGCCCAATTGGGGAGTGGGGCATGTGGCCAATCTCCTGCACCTCCTCCCCCTTGCTGGCCTGGCCTGATTGGTCCCCATTGGGGTGGGGCGGCCAGACCACACCCATGCACGAATTCATGCACCGGGCCTCTAGTAAAATAATAAACTAAAATAAAATAGATATATTTAGGTGCTCCACTATTGGGTGCATGCATATTTACAAGGGTTATATCCTCTTGTTGGATCAATCCCTTTATTATTATATTTTAAATATTTGTATTGATTTCATTGAGGAAGGTAGAGGGAGAGAGATAGAAATATCAATGATGAGAATAATTAATCAGCTGCCTTCTGCATGACCACACTGAGGATCAAGCCCACAACCCCCACATGTGCCCTGACCAAGAATAGAACTGTGACCTCCTCGTTCATAGGTTGATGCTCAACTATTGAGCCACACTGGCTGGGTTGATCCCTTTATTATTATTTAGTGACCTTCTTTGTCTCTTTTGTGGCTTTTGCTTTGAAGTCTATTTTGTCAGATATAAATATGGTCCCTCTCAGTTTTTTTTTTTTTTCATTTCCATTTACATGGAATATATTTTTCTATCCCTTCAATTTCAGACTTTTCTCTGAGGTGAGTCTCTTGTGGATAGCATATATGTGGGTTATGTTTTCTTATCCATTCAGTTACCCTATGTCTTTGGACTAGAGTATTTAAGCCATTTACATGTAAGGTTATTATTATTTCTCTAAGATTATCTTTATTTGCAGATAAGTGTGATTGATTATTTGGAGAATGAACTCTAAAACTATTAGCTCTAACAAGAGAGTCTAGTAAAGTGTCCTATTACATTGTAACTATGCAAACTTATTAGCTTTCATATACATCATCAGTAAGCAATTTAAAAATCTATGGAAAGAAATACATTATCTCAAAAGCAAAAAAAATGTAATGTACTTAGGCATAAATTTAACATATCTGCATAGGATACACAAAAAAAACCTATAAAAGTTTACTAAGAAACCTAAAAAAATAGACTTTATTACATTGAAAGACAGGTGTTTATGGATAGATAGACTCTATTTTTAAGTGTCAAATATGCCCCCCAATTCATTGTTCATTTTACAGTGTTATTTCCATCAATCATTTTAAAAAATTTAAATCTTTATTATTGAGAGTATTACAGATGTCCCCCCTTTTCACCCATTGACCCCCTCCACCCAGTTTTCACCCTATCCCAGGCCTTCACTACGCTATTGTCTGTGTTCATAGGTAATGCATATATGCATATAAGTTCTTTGGTTAATCTCTTCCTAACCCCACCCCTCGCCCCTTACCTCTAAGATTCGTGAGTTTTTCCATGTTTCTATGCCTCTGTTTCTATATCATTCATCAGTTCATTTTGTTCATTGGATTCCTTATTCACTTATTTTGATTTTTAGATTCAATTATATATATATTCCTTATTTACTTATTTTGATTTTTAGATTCAATTATACACACACACACACACACACACACACACACACACATATGTATATATATATAGTCAGTTTATTGTTCATATCTTTCATTTTTCTTCTTCCTCCTCCTCCTCGTCATCCTCCTCCTCCTCTTTTTAAACAATATCCTTCAACATTTCATGTAATACTGGTTTGGTTGTGATGAACTCCTTTAGTTTTTCCTTGTCTATGAAGCTCTTTATTAATTCTAAATGATACATTTGCTGAGTAGAGTAATCTTGGTTGTAGGTCCTGTTATTCATCACTTTGAATATTTCTTTCCACTCCCTTCTGGCCTGCAAAGTTTCTGTTGAGAAATCAGCTGATAGTCCTATGGGTGCTCCCTTGTAGGTAACTAACTGCTTTTCTCTTGCTGCTTTTAAGATTCTTTCTTTGCCTTTAACATTTTGCATTTTAATTATTATACTAGTGGCCCGGTGCATGAAATTCATGCACATTAAAAGGGGATTAATCAGAGGAAATAATTTAATATTGCTATTTGCCCTTTCTCTATAATAGAAGTGTCAGAGATGAAAGAAAATTAGTAAAATGTATATGAAAACCTTCCTCCTGTCAGAGTCTGAGGCGCACCACGGGACCCAGAGTCAAATCCCCACCCACCCACATGGATCTCAAAATCGCATGAGACCCAGACCCAACCGGGCCCCCCGCTCCATTGGGCAAGATCCAGACCCAGCCAGTCCCACCCTTGTCAAGCCCTGCCGGGCAGGGGACGTAGCCTCAGGTCCCCTGGCCCAGTGCCAGGATGGGGGTTGTGGCCTGAGGTCCCCCAGCCCAAAACCAGGATGGGAAGAGCACCTTGAGGTCCCCCGTCAAGCCCTGCCAGGTGGGGGGCGCGGCCTGAGGTCTCTTGTCAAGCCCTGTCAGGTGGGGGGTGTGGCCTGTGGTCACCTGGCCTGGCACTGGGGCGAGGGGAGCAGCCTCAGGTCCCCTAGCCCAGCACCAGGATGACGGGAAGCGCACCTTGAGGTCCCCCGTCAAGGCTCACTGGGTGGGGGGCATGGCCTGAGGTCCCCTGTCAAGCCCCACAGGGGCAGGGGAGGGCGTAGCCTCAGGTCCTTGCTGATTGCTCATTAAGTCTCCTTATGGGAACTTGGCCTCAGCTGTGGGTGCAGCCATCTTTGTGATGGAGTGATGGTCAATTAGCATATTCCCTCTTTATTAGATAGGATGTCTTGGTATGGGCCTCTCTGGGTTCCTCTTATTTGGGACTACCCTGTGCTTCCTGGACTTGTAAGTCATTTCTTTCACCAAGTAAGGGAATTTTTCTATCATTATTTCTTCAAATAAGATTTCAATTTCTTGTCCCCGCCCTTCTCCTCCTGGTACCTCCATAATGCAAATGTTGGTATGCTTGAAGTTGTCCCAGAGGCTCTTTATACTATGTTCATATTTTTGGATTCTTTTTTTCTTTTTGCTCTTTTGATTGGGTGCTTTTTGCTTCCTCATATTCCAAATTGCGGGTTTGATTGTCAGCATCCTTGTCTCTACTGTTTAATTTCTGTAAATTATGCTTTATTTCAGTTAGTGTATACTTAATTTGTGACTGGTCCTTTTTCATGTCTTTGATGTTCTCACTAAGATTCTTGAAATTCTCACTAAGCCACTTGAAACTCTCATTAAGATCCTTGAATATCCTTATGACGTTTTTGAACTGTATCTATTAGTTTGCTTGCTTCCATTTTATTTAGTTCTTTTTCTGGAGATTTCTTCTGTTCTTAGATTTGTGACATGGTTCTTTGACTCTGCATTTTGGCTGCTTCCCTGTGTTTGTTTCTATGTATTAAGTAGAGCTGTTATGTCTGGAATTTGTAGTGACCTTGTATAGTAGGTGTCCTGTAAGGCCCAGTGGCTCAGCCTCCCCAGTTATCTGAGCTGGGCACTCTAGGTGCGGACCTGTGTGGCTGCATGCACAGTCTAGTTGTAATTGAGCCTTGATTGCTATTGGTGTCACTGGGAGGAATTGACCTTCAGGCCAATTGGCTGTGAGGACCAGCTGTGACTATAGTGGGAGAGCTGCTGTGCAGGAGACACCCCTATGGAGCAGGACTTGCTTCATTGGGGCTTTGGTGCTCACTGTGTCTCTCCCTTGAGTGTGTCACTCATGGCTGTGTAGAGTTGTAATCTGATGTGGTCTGATGCTGTTCACCAGGTGCACTGGCTCTGGGGCCTCCTAGGAGGTGCAAAGTCAACCACTGCCTGGGGCTACCCATTATGAGCTACAGAGCAATCTGCATATGGCTGATACTTGTGTTGGGCTTGCAAGTGCCCAGGAGAGGCCAAGCTGTGAAGCAAGACTGGCTGCTGCTAGTGCTGGGTCTTGGGACACTTATTGAGGCCTATGGGGCACCCTGATGCCAGCTGCTGCTTGTTTGAGAGATTTTAGGAAAGATTGAAGCCTGTGCCAGGACAGGCCATTCATATGGAAAAGCTGCTGCAAACAGCTTGGATTGGGCTTCAAATTAGATGGGGCTGGGTCTCAGGGAATCACCAGGACAGAGCAAACATTGTGATCCAGGTTAATAGAGATTCAAATACAGTGCCTGCCTATGAGCTCTATGATGGTGGAGGTCTCAGCATAGAAACAATGAACCCTGTGAACACCCCTGTCTAGGAGAAAGCCATCCCTGAGTTATTGCCCCAAACCCAGACAATCAAATTCCTCCATGCATGTCCCTTGATCCCCCCAAGCTGCTGTTCCAGAGCTGTAGCTCAGAAGGAGTGAGTACTAGTAAATTCATGAGCTGGCCCTTTAATAGTAACTGCTAGGTCTTAGGCAGCTTCTGTGTCATTTAGCCACAATCCCCACTAGGTTTTACATTCTGAACTTATAGGGACTTCTCTTCCCAGTGCTGGAATCCTGGGCTGAGGGGTCTGGTATGGGGCTTGGACCCCTGGCTCCTCATGGGAGGCCTCCATACTCTAGATATCCCTCCCAATTAAAAAATGCCACACATGGGTGTTGGACCAACCCATGCCGTGCCTCCTCTCCTCCTACCAGTCTTAATGTGCCTTTTTATTTACTTCTCTAGTTGTAGGACTTCCATTCAGCTAGCTTTCAGTTGGTTCTGAATGATGGTTGATCTGTATTTTAGTTGTAATTTTGATGTGGGAGGCGACGAGTACTGCATTTACCTACTCTGCCATCTTGATTCTTCTAGGATTATTATTGATAAAATGTGTATTTTAACTAATATAAAATGAATAATAATAAACTCATATGTTAAAAATATATTTTTAAAAACTACATTTTCAAAAATTACAAAATTGATCAAAATGAGACACGATTTTACCTTTTTGCAGCTCTCTATTAGAAGACAATTGGATCTTTGTATCTGCTTCTCAGTGAATCTATTGTGAAAATTCACTCCTATGTAAACTTATAAGAATATGAGAGTGAAAAAGGTAAATAACATTTTAGTACTATTATGAAAAGAGTTTTGACCTCATAACCCTTGAAAAGGTATTGAAGACCCACAAATGTCCTCTGATTGTACTGTGAGAACAGCAGTTTAATACAATTAGTGTAGAATAATTGACACAATATTTATGAAATAGTTAGTATGACCCAGACACTGTGCTTAATGTTTTGCATACATCATTTATTACTATCTCCATTTTACAGATGAGGAAATAGAGGTTTAAGAAGATTAAGAGGTTACTATCATACTGGTAGCAAATGGCAGATTTAAGATTCACACCTAGGATTTTTTCCTCTAAAGCACAGACTTTCTTCACTGTACTGCAACCCCATTTTAACTGATTATTGAAATGTGGCCATAGAACCTGCTTCCATTCAGTAGTTGTAAGAAATAGGACGTTATATTTTTTGAGCAAATAGAGATTTTACATAATTACTGTTTTATTTCATGTGTTTCAAATTTGCTCCTGTTAAAATTGAGATGATGACTGAGGTAATGCATGCATTAATGTTAGTAGAAGTGCATGCTAAACGCTTTAGAAATTATTTCTTTCCCTGTGTTTTTAAATCTAGAGCACAAGTACCCTCCAACTATCTTTTTAGCCCTCAGTATCTCTTGCAGGAAAGGATCAATAAAACTTATTCACACTTAGATGTTAGGGATTTAATGATATTCCTTTGAGAAGTATTTTACTACCTGAGGGTGGAGAATGGCTCTTACTCATCTTTGTAAACCCAGCAATTTGTACAGCATCTGGAGCAGTCAGTGTTCAATAAATATTCATTGCATTTATAGAATAATGGGAAGTAAAGCCAAAGAGGGAGTTCTTAAAACCAAAGAAAGAGTTAAATTTCAGTCATCAGTAGAGGAAATATATCTATGTGACCCAACAAATCACAGCACCATGGAAACTGCAAATCTAATGTCATGGAAAGACAGAAACATTTGCTTTCATGTAAATGCACTTTATATTCAGTTTTTATTTGTCTATTCTAAAAACTCTAGAAGGTAATCTTTTAAAATGTTAAAATCACCCCAACCAGCATTGCTCAGTGGTTGAGCACCAACCTATGAACCAGGAGGTCACGATTCGATTCCGGTCAGGGCACATGCCCAGATTGCGGGCTTGATTCCCGTTGGGGGGGGGGGCATGCAGGAGGCAGCCGATCAATGGTTCTCTCACCATTGATGTTTCTATCTCTTTCTCCCTCTCCCTTATTCTCTTAAATCAATAAAAAAATAAAAAATGATAATAAAATAAATAAAATGTTAAAATCAGCTGTTAATTAACACCATTAAAAATGAATATTTTATAGATAATCATATACTTTACAAATTGTTCTCCCTGATATTTCCAGTAGCCCCCTGGCACCATTTATAGTATTACAATATTATTAACTATATTCCCCATGCTGTACTTTACATCCTCATAACTACCAACTTGCACTTCTTAATCCCTTTACCTTTTTCACTTAGTCTCCCAATCCCCCTCCACCTTAAACTAATATAAAATAATATAGAATATAAACTGTAGTAGAAAATATAATTTTTAAAAGCCAGTTTAATTGAACAACATGAAAAATAAGAAAAGAGAAGGAAATACAATCAGTATTCAAAAGCAAACAAAATGGGCAGTGGAGGTTGGAGGGGTAGAAGAAATCAACCAATTAACTCATATACATATATGCATAACTCATAGACACAGACAAAAGGGTGGTGAAGGCTTGGAGGGGGTAGGAGTGGGAGAGGGCAATGGGGGGGGGGAAAGGGACATATGTAATACTTTCAACAATAAAGATTTACTTAAAAAAAAGACCCAAAGCTGAATAATATACCACATTTCAAAATCACAAGATCTTATAAGAATATTATAAATGCAAACAAATGAATATATTTTGAAACTGTTTTTAAAAAAATTACCAAAATAAAATAGAGATAATTGTTTTAGGACTAATGGCATGATTTGTATGAAGAGTATTACAAGAAAGACTAAATTCAATTTTTTAAAAAATTTAAATTTATTGTTTAAAACAGAAAGACTTATATATATTATCTCAAAGGATTTTTTCCCTTTAGCTTCCAACACTTCTAATAAAGTAAGACACTTGTCTTAAAACAAATAAACAAAAACAAATGCAAACAAAATGAATATTTTTGCAATTTTTTTTGCTCTTGAAGAAATGAAAAAGTGTATAACTCCATTTCACTTTAGTGATGTTGTTAATTATTTCTCTCTTCAAAGGTTTGTCTTTATTATAACTTCTGTAATAATCAAAACAAAACTCATCATCATCTTTTCCATTCGGAATTTTTATCTAACCTAAGAGGGAAGAGGTCTAGTCATTGTGGAAAGGAACACAATCAGGACATGGCACTGAATATGTGATCTTTTATAAACTATCTCCTGCCAGATATAAATAACAGTTTTGTCTAGAGCCAAATTATGTTCACATTGAATGCCCCATTTTACCTGCAGAGGAATAATGCAAATGACAATTTGTGTGGTGTTTAAGGAAAAATGTCTTAATTTAAAATGTGAAAATAGCCATGCTAAAAGTAATGGCTTAAAGCTAGAATAAATTCTGAAAATGCTGATGGAATTTAGCTTATAATTAAGGCAATATTATTAAATCATTTTTTGTGTACTTACAATTTTTCTAACTTCTTTTTCTATATTTCTAAGCCCAATGCCGAGTTTGTCCATCTATAAATAATGACTGATAGACAACGTTATAAAGTTTTGTCTTTTGGTGTGGCTGTTCTCTAGAATACTAAAAAATATTGATTTCCTATCAACCTCTAGGATAGATGACTATTGTTATAAAATACAAGGGACAACGTGCCCTACCCATGTGCTTGTCAGTAAAAGACCAGCCTCAAGATTTCAGCTATTAATTATATAAGTTTCTTAGATATTTGGAAATCACTTTCTTTGCATATTGATGTCTTATTTGCACTCTGGGATTTGGATTTCTTATCAAGCTGGGCACAAGGAGTCATCATGGATGTGCTATAATTACCCTGGGTAAAGTGGTTTCTATATCATAAAAATATTTAAATGTGAGTCGGATTTTCTTTTTTTCATCACTGTAGTATATACCTCTGAATTACTGAGCTAATTGGATTCAGATAAGTAATTTTAGGTTAAAGTAATAGCACACTGTGGATCTTGCTAAGCATGTTTCTCATGCAGCAAATAAAAATGGTTAATATATTATGGTTAGTTTTCTTAACATTTTTTTCTTCTTAAAAACCCAGTTTTGAGTAAAAAAGAGGTGAAATTCTTCTATCCCACTCCTGCTATTTCTTATCATGTGGATGCATGGCCATCACTATAATGCACTTGGACTCTTTCCACCTTCTACTACTCTTTGCAAAGAGAGATGGAGTGAGATGGTTAATTAAATTTGTATAGCCTCCCTGCTTCTTCCTGAAAATTAGCTACATCCTCTTTTTTTCTTCTTTTGCTCTTATAAGGGAAGAACTCTCCACACACCCCATGAGGAGAGGTCTGAGCCTATAAAGTATTGCCTGTGTTTGGGTGCATATCTCTGTAATTCTGGAGTCCAGTATTAGGAAACCTTCTTGACCAATATTATAAGCTATATCTTCCAGATTATCCCTTATCCTACCTAATAATAGACAAATATGCAAATTGACCATACCTCCAACACGCCCACAAGCCACGCCCACAAGCCACACCCACCATCCAATCCGAGCGAGTATGCAAATTAACCCAAATCAAGATGGCTACAGCCACAGAGAGCAAGGTTTCCTAGGTAACAGAGGAAGCCAAGCTTTCCGTCTGCACTTGCCAGGCCTAAGCTTCCACTCAAGATACAGAGTTTCAATTATAGAAGGTAAACAAATTCAAACAAATGGCGGCAGAATGGAGCTTGAGAGAGCAGGCCAGGGTTGCTGCCGGCAACAGGGGAAGCAAAGCTTTCTGCACACCCTGGCCGGGCCCACCCGCTTAAGGCAACAAAGTTTCAATTATAACCCCAACAGAAATGGCTGCTGGCCGCAGAGGGAGCCCCAGGCTTGGCTCCGCTCCAGGCTACAAAGTTTCAATTGTAGAAGGAAAATAAATTCCAGATACCAGGGCCTCTGCTTGGTTTGCCAGGGGGCATGGCCGGCCTTCAAACCACCACAGGCCCCTCGCTCAGGCTGCCCCACACCCCAAGGGAACCCCCACCTGATCCGGGACACCCTTCAGGGCAAACCAGCTGGCCCCCACCCCTGTACCAGGCCTCTATCCTATCTAATAAAAGAGTAATGTGCAGATTGATCATCACTGCAACACACAATATAGCTGCCCCCATGTGGTCAAAGATTCTGCCCCCATGTGGACACAACATGGCCACCACAAGATGGCCAGCAGGAGAGGGCAGTTGGGAGGCACCTGGCCTGCAAGGGAGGGCAGTTGAGAAGGACCAGGCCTGCAAGGGAGGGAAGTTGGAGGTGATCAACCCTGCAGGAAAGTGCAGTTAGGGGTGACCAGGCTGGCAGAGGAGGGAAGTTGGGGGCAAACAGGCTGGCAGCAGAATGTTTAGGGGGTGATCAGGCTGGCAGGCAGAAGCGGTTAGGGGCAATCAGGAAGGCAGGCAGGCAAGCAGTTGGGAGCCAGCAGTTCTGGATTGTGAGAGGGCAGTCGGACATCCCTTGAGG
Organism: Cnephaeus nilssonii; assembly: GCF_951640355.1. NCBI lineage: Eukaryota > Metazoa > Chordata > Mammalia > Chiroptera > Vespertilionidae > Cnephaeus > Cnephaeus nilssonii. Next base: position 76,462,967 of record NC_137071.1, read on the forward strand.
GGTCCCATATTGGCGAGGGTACAGACTGGGCTGAGAGACAACCCCCCTCCATGCACGAATTTCATGCACCGGGCCTCTAGTCAGTTATAAAGGCTCATTGTTTTGTCTCTTTTTACTATAGATTCAAAATTAAGGTAGGGGAAGGGTGACTTCTCTAAGATGCTAACACCAATTTCCATCATCTAACTACTGAGGCATTCTTTCTAGTACTACTTATTCTCCCATTTGCCTGTCCATTCATCTTCCATTCTCTTACTACATACCTGCCCACCAAGCCACATACTATCTGAAAGAACTACAGTTATCACTGTGTTTACTGATAAGTGGTGTAACCTTGGAGCTTACCTAGGAAGAAACTCAACACGCTAGCAACTAAATTTTAAAAATCAGTAATGAAATTGCGGCAAGGTTTTCCCTAGGGCAATCTGAGCTCAAAATTGTCCAGGTCTCCTTGACCAAGGGGACAGGTAATGAGGAAGAAAAAGTAATTTCCTTTGTAAGCACTAAAATTATTTGAAACTTTTATATAACAATATCACAAAATTTTCAATTATCTCCAATGTAATTGGATTATTTCTCACTTCCAACATATTTTCTTGGGACTTTATTTCCAGATTGAATGTTACCTCCAATGTACATTGGAATGTTATTTTACTATAACCAGGTTTAATAATATGAAAAGAGGTTGGGTGGAACAACATGGTGTGATTTTCTTCATGACTTCCTTGTCTGGATGACTTTGGGTTCATGCCACCCTAAAGAATGCCATGATAGAGGGGTACATACATGCAAATTGTTCAGACCAATAGATACACCTGGCCAATGTGGCATCACCATGCCACTATGAATTTCAGAGGTGGCACAAAGCTTTGGATCTGAACACTCAACTAAAACAAGCATTCATTCTATTTCTAACATTTGCATTTCTCTACTAAATATATTGGGGAATATGAAGATGCTACTTACATAGGTCAGTGTATTCAATCACATAGTCCTGAAATTTTCTTAAAGCTATCCCAGAGTTCAGAGTGCACCAGAGATGCCACAGATGTGAGACATTCACAATGTAAGCAGAGGGTCCCAGTAACTTGAGCTTCATCTCTATGTCATATAATATGAGATATAACTTCTGACAGATTATTTGAACATGAAATCTTAGATTTAAAGAACCCTTAGAGATTACCTAGACTAGCTTCAATTCAATGTAGGAATCTTCACTACAATATCTCTTACAGGTAGTCATGTAATCTCAACTTCAATATCTCTAGCGATAGTAAGCTAACTACCTCAACAAGCAGCATGTTATGTGTTTATAACACTTGTACATAAAATTGGATGTTGTGTGTGTATTTATATACTAGAGGCCCGGTGCATGAAATTCGTGCACGGAGGGGGGGTTGTCCCTCAGCCCAGCCTGTACCTTCGCCAATATGGGACCCCTCAAGGGATGTCCGACTGCCCGTTCAGGCCAGATCCCACCGGGCATCCCTCTGACAATGCAGGACTGCTGGCTCCCAACTGCTTGCCTGCCTGCCTTCCTGATTGCCTCTAACCACTTCTGCCTGCCAGCCTGTTTGCCCCCAACTTCCCTCCTCTGCCAGCCTGGTCACCCCTAACTGCCCTCTCCTGCAGGGTTGATCACCTCCAACTGCCCTCCCTTGCAGGCCTGGTCCCTCTCAACTGCCCTCCCTTGCAGGCTGCGTGCCTCCCAACTGCCCTCTCCTGCTGGCCATCTTGTGGTGGCCATGTTGTGTCCACATGGGGGCAGGATCTTTGACCACATGGGGGCAGCGATATTGTGTGTTGCAGTGATAATAAATCTGCAGATTACTCTTTTATTAGATAGGATAGAGGCCTGGTACAGGGGTGGGGGCCAGCTGGTTTGCCCTGAAAGGCATCCCGGATCAGGTGGGGGTTCCCTTGGGGTGTGGGGCAGCCTGAGCGAGGGGCCTGTGGTGGTTTGCAGGCTGGCCACGCCCCCTGGCAAACCAAGCAGAGGCCCTGGTATCTAGAATTTATTTTCCTTCTATAATTGAAACTTTGTATCCTGGAGTGGAGCCAAGCCTGGGGCTCCCTCTGAGGCCAGCAGCCATTTGTGTTGGGGTTATAATTGAAACTTTGTTGCCTTAAGCGGGTAGGCCCGGCCAGGGTGTGCGGAAAGCTTTGCTTCCCCTGTTGTCAGCGGCAACCTTGGCCTGCTCTCTCAAGCTCCATTCTGCCACCATTTGTTTGAATTTGTTTACCTTCTATAATTGAAACTTTGTAGCTTGAGTGGAGGCTTAGGCCTGGCCAGGGCAGGCGGAAAGTTTGGCTTCCTCTGTTACCTAGGAAACCTTGCTCTCTGTGGCTGTAGCCATCTTGGTTTGGGTTAATTTGCATGCTCGCTCTGATTGGATGGTGGGCATGGCTTGTGGGTGTGTCGGAGGTATGGTCAATTTGCATATTTGTCTATTATTAAGTAGGATACACTGAATGGCCAGATTATGATTTCTGAACATATAATAACCTGGCCACTCAGCATATCCTATCTAATAAAAGAGTAATATGCAAATTAACCATCACTCCGCTACACCCACAAGCCATGCCCACAAGCCACGCCCACCAGCCAATCAGGAGTGAATATGCAAATAAACCCAACCAAGATGGCTACGGCCATAGAAAGCAGGAGGGAGGCTTCGGTTTCCCAGGCAATGGAAGAAGCCAAGCTTTCCACCTGCCCTTGCCGGCCTAGGCCTCCACTCAAGGCTACAAAGTTTCAATGATAGAAGATACTTAAATCCAAACAGAAATGACTGCCGCCATGGAGCAAGCAGAAGGCTTGGCTCCGCTCCAGGCTACAAACTTTCAATTGTAGAAGATAAATAAACCCCAGATACCAGGATCTCGGCTTGGGTCGCCGGGGGGTGTGGCCAGCCTGCAAACCACCACAGGCCCCTCGCCCAGGCTGCCCCATTCCCCAAGGGAACCCCCACTCTGATCTGGGACACCCTTCAGGGCAAACCAGCTGGCCCCCACCCATGCACCAGGCCTCTTATCCTATCTAATAAAAGAGTAATATGCAGATTGACCATCACTCCAACACACAGGATGGCTGCCCCCATGTGGACACAAGATGGCCACCACAAGATGGCCAGCAGGGGAGGGCAGTTGAGAGGGACCAGGCCTGCAAGGGAGGGCAGTTAGGGGTGACCAAGCCAGCAGAGGAGGGCAGTTAGGGGCAAACAGGCTGGCAGGGGAGCAGTTAGGCTTCAATCAGGCTGGCAGGGGAGTGATTAGGGGGTGATAAGGCTGACAGGCAGAAGTGATTCGGGGCAAACAGGAAGGCAGGCAGGTGAGCAGTTGGGAGTCAGCAGCCCTGGATTGTGAGAGGGATGTCCGACTGCCCGTTTAGGACCGATCCCACCGGACATCCCTCGAGGGTTCCCAGATTGGAGAGTGTGCAGGCTGGGCTGAGGGACACCCCCCCATGCATGAATTTTGTGCACCGGGCCTCTGGTATATACCAGAGGCCCAGTGCATGAATTCGTGCATGGGTGGGGTCAGGCCAGCCTGGCCAGGGGGAGGGGACATGGGCGGTTGGCTGGCCTGCCTGCTGGTCAAACTCCTGGTCCAGGGGACAATTTGCATATTAGCTTTTTATTATATAGCATATATACTGAGTGGCCAGATTATTATGTGTTCAGAGATCATAATAATCTGGCCATTCAGTATATATATATATAATTTATATGTTTATGTGTTTTTTTTAATTTTTAAAAAATATATTTTATTGATTTTTTTACAGAGAGGAAGGGAGAGAGATAGAGTTAAAATATCGACAAGAGAGAAACATCAATGTGCCCGCAAACAAGGTACATGCCCTTGACTGGAATCGAACCTGGGACCCTTCAGTCTGCAGGCTGATGCTCTATCCACCAAGCCAAAACGGCTAGGGCTGTTTTACAAAATATTGAGCTAAGTTCATATTACCAGAGCAACTGGCAATGTGGCATATTATGGTTGTTGAACCAGTTGGTTACCAATGGTATCCATAAAAGATGAGGATATACATATAGTCTCAACCCACCCCCCCCAAAAAAGGAGAAAATCTTAGGGGCTTCTCTGCTAACTTTCAGCAAGTGTACTTCTTACTAGAATTAAGCACTGGTTGTGTGACTACCAAAAGCCCTCAAGCTGCCATGCTTTCAGAGAGTATGAATGTTATACAAAACATCTTTCTGGACTCTATATTATCAAGGAAGATGAAAAGCATCTACAACAACTGAGACAATGTTAAAAAAAGAAAACAAATACTTTTTAAAATTCTAATAACATAGAAAGAACTCAAGCTAAAGCAAGACTGCCAGCCTTTCTATTTTATCAACTATGGACTTGTATCTAGTGATCCTAAAATAAAGCTCTGCTCATATTAAATTTTAGTTGAATGCATCACAGATGAGGAAAAGGAGAAATTTTAAAACTCTGACCATTGAGGTATATAGCATATCCAACAGAGGTAAGGCCTTTTACCCTGGGGTTCAGGCTTGATTTTTAAAACAGCAGCAACATTTTGAGATCCATGGGATAAAGATGCCATGGCTAAAGTTATCAAAGGCAGAGTCATGGGGGAGCAGTGGGAGAAATGTTCACAGAAAAGAAAGAAAAAAGGGGAATTACTTTCCTACTGTAATTATAATATGCTAAGTGTCTGGTCGTCCTGGTTGTCTGTTCAACCAATCAAAGTGTAATATGCTAATGATATGCTAAAGCCGCTCAACTGCTCACTATGACATGCACTGACCACCAGGGGCAGACGCTCCGACCGGTAGGTTAGCTTGCTGTTGGGGTCCGGGCGATCGGAATTGAGTGAGACAGGCCGGACATGCCCTGAAGTCCTCCTGCAGTCCCTCCCTGGCTGGCCAACATCCCGTGTCCCTCCCCAGCCCTGATTGTGCACCAGTGGAGTCCCTCGGCCTGGCCTGCACCCTCTCGCAATCCAGGCTGAGGGACCCCCACCCTCCGAGTGCACAAATTTCATGCACTGGGCCTCTAGTAAATATATAAAGCAGATAGTAGTAGATATGTGACTCTAATCACAACGGAGTGAACCACACCACCTTTAAAGTTATAAATTACATGAAGGATCCCAGAGCCCTATTGGAAGCAAGGGGATGTACTACAGACCTTCAGGGCAGCTAACTCTGTTACTAGGATTACCCTATTGAAGATATTGAGGAAGTAAATCAAATATGGCCAACCTGAAAGTGTGCCATCTTTCAGGAACACTCATCCAGGATGTGCCAAAGACCTGTAAAGACTTTAAAAAGCTCTTGATTACTATCCATTCTTATTGGTTCTTATGATGCCATCAAAAATTAGGGAGATATCGTTAAAGATTATGAAATTTGGTGAAGTAAATCAAAGGATCTGGGAACCTAGGAACACAAAGTGTTTATTTGGGGGGGGGGGCTTCCTGTTTTTTCTTTTCAAAGATTAGGCCTTTAGAAGAAGAGTAAACAGGATCTGGAAGGCAGCTGTCTTATTATGCAGATTGTGTCAAATAACAGAGACAAATTCCCAGATACACTTCTAAATCCAGTTACAATGGAGAATAATAGGTATAATAGAAAGTGAAAAAAATCAAAGTTTAGGAGTTACCTTGTTATTAATACAAGAAAGCAGTTGGAGAGTGTACTAGTCATAATACTTGTGTCCACAGATGTTTGTATGCTAATGCCAATAAGACAGTATATGTAATAAAATGAAATTTGTATTAGAACTCAGGTTATTAAATGTGAGCTCATCAGTATCACTGAGAACTGATGGAATACAACTTCTGGCTGGAAACTGTAGTGGATGCTAATAATAAAGACCTATTGTGAGAAAACTTAGAGCAAAATTATATCAATACTATGTACATCTGTTTGAAAATTCATTAATTGTAGTATAATAAAGGGGGACATGATAGAATTCTCTGGTCAGTTCCACCAGTCATTCTTAAAAATAGATATAGACCTGTGTTTGAGGAGGGTAATGTTATGAAGGGACTCAAATGAATGCTTTGTGAACGTCAGATGAGGGAACTAGGAAAAGGACAAGAGGCTTTGTTTTGGACTTGGAATTTGAATCCCAACTCCATTACTTGCTGGCTGTGTGACTTGGGCACTGAGCCTCACTTAGTCAAAACAATGGATGTTTATTTTAGCTCCTGCCATGTATGAGGCATTCTGCTAAGCATTGGGTCAATAATGGTGACATAAACAAGCAAAGTCCTTAGACTTGGACTGTTTTAGTTTCTTCATCAGTAAAATGGTGTTAATAATAGCACCTACTTTATAAGAATAATGTGAGGATTAAATGAGATGGTGCATGTTGCATCAGGATAACTGGGCTCAGTACACAGTACTGAGATTTAGTAGAAGTGCCATAAACAGTAATTCTATGTACATGTACGGATGCGTAAATGTTTTACTTCAAATACCCAAAGGAATGACCTATAGAAGACGGGATAGACTTTTCTGTATGTTAGAAGTAAGAGCTATGGGTACAAGCCTCAAGGATGGTCAAATTACTACTCAGTAGGGTAAGATTTTTCTCATAGAACTGACCAAAAATAAAATGAGTTACTTCAGAAGCTTAAAAGTTCCCCAGTGTGATAAGTAATAAAGCAGAGGGTAAATAGCTTCCTGACAAACATGTGCCCTATTTTAATTCTCAATTGTGTGGTCCCAATGTGTGCAAGCTGCACGGTGCAATTAGAGGCAAAGAAGACAATGGTCTTTCTTCTGATTTTCCTATTCCAGATGAGGCCAAATGGGGTTTGCTTTTTAAACTGAGAGACAATTCCAGGAATAGGATGAGGCAAGAGAGTCACTCAGGGTGCAAAATTTAAGGAGGCACTCATTCTCAGGGGCATGCAAGTATATGTTTGGCAATTGCATGATCCTGAAAGTAAATGTCTTCTTAAATTTTGTATCTTAATCATTTCTCTTGCCTCATCCTAGTTCTAGTTGTGTTGATATATTGGGACAATAAGAAATGGGTTTTGTTGAGAATTATTTTCAAACAACAGTGACATAAACTTTCTCGGGTTCAAGTATCTTGCTTGCCAATTGTGGCACTTCCAAAACTTGTTTTCCCCTGAGGATTGATGAGCTAGAGGCATCTCTTACTTCCGAGTGACTTCACCTTGTTCATCTGCTGCTCAGGTGACAGTGCTGACAGGACATGGAGTACACAGCATTCTGCACCTGGTGAAAATTTCAGTACTAAGGAAGTCTCCAGGGGAACACTCCCTGAAATAGATAACTTTCCAAAAAGACACGTTTATGGCTTTTCTCTCACCCCATAGGTATGTGCACATTTGTCTCTGTCACCAGAGATGCTTCTAATATAGGGTTTCACAGTTTTCATCTTCTCATCCATCTCTAAGAATCCTTTCTTCCCCACCCCTTTTACTTAACCTGAAGCTGAAGATGTAGTACTGAATTCTTTGGCTCCCTTGTTCAGGTGCCTGGGATCTAGCATAGGGACATCCAGGCTTTGAAAGAGCCCTGCCCAGAATACCTTTGCCAGGACTCAAATAAACTAGAGAGCTTGGTGAAGAACCTCCCGAAGAACTGTCCTGAGAGTACAGGTATTGGGGTGAGAAAGCTGGAAACCTCTGTTACATGTAACTTTGCTTCTCTCTACATCTCTGCTATGCCAGAGAGGGAAAGATGCCACCCACACAGTCTGAAGTGCTTGGCATGGGAAAGTCTGCTCCAACATGGAAACCAAGTCTTGGGGTGATTGGGTTGCCTTATTTAAAATAGTACTCACTTCCTTATTTTCCCTTATGTTTGTTGGGAGGATTGCAGGGAGCACAAAGGGGAATATAATGACAGTCTGGGTTGGCAACCAGAATGGGAGGTATTCATCTAATACTCCTATCCCTACTTCCTTCATGACCAACTGTTGTTAGTAGGGCATTGTATGCTGTCTATCAGAACTTTTGGGGTTAAATGGTGAAGAGGATCCCTGAATAGTCAGGCTATAGGATCATACAATTAATATTGCTGATCAAAGAGAAGACACAAAGATTTCTACTTCCCACCTTCTGGGGAAGAGAGTCATAGTATCAAGAGTGATAAAGGATTTTACCCAGAGGTGGATGAATATTGATCATTCCTGACTCACTGTTTTGTTTTTAGTAAGAGCACTTTTAAATAAGATACAGAGTGAGTAAGTACATAAAATGTTGTCCACCCCAGCTCCTGACAGTTTATCCAAGGAGAGTTGTCTTGCTTGGCTTACTCTACAGTGACCCCAAGGATATGCCAAATTTGCAAGCAGCTCCACAGCTGACGCCTGACACATGCACAAGCTGCCTATACAGCAGCCACTCATGCTGTGAGGCCAGGATGGGGGTGGGGTGTAATCTGGCTGTTTGGAGAATTGAGTAGTTGGAAAGAATTGGAGCTCACATAAGGGTTTGAACAAAGAGATAAGAATCATGTATAATTAGCATTATTATGCACCTGTTAAGGCTCTCAATTTTAAATAGGACTATATCTCCCTTATTTATACTCTAAATCTGTTAGTATACCACTTTTTATAGATTCAGCTACAATCCTATTACAAGGGTTCTTTTATAACCCTGATTTCCATGTTACTGTAGATGGTCCATTATAACAGTGCATTGTTTTTATTTTTCCAAATGTTTTTATTGATTAAAGTATTACATATGTGTCCATATCTCCCATTACCCCCCCACCCCACTCCCATACATGCCCTCACCCCCCAGTGTCTTGCGTCTATTGGTTGTGCTTATATGCATGCATACAAATCCTTCGGTTGATCTCTTACCTAACCGCCTCCCCAGCCTTCCCGCTGTCCTTTGACAGTCTGTTTGATTCTTCTCTGCATCTGTATGTATCTTTTTGTTCATCAGGTTGTAATGTTCTGTATTATCCATAAATGAGTGAGATCATGTGGTGTTTTTCTTTCACTGACTGGCTTATTTCACTTAGCATAATGCTCTCCAGTTCCATCCATGCTGCTGCAAATGGTAAGAATTCCTTCTTTTTTATAGCAGCGTAGTTTTCCATTGTGTAGATGTACCATAGTTTTCTAATCCACTCATCTGCTGATGGGCACTTAGGCTGTTTCCAAATCTTAGCTATTGTAAATTTCGCTGCTATGAACATAAGGGTGCATATATCCTTTCTGATTGGTGTTTCTAGTTTCTTGAGATATATTCCTAGAAGTGGAATCACTGGGTCAAATGGGAGTTCCATTTTTAGTTTTTTGAGAAAACTCCATACTGTTCTCCATAGTGGCTGCACCAGTCTGCATTCCCACCAGCAGTGCATGGTGCAGGGGGCGAGGGGGGGGTCCTTTTTCTCTGCTTCCTCTCCAGCACTTGTCATTTGTTGATTTGTTGGTGATAGCCATTCTGACAGGTTTGAGATGGTACCTCATTTTCGTTTTGATTTGCATCTCTCTGATGATTAGTGACTTTGAGCATGTTTTCATATGTCTCTTGGCCTTCCTTATGTCCTCATTCAAAAAGTGTCTATTTAGGTCCATTGCCCATTTTTTGATTGGGTTGTTTATCTTCCTTTGGTTAAGTTGTATGTGTTCCCAGTAAATGTTGGAGATTAAATCCTTATCAGAGATAACATTGGCAAATATGTTCTCCCATGCAGTGGACTTTCTTGTTTTGTTGATGGTTTCTTTTGCTGTGCAGAAGCTTTTTATTTTTATGTAATCCCATTTGTTTATTTTCTCATTGAGATCTTTAGTTTCTATTGCCCTAGGAGCTGTATCGGTGAAGATATTGCTTTGGCATATGTCTGAGATTTTACTGCCTGTGGATTCCTCTAATATTTTTATGGTTTCCCATCTTACATTTAAGTCCTTACATTTAAGTCCTTTATCCATTTTGAGTTTATTTTTGGGTATGGTGTAAGTTGGTGGTTTAGTTTCATTTTTTTGCATGTATCTGTCCAATTTTCCCACATCCTTTATTGAAGATACTGTCTTGACTCCATTGTATGCTCTTGCCTCCTTTGTCAAAAGTTAATTGAGCATAGTAGTTTGGGTCGATTTCTGGGTTCTCTATTCTCTTCTATTGGTCTATATGTCTGTTCTTATGCCAGTACCAGGCAGTTTTGAGAACAAGGGCTTTGTAATACAGGTTGATATCTGGTATTGAGATCCCTCCTACGTTGCTCTTCTTTCTCAGGATTGCTGCAGCTATTCGAGGTCTTTTGTTTTCCAATTAAATGAATCTTTATTGTTCAGAATATTACAGATGTTCCTTTTTTTCCCCCATAGCTCCCCTCCACCTGATTCCCCCTCTACTCCAAGCCCTTATGCCCGCCAGTGTCCTCATCCATAGGTGTAAGATTTTTGTCCAATCTCTTCCCGCAACCCTCACGCCCCCTTCCCCCGAATATTGTCACTCCACTCCCTTTCTATGCCCCTGATTCTATTATATTCACCAGTTTATTCTGTTCATCAGATTTTTTATTGACTTGACTTTTAGATTCACTTGTTGATAGATATGTATTTGTTGTCACTTTGTTGTTCATAATTTTTATCTTTACCTTTTTCTTCTTCTTCCTCTTCTTGGTGGTGATGAACTCCTTTAGATTTTTCTTGTCTGTGAAGCTCTTTATCTGACCTTCAATTCTAAATGATAGCTTTGCTGGGTAGAGTAATCTTGGTTGTAGGTTCTTGCTGTTCATACTTTGAATATTTCTTGCCACTCCCTTCTGGCCTGCATAGTTTCTATTGAAAAATCAGCTGACAGTCGTATGGTTACTCCCTTGTATGTAACTAACTATTTTTCTCTTGCTGCTTTCAAGATTCCATCTTTGTCTTTTGCCCTTGGCATTTTAATTATGATGTGTCTTGGTGTGGTCCTCTTTGGATTCCTCTTCTTTGGGGTTCTGTGCACTTCCTGGACCTATAAGTCTATTTCTTTCACCAGGTAAGGAAAGTTTTCTGTCATTATTTCTTTTGATAGGTTTTCAATATTTTGCTCTCTCTCTTCTTCTGGCACCCCAATAATTCGGATGTTGGTAAGCTTAAAGTTGTCCCAGAGGCTCCTTACACTATCTTCATATTTTTGGATTCTTTTTTCTTTTTGTTTTTCTGGTTGGATGTTTTTTGGTTTTCTCATGTTTCAAATCTTTGGTTTGATTCTTAAGAATCTGCTAAAAACCTATAAGGAACTTAGTGAGACCTTTAAAGATATTAATGAGAATAATAAAAAAAATGGAAAAGGACTAGTCAGAAATTAAGCATACACTGTCTGAAATAAAGAATATGGACATACAGGTTTTTACCTTATGCTGCCATCTTGGTTTCTCCTCAAGGTATATTTTTATTCCAGATGAATTTTTGGAGAGTTCATTCTAGGTCTGTGAAATATGCCGTTGGTATTTTAATGGGGAGTGCATTAAATCTATAGATTGCTCTGGGTAGTATGGACATTTTAATGATGTTGATTCTACCAATCCACGAACATGGTATGCTCTTCTATCAATTTATGTGTTCCTCTATCACTTTTTTCAATATCCTATAGTTTTCTGAGTAGAGGTCTTTTACCTCCTTAGTTAAGTGTATTCCTAGTTATCTTAATTTTTTTGGTGTGAGGGTAAATAGGATTGTTTTCTTAGTCTCTCTTTCTGTAAGTTCACTGTTGGTGTATAGAAATGCCATAGATTTCTTGGCATTAATTTTGTATCCTGCTACATTGCCAAATTCATTTATTAAGTCTAATAATTTTTGATAGAGTCTTTAGGATTTTCTATGAACAGTATCATGTCATCTGTGAGTAATGACAATTTTACTTCTTCTTTTCCAAATGGGATGCCTTTTATTCATTCATTTATTTATTTATCTGTCCATTTGCTATGGCTAGCACTTCCAGTACTATGTCCAACAGTAGTGCTGATAGTGGGCATCCCAGACTTGTTCCAGTTCTTAGGGGAAGGGGTTTTAGTTTTTACCCATTGAGTATGATGTTGGCTGTAGGTTTGTCATATAAGGCTTTTATTGTGTTGAGATATGGTCCCTCTATTCCCACTTTGCTGAGCGTTTTTATCAGAAAAGGGTGTTGGATTTTGTCAAATGCCTTTTCTGCATCAATTGATATGACTATGTGGTTTTTGTCTCTCACTTTATGTGATGTATCACGTTTATTGACTTGCAGATATTGTACCAGCCTTGCATCCCTGGGATAAATCCTACTTGGTCATGGTGTATGATCTTTCTGATGTACTGCTGGATCTGGTTGGCTAGAATTTTGTTGAGGATTTTAGCATCTATGTTCATGAGAGATATTGGCCTGTAATTCTCTTTCATTGTTTTGTCTCTATCTGGTTTTGGGATTAGGGTAATGCTGGCTTCATACAAAGAGTTTGGAAGTGTTCCTTCCTCTTGAATTTTTTGGAATAGTCTGAGGAGGATTGGTTTTAGTTCTTCCTTGAATGTTTGGTAAAACTCCCGTGTGAAGCCATCTGGCCCCGGGCTTTTGTTTGCTGGAAGCTTTTTGATTACTGTTTCAATTTCATCATTAGTTATTGGCCTATTGAGATGTTTAGATTCTTCCTGATTGAGTTTTGGAAGTTTGTATTTTTCTAGGAATATGTCTATTTCCTCCAGATTGTCCAGTTTGTTAGAATATAGTTGTTCATAGTATTTTTTTAAACAATTTTTTGTATTTCTGTGGGGTCTGTTGTTACATCACCTCTTTCATTCCTGATTTTGTTTATTTGGGTCCTCTCTCTTTGCTTCTTGGTGAGCCTGGATAGAGGTTCATCAATCTTGTTTATCCTTTCAAAGAACCAGCTCTTGATTTTATTGATCTTTTGTATTATTATTTTTGTCTCTATGTTGTTTATCTTCGCTCTGATCTTTATTATTTTCTTCCTTCTGCTTACACTGGGCTTTTCTTGTTGCTCTCTTTCTAACTCTTTGAGTTGTAGGGTTAGGTAATTTATTACCATTGTTTCTTGTTTTTTTGCAGTAGGCTTGTAGAGCTATGAACTTACCTCTCAAGACTGCTTTCGCTGTGTCCCATAGATTTTGGATTAATGTGTTTTCATTCTCACTTGTTGCCATGACGTTTTTTATTTCTTCTTTGATCTCTCTGGTAACCCAGTCATTGTTTAATAGCATGCTATTTAGTCTCCATGTGTTTGATTTTTTTGGATTATTTTTATTGTAGTTGATTTCCAGTTTTATGCTATCATGATCTGAGACAATGCTTGATATGATTTCTCTCTTCTTGAATTTGAAGAGACTTTGCCTGTGACCCAATATATGGTCTAGCTTTGAAAATGACCCATGTGCACTTGAGAAGAATGTATATTCTGTTGCTTTGCGGTGGAATGTTCTGAAAATGTCTATTAATTCCATCTGATCTAGTGAGTAATTTAGGATTGCTGTTTCTTTGTTGATTTTTTCTTTTGAGGATTTGTCCAGTGGTGTTAATGGGGTATGAAAGTCTCCTACTATGACTGTATTGCTGTCAATTGCTCTCTTGATATCCTCGGAAGTTTTTTTTTCTTTATGTATTTGGGTGCTCCTGTATTGGGTGCGTATATGTTTATCAGAGTTATTTCTTCTTGTTGGATTGTTCCCTTTAGTATGATGAAGTGTCCTTCCTTTTCTCTTTTTATGTCCTTCACTTTGAGATCTAATTTGTCTGATATAAGTATTGCTACCACAGCTTTTTTTTTTTTTTCATTTCCATTCGCCTGAAAAACTTTTTTCCATCCCTTCACCCTCAGTCTGTTTGCATCTTTTTTTTCTTAGGTGGGTTTCCTGTAGACAGCAGATATATGGGTAATGTTTTCTTATCCAATCATTTACCCTATGTCTTTTGATTGAGGCATTGAATCCATTTACATTTAAAGTTATTGTTTATAGGTACTTGTTTGTCGCCATTTTTATTCTTTTTCCCTGTGTTCCTTCTTCGCTTCGTATTTATTCTTTTTACAGGAGACCTTTTAGCATTTCTTGCATTGCTGGTTTGGTGGTAATAAACTCCCTTACACTTTTATTTATTTTTCTTTTTTTAAAATTTAATAAATCTTCATTGTTCAGATTATTACAATTGTTCCTCTTTTTTCCCCATAGCTCCCCTCCACCCGGTTCCCACCACACCCTCTGCCCTTACCTCCCCCCCCACTCTCTTCATCCATAGGTGTATGCTTTTTGTCCAGTCTCTTCCCACACTGCCCACACCCCTTTCCCCCCAAGAATTATCAGTCCACTCCCTTTCTATGCCCCTGATTCTATTATATTCACCAGTTTATTCTGTTCCTCAGATTTTTAATTCATTTGTTTTTAGGTTCACTTGTTGATAGATATGTATTTGTTTTTCATAATTTTTATCTTTACTTTTTTCTTCTTACTCTTCTAAAAGAATACATTTCAGAATTTCATATAATACTGGTTTGGTGGTGATAAACTCCTTTAGCTTTTTCTTATCTGTGAAGCTATTTATCTGACCTTCAATTCTGAATGATAACTTTACTGGGTAGAGTAATCTTGGTTGTAGGTTCTTGCTAGTCATCACTTTGAATATTTCTTGCCACTCCCATCTGGCCTGCATAGTTTCTATTGAGAAATCATCTGACAATCGTATGGTTGCTCCCTTGTAGGTAATTAGCTGTTTTTCTCTTGCTGCTTTTAATATTCTCTCTTTGTCTTTTGTTCTTGGCATTTTAATTATGATGTGTCTTGGTGTGATCCTCTTTGGATTCCTTTTTTTTTTGGAGTTCTGTGTGCTTCCTGGACTTGTAAGTCTATTTCTTTCACCAGGTGGGGGAAGTTTTCAGTCATTAGTTCTTCAAATAGGTTTTCAGTATCTTGCTCTCTCTCTTCTTCTGGCACCCCCATAATTCTGATGTTGGCTCACTTGAAGTTATCCCAGAGGCTTCTTACACTATCTTCAAATTTTTGGATTCTTTTTACTTTTTGCTTCTCCAGTTGAGTGTTTTTTGCTTCTTTGTATTTCAAATCTTTGACTTGATTATTGCATTCCTCTAGTCTGCTGTTGGGTCTCTGTATAATATTTTTTATTTCAGTTAGTGTATGTTTAATTTCTAGTTGGCCCTTTTTCATATCCTGAGGGTCTCGCTAAATTTATCAGCCTTTTTTTTAGGAAATTCTTGAAAAACCTTATAACCATGGTTTTGAACTCTATATCCAGTCGTTTGTTTTCCTCCATTTCATTCGTTTGTGATCTGTTTCTTTGTCTCCACATTTTTGCTGCTTCCCTGAGTTGGTAGGGTAGCTTTGTGTGCTAGGTGTCCTACATGGCCCAGTGGGTCGGCATCCCCAGTTACTTGAGGTGGACACTCTTGGTGCACCCCTGTGTGGACTGTGTGTACAGCCTTGTTGTAGTTAAGTCTTGATAGTTTTTGGTATCATTGGGAGGAATTGACCTCCAGGCCAGTTGGCTGTGAGGAGCAGCTGTGTCCATGCCGGGAGAACTTCTGTGCTGGAGATAGTCTTATGAGACAAGACTTGCAAAATTGCACAAGCCTCTGTGCTCAGCTTGGATGGGGCGGAGTCTCAGGGCTGAGCAGACCATCTTGGTTTCCTGTCAGCCCTGCCCTATGAGGCCCCTGGGTCTCAGTGTTCCTCGGTAATCGCTGTAAGCACCTCTGAGAGAAAGCCGCCCTCTAGTTTTGCCCGCTGCCAGACAGTCCAGTTTCTCCCCCAATGAATCTAGATTCCCAGATTCTCGCCCAGAACTGGAGTTCAGCGCAGTCGGGAGCTTCCCGTTCCCTCCAGCTAGAGAAAGCCAGCGGCACACTGAGCAGTCAGTCCTCTCTTCACGCACTTGTGTGTGCACCTCTAGACCTCTGCCTTTTGCTGCTCCCCTGAGTTTCAGCCTGACAGTCCAGATTCCCCCCATAAGAGCCTGGGTCCCCAGGGGCTCACTCGGAACTGGGGTTCAGTGCAGTCGTAACTGGGGTTCAGTGCAGTCGGGAGCTTCCGACTCCCTCCTGCTAGGGAAAGCCAGCGGCAACCTCAGCAGTCAGTCCTCTCTGCGAGCACTCGCGTGCACGCCTCCAGACCCCTGCCCTCCCTGGCTCCCCGAGTCTATATGTGCCTTTCTCTCTACCTGACAGTCCAGTCTCCCCCCCGTATGAGGCTGGGTCCACAGGGTCTCGCCCGGAACTGGGGTTCAGTGCAGTCAGAACTGGGGTTCAGTGCAGTCAGGAGCTTCCTTTTCCCTCCTGCCAGAGAAAGCCAGCCAGGCAATCAGCCGCCCTTCCTCTCTGCGCTCATGTCTCCGTTCCTCATCCCTTTGCAGTTCCTCTGATTCTCTATGAGCTTTTCTATTTCCTTATAGTTGTAGAATTTCCACTCAGCCAGCTTTCCTGTGGTTCTGGATGATGTCCGTTCTATCTTTTAGTTGTAGTTTTGAAATTGTTGTGCGAGGCAGCATTTTAGGTGCTTACCTATGCTGCCATCTTGGTTTCTCTCCCCCATTTTTATTCTTAATTTTTGTATTCCTTCTTGCCTTTCTGTTTCTTCTTTTTACAGCAGTCCCTTTAGCATTTCTTGCTTTGCTGGCTTGGTGGTAATAAACTCTCTTAGCCCTTTTTTTGTTTGTGAAACTCTTGATTTCACCTTCAATTTTGAATGATAGCCTTGCTGGATATAGTATTATTGGATTCAGCCCCTTGCTTTGAATCACTTTGTATATTTCATTCCATTCCCTTCTGGCCTGGTGTGCTTCTGTTGAGAAGTCCATTGGTATTCTAATGGGAGAAACCTTGTAGGTAACTTTCTGTCTCTCTCTAGCAGCCTTTAAGATTTTAACTTTGTCGTTGATGTTTGACAATTTAATTATGATGTGTCTTGGTGTTGGTCTTTTTGGGTTCATCTTGTTTGGGACTCTATGTGCTTCTTGGACTTGTGTGGTTTTTTTCTTGCCAATATCAGGAAAGTGTTCTGTCATTATTTCTTCAGACTTTCTATTCCTTGCTCAGTTTTCTCTCCCCTGGCATCCCTATTATGCAGATATTGTTTTGTTTTGCTTTATCCAAAATCTCCCTTAGGCTCTCCTCTTGCTTTTTAAGTTTTCTATCCAGTTGTTGCTGTGTTTGTGTTTTTTTACCTACCTTGTCTTCTAATTCAGTGATGTGGTACTCAGCCTCTTCTAGTCTACTGTTTAAGCCTTCCATTGTGTTCTTTAGTGTAGCTATGTCATTCTTCATTTCCTCTTGGTACCTTTTCATGTTGGTGACATTCTCATTCACCTCCTTATAATTCTCATTGAGTTGTGTGTATTTGTCATCCAGCCATTTGAGCATCCTTATAACCATTACTCTGAATTTTTTCTCTGACATGTTTCTTGCCTCCATTTTATTTAATTCCTTTTCTGGTGATTCCTCCTTTTCTTTCCTTTGGGGATTTTTTTTGTCTCCCTATTTTTTGCTGTAACATTTTAATTATTTCTGTTTCTTAGATCCAACTGCTTCGCTACCCAGGTTCTTTTGGGTGTGGTACTAGAGTTGTGATATCTCAGGTCTCCTGGGCTTGGTGATCTAGCGGAGCTCTCTACTTGAGCTATTTGGATTCTCTTGATATAGTTTGATCTTGAATGTTAGTTTCTCATTCATGGATGAATTCTTGTCTCAGGTTGCCAATGTGAATCACCCCCAGCTTTGTTGTGCATTCTGTTTTGGATGTAATTGTGGTTCCGGCTCTTGTGGAGAAGTTTGTCTGAGGTCTTGCTGGTATGTTATCACTGTGGGTTCCCAAAGTCCACAGCCTGGAAAGAAGTTGTCTCAGGGCCTGAGGCTCAGGTACTGTGACTTTGGTCAGAGTGGTGTGACTCCTGCTGGATTAGCATCATTCTACAACTCACTGCGAGGGGCACAGAGCCCGTGACAGTGGGGGGGGGGGCGTGTGTCTCATAGTCTCTGATGGAGGCAATGGGACTCTGGCCAAAGTGATTTCCCTCTCTGAATCACGAGGGGTTCAGGATCCAGTGGCTGGGGATGTGGGAATCTCAGGGTCTGTGGCTGAAATAATGTGACCTTGTCCAGGGAGGCAAGTCCTCAGTAAATCACTGAGCTGTCCACAGGTAGGCAGCTGGGAGAGGGATGTAGTAGATCCTACTGAGGGAGCTGTGCACCTCTGGTTGGAGATGCACACGCCCAGTGGCAGCACACAGAGGGGCCTAGGCACCTTCTGCTGGGGGTGTGATATCATGAGGCTCATACACTGGATCAGAGCAATTGTGTTGTGCCACTGGCCCCGTGGAGGAAAAAGTCCCCATTTATGCTTTGGGGGATTTGCAACCTTGGTTGGATATGCATGCCCAATGGCTGCTTACAGAGGTGTCCAGGAGCTGTCTGCTGGGGCAGTGGGCTCAGGAGGCTTTTGTGCTGGAGCGTCACTACTATAGGGACTGGATTCCAGTGGCTGGGGTTGTGCCTTGTGGCAGTTCCGAGAAGCACCTGGGGACTGTCTGCCAGGGCAGTGGGCTCAGAGGGCTTGCACACTGGATTGGTGCAAATGCAGTGACCGGAGGTCAGAAGCTGAGGAGTGGGAAGTCTGAGTTCTGCTGCAAGGCCTTGAGCCTTTGGTTGGATGCAAGTGCTCCTATTGGCAGCTCACAGAGGCACCTAGGAGTCGCCTGCTGGGACAGTGTCCTCAGGGGGTCTGCATGCTGAAACCACACGACGTGGTATGTGATGTCTGTGGGTAGGCAGCCAGGAAGGGGGGAAGTCCAAATTTCTACTGCCAGGGCTGTGTGCCTTTGTTTGGATATGAGCGCACTGAGCTGGGGCTCTAGGAGGAACCCAGGAGCTGCCTATAGGGGCAGCAGGCTCAGTAGGCATGCGTGCTGAAAAGGTGCAACTGCAGTGTCCATAGGTCAGCAGACGGGGAGGGGGATGTCCCAATTTTTGCTGCCTTGTGCCCTTGGTTGAAATCTCGCGTGCCCAGCGGTAGCTCACAGAGGCATCCAGGAGCCTTCTGTCTGGGTGGTGAGGCTCAGGAGGCCTGCGCTCTAGAAAGGTGTGACTATGGTGTCCTGAGGTTGGTAGCTGTGGAGTGGGAAGACTCAGTTTTTGCTGCCTTGTGCCATTGATTGGATTCGCACGCGCCCAGAGGCGGCTCACTGAGTCACCTGGAAACCATTTTCCAGGGCGGTACACTCAGTGTGGACTTTGAGTTGAAGCTGTGTGACCAAGCTGTCTATGGGCAGGCAGCCAAAATGGGGGGAAGTCTGAATTTCTATTGCTGGGGCTGTGCATTCTTGTTTGGATACAAGTGCGCCCCACGAGGACTCACAGAGGCACCCAAGGGCTGCCTTTGGGGCAGAGGGCTCAGGAGGCCTGTGCGCTGAGAAAGCGCCTGTGGTGTCCGGAGGTCAACAGCTGTGAATTGGGTAGACTCAGTTTTTGCTGCTGTGCCCTTGGTTGAATTTGCGTGCACCCAGTAGTGGCTCATAGAGATACCCCGGGGCTGTTTGCCAGGGCTGTGCACTCAGAGAGGCCCTTGCGCTGAAGCTGTATGACTGAGGTGTCTCTGGGTAGGCAGCTGGGAGTGAGGGAAGTCTGAATTTCTACTGCCAGGAGCCTTACGCCCTTGGTTGGATTCGCTCATGCCCAGTGGCGGCGCACTCAGAGAGGCCCTGGCACTGAAGCCGCACAACTGAGATGACTGTGGGCAGGTATCCAGGAAGGGGGAATCCAGAATTTCTACTGCCAGGGCAGTGGGCCCTTGTTTGGGTAAGAGCATGCCCAGCAGGGGCTCACAGAGGCACCCAAGAGCCACCTTTGTGGCCTTGGGCTGAGGGTCCCTGCACGATGGCAGAGCGTGACTGTGGCGTCCAGATATCAGCAGTTGTGAAGTGGGAAAACTCAGTTTTTGCTGCTGTGCCCTTGGTTGAATTCATGCGAGCCCAGTGGTGGCTCCCAGGGGTACCCCGGGGCTGATTGCCAGGGCGGTGAACTCAGGCCCTTGCACTGAAGCCATCTGACTGAGGTGTCTCTGGGCAGGCAACTGGGAATAGGGGAAGTCCATATTTCTACTACCTGGGGCCTTATGCCCTTGGTTGGGTTTGCACAGACTTTGGATCAAAACTAATGTGGACTTGGATTAAAACCCTGGCCCTGTTACTATGTAAATGTTTTGAGTTGGTGAAGATTGAAGACAATGGATGTAAGGTACTTAGTATGACACTAAGTAAGTGAGTTATATCTAGTTTTGGTGATTGGATTTTAAAATCACTTTGCTGGGTCTTCATCCTCCTGCCTCCCCAAAAAGCATCATATGCCCCAAGATTTTGCCCTTGGGTCTCTTTTCTCATCATACTGTATTTTCTCAGTATCTTAGTTACTGCCACCTCTTCAACTAATACACCCTTTTCTAAGTTCCTCTCTTAAATGCCTGGCTTGCGCACATCCAACTTAAAGGTATCTTTCAGTATGTACTTTCTTTTATTCTTATTGGTGGATAAATGAAAGCAGAGTTTGAGAGAAACATGGACAGAGAGACAGCTCAGGTAAGGTACTGAATTCTAAGTTAAAGAGTTTAACTTGAGAAAGTCAGCAGACTATAAGGGTTCTAAAAAGTTGAACAACGTGATATGAATTTAGCACCTGTGATGAATGTACTAGAGCAAAGAGAAACTAGAGCTAGGAATACATTTAAGAAGATATTATGATAGTCTAGATATTACCTGATATGATTATAGAAAGAAAAAAAATCAAGATAAAAACCAAGGAATTTTGTAAGAAAGAATTGGGAAGACTTGGCAACATATTTGGATATAGTATAAAGATTTCAGAGGAATAAAAATCATTCCACAGTTTAAAGGATGAGGCACTAGAAAACTATTGATGCCATTGGTGGTAATGGTGGTTAAGAGAAATTCTTGTTTTGAGAAGAGTCAGGAGAGTGAGAAGGAGAATATTTAAAATTTTTTAAAATATATTTTATTGATTTTTACAACGAGGAAGGGAGAGGGATAGAGAGCTAGAAACGTCGATGAGAGAGAAACATCGACCAGCTGCCTCCTGCACACCCCCCACTGGGGATGTGCCTGCAACCAAGGCACATGCCCCTGACCGGAATCGAACCTGGGACCTTCCAGTCCTCAGGCCGACACTCTATCCACTGAGCCAAACCGGTTTCGGCGAATATTTAAATTTTTGACATATTAATTTTCAGCAGGCAGTAGGAAACTTAAGGGAAAATACCTTGTGGGCAATGAATTAGAATATAGTAAAGAAGATAAGAAACTAGATGTAGTCAGTGCTGGTGTTGGACATATTAGATTCATTTGCATACAAGGGGTAGCAAAAATCAGAATAGATGAGCTCCCCTAAAGAATTTAGTACAAAGGGGAATGGGTGAGAGATGAGAACTGAATTTTGAGAGGTGGTCAGAGGGAGTAAGTGGGAAGGAAAAGGAGAGTTGGAGAAGCCAGAGACAGAGAATTAAAAAAAAACACAGAAGGAAAAGCAGTGTGAGAGAAATCTACTGACTTTTGCACTAATTCATTGGTCCCTGACTTTTCTGTTATGTACCACTCTCTTACTCCCCTACCTTGTCCTAAGTTGTGTTTTTTTCCCCATCCATTGTTTAGCTGGGCCTCCTGGGCCTCAGAGTCTAATTATTATTCATACTGTCTAAATCATTCTTGATTAATGCTTCTCTGCATTCATAAGCTATTAACCCTTCCTTCTTAGGTAGTTAGTACAGTCAAGAATACTCATTTAAAAAATACATAAGCTCATTTATTTGCTAATATGGCAGTTATGTGAAAAACTAGAATACAACAGTAGAGGGTCTTCATTCCCAATAGTGTGATATGTAGGAACAAATGCATCTGATCCCATCTGGGTTTATTTGTGTAGAAACAATGAACCAAATATCAATCAACACATTCTTATCAAGACTCTTTTGTATGTCCAGCTGCCCCAAAGTGATGAGAATATTGTGAGCAAATTAATATATAAATGAATAATAAGGAGAGTAACATTTTCCAGAATTATATATATTTTTCCATTTTTAAGAGCATTCTTTCATCACCATATATCTTGCCTCTCTATATATCCCCCATTTTCTTCTTTTATACTCAGTTATATCTCTTTCAATGCACAAATTCACATTGTACATATAATAGTTCCCTCATTATCCACGGGGCCTATCTTTCAAGACCCCCAGTGGGTGTCCGAACTTTCAGAGCGAACCCAACCCTACATATACTATTTTTCCTATACATACATACCTGTGATTAAATTTAATATGTAAATTAGACACAGTAAGGAATTAATAACAATAACTATTAATAAAATAGAACAGTTATAACAATATACTATAATAAAAGTTATGTGAATGTGGACACATTCTCATTCTCTATCTGATAATTTCTATATTTTTCAGTTCAAAACTATTTCTGAATCTGTGTAACCATCCTTATTTGTAGTAAATGGTTTGGTGTCAGTCATTTCAGGGAGCCCTTGCTGAAATCTTTGTATAGGTTCAATACTTTCGGGTACAACATGTTCCCATAAATTAGGATATGCTTTCTGTTCACGTATTCCACCCACAAATTTAATGACTTTTCCATCTTAACTAAGCAGTCATAAATTTTTCAGTTTAATACTAGAAAAACTAGCATTAATTTATTTTTCATTCTTCACAATTTCACATATAGAAAATTCATTCTTACTATAGCATACTTTCCTTATTAAGTGACGAACTTTCATTTAAAGAAAATATTTAGTGGCTTCTCCTTGACATATTTAAATTGCCAGTGTCACTACTCTTGTGCTTTGGGATTATTATTAACTAAAATAAGGGTTACTTGAACATGAGCACTACAATATCACAACAGTTCATCTGATGATCAATACAGCTATTAAGTGACCAATGGGCAGGTAGTTTATACAGAATAGGTATGCTAGACAAAGGGATGATTCACGTCCAGAGCAAGATGTAGTGGCATGGCACAAGATTTCATCATGTTACTCAGAATGAAATGCAATTTAAAACTTATGAGTTGTTTATTTCTGGAATTTTTGGACCATGGTTGACCACAAATAAGTGAAATTACATAAAATGAAACCATGGTGAGGGGGGACTATTTTAAATAAACCAATACTAAGTTCTATGAAATGTTCAAGACTCACAGGAAAGTAGGTAAGAGAAAACAGTGACATGAAAAATAAATTCCAACCAGAAGACAAGAAATTAAATGAGAGGGTATCCAAGATGGCAGCTAGTAGGTGAAAGTTACACTTACCTCCACCCAGAACCTACCTGGAATTACAACTAAAATATAGAACAACAACATGAATAACCAACTGAAGATTAGCTGAACAGAAGTCTTATAACCAAGAATTTACAGAAGTAGCCACATCAAGACTGGTAAGAAAGGCAGAGATGTGAAAAGGGCTGGCCTTGCCCCCACAGGCAGTGGCTGAGAATTCAGAGGCATATCTCAGCTGCAGTTTCCCTCTGAGGAGCATAATGCCAGGCTACCCAGCCAAGAGCACCAGAGTTGGGAAGAGAAGCCCATATAACATCTGGCAGTGAAAATCAGGGGGATTTTGTCTGCCAGGGAGAAATGAGAGTCTGCTAGAAATCCAGACACCCCCTTAAAGGGCCTGCACTCTGGGTTCCAGCATATATAAGGCAGAGTGGATTAGAGCCAAGTGAAGAGAGACTGGGGTTTGTGGTTCTAGGGAGAGAGCTGAAGAGAGAGCTTACACCCTGCAGAGGAGTCACCTGTCTGGGCCAGGGTGTAGAGGTCCTGGTAGATTCAGGGGCGGGGTGGCGAAAGGGGGGAGTTTAGTGACTGAGTTGTAGCTCTGGAGCAGTGGCCATTCTCCCCACCATCTCTTGGGCCTGACAGGTACCTCTCCCTCACAGGAGATCCACTAGCCCCATCCTCAAAACTCCAGGTGACCCACCCTACTGAAGTCTGATTCTCCAGGATGTCCCAGCAGAATCTGAGATAAACTGAGTTTTGTGGCTCTAGGACAGGGGCCATTTTTTCCTCACATGCTTAACTGGTGCAGAATGCTACATTCACACAGCCAAATCTTGGTCTGTTTTGGCAGGATAAATTTTACTAGCCTCACCAAAATGACTCCCTGAGACTCTGCCCTGCCACAAATGTCTTTGGGAACCTGGTAGGTGGCAGCTAGCCTTGGTGTACTCTGGGACTTTTGCTGAGTGGACTCAGAATCAACAATGACACTGAGTTTGAACCTGTATCTATCTGGTTAACACAACTCTCCCTTATCTAGTGACTCACTAAGAAACTACCTCATGCAACTCAAGTACCACCAGAGGCTCTTTCAGTCATTGATCTTAACAAACAGGTGTCAGGCAGAGGCAGGTAGAGGTGAATCTCTGGGTGCCTTGGGCCTTTTGCTGACCTGCCCCCAGGATTGATGTTGGTGGAAGCCAGCAGACAGAGAGTTACCTACAAATGAACACCCATCAGATTGTCAAATGATTACTCAACAGAAACACATCAAGCTAGAAGGGAATGGAAGGAGGTATAGAAAGTGTTGCAAAGCAAAGGACTGAATCCAAGAATACTATATCCAGCAAGGCTATCAATCAAAACTGAAGGGGAAATAAGGTGCTTCAAAGACAAAAAAAAGGCTAAGGGAGTTTATTACCACCAAACCAGCAATGGAAAAAATGCTAAAGGAAATACTGTAAAAAGAAGAAATAAACAGGTAAGAAGGAACACAGACACAAAAATAGATATGACTACAAACAAATACATTTCAGTAATAACTTTAAATGTAAACGGACTAAATGCTCCAATCAAAAGACATCAAGTGGCTGAATGGATAAAAAAACATGACCCATATATATGCTGTCTACAAGAGACCCACCTCAGAACAAGATACTCACACAGATTGAAAGTGAAGGGATGGAACAATATCTTTCAGGCAAATGGAAATGAAAAAAAAGCTGGGGTAGCAATACTTATATCTGACAAAATAGACCTCAAAGTAAATGCCATAACAAGAGATAAGGAAGGCCACTTCATAATAGTAAAGGGAGAAATCCAACAAGAAGAAATAATTCTGGTAAACATATACGCACCCAATATAGGAGCACCCAAATACATAAAAAACTCCTGGAGGATATCAAGGGAGAGATTAATAGCAATACAATCATAGTAGGAGACTTTAATACCACACTATCACCATTGGACAAATCCTCTAAACAAAAAATCAGCAAAGAAACAGCAATCCTAAATGACTCACTAGACCAGATGGAATTAATTGACATCTTCAGAACATTTCACCCCAAAGCCACAGAATATACCTTCTTCTCAAGTGCACATGGGTCATTTTCAAAGATAGACCATATGCTGGGTCACAGACAAAGTCTCTTCAAATTCAAGAAGATAGAAATTATATCAAGCATCTTCTCAGATCACAGTGGCATAAAATTGGAAATCAACTACAATAAATACAATCCAAAGAAATCAAACACATGGAGACTAAACAGCATGTTATTAAACAAGGACTGGGTCACCAGAGAGATCAAGGAAGAAATAAAAAACATCATGGCAGAAATGACAATGAAAACACAACAATCCAAAATCTATGGGACACAGATAAGCAGTGAACTTACAGACAGAGAGACTAAAAAGGCAATCCCATTTACCATCGCACCAAAAAAATTAAGATACCTAGGAATAAACTTAACTAAGGAGGTAAAAGATCTATACACGGAAAACTACAGGACACTGAAAAAAGAGATAGAGGAAGACGTAAACAAATGGAAGATCATACCATGTTCATGGATTGGTAGAATCAACATCATTCAAATGTCCGTACTACCCAAAGCAATCTATAGATTCAGTGCACTCCCCATTAAAATACCAACGGCATATTTCACAGACCTTGAAAGAACTCTCCAAAAATTCATCTGGAATAAAAAAAGACCCTGAATAGCCACAGCAATCCTGAGAAAGAAGAATAAAGTAGGAGGGATCTCAATACCAGATTTCAAGCTGCATTACAAAGCCACTATTCACAAAACAGCTTTGTACTGGCAAAAGAACAGACATATAGATCAATGGAACAGAATAGAGAATCCAGATATTGACCCAAACCACTATGCTCAATTAATATTTGACAAAGGAGGCATGAACATACAATGGAATAAAGACAGTCTCTTCAATAAATGGTGTTTGGAAAATTGGACAGATACATGCAAACAAATGAAGCTAGATCACAAACTTACACCATACACAAAAATAAACTCAAAATGGATACAGGACTTAAACATAAGAAGGGAAACCATAAAAATACTAGAGGAATCCACAGGCAGCAAAATCTCAGACATATGCCAAAAGAACTTCTTCACAGATACTGCCCCTAGGGCAATGGAAGCTAAAGAGAAAATAAACAAATGGGACTACATCAAAATAAAAAGCTTTTTTACAGCAAAAAAAAAAAAAAAAACAACTATCAACAAAACAACAAGAAAGCCCACTGCATGGGAGAACATATTTGCAAATGGCATCACTGATAAAGGTTTAATCCCCAA
The DNA here is from genome assembly GCF_951640355.1 of Cnephaeus nilssonii. Lineage (NCBI taxonomy): Eukaryota > Metazoa > Chordata > Mammalia > Chiroptera > Vespertilionidae > Cnephaeus > Cnephaeus nilssonii. Next base: position 76,489,517 of record NC_137071.1, read on the forward strand.
CATCTACAGGCAGCTTATACAACTTAATAAAAGGAAGATAAATGATCCAATAAAAAAATGGGCAACGGACCTAAATAGAATCTTTTCCAAAGAAGACAGAAGGAAGGCCAAGAGACACATGAAAACATGCTCAACGTCACTAATTATCCGAGAGATGCAAATCAAAACAACAATGCGGTACCATCTCACACTTGTTAGAATGGCTATCATCAACAAATCAACAAACGACAAGTGTTGGTGAGGATGCGGAGAAAAAGGAACCCTCGTGCACTGCTGGTGGGAATGCAGACTGGTGCAGCCACTGTGGAGAACAGTATGGAGTTTCCTCAAAAAACTGAAAATGGAACTCCCATTTGACCCAGTAATCCCACTCCTAGGAATATATCCTAAGAAACTGGGAACACCAATCAGAAAGGATATATGCACCCCTATGTTCATAGCAGCACAATTTACAATAGCTAAGATCTGGAAACAGCCTAGGTGCCCATCAGCAGATGACTGGATCAGAAAACTATTGTACATCTACACAATGGAATATTATGCTGCCATAAAAAAGAAGGAATTCTTACCATTTGCAGCAACCTGGATGGAATAGGAGAACATTATGTTGAGTGAAATGAGCCAGTCAATGAAAGAAAAATACCACATGATCTCACTCATTTATGGATAATAAAGAACATTATAAACTTGAACAAAAAGATAGATACAGAGGCAGTAAAGCATCAAACATTCTGTCAAATTACAGCAGGAAGGTTAGGGACAGGTGGGGAAGATAAGAGATCAATCAAAGGACTTGTATGCATGCAAGTCCTATGGCCAGGACTTCCAGTACTATGTTGAATAAGAGTGGTGAAAGAGGCGATCTTTGTCTTATTCCTGTTCTTAGGGGAAATGGTTTCAGTTTTTGCCCATTGAGTATGATGTTGGCTATAGGTTTGTCATATATGGCCCTTACTATGTTGAGGTATGATACCTTTATTCCCACTTCGCTGAGAGTTTTTATCAAGAAAGGGTGTTGGATTTTGTCAAATGCTTTTTCTGCATCTATTGATATGATCATGTGATTTTTGTCTTGCAATTGGTTTATGTGGTGTATCACATTATTGATTTGTGAATATTGTACCAGCCTTGCATTCATGGAATAAATCCTACTTGGTCATGGTGTTCAATCTTTCTAATGTATTGCTGGATGCGATTTGCAATAATTTTGTTGAGGATTTTAGCATTTATATTCATCAGATATTGGCTTGTAATTCTCTTTCTTCTAGTGTTTGTATCTGGTTTTGGGATTAGGGTAATTCTGGCTTCATAGAAAGAGCTTGGAAGTGTTCCTTCCTCTTGAATTTTTTGGAATAGTCTTAGGAGGATCAGTGTTATTTCTTCTTTCAATGTTTTGTAAAACTCCCCCATGAAACCTTCCAGACCAAGGCTTTCGTTTGCTGGAAGGTTTTTTATTACTACTTAAATTTTATTGGTAGTTATAGTCCTATTCAAGTTTTTTTTTTATTCTTCCAGATTGAGTTTTGGAAGATTATATTTTTCTAGGAATATGCACATTTGATCTAGGTTGTCCCGTTTGTTGGAATAGAGTTGTTCATAGTATTTTTTTTTACAATCCTTTCTATCTCTGTGTGATCAATTTTTACTTCACCTCTTTCATTTGTGATTTTATTTATTTGGGTCCTCTCTCTTTGTTTCTTGGTGAGCCTGACTAGAGGCTCAATAATCTTGTTCATCCTTTCAAAGAATCAACTCTAGGTTCTGTTTATCTTTTGTATTTTTTTGTCTCTATGTCATTTATTTACAATCTGATGTTTATTATTTCCTTCCTTATACTAACTCTGGGCTTTTCTTGTTGCTCTCTTCTTTAAGTTGCAGGGTTAGATAACTTAATATCAGCTTTCCTTGTTTTTTTGATGTAGGCCTGTACTGCTATGAACTTCCCTCTCTGGACTGCTTTCAGTGTGTCCCATAGATTTTGGATTGTTGTATTCTCATTTTCATTTGTTTCCAGAATGGTTTTTTTCTTGTTAGATCACTTTGGTAACCCATTCATTGTTTGATAGCTTGCTACTTAGTAGCAATGTGTTTGATAGTTTTTTATTGTTTTTATTGTACTTGATTTCTAATTTTATGCCATTGTGATCTGAGAAGATGCTTGATATGATTTCTATCTTTTTGAATTTGTTCAGACTTAGACTGTGTCCTAAAATGTGGTCTATCTTTACAAATGTAAAAAAAAAACACATAAAAAATAGGAAGAGAGCCTAAGGGAGCTTTGGGACAACACGAAATGAAACATCTGCATAATAGGGGTGCCAGAGGAGAGGAAACTGAGCAAGGAATAGAAACCTTGTTTGAATAAATAATAAAAGAAAACTTCCCTGATATAGGGAAGAAAAAACTCACCCAAATCCAAGGAGCTCACAGAGTCCCAAAAAAAGATGAACCCCAAAATACTGACAACAAGACACATCCTAATTAAATTGGCAAACACCACCAACAAAGTAAGAATCTTAAAGGCTGCCAGAGGAGACAGAAAGTTACCACAAGGGATCTCCCATTAGACTATCAACTGATTTCTCAACAGAAACACATCAGGCCAGAAGAAAATGGAATTAAATATACAAAGTGATGCAAAGCAAGGGACGGAATCCAAGAATACTATACCCAGCAAGGTTAACATTCAAAGTTGAGGGTGAAATAAGGAGCTACACAGACAAAAAAAGCTAAGGGAGTTTATTACCACCAAACCAACAATGAAAGAAATTCTAATGGACTGTTGTAAAAAAAAAAAAAGAAATAGGAAGGAAAAAAGGAACACAGGCATAAAGAATAAAAATGGTGATGAACAAGTACCTATCAATAATAGTAGTAAATGGATTAAATGCTCCAATAAAAACACATAGGGTAGTTGAATTGATATGAAAACATGATGATATATCAATTGTCTACAAGAGACCCACCTCAGAACAAAGGACTCACACACACTGATAGTGAAGGAATGGAAAAATAATTTCAGGCAAATGGAAATGAAAAAAAATAACTGGGTAGCAATACTTATATCTGACAAATTAGACCTCAAAGTTAATGCCAAAAGAAGAGATAAGGAAGGCAACTTCATAATATAAAGGGACCAATTTAACAAGAAGATATAACTCTGGCAAATATATATTGACACAATACAGGAGCACCCAAATACATAAAAAAACTTCTGGAAGTTATCAATGAGAGATCAATAGCAACACAGTCATAGTAGGGGACTTTAATACGCCATTGACACGACAGGATAAATCCTCTAAACAAAAAATCAGCAAAGAAACAGCAACCCTAAATGACTCACTAGATCATATGGAATTAATTGACATCTTCAGAACATTTCACCCCAAAGCTACAGGTTATAAATTCTTCTTAAGTGCATGTGGGACATTTTCAAAGAGAGACCACATATTGGGACACAGGCAAAGTCTCTTCAAATTCAAGAAGATTCAAATCCTATCAAGCATCTTCTCAGACCTCAATGGCATAAAATTAGAAGTCAACAACAATAAAAACAATGAAAAAAAAATCAAACACTTGGAGGCTAAATAGCTATTAAACAATGATTGGGTTACCAAAGACATCAAGAAGAAAGAAAAAGCATCCTAGTAACAAATGACAATGAAACACAACAAACCAAAATCTATGGGAAACAGCGAAAGCAGTCTTGAGAGGGAAGTTCATAGCTCTACAGGCCTACCTCAAAAAAAAAAAAAAGTAAAAGAAAAACTTTTTAAAAATTATCTTACCCTACAACTCAAAGAATTAGAAATAGAGCAACAAGAAAAGCCCAGAGTGAGCAGAAGGAAGGAAATAATAAAGATCAGAGTGGAAATAAATGACATAGAGACCAAAAATAATAATAATGATAATAGAAAAGATCAATGAAACCAAGAGCTGGTTCTTTGAAAGGATAATCAAGATTGATGTACCTCCAGCCAGGCTCACCAGGAAGCAAAGAGAGAGGGTCTAAATAAAATCAGAAATGAAATAGGTGAAGTAACAACCAACCCCACAGAAATACAAAGGATTATGAAAAAATACCATGCACAACTCTATTCTAACAAATTGGAAAACCTACATGAAATGGACATATTCTTAGAAATATACAAACTTCCAAAACTCCATCAGGAAGAATAAACAACCTGAATAGGCTGATAACTACTGAAGAAATTAAAGTTGTAATAAAAAACCTTCCAGCAAACAAAAGCCCTTGTCTGGGTGGCTTTACAGGATAGATCTACCAAGCATTCAAAGAAGAACTAAAACCTATCCTCCTCAGACTATTCCAAAATATTCAAAAGAAAGGCATACTTCCAAGCTCTTTCTATGAAGCCAGCATTACCCTAATCCCAAAACCAGATAAAGACACCACAAAGAAAGAGAACTATAGGCCAATATCCTTGATGAACCTAGATGCTAAAATAGTCAACAAAATTCCAGCAAATCTGACCCAGCATTACATCAGAAAGATCATACACCATGACCAAGTGGGATTTATTCTGGGGATGAAAGGATGGTACCATATCTGCAAATAAATAAATGTGATACATCACATAAACAAATTGAGAGACAAAAATCACATAATCATATCAATTGATGCAGAAAAAAATTGACAAAATCCAACACCATTTCTTGAAAAAAACTCTCAGCAAAGTAGGAATAGAGGGATCATACCTCAACATAATAAAAGCCTTAAATGACAAACCTATAGCCAACATCATACTCAATGGGAAAAAACTAAATTCATTTTCTCTAAGAACAGGAACAAGACAAGGATGCCCACTTTCACCACTCCCCTCGATACAGTACTATAAGTGCTAGCCATAGGGGTCAGACAAGAAGAAGAAATAAAAGGCATCCAAATTGGAAAAGAAATAATAAAACTGTCATTATTCACAGTTGACATGATACTATACATAGAAAACACTAAAGACTCCACCAGAAAAACTACTAGACTTAGTAAATGAATTTGGCAATGTAGCAGGATACAAAATTAACATGCAGAAGTCTATGGCTTTTTTATACACCAACTAGAGGCCCGGTGCACGGAATTTGTACACGGTGGGTGGGGGAGGGAGTAGCTGTGTCCCTCAGCCCAGCCTGCACCCTCTCGTATCTGGGACCCCACTGGGATCAGGCCTAAACGGGCAGTTGGACAAACCTCTCACAATCTAGGACTGCTGGCTCCCAACTGCTCGCCTGCCTGCCTGCCTGCCTGATTGCTCCATAAACAACCCCCCCGCCAGCCTTATTGACGCCTAACTGCTCCCCTGCCAGCCCAATTGCCCCTAACTGCCCTCCACTGCCAACCTAGTCCTCCCCAACTGCCCTCCCCTGCAGGCCTGGTTCTCCCCAACTGCCCTCCTCTGCCAGCCCTGTCATGTCTAACTACCCTCCCCTGCAGACCTGATTGCCCCCAAATGCCCTCCCCTGCTGGCCATCTTCTATCCACATGGGGGCCGCCACCTTTGACCACATGGAGGCAGCCATCTTGTGTGTTGGAGTGACAGTCAATTTGCATATTACTTTTTTATTAGATAGGATAATGAATTCACAGAAAGAGAAACTAAAAAAAAAAAAATCCCGTTTACCATTGCACCAAAAAATTAAGATACCTAGGCATAAACTTAATTAAGGAGGTAAACGACCGGTACTTGGAAAACTACAAGACATTAAAAAAAAAAGAGATAGAAGAAGAAATAAACAAATGGAAGAACATATTGTGTTCATGAATTGGTAGAATCAACATCATTAAAATGTTCATACTACCCAAAGCAATGTATACATTTAATGCAATCCCCATTAAAATACCAATAACATATTTCACACACCTACAAAAAAATCTCCAAAAATTCATCTGCTATTAAAAAAAAGACCCCAAATAGCCTCAGCAGTCTTGAGATAGAAGAACAAAGTTGGAGGGATCACAATACCAGACATCAAGCTATATTACCAAGCCATGCTTCTCAAAACTGCCTGGTACTGACACAAGAACAGACATATAGACGAGTGGAACAGAACGGAGAACCCAGAAATCGACACAAGCCACTATGCTCAATTAATATTTGACAAAGGAGGCAAGAGCAAAAAAATGGAGTCAAGACAGTCTCTTCAATAAATGGTGCTGGGAAATTTATTCAGATACATGCAAAAAAAAATGAAACTAAATCACCAACTTACACCATATACAAAAACAAACTCAAAATGTTTAAAACACTTAAATGTAAGATGAGAAACCATAAAAATCTTAGAAGACTCCATAGGCAGCAAAATATCAGACCTATGTTGTAGCAGTATCTTTACTGATACAGCTCCAAAGGCAATGGAAAATAAGGAGAAAATAAACAAATGAGACTACATCCAAAACTCAATCAGGAAGATTCAAAAAACCTTAATAGGCCGATAACTACTGATGAAATTGAAACAGTAATCAAAAAGCTTCCAGCAAACAAAAGCCCTGGACCAGATTGCTTCACAGGGGAATTTTACCGAACATTCAAAGAAGAATTAAAACCAATCCTTCTCAGAATATTCAAAAAAATTCAAGAGGAAGGAACACTTCCAAGCTCTTTGTATGAAGCCAGCATTACCCTAATCCCAAAACCAGATATAGACACCACAAAGAAAGAGAATTACAGGCCAATATCCCTGATGAACAAATATGCTAAAATCCTCAACAAAATTCTAGCAAACCGGATCCAGCATTACGTTAAAAAGATCATACACCATGAACAAGTGGGATTTATTCCAGGAATGCAAAGCTGGCACAATATCCACAAATCAAAAAATGTGATACATCACATAAACAAAGCGAAAGACAAAAATCACGTAATCATATCAATTAATGCAGAAAAGGCATATGACAAAATCCAACACCCTTTTCTGATAAAAACGCTCAGCAAAGTAGGAATAGAGGGATCATATCTCAACATAATAAAAGCCTTATATGACAAACCTACAGCCAACATCATACTCAGTGGGTAAAAACTAAAACCACTTCCCCTAAGAACTGGAACAAGTCTGAGATGCCCACTATCACCACTACTGTTGGACATAGTACTGGAAGTACTAGCCATAGCAAACGGACAAAAAAATAAATAAATAAAAGGCATCCCACTTGGAAAAGAAGAAGTAAAATTGTCATTACTCGCAGATGACATGATACTGTACATAGAAAGCCCTAAAGACTCTATCAAAAAATTATTAGACTTAATAAATGAATTTGGCAATTTAGCAGGATACAAAATTAATGCCAAGAAATCTATGGCATTTCTATACACCAACAGTGAACTTACAGAAAGAGAGACTAAGAAAACAATCCCATTTACCATCACACCAAAAAAATTAAGATACCTAGGAATAAACTTAACTAAGGAGGTAAAAGACCTCTACTCAGAAAACTACAGAACATTGAAAAAAGAGATAGAGGAAGACATAAATAGATGGGAGAGTATACTGTGTTCATGGACTGGTAGAATCAACATAATTAAAATGTCCATACTACCCAAAGCAATCTATAGATTCAATGCACTCTCCATTAAAATACCAACCGCATATTTCACAGACAAAGAATGAACTCTCCAAAAATTCATCTGGAATAAAAAAAAATGTGGAATAGCTGCAGCAATCCTGAGAAAGAAGAGCAACATAGGAGGGATCTCAATACCAGATATCAACCTGTATTACAAAGCCCCTGTTCTCAAAACTGCCTGGTACTTGCACAAGAACAGACTATAGACCAATAGAATAGAATAGAGAACCCAGAAATCGACCCAAACCACTATGCTCAATTAACATTTGACAAAGGAGGCAAGAGCATACAATGAGAGTCAAGACAGTCTCTTCAATAAATGGTATTGGGAAAATTGGACAGATACATGCAAAATAATGAAACTAGACCACCAACTTACACCACACACAAAAATAAACTCAAAATGGATAAAGGACTTAAATGTAAGATGGGAAACCATAAAAATATTAGAGGAATCTACAGGCAGTAAAATCTCAGACATATGCTGAAGCAATATCTTCACTGATACAGCTCCTAGGGCAATAGAAACTAATGAGAAAATAAACAAATAGGACTACATCTAAATAATAAGCTTATGCACAGCAAAAGAAATCATCAACAAAACAATAAGAAAGCCAATGCATGGGAGAACATATTTGCCAATGTTATCTCTGATAAGGATTTAATCTCCAACATTTACAGGGAACTCATACAACTTAACAAAAGGAAGATAAACAGTCTAATAAAAAAATGGACAAAGGACCTAAATAGACACTTTTCAAAAGAGGACAGACAGAAGGCCCAGAGACATATGAAAACATGCTCAAAATCACTAATCATCTGAGAGATGCAAATCAAAACAACAATGAGGTACCATCTCACACCTGTTAGAATGGCTATCATCAACCAATCAATAAACAACAAGTGCTGGAGAGGATGTGGAGAAAGAGGAGCCCTCGTGCACTGCTGGTGGGAATGCAGACTGGTGTAGCCACTGTGGAAGACAGTACTGCATGGAGTTTCCTCAAAAAGTTAAAAATGGAACTCCCATTTGACCCAGTAATCCCACTTCTAGGACTATATCTCAAGACACCAGAAACACCAATCAGAAAGGATATATGCACCCCTATGTTCATAGCAGCACAATTTATAATAGCTAAGATTTGGAAACAGCTTTAGTGCCATCAGCAGATGAGTGGATTAAAAACTGTGGTATATCTACACAAGGGAATACTATGCTGCTATAAAAAAGAAGGAACTTTTACCATTTGCAACAGCATGGATGGAACTAGAGATCACTATGCTTAGCAAAATAAGCCAGTAGGAGGAAGATAAATATCACATGATCTCACTCATATGTGGGATATAATTATCAACATAAGCTGATGAACAAAAATAGATGCAGCAACAAGGTAGCATTGAACAGACCGTCTAACCTTAGAGAGAAGGCAGGGGAGCGGGGGGGGGGGGGTGGCGGTTAGAGATCAACTAAAGGACTTGTATGCATGCATATTAGCATAACCAATGGACACAGATACTGGGGCTGTGGGGGCTTGCCCTTGGGTGCGGGAGTGGCTGGGCGGGTCAATCGGGAAAAAAGGAGACATGTAATACTTTAAACAATAAAAAAATTAAAATGGAAATAGAAATAATTGCCAAATCCAAGGTCAGGAAGACTTAACCCTATTGTTTCTCCTAAGAGTTTTTATGGTTTTAGCTCATATGTTTAGATTCTTGATTAATGTTGAGTTAATTTTTTTATATAGTGTGAAGTGTATGCATCTTCATTCTTTGTATGTGGCCATTGAGTTGTCCCAGAATAATTATTGAATAGAATATTCTTTCTGTATTGAATAGTCTTGGTGCTGTTATTGAAAATCAATTGACCAGAAATTTGAGGATTTATTTCTGGACTGTCTATTCTATTCTATTGACCTATATGTTTATCCTTATACCAGTAACACACTCTTTTGATTCATGTAGCTTTGTTATAAGTTTTAAAATGGGAAGGCTGAGTATTCCAACTTTTTTTTCCTAAATGTTTTTAGCTATTTGGGTACCTTTGATACTCTGTATGACTTTTAGTATAAGCTTTTCTATTTCTGTGAAAAAATGACTGTAGGTATATTGATAGATATTTCATTTAATCTATAAAATGCTTTGAGGAGTATTGCCATTTTAACAATATTAAGTCTTCCAATTCATGAATACAGCATACCTTACCATTTATTTAGATGTTCTCTAATTTATTTCAGCAACGTTTTGTAATTTTTAGTTGTATAAATATTGTATCTCTTAGGTTAAACTTATTCTATATTTTATTTTTTGATTCCTTTTCAATAGAATGTTTCCTTACTATCCTTTTAAATTGTTCATTGCTAGTATGTTGACATGCAAATTATATTTATGTGCTGATCTTGTAACCTACAATTTTGTTGAATTAAATTTCATTATTTATTATATCTTCTGTTTGTTTGCTGAGATCATTTTTCCCCTGGGGCTTTCTATTTGCCATTAGTTTGAAATGTATTCATAATTGCTTGTTGAAACATTTTACTGATGGATACTTTAACAACCTTGTCAGATAATTCTGATATCTCTGTTATCTTGGTGCTGGCATCCATTTATTGTCTTTTTTTTTTTTCATTCAACTAGACATCTTTCTTATTCTTATTAAAGTGAGTTTTTGCCCTAATTGGTTTGGCTCAGTGGATAGAGCATCGGCCTGTGGACTGAAAGGTCCCAGGTTCGATTCCGGTCAAGGGCATGTACCTTGGTTGCGGGCACATCCCCAATAGGAGGTGTGCAGGAGGCAGCTGATCGATGTTTCTCCCTCATCGATGTTTCTAACTCTCTATCCCTCTCTCTTCCTCTCTGTAAAAAATCAATAAAATATATATTTTTTTAAAAATAAAGTGAGTTTTTAATGAAACCGGGATTTGCAGTATTATGAGTCTCTGGTTCCTATTTAAACCTTCTACTTCAGCTGGCCTCCTCTTCATCAGAAGAAGTGGGAGTGCTCCCACATTAGTCTCGGGTAAATGTAGAAGTCCAGTTTCTCTACTTGGCCTCCATTGATACTCAAGAGGGGTCTTTTCATTACTCCTTAAAGAGAGTGGGAGTTTCCACTCCCTGCTAGGTCTACAGAGATAGCTCCCTAAATGGGAGAATTAGGTGGTCCTCATTACTGTCCTCATGTTGCATCCGCTGGCAACAACATATAAAGGCCTTCTTATGCCACTGGGTAATGGTGAAAGACTTGACTCTTCTCTAGGCCTTTTTCGATATCACCATAGTGAGGAGGTGGATTGGTACCTTGTTACTGCCAAGGTAAAAGTCTAGACTCCCCACATGTTCTCCACTGACAGTGTAATGGCAGGGATCCACAGTTTGGGGAAGATGGGGCAAGGAGAAGGAGAACCTCCCAGAAGTGATTAATGGAGTCTCTACTCCCTACTTGGCCTTCTAAGACAACTCCTTAGCAGGGTGTTTGGGACACCTAATTACAGCTTTATTAGCATGGAAGACTTGGCTTTGTACTTTGCCTTTGCTGCTGTATATGTGACCATAGTTTTTTCGTGTGTGTGTGTGTGTGTGTGTGTGTGTGTGTGTGTGTGTGTGTTAAGCTGGAATAGATTATTTATTGTCTAAAAGTTTTCTGTCTTGCTAGGCTGTTTCTTTGTTTGTCTTTTGGCTAGAGAAAGTAAAATTTTGTTGTTTTATTTATTTCAGTTTGGGTCTATATGTGTACACACACACACACACACACACACACACACACACACACACACACTTGGATCCACCGACAACAACATATGATGGCCTTGTTGAGCATAGTGGAAGAAATTGAAATATATCTACTACATACCCTCAGTAAAATAAGTATCTCAAGAGGTTTTAGAATAAGTGTGTGAAGACTACTTCTTAAGAAATTTTCATTTTATTCTTACTACATATTCATAACGGAATAGACAATAATATTCATGTATTACACATAAGGAAATTGAGGCATAGAAATGTTAGGCAATGATTTCTAAGTGACTACAAACAGAGCCCAGTTTTTATTATCAATAAGCTAGAGTAATTTTATTAGATAATACTTTATAATCCAAGTAAATTTCCAGTGTTTTATGTGAAAAAAGGACTTTATTGTTACAATCAAATGCATGCATGTTACAGCATGCTGTGGCAACTCTGAGAGTTCTTGAAGAGCTAGAGGAACTTCAGCCTTACGGAATCTCAACCCATAGGTTATGATCATAGGAAACATAGCTAAGCTGCAGCAGCAGCTATTGCAGGGAACCATTTTGCAGGTAAATGACTTAAAGTAAATTTTCTGATAGGAATTTCTAGTCAGTATATGCTTTCCAAATATAGTTCCTTGAACAAGAATTAATCTTCAACCTCACATCAATTTATAAGTGTAAAGTTGAAAGAGGTCTCAGCTTTTTAATGAACATTTGTTACATATTATAGCTAGCAATCTTAGAGTTACTAATCTGTACTGGAGGCTCTGGAAATCAAAATGCAGGAGCAATGGAAATTAGAGGCAGACAGATTACTTGTTAGTAGAAGACATTTTATACTGTCAAAGCTATCCATTATGGTATGTGCTGGTTCATTGAGTCATGAGTCATCTGTCACTGGATGGCTTTAAGCCAAAGGGTACTTGCATCCAGTGAGCACTTAGCCAGATGAGCTCAGAAATCTCAACCTGGTCACCCCCAACTGCCCCCTGCCAGCCTGGTCGCCCCCAACTACCCCCCCTGCTGGCCTGGTTGCCCCCAACTGCTGCCCTGCCAGCCTGGTTGACCCTTACTGGCCCCCTTGCTGGCCTGGTCATCCCCAACTGCCCTCCCGCCAGCCTGGTCGCCCCTTAATGTACCCCCTGATGGCCTGGTTGCCCCCAACTGCCCCCCTCTGCCAGCCTGGTCACCCCCAACTGCCCCCCCCTGCCGGCCTGGTCACCCCCAACTGCCCTCCTCTGCTGGCCTGGTCCGCTCCTAACTGCCCCCTCACCAGCCTGGTCACCCCTTACTGCCCCCCCTGCTGACCTGGTCTCCCCAACTGCCCCCCCCTTGCCAGCCTGGTCGCCCCTTACTGGCCCTCCTGCCAGCCTGGTCACCCCCAACTGCCCCCCTCACCAGCCTGGTTGTCCCTTACTGCCCCCCCCTGCTGGCCTGGTCACCCCCAACTACCCTCCTCTGCTGGTCTGGTCTCCCCTAACTGTCCCCCCCCCACTGGCCTGGTCGACCCTTATTGCCCCCCTTGCCGGTCTGGTCACCTCATGCAGCCTGCTGTTTGGTCATCCATCTGGTTGTTTTGGTCATGACGGCCCCTGGCCTTTTATATATTAGGGTATGCATTACCCATAGACACAGACAATAGGGTGGTGAAGGCCTGGGGCAGAGTGGGATCTGGATGGAGGAGAGCAATGGGGAGGGGTGAAGGAGAGATAGCTCAATAATAAATATATAAATAAAATAAAATATTCTAATCTCTTAGCATAAGTTTCAAAGTCCTTCAGAGTCTAGCTCCTACCCACATTCCCTACTCCATCTCACACTGCTTCTATTCCTGCCACCCAGAACCCAGGCACACCATATTTCTCACTCTTCCCTGAACAAATTAAGCTCTTTCATTCCTCCAAAATCTTCCTGTGCACAAGTGCCTTTGCCTGAAATGGTCTTTCTTATATTTTCATTAGGCAACTCTTTCAAGACCCAATTATCACAATTTTATGAAGACTTTTCTGATTCTTCAAGAAAAAAGGCAGCAGTTCATTTGTGATTTCACAACATTTTTTCATACATATATAATAGCCCTTTTCACATAGCTTTGTAGTTAATTATTCACATCTGTTTTCTCCACTAGACTGTGAAATACATAAGGGCAGGAACCATTGTCTCCTAGTGCCTGCTGAATAGTACATAATGGGTGTTTATGTTTTTTAGAAACATGTACTTTTGAACTGCACTATCTGATATTACTTTGGATACTCTTTTTATATAGAAGTTTAGTTTTACTAAGATAGTAGTCATGTGCAATAAGGTAAATAGAAAAATGAGGCATGTAATCATATAGGAAATTTTGTGACATATGGAGGTGGTGTGTTCCTGAAAGGCTTGTATAAATTTGATGTTTCAAATATAAATAGCCCAGAGGAATACTGTGTGCATGCATACACAAGCACTCATATTTGTAATTCTCTTTTTTCAATTCAGCATGTTTTTTGTTTGGAATGTAGCCTTGTAAATTAACAGCATTAATACACATTATACCGAGAAAAAGGTAGTTAATTCAACTTTATCATATACATATTAATTCTGTGTGTTTTGTCTAGATAGGCTCTATGCAAGCATATGTGACAAAGATCTGTACCTACATTTCAGATGTGGCCACTTGATGAATTCTGTTTCTGAAGATGCTTTTCATCAAATTTTAAATTTCTAGGTTCAGTCTTGTAATGGAGATTGAGAGATATGGAACATGAATGGTGGAAAGATGAAAGGGAAATTGGCAAGGTTTCATAAACACATGGAAAAAAGTGATCCAAAGAAATGTTGAAAGAAATAGTTATCACTGGATCTTTATCTACATAAATTTGTCCATGTTGGCTACAGAAAACATTGGAACATTTTAGCCAGTAGCCTGAAATGTGAGATTTATCTTTCTAGTCTCTGTTCTCTAGCTAGTACTTCTCAGTATGGTCCTTCCACAGCAGCAGCAGCATTACCCAAAAACTTGGTAGAAACTCAAATTTTCAGGTCCCACCAAAGACCTGATGAATCAGAAAATCTTGGAGTAGGGCTTGATAATCTGTGTTTTAACAACCATGCAGGTGATTCTGATATAAATTCATGTTTGAGGATTATTACTCTAGGTTTCTGGACTTCATGAATTCCTTAGATAATTACATATCTCCCATCCAATTTTCTCCCTCATGGGGCTGATGATGATATATTGTTTTCAGGTGATGATGATGATGTCCCAGCTACCTTTGTCCCTGTCTTTGTGATGTTTAAATTCCTAACCCAGGAACCCCAGGAATACCAAGATGGTTTTTCATTTTTTAATTCCTACTTGTCCCCCATTCTTAGAATACAGTAAAGCTTTATCTTGCTAGTTCTAGAAACCTAGAAAATACACAGTTAAATATTAGAAACCACACACACTGCTTTCTCGATGTGCAGAATGTGTGTGGGAGTAAATTCTACTTAAAAGTCCCATTAACCAATTTCTGGGACACCTAATGATATAATAAATCAAGTGTGAAGATAAATATCTACATAGTATTTTATTGTAACACTAGAGGCCAGGTACATGGGAATCATGCACTGGTGGGGGGGCGTGGCCTGCGGGGATCAGCCTGCAGTGGGAGCATCGCTCATGCTGGTCAGCTGAATGGCTGTGGACCCTCCCTCTGATCAGCTGCTCCCTGGTCCTGCATCTTCTGTGGAGCCAGAGCACTCACCTCTCCAGGGAACCCTGTCAGGGCTGGGCCCAGGGACAATAGCACTGAGAGGCTGCAGAGTAGGCCTTAGTCCTGCAGCGGCCATGAACCCACCTCCCAGCCTCTGGGGTCTGTTCTGCGAGCCTGGCAGCAGCAGCGCTACACAGCCTGCAGGCGACCAGAGGAGTTGGCAGGGAGCGAAGAGGAGGAGCCTGGGGTGAGGAGGCAACTTTGGAGCCTGGGTTCCTGCCTGTTGGCCCAGGGTTCGCAGCAGGAGCAGCTACTTATCCTGGTCAGCCAAGTGTCACTCCCACTGTGGTAGTGCACTGACCACCAGGGGGCAGCTCCTGCATTGAGCATCTGCCCCCTGGTGGTGAGTGTGCACCATAGCGACTGGTCGTTCTGCTGTTCAGTCGCTAGGGTTTTATTATATAGGATTGTTTTCCCTAGGAAAAAACTGGACAGCTCAAAATGTTCATCAATAAGGGGATGATTATATAAATTATGTTAAATTCATAGTATTGAATATTATGTATCTGTTAAAAGAATTTAGTAGCTCAGTGTGTATGGAAGGATAACCAAGATATAATGTAAGGTGAAAAAAGTAAAACCAAGGAGTAGAACAGTACTGTTTATATATTATTGACAGTATTACAGGTGTCCCCCAATTCAGCCCCCCTTTACCCCTCTCTTCCCAACCCCTGTCCCACCCCAGGCCTTCACCACACTACTGTCTGTGTACATTAGCTATAAGTTTTTTGGTTAATCACTTCCTGTCTCCTCACTCCTCTCCCCTCTGAGATATGTCAGTCTGTTCCATGCATCCATGCCTCTAGACATATTTTGTTTATCAGTTTATTATGTTCATTAGGTTCCAAATATAAGTGAGATCATGTGATATTTGTCTTTCTCTGACTGGCTTATTTCAGTCAGCATAATATTCTCCAGGTCAATCTGTGCTGTCACAAAGATTCTTGTGCAAGTACCAGGCTGTTTTGATTACAATGGCTTTGTAGTATAGTCTGAAATTCAATAGGTGATTGAATTTCAGACTATACTACAACTTTGTTCTTTCTCAAGATTACTGCAACTATTCGGGGTCTTTTTTGGTTCCATATATAATTGGACAGCTTATAACAAAGCATAAAATATAATGTGAATACAAAATAGATGGTAAAGAAGAAAAACAATTATCCTATACTAGAGGCCCGGTGCATGAAATTTGTGCAGGGGCAGGTCCCTCAGCCGGGCCTGCACCCTCTCTAATCCAAGACCACTCGGGGGATGTCTGACTGCCTCTTGTAATCTGGGACTGCTGGCTCCTAACTGCTTGCCTGCCTGCCTGCCTGATCACCCCTAACTGCTTCCCTGTCAGCCTGATTGATGCCTAACTGCTCCCCTGACAGCCTGATTGCCCCCAACTGCCCTCCCCTACCAGCCCAATCACCCCCAACTGCCCTCCCCTGACAGCCTGGTCACCTTTAACTGCCCTCTCCTGTAGGCCTGGTCACCCCCAACTGCCCTTCCCTGCATGCCTGCCCCCCCCCAATTGCCCTCTGATCGCCCCTAACCACCTCTGCCTGCCTGCCTTATCACCCCTAACTGCTCTCCTGCTGGCTTGATCGCCCCTAACCACCTCTGGCTTGCCCTGCACCTGGGACCCAGGATTCCCTCCTCTGGCTGGTCACAGGCACTTGGGACCTGGGCTTCCCGCCCTCTGGCCGGCCACATGCACCCAGGGCCTGGGCCAGCTTCGCCTGAGGTCAGCCGCAGCTGCAGGGGACCATAGGCGGGCGGCTTTGCCCAGGCCACAGCCACAGGCACTGGCGCCTGAGACTGCGGGGAGGGTGGTTTGTCCCTCTCCCAGGCCGCAGCTGCAGGTGCTGGTGCCCAGGGCCACGGGATGGGCGGCTTGTCCCTCTCCCAGGCTGCAGGCACAGGTGCAGCTGCTGGTGCCCAGGACTGTGGGGTGGGTGGCTTGTCCCTCTCCTGGGCCGTAGCCCCAACCGCTGGTGCCCGGGACCGTGGGGCGTGTGGCTTGTCCATCTCCTAGGCTGGGCTGCAGGCACAGGTTCAGCCACTGGTGCCCAGGACCGCAGGGCATGTGGCTTATCCCTCTCCCAGGCAGCAGGTGCAGGTGTAGCCTCTGGCACCTGGGACTGTGGAGTGGGCGGCTTGTCCTCTCATGGGCTACAGCCTGTCTGGTCCCCATTCCTCTCTTGCAAGCTCATTTGTGCTTGGCTGGTCCCCATTCCTCTCTTGGGAGCTCATTTGTGCCTGTCTGGTCCCCATTCCTCTTTTCCCAGTGTTGAGTGTCTGAGCTGGTACTGCTTTACAGTGTGAGGGTGTGATGACTATTTGCATATTAGCTCTTTATTATATAGGATAATAAAAGCCTAATATGCTAAGTGTCTGGTTGTCGAGTTGTCTGTTCAACCAATCAAAGCATAATATGCTAATGATATGCAAAGGCCACTCAACTGCTCGTGCACTGACCACCAGGGGGCAGACGCTCCAACCAGTAGGTTAGCTTGCTGCTGGGTTCAGGCAGCCCATAGGGACTGAGCGAGAAGGGCTGGACATGCCCTGAAGCACGAACTCATGCACTTTTTATATCCTCTAATGGGGATATAAAAAGATGAGGAATGAGGCTCAAATGCAAATTATAAAGATATCTTGCTGGGGCTGACTGGCAGAGCGATGGATGAACAGATTGCTTTAACATACATTTCTGTGAGTGGGCTAAGGCACTACTTGGCTATTGCCGCCAAGTGGCCCTGTTCACCTGCCTCCTTAGTTTTTTTATTGTTTATATAACAGCTTGAATTAAAATTAACCTCTAGATACAATCAGCAAAGTAAGCATCCTTGAGAAAGCACATGCTTCTACAAGGTCGGGTCTAAAAGACTAAATATAGAGATTCTAGCAAACACCCGGGGGATTGCACTTGTTTGGAAAAGTTAAGGTAGGGGCTGCCACCTTTGGCAAGGTCCCCTCAGAGCCCCCCAACTTTTCAGAGAATCCTACTTACAAACATTCCAACCAAGTCCTGTGCTTCCCCACAATATCTGCCCTTTCTCTTTGTAGAAAGCAACAATTTTTTTGTTAATTCTCACCGGAGGATGCATCCTCCCCCCCACCCCCCTCCCATTGAGTTTTAGAAAGAGTGGAAAGGAGGCAGGGAGACAGAGAAAGAAACATTGATGTGAGAGAGACACATGGATTGGTTGCCTTCCACATGCATCCCAACTGGGGGCGGAGATTGAGTCTGCAAATCAAGGTATGTGCCCATGACCAGAATCAAACCCTGGGCCCTTCAGTCCATGGGCCAACACTCCAACCTCTGAGCAAAACTGGTTAGGGCAGTAGAAAGCAAATTTAACTTTAAGCTTACTAGTTGCCAATTAAAAAGAGAAAAATAAAGGAAAAAACAGGGCAGTTACACAGTTTAAAAGACTATGGGGTTTATAGTAGGTCGTTATAATTATAAAGTGTGGACAAAATGAAAAATTGATTTAAAAAATTGAAATATCAATCTCCTGAAATATCAGGAAAGATTTAAGGAATTGGGGCTATTTATCCCAAAGAAGTGACTTGATAATTATTTTTAAATATTTTAGAGGACTTTTTATGAAAAACTCAAAGTAATTTTTTTTCTGTGTCCATAGAAACAATAAAAAATAAATAAAATTCATTTAATCTAGTAACAATCTGGGGAAAAATTACAACATACATTAAAAATAAGTGTTTGCAACCATAATATAAAAATAACTTTTACAAATTGGCAACAATATTTAAAAACAATTAAATAGAAAAATAGCCAAGGACTTAAACATGTAGGTTACAGAAGCAGAAATGCAAATGACCACAATACAAATGAAAAGATGTACAACATCACTACCAATCAGAAAAATATAAATTAAACCAGCACCATTTTTTCTCTCATCAGACAGGAAAACTTAGAAAAAAAACACAATAACTAGAAGTGTTGAAAAGAATATGGGAAGATATATATGTTTACAGTCTGAAACTGGGTAAAATGGTAAAACAACTTTGGAGTATTACTTGGGAGTATTTTATTAAAATGGGAAATGTGTATGCTCTGTAACTGATCAATTTTACTGATTTTTAGAATAATTAGTGTTATTCACTGTTATCAGTGCTCTCCTGGGCACACAGTTGGACAACACTCAGTAGCTGTCTTCAGGTTGTGTCTAGTTCTGGTAAATGAGTTGTTACATCTGTAACAAGTAGGAAACGCTGAAGAACCTGTCAGTGTTCATAATGGTGACTGCTCCAGCAGCTTGGATCTCTGAGTCCAATGAACAGAGAGCCCTCTGACCCTCAATGTAAATGTAGCCTATGCAAAACAGGATTTTTTATATCAATCACTTATCAATATAGAGAGACCTCAAAAATTTATTAAGTAAAAAAAGCAAGGAAATATTCATTGAGCATACTGGCTTGTATCGATCTCTGGGTCCACTGGTCTATATGTCTGTTCTTGTGCCAGTACCAGGCAGTTTTGAGAACAGTGGCTTTGTAGTATATCTTGATATCTGGTATTGTGATCCCTCCAACATTGCTATTCTTTCTCAAGATTGCTGCAGCTATTCGGGGTCTTTTTTATTCCAGATGAATTTTTGGAGAATTTGTTCTAGGTCTTTGAAGTATGTCGTTGGTATTTTAATGGGGATTGTGTTGAATTTATAGATTGCTTTGGGTAGTATAGACATTTTAATGATGTTGATTTTACCAATCCATGAACATGATATATTCTTGCATTTGTTCATGTCTTCCGCTATCTCTTTTTTTAGCATCCTGAAATTTTCTAAGTACAGGTCCTTTGTCTCCTTTTTCAAATTTATTCCGAGGTGTCTTAATTTTTTTTGTGGCAAGGGTAAATGGGATTGCTTTTTAAATTTCTCTTTCTGTGAGTTCATTATTGGTGAATAGAAAAGCCATAGACTTCTGGGTGTCAGTGGAACAGAACAGAGAACCCAGAGATCAACACAAGCCAGTATGCTCATTTAATATTTGACAAAGTAGGCAAGAGAATACAATGGAGACAAGACAGTCTCTTCAATAAATTGTGCTGGGAAAATTGGACAGATACATGCAAAATAATGAAACTAGACCACCAACTTATACCGTACACAAAAATAAACTCAAAATGGATAAAGGACTTAAACGTAAGATGGGAAACCATAAAAATCTAGAAGAAGCTATAGGCAACAAAATAGCAGACATTTGTCGTAGCAATATCTTTACTGATACAGCTCCTAGGGCAATGGAAACTAAAGAGAAAATAAACAAATGGGACTACGACAAAATAAAAGGTTCTGCTCAGCAAAAGAAACCATCAACAAAACAACAAGAAAGGCCACTGCATGGGAGAACATATTTGTCAATGTTATCTTGATAAGGGTTTAATATCCAACATTTACAAGGAACTCATACAAGTTAACAAAAGGAAGATAAACAATCCAATCAAAAATGGGCAAAGGACCTAAATAGACACTTTTTGAAAGAGGACATTCAGAAAGGCAAGAGATATATGAAAACATGCTCAAAGTCACTAATCATCCAAGAGATGCAATTCAAAACAATAATGAGGTACCATCTCAAACCTGTCAGAATGGCTATCATTAACAAATCAACAAATGACAAGTGCTAGAGAGGATGCGGAGAAAAAGGAACCCTCCTTCACTGTTGGTGGGAATGCAGACTGGTACAGCCACTGTGGAGAACAGTATGGAGTTTCCTCAAAAAACTAAAAATGGAACTCCCATTTGACTCAGTAATCTCACTTTTAGGAATATATACCTAGAAAATAGAAACACCAATCAGAAAGGATATATGCACCCCTATGTTCGTAGCAGTGAAATTTACAATAGCTAAGATTTGGAAACAGCCTAAATGCCCATCAGCAGATGAATGGATTAGAAAACTGTGGTACATCTACACAATGGAATACTATGTTGCTGTAAAAAAGAACGAATTCTTACCATTTGCAACAGCATGGATGGATCTGGAGAGCATTATGCTAAGTGAAATAAGCCAGTCAGTGAAAGATAAATATCACATGATCTCACTCATTTATGGATAATATAGAACCTGATGAACAATAAGATAGATACAGAGGCAGAGAAGCATTGAACAGACTGTCAAATTACAGCTGGAAGGCTGGGGAGTTTGGGGGGGGGTGTTAAGAAATCAACTGAAGAACTTGTATGCATGCATATAAGCATAACCAATGGACACAAGACACTGGGGGGGGGGTGAGGGCATGTGCCAGGGGGAAGGGGAGGCCAGGGGGAGGTCAGTGGGGAAAAAGAGAGACCTATGTACTACTATTTGTAATACCTTAAACAATAAAATTTTTAAAAAGGGAAAAAAGGCAACTAGAATAGCCATAGAAATCTTAAGAAGAACAAAATTGGAGGAATCATGTTACCTGAAATAAAACTATACTACAAGGCTATAGTAATCAACCAGCATGGTCCTGACATAAAAAGCAGACATAAAGATCAATGGAACAGAATAGAGAGCCCAGAAATAAATGCATGTCTTTATTTGACAAAGAAGACAAGAATATACCATGGAGTCAAGACAGTATCTTCAATAAATGATCTTGAGAAAAT
Source organism: Cnephaeus nilssonii (assembly GCF_951640355.1). NCBI lineage: Eukaryota > Metazoa > Chordata > Mammalia > Chiroptera > Vespertilionidae > Cnephaeus > Cnephaeus nilssonii. The sequence continues at coordinate 76,511,166 of NC_137071.1, forward strand.
TTTCCAAAAAAAAAAAAAAATTAAACTAGACCACCTTCTTACACCATACACAAGAATAAGCTAAAAATGGATCAATGACTTAAATGTTAGACTCAAAACCATAAAAATCCTAGGAAGAAACATAGTAAAATCTTGGACATTTCTTGTAGCAATATTTTCCTGATATATTTCCTTGAGCAAGGAAAACAAAACAAAAAATAAATAATAACTAAAATGTTTTTGCACAGCACAGGAAACCATCAACAAAACGAAAAGACAACCCACTGAATGGGAGAATATATTTACCAATGATACATTTGATAAGGGGTTAATATCCAAAATTTATAAACAACTCATAAATCTCAAGACCAAAAAACAAATATTTCAATTAAAAAATGGCAGAGGACCGAATAGTCACTTTTCAAAAGAGGACATACAGATGGTCAGTAGACATATGAAAAGGTGCTCAATCATCAGAGAAATGCAAATTAAAACCATAATGAGGTATTACCCCATGCTGTCAAATGCTATCATAAATAAATCAACAAGAACAAGAGTTGGTGAAGATGAGGAGCAAAGTGAATACTTGTGCAATGTTGGTAGGAACGCACATCGGTGCTGCCACTGCCGAAAGAAGTATGGAGTTACCTCAAAAAGTAAAAAATGGAACTTCCTTATGCTATAATTCCATTTCTGGGAATATATCTGAAGAAGCCCAAACACTAATTTGAAGGGATATAAGCACCCCTATGTTTATTGCATTGTTATTTACAATAGCCAAGATTTGGAAGACCAAGTACCCATCACTAGATGAGTGGATTTAAAAAAGCACTGGTGCACTTAAACAATGGAATACTACTTGTTTGTGAACTAGAAAGAAGTTTTACCTTTTGTGAAAGCATGGATGGACCTAGAGAATACTATGTTAAGTAAAATAAGCCAGTCAGAGAAAAACAAGTACCATATGAATTCACTTATATGTGGAATTTAATCAACAAATAAAATAGAAACCCAAAACACCAATCAGAAAAAATTCATGCACCTCTATGTTCATAGCAGCACAATTTATAATAACTAGGATCTGGAACAGCCCAAGTGCCATCAGTGGATGAGTGTATAAAAAAAGCTGTGGTACATTTATACCATACAATACTATGCAGCAGTAAAAAAGAAGGATCCCTTACCTTTTGAGATAACATTGAGAGACCTGGAGAGTATTATGCTAAGTGAAATAAGTCAGTCAGTTCACTCATATGTGGAATCTAAATGAACAAAATAAATTGATGGTCAAAATAGATACAGAGACATAGAAACATGGAACAGACTGATGAATCTCAGAGGGAAGGCTGGGGTGTTTGGGTGGGTGGGAAGAGAATAACCAAAGAACTTGTTTGCATATATGCATAACCCATAGACACAAATAATAGTATGGTGAAGACCTGGGGTGGGGAGAGAAGGTGGGCTAGTAGGGGTCAATGGGGAAAAAAAGGTATAACTTTCAACAACAAAGATAAATTTAAAAAACAAAAAACAAAATGGAAATAGACTCATAGATACAGAGAACAGATGGACAGCTGTCAGAGGGGGAAGAGTTTAGTGCTGGGTGAAAAAGATGAAGAGATTAATCAAGAAAAAACCCCTCATGGATAGATAATAGTATGGTGATTACCAGAGGAAAAGTGTGGTGGGGGAGGGAGGAAAGGGTAAAGGGAGGGATAAATAGAGATGGAAGGAGACTTGACTTTGGGTGGTGAACACACAATATAATATACAGATAATGTATTATAGAATTGTATACCTGAAACCTACATAATTTTATTAACCAATGTCACCTCAATAAATCCAATTTAAAAAAGGATAACACAATAACAATAAAAAGACACAAAATGACATAGATGATATAATTTATGTAAGTAATTTAAAACCACAAACGAATATTTTATTGTAGAGACCTCCTGAGAAGGCTCCTGAGCTGATTGTCATCTGAATCTAGTGGCATCAGTAGAGCCATGCCCTGGAAACATACCTTGCCAGAGGCAGGTGTGTTGTCAGCCTGACCTTTAGCTCAGGCACTAGGGGGTGGGTTTCATTATCCAAGTTCAGCCAGGTGCCAGGAATGGATGCAATTATCGGGGCCCAGCCAGAAGTGATAATTACAAGAAGCCACAAGAATGAAAAATTACCTCTTGATCTTTAACCATTATCCTATATAATAAAAGGCTAATATGCAAATTGTCCCTTCGATGGGGAGTTCGACCAGGAGTTCAACCTGGAGTTCGAACACGGGTTGGGGCCGGCCAGCCAACTGCCCGTGGCCCCTTCCCCCGGTTAGCCCCACCCTTGTTCCCTCCCCATCGGGTGTGGGCTGGCTGGCCAACCGCCTGCGGCCCCTCCCCGCTGCCAACCAGGTCCCATCTGCCTGGGCCAGCCAGACTCCACCTGTGCATGAATTCATGCACCAGGCCTCTAGTTTCACATAAATTCCTTTATCTTAAACTTTAGTAAAACTTCCTAGTGTCATATTGTATAAAATAAACACGCTGCACCTGCTCTGTGTCACTGTCTTTCCATCAGAGAGAAAAGCATCCCACCCAGCCTCAACTTTTCCCTTCTGTCTCTTTCTTTCATTTTCTCAATCCCCAGCCACCCCTACTCAGGATTCGTGGACTGCTCCCTAGCTGTGCTGGACATGGTAAAAGAAAGAATACTTATGTCTGGTACCTGGATCCAGGGACCTGAGTACAGGGGAACTCTCAAAAGTCAGGCAAGGGGGTCGCTCCGAGAGGTGTGCCTTGCAACAAATTAAAGAAGTAAGGTAAGGAGTGGATTGTTGTATTAGCTGGGTGTAAAACATGGGTAATTCGGGGTCTCAGGAAAAAGATCTCTACTCTCAAATGCTTAAAACTATGCTTAAAGCTTGAGGATGCTGTTAAGCATAGTCAGATTCTTGATTTCTTAAGTTTTGTTAATGAAACTTGCCCTTGGTTTCCTGAAGAGGGAACCGTCAACTTTCAAACCTGGTAAAAGTTTGGAAAGCACCTGCTTGACAGATATACAGCAAAAGGTCCAGAGAAGATTCCTATTCCTACATTCACACTATTGTCTTTAATTCATGATTGCCTTGATCCAGAGCAGAAGAGTTTAAGAATGTCTAAGCAGGGTGTGGCCATGGCTTTACAGCCTACAGTGGAGGGGTGTGAATCTCTAAATACCACTTCCCCCCTCTGTGCCTCCTCCTCCACTACCTCTGCCCCGTCACTCCTGCGACCACAGTCAAAAGCCCACCAGATAAAGACTTACCTCCTAAATATGATCGGGAGCTAGAGTTTGAGGAAGAGTGGGACAAGTGTAACCATGAGCAGGATGATTCAGATAATGAGGAAGATTTTGCTCACAGTTTTGCGAAAATGAGTCTCACCACCCAGCCTTTAGGGCCAGAAATGGAAGCCACAATAGTAACCTTAGATGTAATCTCTAAGGAAGAATGTAGTAGTTTAAATCCAAGCCTGCTCCTATAATAATTTTCTTAATTAACTTAAAGACTTTGGAGCATTGTTAGGTTAAATAATAAACATCTAAATATTTTAAAATAACATAAAATATTAAAACATTAATTGCTAGACAAGTTTTAATTGACCTGCTCTTAGTTTTTATTACAGAAGGTCTCTTGTACTTTGTTGAAGGTATATTTTCTTAAAAGTAAAAGTGCATTCAAAGTGTGTTCATAAATGTCAATCTAAGAAATGCTGTCTGTTTAATTTTTGGTAAATTATTGAAAAATTAAGGTTTCTAAGAATGAAGAATTCTAACACATTAAAAAAAAGTAAAGGTCTGTACAAATTGATGAAGGTAAAAAAATGGGACTACATCAAAATAAAAAGCTTCTGCACAGCAAAAGAAACCATCAACAAAACAAGAAGAAAGGCCACTGCATGGGAGAACATATTTGCCAATGTTATCTCTGATAAGGGTTTAATCTCCAACATTTACAAGGAACTCATAAAACTTAACAAAAGGAAGATAAACAGTCTAATAAAAAATGGGCAAAGGACCTAAATAGACACTTTTCTAAAGACATTCAGAAAGCCAAGAGACATATGAAAACATGTTCAAAGTCACTATTCCTCTGAGAGATGCAAATCAAAATAACATTGACATACCATCTCACACCTGTCAGAATGACTACCATGAACAAATCAACAAAGGACAAGTGTTGGAGAGAATTTGGAGAAAAGGAACCCTTCTTCACTGCTGGTGGGAATGCAGACTGGTGCAGCCACTGTGGAAAACATTATGGTGTTTTCTCAAAAAATTAAAAATGGAACTGCCATTAGATCCAGTAATCCCACTTCTAGGAATATATCCCAAGAAAATAGAAACACCAATCAGAAAGGATATATGCACCCCTATGTGCAGGGGCCTGATGCGGTGGGGGCCAGACATGGCAGAGATCTCCCTTTTCCGCATCCAGCATGAAAAGAGAGATGAACAAACTGGTTCTAAGTGGAGGTGGCCAGGGATTGAGAAATAATAGAAAGAAAGAGAGCAAGACACAGAAATAGATTTATAAAGCTGGGAGCTGGGTGGGACGCCATCCTCTCTGATGGAGAGGCAGGAAGACGATCACTTCTGACCTCTCCCAGCACATTTATTTATACCCCCAATACCAGGAAGTAACACCAGAACCTTAGGATCAAAGGAGCTTATTTGCATTCTTAAGTAGGCCAGAGCATTCCTGGAGGTTGCCTGGATTTACATATCTAGACCTGACCCTGCCAACACCTGTGCTAATATGAAGGCCAAGCTGATTACACTTTCTGCCATCTTGGGGAAATATGTATCCTAGACACAGCTCTGCCAGTCGTCTCGGACTCAGCTGACAATTTAAAGATATGCCCAATGTGCCTTCCCAGGCAGCCCTCTACACCTATGTTCATAGCAGCAAAATTTACAATAGCTAAGATTTGGAAACAGCCTAAATGCCCATCAGCAGATGAATGGATTAGAAAACTGGTACATCTACACAATGGAATACTATGATGCTATAAAAAAGAAGGAATTCTTACAATTTGCAACAACATGGATGGAACTGGAGAACATTATGCTAAGTGAAATAAGTAAGTCAGTGAAAGAAAAATACCTCATAATCTCACTAATTTATGGATAATAAAGAACCTTATAAACTGATGAACAAAAATAGATACAGAGGCAGAGAAGCATCAAACAGACTGTCAAACTACAGCGAGAACGCTGGGAGTGTTAGGGGGGAGGTAAGAGATCAATTGAAGGACTTGTCTGCATGCATATAAGCATAACCAATGGACACAAGACACTGGCGGGGGGGGGGGGGTGAGGGCATGTGCCGGGTGGTAGGGGAGGCAGGGGGAAGGTCAATAGGCAAAAAAAGGAGACACATGTACTACTATTTGTAATACTTTAAACAATAAAATTAAATTAAAAAAACAAATTGCTGAAGGTGTGACAGAAAGAATATTAGAGTAGAAATACTTAATGGAAGGACTGAGGCATGGTTATGCATTTTTTGAAGGACATAGAAAGAATAAGGTGACCAGATTTTAACATGGGTAAAGCGGGACACCATTGACCGGGGAGGGGATTCTTGATTAAAAATTTGGTCTATATGGAGCAACAAAAATTTTCATAGAACGCAAAAATAGTATTGTAATATATTTTTTTAAATTTCAACATTAATCTGTCTTCCCTAAACCAAGGACACTTAAAAGTCAGTGATTTACATTTTGCCTCCCTAAACAGAGGTTAAATAGCTTATGCCAACGTACTCAGAGAGACTGATAGCAAAAATCCAATTAGTGTCATTTGCTGTTCACACCCAAGGACAAATGAAGTTAGAAAATAAGCCTTATTTTAGTTAGTTCTTTTCTAGTACAATTTACAAATATAATAAATAAAAATTATGTATAGTATTATTTTATTCTTTGGCATATTTCTCATTTGAGTGAATTTTTTTTTAGTAGATTGCTGTCGTTGTTTAAAAGGTCATGAATTTGCCGTAACGTAAGTCGTAAGTGTCACTTTCAAGGCCTGCGCTAGACTTTTTGCCGCCACTATAAAATATAAATAATATGAGTACTGTCTGCTAAATTCAAGAAAATTTATGTACTTATGAAATAAATAAATAAATTACTTACCTAAATGATCTGAATAGCTGATTTGTAATGACATCACTTGTTGAACTAGCTTACTAGCACGCAGTACGATGTGTATCGTCTGAGAGACAGTTACAAAATGTTTTCGTCGTTGCCAATCCCAAAAAATGCCATTGTTCATTAAGTCTAAACAATGGTGGTCGAATTCTAACAACTGATCAACAATGTGAACTTTGATAAGCAGTTCTCGATAATCAGTTCTCAACAATTATTTGTTATTATTAAAGTTTAACATTATAAAATTAACAAAAATAATATAAAACTCATATCCTGGCTAAATAGCCACATGGCCACCGAAAACCGTATATTCCCTTCCTGTTCTCCCGCCGTTCCCTAGCTTGTCGTGCATTCTTTCCAAAAATCGGGACTTTTTTAAAACGTCAGGGGACGCAGGACAAATTGTTAAAAATCGGGACTGTCCCACCAAAAGCGGGATGTCTGGTCACCTTAAGAAAGAAGATTTGAAGGCTAATCTGAAAGTGTGAAATGTGTGAAGGTTGTGTCTGTGATAAGAAGGAAAAAAGAAATGTTAAAAGGAAATTGATTAAATGATACAGGCCAGTAAGCCAGGACAAGCAGAACTGGAGAAGAGATATATAAACAGCAGTTTTCAACCATCTAGAAAACTCTGTCTTCCCTAAACCAAGGACACTTAAAAGTCAGTGATTTACATTTTGCCTCCCTAAACAGAGGTTAAATAGCTTATGCCAATGTACTCAGAGAGACTGATAGCAAAAATCCAATTAGTGTCATTTGCTGTTCACACCCAAGGACAAATGAAGTTAGAAAATAAGCCTTATTTTAGTTAGTTCTTTTCTAGTAAAATAATTGTTATATTAATCAGGTATTTAATAAAAAGACTACCTTTTAATCATAGAAACTGGAGTTTGCTGGCCTATGTTCCTGTTTGGTACACTTTAACATATAATCTTTTAGTAAAATCAAGTTTGACAATCCTTCAAGGGTTTGAATTTTAAGAAATTTTTTCTTAATCTGGAATTGACTTTGATCATCCCAATAGACTCTAAAAGGCCTTGAATGTTTGTTTTCTCTCCCATAAAGGAAAGCATATAATTAACCACCGCCTAGTGGCTTTTCCAGTCATGGGATGGCCCCTAGAAATAAAAACAGACAATGAACCTGCCTATACTAGCTCCTCCTTTCAGCAGTTTTGAAAGCAATACCAAATAATACATAAAACAAGAATTCCATATAATCCCCAGAGACAGGCAATTGTAGAAAGAGCTAATCGAACCTTAAAGACTCAGCTACAAAAACAGAAAGGGGAAGAGGGGTATTATTCTACTCCACAGAATCAGTTAAATCATGCTCTTTACACTTTACATTTTTAAAATTGTGACCATGAGTGTCACACACCAGCCGAGAGGCATCAAGCTCCTGGTGCCATAGCATCTGATGGTATGATGGAAGGATTTACAAACAAGGCAGTGGAGAGGGCCAGATCCAGTAATGATGTGGGGAAAAGGGCACATTTGTATCTTTCCAGAAGGTGCTTCTAACGAACCCCATCTGGGTGCCAGAGCGAGTGGTGCATCACGACCATGGACCTGGGAGAATAGCTCATCCCGCCTTCAAGAAGCTGAAGATCACACCTCCCGTGATGATGCTAACTCATCCACCAACCCCGTAGAAGGAGAAAAGCAGAAGACAGGTTACCAAGGCCACCCTAGAAGCTAGTGTCCCCCCATGGGGTCAACTGAAGAAGCTGACCATCGATGCTTGGCAAGTGGTGAAAGAAAAGGGGGTTCAGGTTTTTGTTGCTATGATGGTACTTGTCAGCTGCCAGGTAAAGTATGGCTGCAGCAGAAACTTACTGGACATATGTCCCAGACTCCCCTGTGGTCAACCCAGCCACCTGGACCAGGGAATCAGTGCCAGTGTTTACTAACAACACCAAAATGGTTAGGGGTAGCTCCAACAAGCACCTAACTCCTTCTTCCCAAGGTGATTATACTTATAATGGTTTTAGTGGGGAGCTCCCTATTTGTTTATCTAAAAAGGGGACTTCAGGATGTTTACAGCTTGGCCAAGAAAATAAGACGTCCTATGGAGGCACAGATGTTGCTAATGTCGCAGACCCCCAGGACATAGGAAAATATATTCAGACAGTTACTAAACTAGGATTTCCTAAGGCCACCTGATGGCTGTCTGATAAGCATCCCCCACTCCCTTACTGTCCTAATAGCACCACTACTGAGCTGGGAGCATTTCCTCAATGGAAAGATTGTACCAACCCTGTACCAGTGAGACATAATGTTTCTGGCTCTGACTTGTATGTATTGGATTGGTCTCATGGGCTTGATACTAAATAGCCCCATCACAAGCCTATGTCACCAGGAGGGTTTGTAGGTAATGCCCTGACCACCAAAACAGGAAATTTATAGAAAGATCTTTGGCGTTTAGCCGCTGCCCTTGACTTTCTTAATTTTACTGGCTCTTCCTTAGCTGATATTAAAAGAGCATGTTCATTAAGCCCTTGCTATGGCTTACAAGCCTGTGTCCAGCCTCCATATGTATTGGTGACTGGAAATGTGAACATCACCAGATTGGATACCCATTATGCTGTCCAATGCCATCACTGTAACCTTACCAGCTATGTTTCCAGGCATAACCTGAATGAAGATATATTAATTTTAAATCAGCCTTCTTTTATGATGCTTCCTATTAACATAACAGGAAAATGGTATCAAAATGTGGGCCTCCAGGCACTGCAGGATTTTCACAATCAACTGCCCCAGGAAAAGTGTGCTTTGGGACTTACTATTTTTGGTATTGTTACCCTAGTTACTGTTATCACATCTGCTGTGACTGCTTCTCTTGCATTGACCCAAAGCATCCAGAATGCAAAGTTCGTTAATGAATTGGCTCAGAACACCTCAACTACATCTCATGATCAAGAAGATATAGACAAAAAAGCTAGAAATGAAGCTAAATGCTTTGGAAGCTGTAGTAATAGGACTAGGCAATCAATTAGAAAGTGTCAAGATTAGACAGCAGCTGCAATGCCATGCTGCTTTTACATATATTTGTGTGACTTCAGTCTGCTATAACAGTTCTCTATGGGATTGGAGTAAAATCAAGATGCACCTACAGGGAATATGGCATCATAATAATATCAGCATAGACCTAGTGCAGCTACACAAACATGTGCAAGCCATTCAGAATAGTCATGATGAAATTATATCTTCAGCAAAACTGGCAAAAAGAATTGCTGGATGATTTAAAAGGATTTAATCTGTGGAAAATGTTAAAACACACCACCTGGGACCTAATAGGATTCCTTTGTGTACCACTAATTTTATCATGCTTTCTTTCAGTCAGCAGCAAGCTCCTGTGATCTCAAGTCCAAAGGCTCCAATTAGCTACATTTAAAATATTAAAAAGGGGGAGATGTATAGAGTGTCTGGGAAAGGTCCCTGAGCTGATTGTCATCTGAATCCAGTGGAATCGGCAGAGCGATGCCGTGGAAACATACCTTGCCAGAGGCAGGTGTGTTGTCAGGCTGACCTTTAGCTCAGGCACCAGGGGGTGGGTTTCATTATCTAAGTTCAGCCAGGTGCCAGGAATTGATGCAATTATCCAGTCCCAGCCAGAAGTGACGATTACAAGAAGCCACAAGAATGAAGAATTACAGCTTGATCTTTAACCATGATTTCACATAATTTCCTTTATCTTAAAATTTAGTAAAACTTCCTGGTATCATATTGTATAAAATAAATGCACTGCGCCAGCTCTGTGTCACTGTCTCTCCATCGGAGAGAACAGCATCTCACAAGGTCCTAGCTTTTCCCTTCTGTCTCTGTGTCTGTCTCTTTCTTTTTTTTTTTTCTCAATCCCCAGCCGCCCCTACTAAGGATTTGTGGACCACTCTCTAGCCGTACTGGATGCAGTAAAAGAGAGAATACATATATTATATATCTTTTATAGCTATACTTATGCATTGCCAAGGCTCAGAAAAGCATGAAGAGGACTATGTACATAACATGTCTATTCAAAATGGTGGTTACATAGAGACCTGGACTGATTAACTCAGATTTGGAAATGGCAGTAAAAGGAGATTTAGCCTACTCTAAAATGTTTTAATTTTAAAAGAAGAGTATATTAAATTTAAATAAAAATTATTTAAAATGTTAAAATAATATAAAACACAGATTTTTATTGTCCATAAGGGAAGAACTTGTCACTGTTCGTTTTAGAACATTAATGGAATGTAAATTCAATGGAGAATAAATTCACCCTATATATTCTTGAGTAAGTGCCCATATCCTATGACTCAGCATTCTAGGGCACATATCATTCATTGTGTATACTAGTATGTTTATTGCAGCACTGTTTGTAATAACAAAAGATTGAAAAAAAAAACCTTACATCTTTTATTAGAGGATTGGTTAAATTAGTTGCTGTGCCTTGATACAATGGAATGTCTCACAGTAGTTTAAAAGAATGAGGTGGATCTATATTACTGACATGGAAAGATGTCCAAGATAGATTATTAAGTGAAATAAACAAGGTAGAGAATATTGTTCATAGTATATTCCATATATAGAAAGAAATACACAAAATAAATATATCTATAGTTCTCTCCAAGCCAACAAACATAGGGGCAGCATGATAACCTCATTGGACAAATTGTTAATCTTGTACAAGACAAGGACATGACAAATGGCTGCAGCATGCCTATGAGTTGGGAAAAAAAGCCTATCCTACCAAGAAACATCAAACAAGTTTATACTTTATCTTGGAACATTTGCAAGTATAATGATAGTTTTGCAAGTTTTTCAAGGATGCCTATGTAGAACCAAACAATCCATGTCTGAGTAAGCAATGATAACAGGGGAGACAAGATAAAAGTTTTGGCAATGAAGACAACTGGGTAATGGTAAGAGTCGACCTACATATCATCTGGAGATGCTGGAGGAGCCACTGAGCCTGAGTAGGAAGAAGATCCCAAGAGTATAGGTTCTATACTAGAGAAAACAATACAGGAGAAACTGGACCAGTGTTTCTAAAAGTCTGGTCCTTTGAATGTGTAATTTGTGTGTAGATAGTGTATACTACTGAGGTAGAACATCAGACTTCATATTCCTTTATAACTGATGCTTATAAACACCCAGATCTACTCTGACATTCTATCCAGTTCTCTTCTGGTCTTGGATGCCTCCACCATCACAATGAGGAAGTGAATACCCAGTTAGACTATGTGCAATATAAAGTCAGATTGTGGCCTCTCTGTAAGTGTAAGTGTGCATACTAAGATAAGCATCTACAAGTACCTAGAGTTACTACTAGTTGAACATAGATGGTTGCTAATCACTAAAAATGTCTCATATAAATGGAAATAAAAAGAAAAAGAAGCTTCAATCAGGTTTTCATATGTTCATTTTGTAAGTTTTTCTTGTGCTATTACCATTATTATGCTGTGATTCTTTGTATGCAGTTTCAGCCCTCAGGGAGCTATTTTTCCTTCATCAGGCACTTTGCTCACAATTAGATTACATTGCTATTATATTTAGGCCAGTAAGTGTCTTGATTCATGATTAAATCTACAAGGCACATGTTTTCTCTTCAAGTTGAATCACAATATCCTCAATATTTTTTTATGATAAAAAATATAAGCTTTAGCTAAAACAGTTGAATTTAAATATTGATAACAATATAGATAGTTCTCACAAAATAGTATTACAAAAGTGTGATACTTGGACCATTTGTGGCAGAAATAACTGAATGCTTGTTAAGAACTTCAGTTCTCCGGCCCCTACCACAGCTCTTTCAAATCAATCTCTGTGGAGGTGGGGCCCAGGAATCTGTCATTTTAATCAGTTTCCCCAGTTGTTTCCAGCACACTCATATAAGTTGACGAACCATCAGCCTGTGTGATGATGGTGGCAGCAGAATTATGGAGAATAGTTAGTGAGAAAAATATTTTTTCTAAAAAACTGAAAAATTAAAAATTGATTTAATGTGTGCAGCAAGGGGTGAGATGAGGTGAACATTACCCTAAGTTGACTTACTTGCGATATAACAAAAATTATCAAATTTCCCAATTCTGACAGGAAAACTTAGACTGCAGGAAGCCACAAAGAATAAATGTGTGCTCATGCTGATGGTGACACCAATAGACATATGCTAGATATCTTTTCAGTAAAGTAAATTCATTAAAGTTACAACTAAATGTGTGATTTAATTTTTGTATCTTTGCAAGTCTTCCTATGAATAATTCACAGATCAGAAAAAAAATAACAACAATCCTTTGTCAGGCCATGCATGTGTGTCCTGATTTTTGGTGCAGTAAATATGGCTGCCTTGGTTATACAGGACTGAACCCAGGGATTAAGCTCAATGTAGACAAGTAGATTTATGTATCATCCACAGAGATGATAATTGAATCCAAGAGACAGATGGCATTGACCCTGGTACACTGACCCCACCACATTCAGAACTCTGAAACTTGGCAGTTTCATAATTTCAACAGAAGTGAAAGCTATGGGCAATCAGCTTGCAGTGGCTAATCTCTCTTGATAGAACTTTTAGCTTGGTTGGATTAATAATTCAGTCAAGGGAGAGGTACCTCCATCTCTCTTGTCAACATCTTTTAGAATAACTCTGTTTTCTCCTCTTTCCATAGGGAAAAGTTCTATAAATCCCTTTGATTTGGTGGATCTCTAACAGTTTCTCCAAGAACAGACAGGGCCTTGTTTGTATAGTAATTTTTAAAAACCCAAATGGGAATCTTAAAGTCAGTGGAAAATGCTTTGATGTGGAAGTATAGAAACATATACTGTAGAAGAAACCAAATATATTAAATCCAAACCAGATGAAGACTAATATTCCTGAGGCCCAGATTGTAGAATGTTTTTAGTATTATGTAGTGTCAACATCAACAGAGAAGTAGAAGTGATAACTAAAAACTATCCTCTGATGTGGCACTGAGGTTTTCAGTGATCTTAACAGGCCAAGCTGAGGGTAGTAAAATCCAAAGATTTTTATTACATAGTATTAGCAACTCACTCTGGAAATTTGGTGATGAAAAAATATAAAGAGGAGTAAAGTTTATTAATGCCTACTACATACTTGCCACTTCATATTTGTTATTTCATTTCTCCCTCACTATGAAGGTATAGAAACTATGGCACAGAGAAGTTAAGTAACTAATGCAAGTTTAAAACAGCTTACAAGTGATAGAATCTAGATTTGAACCTAGTTTGTCTTATTCCGAATGGAACATGCATTCTACCACAAGAGTCTAGCCCACATGACATTTAACAGAATTTTGTGACCCATTGGCCTTATATGCTTTATTTAGTTCCCTATTTTGGGAACTGGAATTATCACCAATGTTGAGGTAGCAGTTGTGGAGAGTTTGTATGTCGTAGTTTGGAGGAGAGGACAGAAGCCTTATATTTAATAAGTATTAACTAAGTTAAGCCTTACAAAAATCCTATGAAGTATTGTAAGTGCTATTATCATTTTGCAGTTGAGGAAAAATGAAGTATGGGACATGGAAGTAACTTAATCATGGTCATCCAACTGGTCCACAGCCTTATTCAGACCATGTCTGTTTGACTTTAAAGTTTTTCTGTTTGCACTATCCCATGTGCCTCAGGGAAATGAAAAAGTCAAGTGTTGTGTTTTCATACTGAAGAAGCGGAACCAGAAGAAAAGGCTGAGAATTAAAGATTACTTGTTTCATTTCAAAATGGCATCCCTCTTGTGGCCCTGAATTCACTTTATCTCTGTCTATCTCTTGATCTTTACTGTATTATTAAAGTGCATGTTATTGTTCCTATTTGTTATTGTTCCTATTTGAAACTTGTCATGACTGTGGTTCTCACTTTAAACCTAATAATCCCATAGCATTCATTCATTACATCCCTAAAGCCATCTTTTGTTCTTTATCTTCTCTATTATTCCAATCCATTATGTAGGACTGCTTCAAATCCCTCCCAAACCTTAGAACCCATTTTTCTTGCCCCTGAAGTTCATTTTACCAGAGTGGAATTCTGGATTTCTTCTGCAAACATAGATTTCTCTATTGACTCTTCATGAAGGTTTTATCAACTCAATGGAAGTTCTTTCAACTCAGTGTAATTGAGGAAGTGTGCCAGTGGCATACTCAGAACTTCACCATAGAACATGTACCATGAAGTATCAAACCTGAATCAGTACCCTAGTTCTCAGCAGTCCAACCCTCCCCACACTATATTCTTCAGAGGAAAAGTGTGAGACCCAGAGACTTTTCCTTAAACTGCATATATCTCAAGGTTCATTCATATACTAATCATAACTATATAGGCTAGACCCACTTCTCTTCTAGCCACCCTTTTATCACCTTCTCTTTTGGGGTATCTAGCAATTAGATGACCTTTTTACTCTCAACTTCCCCCTTTGCCATTTTCTCAGCAGCATTTGTTTAGCCATCTCTTAATTGACATTTATTGTTTATAACCTGTCAGATGCTAGAGATAGCAAAGTCATTGTTCTTCTAAACTTTGTTAATGTTTGACTTCATGCCACATAACACTCACCAACAATAATAGAACTTCATTCAGCCCAGCTCTATTTCAAACCACAATCTTACAAGCTCTCTGATTTCACTAGGACACTTAGTTGCTCTGACTCCATTCACTTCATTCAGATTATTGATTTTCTTCATATCTTGTTGGGCTCCCTCCTCAACCTGACTGCCATTCCTTATTCCTGTATCTTCTATCTTCTATAGATCTTGAGTTCTTGTAACCTCAATTTCTCATTTAACTCACTAAGTCTTACTCAAGGATCTTCTGTAACAACCTCTACCTAACTACTATACCCTTATCTATTCAACTAATTTTCTGTTTGTGACCTTTTACCACCTTGCCTGCTATGATAATATTTCTCTGCTTATGGGTCTGCTTTTGCCTGTTGACCAACTCTTCTAGGGTTTTTATCCCTAAGTTTGATACCTATCTAACATTGATCTATTTCTCCAAATGGGCAGGTATGCCAGCTATCCACCCCATAATGAATCTTATTAAGCATTCAGACAATACCCTGTGCCAACTCTACCACTTCCCTGATATATTTTTCTATTGTTTCCTACAACACCTTCAAAAGAAGAAAAAATGAAAGTGCTTAACGTATTCTGCTTTAATATTGGCAATTTAATGAAAGAAAATGATATTTTAAAACAAAGGTGCTAAGTGCTATTCTTATCATTGCTCTATGTTCCATGTAGTATATAAATAAAGAAAGAAAATATTTTACTTGTGGCCGACAGCAGCTGCCCTCTCACTCCAACAAGAATTGTTTGAGTTGTCTTGTACCCATGGTGTGGGGAAGTGGGTTTACGATATCTAAATCCAGCCTACCACCAGGAATGCTCAGGACCTACTCAAGAAGGCAAATAATCCCTTCCACCAATATTTACAGGGTAAAATAAGATTGTTGTTAGAGTAATAAATTTGACAGTAAAATAGTAGTCAAGTTTTCAGGCAAATTTAAATTGGCTAGTTGAAACAAGCGAATATTCTAGAAAAATTAATTGTACTGGACAAAAAGGTGTTCCTAAAGTGTTAACTAAAATTTTTATTGGTACTTCATCTCATGATAAAATTGTGCACCATGTAATGAACCTAAAACAGTAATATTATAGTGCAAAAAATTAAAATTTCAAAGCCATCGAGACTACATTATAAAATTTTCAAAAGCCTCCTAACATTAAATCAAAAAAGGAGGGGATAGTAGAGGAATATAATGTAAGGAAAAATATCCTGTAAGTAAATTACATCTAGAAAATTAATACTTTAGAAAATTAATTGTAAGGCTAAAAGCAAGACACCCATGAAAAACACACAAGGTGACAAAACAAGCCAGAGGAAAATCATTTGGGCAAAAAATGTAAAAGGATCCCGAGTCAAATTTATAGAAAATATTCCTTTATTAACTTTTGGTCGAGAATATGTTTGTATATTTTCAGAAAACAACTCTGAGACCATGTGGATTCCAGCAACAGAGAGGAATCGACAGGACTACTACAGCCATGAAGACAGAAGAGAAGCAGTCCAGAGATGGAAGACGCTGATGTGGCCTTCCCATACTAGCAGTTAGCAGCTGTGCATCACTGCAGGTTGCCCAGGACCAAACCAGACAGAGTCGGACCTGCATTACCACCATTTGTCCACCATCCAGAACTGAAATGTCAGTGCTGACATGTACACATAAGGAACTGTTGGACATTGAAATTGGGTCTCAAAAGAACTGTTGGCCCAGAAAGAAACTCACTACACACTGATTCATTTGCCTGTCACCATAACCATTATTGCTTGTCTCATTTTCGGTTCTTATAAGTGTATTTCTAATAGCACATGATCTCACTCATCTAGCGGAAATAATGAACAACATAGACTGATGAACAAGAACAGACCCAGAAACAAGGAGGCATGGATCAGACTGTCAGGCCTCAGGGGGAGGGTAGGGAAGGGTGGGGATAAAGGGGAGAGATCAACCAAAGGACTTGTGTGCAAGCATATGAGCCTAACCAGCGGTTAAGGACAACAGGGGGGTGGGGGCATGTGTGGGGAGGGGTGTGGGATGGGAATGGGGGGATGAGGACAAATATGTGATACCTTAATCAATAAAGAAATTAAAAAAATATTTTACTTGTAAAATGTGTGTGAGTTGGTAGGTCATTTGTATTGGTTTGAGACAGTCAGATGAAGGGCATGGATAGCAATGAAGTATATGTAAAACTGTTGATAAAACCTTTTACCCCTACTATGAAATACAAGACACATGAATTTTAAGCATTAATATTAAAATTTCAATATGCTGTTGCTTAATCATAGGAATTAATGACTTTAATAAAAGCAGATTATCTTTCCAAAATCAAACAAATGAAAGGCCTTAGTCATGAAAATGGAGACCGTTTCTTATTTATGAATGTATTAATTGTCTTTCAGTGTTGGTTAGCTACATCAAAATCTTCATCTTTTGTCATTCTTACTAAGGAAGGGAGAATTACCTTTCCTAGCTGTCCCTTCCCCACACACACCTAAATGCTTCAGCCAAATTGAACCAATCCTCCATTATTTCCTAAATATATGCTTTAATAGAGGTGGATCTTTGGAGAATTTTAGAGCTTTAGACATCACAAATAAATACCCAAGCTATAGAACAATGAGGTAGTTCTCTTCTATGAAAAATTGGCTTTGTCACTCTAAGAAAGGTTCCCTAGACCTTCCTAACATCCAGATTATAATACCATATTCCCCACTTATATAAAATTTCTGAATTTATCACTGCCTTTAACAATGCTAGTCTCTATGCATACACAAACACCCACCACCCCTATCACTGTTAGACAAATTTCTCTTTCTTTAAGAATCACTGCAATAGCTTTCTCAGAAAAGTATTTTCTGTACCTGGACTCTAAACAGTGGATTTTTCTTTTATGATCTTACAATTGTTTGCTAAATCTGTAGCATTTCTCAATTTATATTCCAAAGATTTACTTACATGAATTTCCCTCACAATGGATTGTCAGATCCCACATGCAATAATGATGTGTTTTATATCCTCAGCTCCTAATGAATGCATGAAATAGATATTTAGTTTGTTATTTAACACATGAATACAGTATATTATAAATCAGTAGTTGCAAAATCTATTAATAAGCATGTCATCCTCAGTATAAATCATTTTTATTAAGTGCCCACTGCAATAATGTTGTATAGAATACGTTATGAACTAATCAGGCATGAAGTATTAATATGATCTAGACATTTAAAACCTCATAAATGCTGATTATACTCATTCAGAAATTGAGACAATCTAGATGGACCAACCTCAAAATTATCTTGGTTAGAAATTCTTCATTTTTACAAAATAATGGTAATTATATTCAAGGACCCTAGAACAATTTTTAAGTGTTTTATATAAAATAATTGATATCATAATTAACAGTCATTCTTGTCTATTTTCATTAAAGCAGATTTCTTTAAGGAGTTCTTTTAGGATACAGTTTTTGTTAGTCTACATTGAATTACAAAAGGTACTTGAGGGTAATGGCACTGGGGAAAGAACTGAAAGTTGAAAA
The DNA here is from genome assembly GCF_951640355.1 of Cnephaeus nilssonii. Lineage (NCBI taxonomy): Eukaryota > Metazoa > Chordata > Mammalia > Chiroptera > Vespertilionidae > Cnephaeus > Cnephaeus nilssonii. The sequence continues at coordinate 76,529,427 of NC_137071.1, forward strand.
AGAGTATAGAATTGAACTTAGAGCACAGCTCACTCAGAAGGGGCATAAACCCAGAGCAAGTTTCATTTAGACCAAAAAATCTACTGAAATCTTCAATTTAAGCTCTTGGTTGATGCTTAACTGCTCCCCTGCCAGCCTGTTTGCCCCCAACTTCCCTCCTCTGCCAGTCTGGTCACCCCTAACTGCCCTCTCCTGCAGGGTTGATCACCTCCAACTGCCCTCCCTTGCAAGCCTGGTCCCTCACAACTGCCCTCTCCTGCTGGCCATCTTGTGGTGGCCATCTTGTGTCCACATGGGGGCAGGATCTTTGACCACATGGGGGCAGCTATATTGTGTGTTGCAGTGATGATCAATCTGTATATTACTCTTTTATTAGATAGGATAGAGGCCTGGTGCACGGGTGGGGGCCAGCTGGTTTGCCCTGAAGGGTGTCACAGATAAGGGTGGGGGTTCCCTTGGGGTGTGGGGCGGCCTGAGCGAGGGGCCTGTGGTGGTTTGCAGGCCGTCCACGCCCCCTGGCAACCCAAGCAGAGGCCCTGGTATCTGGAATTTATTTTCCTTCTACAATTGAAACTTTGTAGCCTGGAGCGGAGCCAAGCCTGGGGCTCTGGCAGCCATTTCTGTGGCAGTTAATTCACCTTCTACAATTGAAACTTTGTAGCCTTAAGCGGGTGAGCCCTGCCAGGGTGTGTGGAAAGCTTTGCTTCCCCTGTTGCCGCCGGCAACCCTGGCCTGCTCTCTCAAGCTCCATTCTGCTGCCATTTGTTTGAATTTGTTTACCTTCTATAATTGAAACTTTGTAGCTTGAGTGGAGGCTTAGGCCTGCAACGGCTATGGAAAGCTTGGCTTCCTCTGTTACCTGGGAAACCTTGCTCTCTGTGGCTGTAGCCATCTTGGATTGGGGTTAATTTGCATACTTGCCCTGATTGGCTGGTGGGCATGGCTTGGCTGGTGGGCGTGGCTTATGTAGCAGAGTGATGGTTAATTTGCATATTACCATTTTATTAGAGAGGATTCTCTGTCACATTTTCCCTCATCTAAATTTATTCTCAAAAAAGTATCTGAATTTTAAAGAATATTACTTATACCTTGGCCCCATATACCCAAATTTAATTTTATTAGAGACCACAACCATAAAGTAGAAAATAAAGTTTTGGTTGTATTTTCAAACAGATGATGTGGAAACACCTGGGTCATGTGGAATTCCTTAGAGCTGTGAAATTACTCCATTGTAACTCTTGCGCTCTAGTTCAAATGTGACTTTTACTAGCCTTGCACTAGATGAAGGTCACAGACATCATCGGGATATTGGGTTCACCTCCTTGTGATGGTATACATTTTTCTCACTCTGACAAATAGTTCTGTCAAAGTTTAAAGAATTAGTCTTTATTATGAAGTGGATAAATGTATCTTGCTGAAACCATATAGGCTTTCAGGGCCTTTCCAGAAACAAAGTAAACCATCCTTTTTTTTTTAAATAACATTTGATAAATATGGGCAAGCATCTGAAAACACACTTTCCCACCCCCCAACCCCTGCCAGAAGAAGGTCTTCTGAATATGTCTCTTGCCTTAGCTAACCTTAAAATTCTAGTGTGGATATTGTATTATTAAATACTAGAGGCCCTGTGCATGAAATTTGTGCACGGGGGTCCCTCAGCACAACCTGCACCCTCTACAATCCAGGAGCTCTCAGGGGATGTCCTACTGATGGCTTAGGCCCACTCCCCGTGGTTCTCTGCTCTCTGCGGGCCTGGAGGTTTTGCTGCAGCCATGGAGATGAAGCCCCCATGCCCTGCTCTCTGCTTTCTGTCAGCCTCCCCATGCGCCATGCGAAGGAAGCCCCAATGCCCTGCAGTGTGTTCTGTATGCCAGGCCTGGGGGCTTTGAGGACACCGACACACTAAGGAAGCCACCATGCCCTGCTGTCCGGGCTCTGTTTGCAGAGCCTGGGGCTTCCTGGCTGCCGCGGAAGCTGCCATGCCCTGCTGTCCCGGCCCAGATCTGTTTGCAGGGCTTGGGGCTACCCCACTGCCGAGGAAGCCTCCATGCCCTGCTGTCTTGGCTCTGTTTGCAGGGTCTGGGACTTCCCCGCTGCTGCGGAAGCCTCCATGCCCTGCTGTCCCAGCCCGGCTCTGTTTGCAGGGCCTGGGGCTTCCCTGCTGCCAAGGAAGCCGCCATGCCCTGCTATCCAGGCTCTGACTGCCGTGTCTGGGGGCGGATCATAAACCTCTCTGGAGGTGGATCCAGCTTCACTGCTCCTGCTGACAGGCTGGGCACTCCAGCAGCGCAGCTGAGTGGACTGGGCGCCGCCATCTTGTGGCTATGGGGGCCGCCATTTTGTCATAGAGTGATGGTTAATTTGCATATTACTCTATTATTAGATAGGATGAGTTACTGCACTGTTAATGTGTGAGGCACCCTTCTGACACTGTTGCAGTTTAATGTTATTATAAATTTGTTTAAATAATGACTGGTTTAATGGTTGTGTAATCTCTCTGGAAACATAGAACAGAGTACAGAGCCAGAAATCTATTTGGTTAGAGTTGACATCAAGTCTGTTCTTCCTGTGAGAGGAAACCAGATGTTAATTTGCAGTCAAATTGTATGTAGACATGTGGTCATTGGAGGGAGCAGAGGAGGTGCTAAGGAGAGAGGAATCTAAAATAGAATCGGGTATTAATGGAACACCAACAGTTCAGGTTAATGAGATTCTAGTCTCAGCTTTAATGTGTTAACTTTGTCCATCAATGTCCCTATCTGTAAAATGGAAAAATTTTATTTCCTTGCCTATTTGAAGGGGCTGGCTGAGGATTAATGGATATTTAGAGTGCCTTAAAGGCGCTATTGATTGATATTTAACAATTAACTGTCATTGTAAAGGCAAACCACAGAATTAGGGAATTATTTACAATTCATATATTCCACAGAGGACACTTTCAGAATATGTAAAGAACACCTACAAATCAATTTTAAAGCACAGTTTGCCCAATAGAAAAATTGATAGCAGATTTGAATAGGTACTTCTCCAAAGAGGATATCTAAACAGCCAATAAATATACAAAAGATGTTCAATCTCATTAGTCATCAGGGAAATGCAAATTAAAACCACAACTACATACAACCACAAAACCCAGAATGGCTAAAATGAGATGAACAAAAATAGTTACAGAGACAGAGAAGCATCGAACAGACTGTCAAACTTCAGAGGGAAGGCAGGGGAGGGCTGGGGGTGGGAGGTAAGAGATCAACCAAAGGACTTGTATGCATACATATAAGCATAACCAATGGACACAGACACTATGGGGGTGAGGGAATGTGCTGGGGGATGGGGGGTTGCCAGGGAGAGGTCAATGGGGGAAAAAGGAGACTTATGTAATACTATGTGCAATACTTGAAACAATAAAGAATTTATTTATTTTTAATGAGTAAGATAGCAAATATCAACAGCAATTGGAACTCATACACTCTGGTGAGAGCATAAAAGCTGAACAAATGTATATGCATAACCCAGAAAGTTCACTCCTAGGTACAAAAGCAATATAAATGTGATTATATGATCAACATAAGACAGGTACAAGAATGCTCATAGCAGCACTAGAGCATAATAAGTAAATATCGGATTCAAATTGTCATCAACAATATAGATAAAAGCATTGTATTATGCCAAAAGAGGACACAAAAGAGTATATACAGTATGATTCCATTATGTGAATTTCAAACATAGGCAAAAATAATACATGGTGTTATGAGTCAGGATGGCAGTTACCCTTTATGAGGGTGTGACTAGAAGGAGACTAGAGGGGGGCTTCTGAGATATGCTGGTTTTGTTCTCTCTCTCTCTCTCTCTCTGTGTTGTTTTTTTTTTTTTAATTTGGATGCTGGTTAACTGCAGGCATTCAATTTGTGAAAATTCATTGAGCTGAAAAGTTAGGCTGTTTCTTCACTTCTCTGTATGTGTGTTATCCTATCTAATAAAATGGTAATATGCAAATTAACCATCACTCTGCTACATAAGCCAGGCCCACTATCCAAGCCACGCCCACCAGCCAATCAGGGCGAGTATGCAAATTAACCCCAATCCAAGATGGCTACAGCCACAGAGAGCAAGGTTTCCTAGGTAACAGAGGAAGCCAAGCTTTCCCATAGCCCTTGCAGGCCTAAGCCTCCACTCAAGCTACAAAGTTTCAATTATAGAAGGTAAACAAATTCAAACAAATGGCGGCAGAATGGAGCTTGAGAGAGCAGGCCAGGGTTGCCGGCGGCAACAGGGGAAGCAAAGCTTTCCGCAAACCCTGTCCAGGCTCACGCGCTTAAGGCTACAAAGTTTCAATTGTAGAAGGTGAATTAACTGCCACAGAAATGGCTGCCGCCCCGGAGGGAGCAGCAGGCTTGGCTCCACTCCAGGCTACAAAGTTTCAATTGTAGAAGGAAAATAAATTCCATATACCAGGGCCTCCACTTGGGTTGCCAGGGGTCGTGGCCAGCCTGCAAACCACCACAGGCCCCTCACTCAGGCCGCCCCACACCCCAAGGGAACCCCGCCTTGATCCGGGACACCCTTCAAGGCAAACCAGCTGGCCCCCACCCCTGTACCAGGCCTCTATCCTATCTAATAAAAGAGTAATATGCAGATTGATCATCACTGCAACACACAATATAGCTGCCCCCATGTGGTCATAGATCCTTCCCCCATGTGGACACAAGATGGCCACTACAAGATGGCCAGCAGGGGAGGGCAGTTGGGAGGCACCCAGCCTGCAAGGGAGGGCAGTTGTGAGGGACCAGGCCTGCAAGGGAGGGCAGTTGGAGGTGATCAACCCTGCAGGAGAGGGCAGTTAGGGGTGACCAGGCTGGCAGAGGAGGGAAGTTGGGGGCAAACAGGCTGGCAGGGGAGCAGTTAAGCATCAACCAGGCTGGCAGCGGAGTGGTTAGGGGGTGATCAGGCTGGCAGGCAGAAGCGGTTAGGGGCAATCAGGAAGGCAGGCAGGCAAGCAGTTGGGAGCCAGCAGTCCTGGATTGTGAGAGGGTACAGGCTGGGCTGAGGGACAACCCCCCGCCGTGCACAAATTTCGTGCACCAGGCTTCTAGTAATACAATAAAACTTTTGAATGAATCACTGACAAGTTTTATTAGGGTTCTGAGAATCCTAGTTGGTTCTGGTATACTGTGCTTGTGTGCTAGAAGGGAAATAATTTAATCTCTGTCTCTATCTTCTCCTCTGAAAATGGGTTAATACATCCTCTACCTTGTAGGAATCTATGAGGTTTAATTAATTAATTAATTAATTAATTAATTATTCTAAAGTCAGTTAATGAAAGGAGCTTAACTGAAGAAATTATTATTTTGAAGTTTTTAAAAGGCAACCTCTTGTTCCATGGTCTCCCCTTTCCCCATTGAAATTAGGCATTTAGCCCAGAGGCCTTTCCAACTATTCTCATTATTTTCCATTTATTTATATTGGCATTCCTTATTGTTTGCAGTAGCTATGTAAAGTTGGCAAAAAAAAAAAGCACAAAACAAAACAATAAACACCTGTGCAATTTATTTTGAATATTGCAACATCAACATTTTTTCCTGGAAAACATTTTGATTGCTTTCATAAAAGGTTCTATAGAAGTACAAAGTATCACTCTTATTTAAAATTTAATAAATATGTCTTGCTATACATAGACCAAAAGATCACCTCTACTCTTTTAAAAAAAAAAAAGACTATGGGTGGGTAGAGAGGGAGCATGAAAATTAAACCAAATAAGCATGCAGTGCTTTTCACTTACTCTCAGATAATGATTTTGTTTATAAAATGCTGCTTCTGCTGATGTTTTAGGAGGAAATGTACAGTAAAGTTTAATAAGATTTCAATTTTAAAATAATTCATTTCAAATGGCTTTTTAAGAACCCAAACAACAGCTGGCATAATTTCCCTGTATTGTTTCCTTAGAGACTTCATACACCTTATAGGAGGAGAAACTCAAAGTCTTGTTGGCTGTGTCCCTGTATGTGTAGAAGCCTAGTTGCAGCTAAAAGTAATGGACATCTCAGGATGCCCACCCACCCACCCTAAAAGTAATGGACATCTCAGGATGCCCACCCACCCACCCCAGGTCTTCACCACCCTATTGTTCATGTCTATGGGCTAGCATATAAGTTCTTTGATTTCTATGTCCTCATACCTCCTCTCCCCGACATCAAGGTATGTTAGTCTGTTCCATGTCTCCATACTTTGGGTCTTATTTTGTTGGTCAACATATTTTGTTCATTAGATTCCACAAATAAGTGAGATCACGTGATATTTGTCTTTCTCAGATTGACTTATTTCGCTTAGCATAACTGTCTCTAGGTCCATCCATGCTGTCCCAAAGGGTAAGAGATCCCTCTTTTTTATAGATGCATAGTATTCCATTGTGTAAATGTTCCACAGTTTTTTATCCATTCATCTATTGATGGGCACTTGGGCTGTTTCCAAATCTTAGCTGTTGTAAATAATGTTGCTGTGAACATAGGGGTGCATTTATTCTTTCTGATTGGTGTTTCATGGGTTTTAGGATATGTCCTAAGAAGTGGGATCTCTGGGTCAAATGGAAATTTCATTTTTAATTTTTTGAGGAAACTCCAAACTGTTTTCCATAGTGGCTGCACCAATCTGCATTCCTACCAGCAGTGAACTAGTGTCACTTTTCTCCACATCCTCGCCAGCACTTGATGTTTGTTGATTTATTGATGATAGCCATTCTGACAGGTGTGAGATGATATCTCATTGTGGTTTTAATTTGCATTTCTCTGATGATTAGTGACTTTGAGCATTCTTTTTATATGTCTCTTAGCAATTTGTATGTCCTCTTTGGAGAAGTGTCTATTCAGATCCCCTGCCAATATTTTTTTTAATATTTTATTGATTCTTTTTACAGAGAGGAGGGGAGAGGGATAGAGAGCTAGAAACATCAATGAGAGAGAAACATCGACCAGCTGCCTCCTGCACACCCCCTACCGGGGATGTACCCGCAACCAATGTACATGCCCTTGACCGGAATCGAACCTGGGACCCTTGAGTCCGCAGGCCGACGCTCTATCCACTGAGCCAAACCGGTTTCGGCTCTCCTGCCAATTTTTAAATTGGATTGTTTGTCTTCCTTTTGTTTAGTTATAGGAGTACTTTATATATTTTGGAGATTAACTCCTTATCAGTGGCAAATACGTTCTTCCATACAGTGGGTTCCCTTTTCATTTTGACGATGGTTTCTTAGCTGTGCAGAAGCTTTTTTAAAATGTAGTCCAATCTGCCCTAGCCAGTTTGGCTCAGCGGATTGAGCATTGGCCTGTGGACTCAAGGATCCTGTGTTAGATTTTGGTCAAGGAAACATGCCCAAGTTGCGGGCTTGATCCCCAGTAGGGGGCGTGCAGGAGGCAGCCAGTCAATGATTCTCATCATTGATGTTTCTATCTCTCTCTCCATCTTCCTTCCTCTCTGAAATCAATAAAAATATATTAAAAAATAAATGTAGTCCCATTTGTTTATTAGTTTCCCTTGTTTCTCTTGCCCTAGGAGATGTAAATATCAAACTGGCATCACCTAGACATAGCTAATGAGATAAGAAACTCTTATCTTTTTAAATCATTCAGAAAATCCTATGAGACACAGATCTTATCAAATTGTACTCTGTAGCATAGTGAAATAGAATATGATCCTTTTTAATTGTTATTAGTTTTTGTTTTGATCTACATTGTTGAAAGTATTACAAATGTCCCTTTTTTTTCCCATGTAGACCCCCTCCACCCCACCTCCATACCCTCCCCAGACCTTCCCCTCACTATTGTTTGTTCATGGGCTATGCATATATGCATATAAATTGTTTGGTTAATCTCTTCCCGCCCCTGCCCCCATTCCATCTGAAGTACATCAGTCTGTTGCATATTTCAATGTCTCTGGATCTGTTTTGTTCATCAGTTTATTTTGTTCATTAGATTCCACATATAACTGAGATTATGTGATACTTGTTTTTCTCTGAGTGGCTTGTTTTACTTAGCATAATACTCTCCAGGTCCCTCCATGCTGTCTCAAAGAGTAAGAGAGACTCCTTTTTTACAGTTACATAGTATTTCATTGTGTAAATGTACAACAATTTTTTAATCCATTCATCTACTGATGGGCTGTTTTCAGATCATACCTATTATAAATGATGCTGCTATGAACATAGGGTTGCACATATTTTTTCTGATGGTATTTCAGGCTTCTTAGGATATATTCCTAGCAGTGGGTTCACTGGGTCAAATGGCAATTCAATTTTAATTTTTTTGATAAAACTCCACTGTTTTTCATAGTGGTTGTAGCAGTCTGCATTCCCACCAGCAGTATCCTAGGGTTCCTTTTACTCCACATTCTCTCTAGCACTTGCTGTTTGTTGATTTATTTTTTAAAATATATAATATATAATATATATGTATATATACACATATATATAATATATATGTATATATACATATATATACATACATATATATATATATATATATATATATATATATATATATACACATATATATATTAGAGAGAGAGAGAGAGGAAGGGAGAGGGATAGAGAGATAGAAACATCAATGAGAGGGAAACATCGATCAGTTGCCTCCTGCACACCCCCTACTGGGGATTAAGCCTGTAACCCAGTCATGTGCCATGACCAGAATCAAACCAGTAATCTCTTGGTTCATAGGTCAGTGCTCAACCACTGAGGCACACTGGCCCAGCTATTTGTTGATTTATTGATGGTAGCCATTTTGGCAGGTGTACATTTTAACTCTTTCATAATATCTCACCTAGCTACTTATCTATGCAATAGAGGGGTTTTCCTATATTTACAGAAATTTTGTTTTATTATGGAAAGAACACCTAACATGAGATCTACATTCTCAACAAAATTTAAGCAATATTATCATTGATTATAGATACAATGTTGTACAGCAGATCTCTAGAGCATATTAATTCTGATTGACCGAAAGTTTATGGCCATTGATTATTAACTCCCCATTTCACCCTTCTGCTGGCAATCCCATTCTACTCTTTGATTCTATGATGTTGACTATTTTAAATACCTCTCATAAGTGGAATCATGCACTATTTATCTTTCTGGCTTATTTTGCTTAACATAATATCCTCTAGTTTCATCCATGTTGTCACATATAGCAAAATTTCCTTTTTTCTAATGAGTTAAAAGTATTCTATTTTATGTAAATATGACATTTTTTTATTTACTTACCTGTCAATGAACATTCAGGTTGTTTCCACATCTTGGCTATTGTGAACAGTGCTGCAATAAACTTAGGAGTGCTAATATCTAGTCAAGATCCTGATTTTCATTCTTTTGAATTAATACCCAGAAATGGGATTGGCGGATCATATGGTAGTTCTAGTTTTAATTTTTGAGGAACCTTCATGTTTTCCATATAAGCTGTATTATTTTTCATTCCCACCAACAGTGTGCAAGGGTTCCAATTTCTCAACATATTCAACAATTGTTGGCTTTTGTGTTTTTTTGGTAATAGCCACCATGACAGTTGTGAGGTTATATCTCACTGTGGTTTTAACTTATATTTCTCTGATGATTAATGATGTTTATATACCCATTGGATATTTGTATGTCTTCTTTGGAGATATGTGTATTTAAGACATTAGCCCATTTTAAAATTCCTTTTTTACTATTGAGCTGTAGGAGCTCCGTATATGTTTTAAAGCTTGACCCCTTATCAGATATATGGTTTGCAAATGTTTTTTCCTGGTTACATAGCTTGCCTTTTCATTGTCTTGATTGTTTCTTTAGCTATGCAGAAGCTTTTTAGTTTGATGTAGCTCCTATTATGGTTTGAATATACCCACTATCCAAATTCATATATTGAGATCTTAAACCCCAAGGTGATAATATTAAGAGATGGGGGTTAAAGGGTGCTGACTAGATCAGTAGAGCAGCTGCCCAGAAAGATCCCTCACCACTTCCACCAAATTAGGACAAAACAAAAAGATGGCTGTCTCTGAGCCAGTAGGCTTTCACCAGACACCAAAACTTGCTATGCCATGATTTTGGATTTCTGAGTCTCCATAACTATGAGAAATAGATTTCTGTTGTTTATAAGATACTCAGTCTGTTATTTTGTTGTAGTAGCCCAAAAAAGACAAAGATAGTTCCACCTGTTTATTTATTTTTGTTTGTTTCCTATGCTTTTGAGGTCATATTTATAAAATCATTGCCAAGACCAGTGCTATGATGATTTTCCCCTATGTTTTCTCCTAGGAGTTTTACAGTTTCAGGTCTTAAGTTTAAATCTTTAATTTATTTTGAGTTGATTTTTGTGTATGGTATAAGAAAAGGGTTCAATTTGTTTCATTTTTCTGCATCTGGATATCCACTTTTCCCAGTGACATTTGTTCAAGAAATTATCTTTTCCCTACCAGGTATTTTTATACCCTTGTTGAACATCAGCTGACTGTATACATGGATTTACTTTTGGGACCTCTATTCTGTTTCATTGATCTATATGTATGACTTTATGCCAGTATCATACTGTTTTTATTACTATAGCTTTATAGTTGAATGAAAAAGGTGAAGGGATTAAGCAAAGAAAAATAACCTTATAGACACAGACAACAGTATGGTGATTACACTAGGGAAATGGGGATGGGTAGAGAAAGAAGAATGTAGGGGGAGGAAAAATGGTGATGGAAGGAGACTTGATTTGGGTTGATGAACACACAATACAATACACAGATGATGCATTATAGAATTGTACACCTGAAACTTATATAATTTTATTAACCAATGTCACCCCAATAAATTCAGTAATGAGAACCAGACCTTTTGAATCTTTACTTCTTCACTCCTTCACATTCCATTTCTGAAGTTTCTTGTTTCAGGTACCTTCCTATGTACTCCCACTGTCTGGGTCCAGAATTTTATTGCCTACTATTCTCACCACCTTCAGTTTTACTAAACTTTACAAATGCTTTAAAATCAAATGAAACATTAAGAATTCCCCCTATTTAAAACCTTTGCCTGCTTCCCTTGCCTATCTAGATAAAGTCTAACCTTTTAATAAAGGCATTCAAGGCTTTTCAAAGTCTGATCCCAACCTACTTGTAATAGTTACCACTGATCTTTCTGGCTGCCTATTCATCATCCTTTCAATAGGTTTTCTGAATTTAGAAAAATCTCAGTGTAATTAGACTCACTCTTTAACAATAGACGCCCAAACTCAAATGTGTAGCCTCTCTTGCAGCTAGAAAGCAGGCATTTGATTTAGCCAAACAGGCACACTCATGTTAAGACATTACATTTGCAAGTAAGAAACATGAGGAAACTGACTCTATATAAGGAGTTCTCGACTTTGTTGGCACATGTGATGTCAGAGGCATCCAACTTTTAAGAACAGCTATGGTATTGGTATGGGTGGCAGTAACATTTGCAGTAAAGTTTGATTTTCTGGAACTTTAATATTTGGCAGCACCAAAAACTGCAATTTAGTCCTCATCAGGTCAGTTCTGTGGTGTGGTTTGGACATTTTTCCTGGAAGGTTAACCTCAAACTTGTTTCTGCAGTCCTCACAATGATACCGTGAACAGCCTAATAACTGTTAATAAATGTCTTTATTGCTTTAAGTATCTGGAGTGGGTTTTGTTGTTTGCAATTAAGAACTCTGATAGACTCTTTGTTCAACCTTATTGTTATTATTATTATTATTTACAATTTTTTCTCATGTGTGCTCCCACACCATATTACTTACTCGTGGCTCCATGCTTTTCTTCCTGTGCTTCTCTCTTGTTAACAAGCATTCAATTCTCCCCACTTTGTCAAGCTTAGTTAATTTCTATTAGTTTTCAAAATCTGACATTGAAACCTTTTGAGTGTATATTGCAAGATTCACTTTTACCCTTTTAATTTACTTCAGCATAGAGTTCACGGTCTTCTTTAGCATCACAAATTCAGCTGTCTTCCAATGAGGTTTATATTCTGAGGCTCTCCTTGAAGACATAGCACCTGAAACATAGAGTTCCCCAAAATGTTTATCACATTACAACAGCTTGAATTCATTCCTTTACCAAGAATCTTTTTCTTTAATTAAATTTGTGTTCTTATTACAAAAGTAATACACAAATATCTCTTCACTGTAAAAATTTAAACACAATAAAGCAAAGAAATTATCTATTTGTAAACAACTTCAAATCTCAGAGCAATAAAAGTATCTGTGTTATTTCTGCTATCTCCAAGCATATAGTTGACACAAAATAAATAGCTGTTGAATGTATATGTGATTCTTCCTCTTTCCACCAAAGAAGAGTAGTTTTGATTTAGGTTCAACAAAACAGAAGCTCTCTCTCTTAAGACTTTGATATTTAAGTGAGTGAAAGACAGCTTTATTGCAGTGCTCCATGAAGCTTCTGTTTTATGGCTTGTCCTTGGGTCTTGCCTCCTTGGTTCCAGACATTTTTTCAAGCCTGCTCTAGCTAATCATTGATTCTCTGAGTTCCTGATAATCTTCCAAAAAATTCTCTTTTTAAAGATCATTACAGCCAGTTTTTCTTTATAGAAATTACGGACCTTGACCAACACACCCTTCTTTGATGACCATGCCAACCTCCCTTATTTTTTTTTTCCCCAGGGCTTCATCCTCATGGAGATAACTGCCATATAACTCACATCTAGTGATATTATGCTTTTTAGTGGTAATTGCTGTTGCATGGGCAAAATTGTAGATTTGTATAACTAGAAAATATCTTAAATATTCTCTTGTTTGATACTCTTATTTCAAAGAAAGGAAACTGAAAATCAGAGAGATGTTGAATCCCCTATCCAGGTCTCTAGAATTCAGGTCTCTTAATTGCCAGTGTAGACCATTATGTCACTCCACTTCTGTATAGACTCCTCGATGTCCTAACTAAGTAGATCCTAAATGTCCTTAAAGTTTAGTTTAAGAGTAAGATTTATTTACTTTTAATTTTGTCTTATAATAGACGGTAACTCTTCCCCAGATAAGGCATTTTTTTTCTCTGAAATTTGTGATGCTCTTGGACTTTCGAAAACAAATATCAAAAAGGAATAGAGAGAAATGAACAATTAGTCATATTCTCACCACTCAAAATGAATAACGTATCATTTTCTGGTATTTACCTTTAGACTGTTCCTTTTCTAAACATATAGAAAATTACATCAAAATTAAAATCGTGTTTAAGGACCATTAACCATGTCTATTGCACTCATTTACCTGTTAATGGAAAACTACTATCAGAAATTGGTCTATATCATTCTAATCCATTTTCTATGTATTCTTTCTACAACTAATATATAATATTGTTATTAGATGTATGTTTTAGTGATATAAAACCTATTGTTTTATATATTTCTAATTTAACTCATTATTATATACTAGAGGCCCGGTACATGAAAATTCGTGCACTGGGGAGGGGGGGGTCCCTCAGCCCAGCCTGCCCCCTCTCACAGTCAGGGAGCCATCAGGGGATGTCCTAAACTGCAGTCTGCCCTCCCTCTGCGAGAGACAACCAGCTGATCAGGGGAAGGCGCTGCCCCCATCACCCCGCTGCTGCTGTCACTGCCAGCAGCTGTGGCTACTGGCTCTCCTTGGTCCTCGCAGCCACTGCGGCTTTGTCAGGAAGGACGTCTGGAAGACGTTTGATCTATCCAGTCTAATTAGCATATTACCCTTTTATTAGTATAGATTTGAAAACTATCCATATTGATATAGCTTTAGTTAATTCTTTTTAGTTGCTAAAATCTGTCTGACCTAAGGTTCTCTGGAAATAACCTGAGGCAAAGGTTTTGCACTAAGGCTATTAGGAGGTGAAATCCTAAGGCATTAATAGCAAGAAAAGAAAAGAAAAAGAGGGAAGAATAACTTATTTGCTGGCTTTTTTACTCATCCTGTCTTATATGGATCTATATTTTTTAAATTTAAATTCTTTATTGTTTAAAGTATTAGATAAGTCTCCTTTTATTCCCATTGACCTCTCCTGGGCCGCCACCACCCCCCAGCACAATCCCTCATCACCCCGCCCCCCATCTGTATCCATTGGTTATGCTCATGTGTATACATACAAATCCTTTGGTTGATCTCTTACCTCCTCAGTCCCTGCCTAACATCATAGGTTGGACAGTCTGTTCGATGCTTCTATGACTCTGGTTCTACTTTTGTTCATCAGTTTATGTTGTTCATTATATTCCACGAATGAGTGAGATCATCTGATATTTATCTTTCTTTGACTGGCTTATTTCACTTAGCATAATGGTCTCCAGTTCCATCCATGCTGTGGCAAATGGTAAGAACTCCTTCTTTTTTATAGCATTATAGTATTCTATTGCATAGATGTACCACTGCTTTTTAATCCACTCGTCTGCTGATGGCCACTTAGGCTGATTCCAAATCTTAGCTATTATAAATTGTGCTGATATGAACATAGGAAAGTATATATCCTTTCTGATTGGTATTTCTGTTTTCTTGGGATATATTCCTAGAAGTGGGATTACTGGGTCAAATGGAAGTTCCATTTTTAATTTTTTGAGGAAACGCCACACTGTTTTCCACAGTCGCTGCACCAGTCTGCTTTTCTACCAGCACTGCATGAGAGTTCCTTTTTCTCCACCTCCTCGCCAGCACTTGTCATTTGTTGATCTCTTGATGATAGCCATTCTGACAGGTGTGAGATGGTACCTCATTGTTGTTTTGATTTGGATCTCTGGGATGATTAGTGACTTTGAGCAAGTTTTCTTTTTTTTTTTATTATTGTTTAAAGTATTACAAATAGTAGTACACATGTTTCCTTTTTTCCCAAATTGACCTTCCCCCAGCCTCTCCTACCCGCTAGCACATGCCCTCACGCCCCTCCTAGTGTCTTGCGTCCATTGGTTATGCTTATATGAATGCATACAAGTCCTTCGGTTGATCTCTTACCTCCTCCCCCCAACCCTCCCCAGCCTTCCCGCTGTTGTTTGACAGTGAGCATGTTTTCATATGTCTCCCAGCCTTCTGTATGTCCTCCTACGAAAAGTGTCTATTTAGGTCCTTTGCCCATTTCTGGATTGGATTGTTTATCTTCCTTTTGTTAAGTTGTATAAGTTCCATATAAATTTTAGAGATTAAACCCTTATCGGAGATAACATTGGCAAATATGTTTTCTCATGCAGTGGGCTTTCTTGTTTTTTTTGTTGATCGTTTCTTTTGTTTTGCAGAAGCTTTCTATTTTGATGAAGTCCCAGTTGTTTATTTTCTCCTTAGTTTCCATTGCCCTAGGAGCTGTGTCAGTAAAAATGTTGCTATGACAAATGTCTGCTATTTTGGTGCCTATCGCTTCTTCTATCATTTTTATGGTTTCCCATCTTATGTTTTAGTCCTTTATCCATTTTGAGTTTATTTTTGTGTATGGTGTAAGTTGGGGATCTAGTTTCATTTTTTTGCATGTATCTGCACAATTTTCCCAGCACCATTTATTGAAGAGACTGTCTTGACTCTATTGTATGCGTTTGCTTCCTTTGTCAGATATTAATTGAGCATAATGGCTTGGGTCGATTTCTGGGTTCTCTGTTCCGTTCCATTGGTCTATATGTCTGTTCCTGTGCCAGTACCATGAAAGTTTTGAGAACAGTGACTTTGTAGTATAGCTTGATATCTAGTATTGTGTTCCCTCAAACTTTGTTCTCTCTCAAGATTACTGCAGCTATTCGGGTTCTTCTTTATTCCAGATGAATTTTTGGAGAGTTTGTTCTAGGTCTTTGAAGTATGTCATTGGTATTTTAATGGGGATTGTATTGAATCTATAGATTGCTTTGGGTAGTATGGACATTTTAATGATGTTGATTCTACCAATCTATGAACACGGTATATTCTTCCATTTGTTTATGTCTTCCTCTATCTCTTTTTTTTTTTCAGTGACCTGTAATTTTCTGAATACAGGTTCTTTATCTCCTTGGTTAAATTTATTCCTATGCATCTTATTTTTTTTGTTGCAATGGTAAATGGGATATATATGTATATATTTTTTAGTTTCTCGTTCTGTGAGTTTATTATTGGTGTATAAAAAAGCCATAGATTTCTGGGTGTTAATTTTATATCCTGCTACATTTCCAAATTCATTTATTAGGTCTAGTAGTTTTTTGATAGACTATTTAGAGTTTTTTATGAACAATATCATGCCATCTGTGAATAATGACAATTTTACTTCTTTTCCAATTTGGATGCCTTTTGTTTCTTCTTCTTGTCTGATCGCTATGGTTAGCACTTCCAGTACTATGTTGAACAGGAGTGGTGAAAGTGGGCATCCCTGTCTTGTTTCTGTTCTTAGGGGAAATGTTTTTAGTTTTTGCCCATTGAGTATGATGGTGGCTGTAGGTTTGTCATATAAGGATTTTATTATGTTGAGGTATGATCCCTCACTTCCCACTTTACTAAGAGTTTTTATCAGGAAAAGTTGTTGGATTTTGTCAAATGCCTTTTCTGCATTAATTGACATGGTTATGTGATTTTTGTCTCTCAATTTGTTTATATAATGTATCACATTTATTGATTTGCAAATATTGTACCAGCCTTGCATCCCTGGAATATATCCCACTTGTTCATTGTGTTTGATCTTTCTAGTGTAGTGCTATATCCAATTTGATAGAATTTTGTTGAGGATTTTAGCATCTGTGTTCATCAGGGATATTGGCTTGTAATTCTCTTACTTTATAGTGTCCTTATCTGGTTTTGGGATTAGGGAATGCTGGCTTCATAGAAAGAGCTTGGAAGTGTGCCTTCCTCTTGAATTTTTGGAGTAGTCTGAGAAGAATAGGTTTTAGTTCTTCTTTGAATGTTTGGTAAAACTCCCCTGAGAAGCCATCTGGCCCCAGGCTTTTGTTTGCTGAAAGTTTTTTGATGACTGCTTCAATTTCCTCCTTAGTTATTGGCATTTTGATATTTTTTTATTCTTCTTGGTTGAGTTTTGGAAGGTCGTATTTTTCTAGGAATATGTCCATTTCCTCTAGGTTGTTTAGTTTGTTGGAATAGAGTTGTTCATAGTATTTTTTTTTACAATCCTTTGTATTTCTGTGGAGTCTGTTGTTATTTCACCTCTTTCATTTCTGATTTTGTTTATTTGGGTCCTCTCTCTTTGCTTCTTGGTGAGCCTGGCTAGAGGTTCATCAATCTTGTTTATCCTTTCAAAGAACCAGCTCTTTGTTTCATTGATCTTTTGTATTGCTTTTTGGGTCTCTATGTCATTTATTTCTGCTCTGATCTTTATTATCTCCTTCCTTCTGCTCACTTTGGGCTTTTCTTGTTGCTCTCTTTCTAATTTTTAAAGTTGTAGATTTAGATAATTTATTACTATTTTTTCTTGTTTTTTTGAGGTAGGGTTGTAAAGGTATGAACTTCCCTCTGAGACTGCTTTCACTGTGTCCCATAGGATTTGGATTGTTGTGTTTTCATTTTCATTCATTTCCAGGATGTTTTTAAGTTCTTCTTTGATCTCTTTGGTAACCCAATCATTGTTTAACAGCATGCTATTCAGTTTCCAAGTGTTTGAAATTTTTTATTGTTTTTATTGTAGGTGATTTCTAATATTATGCCTTTTGGTCTGAGAAGATGCTTGATATGATTGGAGCATTTAGTCCATTTATATTTAAAGCTATTATTGATAGGTACTTTTTTGTAACCATTTATTTTTTTGGTGCTTGTGTTCCTTCTTCCCCCTTTTTCTTCTTCTTTTTTTTTTTTTCCTGCATTCCCTTTAGCATTTCTTGCATTGTTGGCTTGGTAATGATAAACTCCCTTAGCCCTTTTTTGTATGTGAAGCTCCTGATTTCCCCTTCAATTTTGAATGATATCCTTGTTGGATAGAGTATTCTAGGATTCAGTCCCTTTTAAATGGCTAAGTGCTAAATTTTATGTTATGTTAATTTTGCTACAATAAAAATAAATATATGCTATAAATTATATTTCTGGCAAGTGTCTTCTACCAGTCCATTTCTTATCTTTTAATATTCTTTTACCTTTTACCACACAGGAATTTGAAATTTTGATCTACTTATATTAACCAATTTTATACCCTGAGGTAATAAAAATACCCTGCAAAATTTCCCTAGATTTGTTTATTTTGATAAAAATATTCCCATCTAAAATATAAAAAAGAATCATATGATAAGTTTTAAATTTATTTTTATGCCACTCACGAATGATTTTGAGATCTTTTCATAGTAGTACACAAATTTTCAACTTTATCTATTTTTTTCAGTTATAGACAGAATTACAATTACTATCCTTATACATGTCTGCTCGTGCCTGTGTATGAGTATCTCTCTATTGAGAAATGGAATTGCTATCATTAGATATTCACATTTTAAGTATTATTTACTAAATTATCCTCCAAAATAGTGGTTCAGTATACTCTCACCTGCAGTGTATGAAAGTATTCTTTCCTTATATCTTGCCAACAGTTGTTAATATAAATTAAAAACCTTTGTGCATCTAATGGAAAAATATTATATTGTGGACCTTTTCAAACTACCTTTACCGAGATACAATTTACAGACAGTAAAACTACCAGTTTTAAGGGTACATTTCTAATAGTTTTGACAAATATATCCAGTTATAGACCACTATCACAATCAAGATATAGAATATTCCCACAATGTAGCTTCATAAAGTTACATTGTGCCCCTTTACAATCCATCACCTCCTATGTCACGAAGCCCTAACAGCCACTTATACACTTTCGATCACTATATTTTTACTTTTTCTAAAATCGCATATAAATGAAATCATATAGTAAGTATTCTTCCATGTTGGTGTTTTTCACTAAGCCCAATGTTCATAGAGTCATCCATGCTTTTGCATTATCAGTAGCTCCATCATTTTTATTGGTGAACCATATTCAATTCTATGAATGTACCACAATTTGTATATCCTTTTTTTCTTTATGGACACTTAGCTTGTTTCTAGTTTGGGTCTATTATGAATAAAGCTGCTACACACACACACACACACACACACACACACACACACACACACACATATATACATATACTACAGGCCCAATGCACAAAATTTGTGCAAGGAACTGAGCCCTCGAAACCCCAGCTGCCTTGTGGCCCTGGCTACCTCACAGCCCTGCCCACTGATCGTTCTGGAAGGTTGTTCTGCCATCTGGTCTAATTAGCATATTAGCTCTTTATTATATAGGATTACAATGGACATCTGTGTACAAATCCTTGTGTGAACAAATGTTATGATTTATTGATTTATTTTAAATACCAAGAGGTAACATTGCTGGGTCTATGGTAAGGGAATGTTTACCTTTCTAAGAAACTGTCAATACATTTTCCAAAGTGGGTGCAACAGTTTATACTCCTACCTACATGAGAGTTGTAGTGGCTCCTCATACTTGCCAATACTTGTTATTGTCAGTCTTTTTTAATTTTAGCCTTTCTAGTGTGTTTTGTAGAAAAATCACTGAGGCTTAATCCACATTTCCCTTATGACTAATGATATTAATCATCACATGATGGTATAGATCTTATTTTTGTGATGTGTCTGTTCAAATCTTTTGTACATTTTGAATATTGGGTTGTCTGTATTCTTACCATTGAATTGTAAGACTGCTTCATAGATATTCTCCATAAAAGTCTGTTTCAGACATACGTATTGTGAATAATTTCTCCCTATGACTTGCCTTTTTATTTTCATAATGGTGTCTTTTTTCAAGAGAAGATGTTAATTTTAACAAATCTAATAATTACTTTTTTATGGTTAGTGTTTCCTATGTCCTTCTACCTCCAAAGTAGCAAAGATTTTCTCCTATTTCTTTACCTGTAAGTTCCATAGTTTTAGTTTTTGAGTCCTTTCCTTAGTAGTGGTTTATTTATTTATTTATTTTAGTAGTGGTTTCTTTCTTGGCATCTTATAGTCTCTCTGTATGCACAGAGAGACACCCAGCTCCCTGCTTTCGATGGCAGGGGAGCTGGGTGTCCACTCATGCACCAGGCCAAAAGCCTCTGGCGCCTCTCAACAGCTGGATAGGCCCACCCCGAGTCCCGCCCCCCCAGCCTCCCGCCAGCCCAATCGTGGGCGTAGCGGAGTGATGGTTATTTGCATATTACCCTTTTATTAGGTAGGAGACATATATATAAAGTTATTTGAGGACATATATTTTACTGGATAGGTCATAGGGTAGATATATGTTTAACTTTATAAAAAAACTTCTGTCCTGGACAGATAGCTGAGTTGGTTAAAGTTTGTCCCAATATACCAAGATTGTGAGTTCAATCCTTAGTCACATACAAGAATCAACCAAGTAAGTGGAACAACGAATTGATGTTTCTCTCTTTCTCACACACTCTCTCTCAAATCAATAAATTTAAACTAAAAAAATTAAAAATCATCTGAATTCTTTTACAAAGTTTTTGCACAATTTTACACTCCCACAAGAAACCTTGGATAGTTTTAGTTGCTCCACATGTTCAACAGCATTGGGTGAATTTCAGTCATTTTCATTTTAGCTGTTCTAGTGAGTATGGAATGGTAAGTTATTTTGGTCCTACATTTAATTGCCCTGATTACTAATGATGTTAAGCACCTTTTAATATGATTACTAGCCATTTGTTTATCTTCATTTGTTAAACATCTATTTAATTCTTTTGTCTATTTTCTCAATGGGTTGTTTCTTTCTTTTTACTATTAATTTGTAGTAGTTGTTTATATATTCTATACAAGTCCTTTTTTATATATTTAGATTGAGAATATTTTCTCCCAGTATGTGCCTTGCTTTTTTATTTGTTTGTTTTTTGTTTGTTTGTTATTTTTTGGTGTGTATTGATGAGCAGAGTGCTTTAATATTGATAATGTCCAATTTATCATTTTAAAATTTTATAATAATTGCTTTTCATGTCTTCTTCAGGAAATCTTTGCCTACCACAAAATTGTGAATATATTCTCCAATGTTTAGTTCTGGAAGCTTCACAGTTTTGAGTCTTAAGTAGAAACCCTTTTACCTCACTCACCCTGTATAATTTCACTTTTTTAAATTGAATCTCTCTCACCCACTGGAATTTATTCTTCTCTATAGTGTGAGTTGTGCATCCAATTTTTTTTCTTTTCCAAATAGTTATCTTGTTACCCCAAGACTATTTTTAAAAAATGGGATTTGAAATGCCACCTTTGTCGTGGACAAAATTTCCATATGACTTTGCCTATTACTGAAATTTTATTCTGTTCCATTGGTCTGTCTTTACATTGCTTTTAAGTAGATTATTGCTGTCATATATGAAAGATTGGTTTTTACATATCAATATTATAGCTACGTCCTTTCTGCACTCTATGTTTAGCTGTATTAGTTTATTAACTTTTATATCTTGGGATTTTTATATAGATAACTAGAGGCCTGGTGCAAGGATTAGTGCACTGGTGGGGGGCGTGGTCTGCAGTGGGAGTGCCACTCATCCCAGTCAGCCAAGCGGTGGTCCTACTGTGGGAGCACACTGACCACCAGGGGGCAGGTCCTGCATTAAGCGTCTGCCCCCTGGTGGTCAGTGTGTGTCATAGCAACTGGCCGACCAGTCGTTCTGTCATTCGGTTGCTGGGCTTTTATATATATGTAGATATTTCTGCCAATAATGTCATTTTCCCTCATTCTAAAAGTGTTTTACAATCATTTCCAATTCTTTGCCAGACGTTATACCTTTCATTTCTTTTTACTCTCATTAATTAGCTAAGACTCTAATAATCCTATCTAATAAAAGAGTAATATGCAAATTGACCATCACTCCAACACACAAGATGGCTGCCCCCATGTGGTCAAAGATGGCTGCCCCCATGTGGACACAAGATGGCCGCCACAAGATGGCCAGCAGTGGAGGGCAGTTGGGAGGGACCAGGTCTGCAAGGGAGGGCAGTTGTGGGTGATCAAGCCTGCAGGGGAGGGCAGTTAGGGGTGACCAGGCCAGCAGAGGAGGGAAGTTGGGGGCAACTGGGCCTGCAGGAAAGGGCAGTTGGGGGGGACCCAGGCCTGCAGGGGAGGGCAGTTAGGGGTGACCAGACCTGCAGGGGAGGGCAGTTAGGGGCAAACAGGCTGGCAGGGAAGCAGTTAGGCATCAATCAGGCTGGCAGGGGAGTGGTTAAGGGGTGATCAGGCTGGCAGGCAGAAGCGGTTAGGGGCAATCAGGAAGGCAGGCAGGCGAGCAGTTGGGAGCCAGCAGTCCTGGATTGTGAGAGGGATGTCCGACTGCCCATTTAGGCACGATCCCATCGAGATAGGGCCTAAATGGGCAGTCGGACATCCCTCGAGCGGTCCCAGATTGGAGAGGGTGCAGGCTGGACTGAGGGACACACACCCCCGTGCACGAATTTCGTGCACCAGGCCTCTAGTATCTTAAATAATAGTACTAATGACTAGTGCCCTTATGTTTTTATTTTAATAGGGAGAGTTTTAATTCACAGTCAGGTATGATGCTTGATCTAAGTCTCTGGCAGCTACCTTTTGTGAAGTTTGCAGGGGCCTGATGAAGCAGGGCCAAACATGGCGGGGATCTCCCTTTTCCGCGTCCCGCGCGGAAAGAGAGATGAACGAACCGGTTCTAAGTGGAGGCGGCCAGGGATTGAGAAATAATAGAAATAAAGAAAACAAGACGCAGAAATAGATTCATGAAGCTGGAGCTGGGTGGGACGCCATCTTTCCTCTCTCATGGAGAGGCAGCATGACGACGACCCTGAGCCACCCAGCAGGTTTATCTTATATCCCAAAAATCCAGGAAGTAACACCAAAACTTAGGATCAAAGGAGCTTATTTGCATTCTTAATTAGGCCCCAGCATTACTGGATTTACATATCTAGACCCGCCCCTGCTGACACCTGGGCTGCTATGAAGTCAGAACTGATTAACATGTCCAGCCTCATTGGGGAAGCAAGTTCCCAGGGCATGACTCGGCCTACGCCCTGAGTTCAGCTGATGAATAATTAAGGAAATGCCCAGGTGCCTCCCAGGCAGCCCTCTACAGAAGTTAATAAAGGTATAATTCATTTTCTATTATTTTTTAAAAGAATACACCTATGTTGAATTTCATGATGTTGTTTTCTTTCCCTAAAAATTCTATTGATGATTTTATGGCATTTTTCCTTTGCAATCTGTTAATGTATAAGTATCATTGTTAAATTTTTGAGAATTTATCTACAAACTTGATTAAGATATATTTGACATATAACATTATACACTGAGTGGCCAGATTATTATGATCTCTGAACACATAATATATATATATATAGCCTGGTGCATGAATTCGTGCATGGGTGGGGGTCCGGCCAGCCTGGCCAGGGGGAGGGGACATGGGCGGTTGGCCGGCCTGCCTTCTGGTCGAATGCCTGGTCGAGAGGACAATTTGAATATTAGCCTTTTATTATATAGGATATACACTGAGTGGCCAGATATTTATGTGTTCAGAGATCATAATAATCTGGCCACTCAGTGTATATGTTTAAGGTATACAACATAATAACATAATATATGAATATATTGTGTAATGATTACCACAGTAAGGTGAGTTAACACATTCATCATCTTATACAATTACAATTTTTGGGAGACACGATTCTTTTTTAATCCTCTGTTCTATTTGTCAATATTTTATTTGGGATTTTCCTATCTAAATTCATAAGTGACATTAACCTATAACTCTCTTTCCTTGTGCTATCTTTTTTCCAGGTACATAAAATGAGAAAAACTAAGTTGAATAGTGTTTATGTTTTTCAATGCTCTAGAATGGTTCATATTAATTGGAAATTAATGTTTGCTCATAATACTACCTGTATCTACTGAGCCTTGTGTGTTTTTAGGAGATATATGTTTAAATTTCTTCTCTAAGTATTGGTCTATTCACATTTTCTGTTTCTTCTGTGCCTATTTGAGTCATCCTATTTATATCTTTTTATTTCATCTGTGCTTTCAAATTAACTTATATAAAGCAATATATAGTATTACTTGATAATTTGATAATTTTATCTTTATTTAGTTTTTTCTCTTTTGGTTTGTGGTTTATATTATTTATGTCTTCTCTTTTTTATTTTTTAAATCATACTTGTTAAAGATTAATTCATTTCAGTTAGGAATTTTGCATCTATACCCTCAAGTGTATAAAAGACTTGCTAAAGGCTTATTAAGATTCTGAAAGAAGCCACTCATGGGACTCGTGGCTCATAAAGAGGCCCAATAGAATGGATAAGCAAAAACAGTAATGTCCCCCAGATATAGAGAGGATCATTTGGTATTAGGGAGTTTGCAAAATAAAAATAAAAGAATGAGTGAGTCAAGAGTTTAAGAACAAGGTAAATTCTCAAAAGCATGGAAGATCATTGAGTCATATATCTTAGTGGCAGAGCAGACACAGAGCCACATGCAGGGCAGGTTCTATTTCTCAGGGAGCAGAGGGAAACCCTGAAGAACATGAGCTACATAGAAGGCGTTGCCTGAAGAGGCAGAATTTGGATGGTAGGAAGGTAGAAAGCCTGGAGATTTTTAAGTTAATGTATAAATTGGGGTGAAGGGCTAACTTAGAAAGCACATAAAGAAGCAGATAGGCAATAGAGTCTATGCTAGTGCTCTCCTGGTAGAAGTTAGTGCTACCATAAACTTATTTTATTTTTTCCATAACCATAATGAGATCAAGGATTTGGAGGTATGGGAGAATAATAATAAAGGCTACATTTAGTGAATAATTAACACTGTTCTAAGTGTTTTACATATATGACTCATTTTGTCCTCATACCAATTCTACAGTGTAGTAAATATTATCATCTAAATGTTATAAATTAGTAAGATAAGTCTTAATGAAATTAAGTGATTTACCCAGGGTCAACTGTGTTAGTAAAATGACAGACCTGGAGAATACTACTCAGCCATTAAAAAGATGAAATATTTCCATATATGACCACATAAATGGACCTTGAGGGTATTAAGCTAAGTAAAATTAGTCAATCAGGAAAGGACACAAATCATATTATTTCACTCATATGTGGAATATAAAAAAATAATAAATGAACAAATAAAACGAACATAAAATCATCAACAGAGACAACAGAATGGTTATTATCAGTAGAGGAGGGGGCTGGGAAGAGGGTGAAATGGGTAAATGGGTCAATTTATGGTGCTGAATGAAAACTAGACTTTTAGTGGTGAGTACACTATATTGCATACAGATGCATAATTATAATGTTATTTACCTGAAACTTATATGATGTTATTAAGCAATTTTACCTCAAAAGAAAAGTTTGGATTTGGACCTGTTAGGCTCTAAATGTGGGTCTGATTTTCCCTATAGATTATGTGTTATACAAAGGGCTGCTTCTGCTCCTTCTTTGCCTTTTTCTATGAACTCTCTTATGTGCTCAAATTTTCTCCTGTAATATAAAAGAAATGTCTTAGTCATTGTGTTAAGTTTAAAGAATATGAAGGGAACAGTGACCCCTTGACACAGTAACTTAGTTTGGTATGTTTCTAGTATAGTGTCTCTATGATCTATGGAGAGGATTCCCAATTTTCCATATAATTTGTTCTGTCCAGACCCCATAAAGCTCAAATAAATGGGCAGTAAGAATGTGTGCCATTGGGTGGCAAGTGTCAGTGATGAAAAAGGCCCATGTAGGTCTATTGTGGTTATGACCAATTCCTGATTTCTGATTCCTTTAAATATATATATACTAGTGGCCCAGTGCATGAAATTCGTGGAAGGGGGGAGGGAGAGACAGTGTCCCTCAGACTGGCCTGCAACCTCTCCAATCTGTGACCCCTTGGGGGATGTCTGACTGCAATCCAGGACTGCTGGCTCCTAACCACTCACCTGCCTTCCTGCCTGATTTCCCCTAAACACTCTGCCTGCTGGCCTTCTCATTCCCAACTGCCTCCCCCGCTGGCATTCTCACCCCCAACTGCTCCCCCTTTGCCAGCCTGATTGCTCCCAACTGCCCCCCTCTGCTGGCCTGCTCGCCCCCAACTGCCCTCCACTGGCCTAGTCGTCCCTCACTGCCCCCCCCCTGCCAGCCTAATCACCCAACTGCTCCCTGCAGGCCTGGTTGCCTCAAACTGCACCCCACCCTGCCAGTCTGGTTGCCTTTTACTGCCCCCCTCTGAGAGCCTGGTCACCCCTAACTGGCCCGCTGCCAGCCTGGTTGCCCCCAACTGCCCTCCCCCCCTGCTGGCCTGGTCATGCCCAACTGTCCCACACAGACTGCTGTTTAGTCATTTGGTCATCCCTCATTAACCCCCCTCTTGGCCTGGTTGCCACATGCAGCCTGCTTGTTCAGTCATTTCGTTGTCCATCTTTTGAGGGCATGATGGTCAATTTGCATATCACCTCTTTATTATATAGGATATATATATATATATATATATATATATATATATATATATATACTAGAGTACTAGAGGCACGGTGCATGAAATTCATGCATGGGGGTGATGTGTTCCTCAGCTCAGCCTGCACCCTCTCCAACCTGGGACCCCTCGAGGGATGTCCAACTATACATTTAGGCCCGATCCCAGTAGGATCAGGCTTAAACGGGCAGTCAGACATCCCTCTCACAATCCAAGACTGCTGGCTCCCAACTGCTCGCCTGCCTGCCTTCCTGATTGCCCCTAACCACTTCTGCCTGCCAGCCTGATCACCCCCTAAGCACTCCCCTGCCAGACTGATTGATGTCTAGCTGCTCCCCTGCCAGCCTCTTTGCCCCCAACTTCCCTCCTCTGCCGGCCTGGTCACCCCTAATTGCCCTCCCCTGCAGGCTTGATCACCCCCAACTGCTCTCCCTTGCAGGCCTGGTCCCTCCCAACTGCCCACCCCTTCTGGCCATCTTGTGGTGGCCATCTTGTGTCCACATGGGGGCAGAATCTTTGACCACATGGGGGCAGCCATCTTGTGTGTTGAAGTGATGGTCAATCTGCATATTACTCTTTTATTAGATAGGATAGAGGCCTGGTGCATGGGTGGGTGCCAGCTGGTTTGCCCTGAAGGGTGTCCCGGATCAGGGTGGGGGTTCCCTTGGGGCATGGGGCAGCCTGGGCGAGGGGCCTGTGGTGGTTTGCAGGCTGGCCACGCACCCCAGCGACCCAAGCGGAGGCCCTTGTATCTGGGATTTATTTATCTTCTACAATTGAAACTTTGTAGCCTGGAGTGGAGCCAAGCCTTCTGCTCACTCCGTGGCAGCAGCCATTTCTGTTGGGATTTATTTATCTTCTATCATTGAAACATTTTAGCCTTAAGCGGAGGCCTCGGCCAGCCAGGGTGTGTGGAAAGCTTGGCTTCCTCCATCGCCGGGGAAACCCAAGCCTCTCTCCTGCTCTCTCCATGGCTGCAGCCATCTTGGGTTAATTTGCATACTCACTCCTGGTTGGATGGTGGGCGTGGCTTGTGGGTATAGTGGCAGCCATCTTGGGTTAATTTGCATACTCACTCCTGGTTGGATGGTGGGCGTGGCTTGTGGGTATAGTGGAGTGATGGTTAATTTGCATATTACTCTTTTATTAGATAGGGGATATATATATGTGTGTGTGTGTGTATATATATATATATATATATATATATATATATATATATATATATATACTAAAGGCCCGGTGCATGAAATTCGTGCACGGAGGGGGGTTGTCCCTCAGCCCAGCCTGTACCCTAGCCAATATGGGACCCCTAGAGGGATGTCCGACTGCCCATTTAGGCCCGATCCCGGTGGAATTGGGCCTAAACGGGCAGTCGGACATCCCTCTCACAATCCAGGACTGCTGGCTCCCAACTGCTTGCCTGCCTGCCTTCCTGATTGCCCCTAACCACTTCTGCCTGCCAGCCTGATCACCCCCTAACCACTCTGCTGCCAGCCTGTTTGCCCCCAACTTCCCTCCTCTGCTTGCCTGGTCACCCCTAACTGCCCTCTCCTGCAGGGTTGATCACCTCCAACTGCCCTCCCTTGCAGGCCTGGTCCTTCTCAACTGCCCTCCCTTGCAGGCCGGGTGCCTCACAACTGCCCTCTCCTGCTGGCCATCTTGTGTCCACATGGGGGCAGGATGTTTGACCACATGGGGACAGCTATATTGTTTGTTGGAGTGATGGTCAATCTGCATATTACTCTTTTATTAGATAGGACAGAGGCCTGGTACAGTGGTGGGGGCCAGCTGGTTTGCCCTGAAGGGTGTCCCGGATCAGGTGGGGGTTCCCTTGGGGCGTGGGGCAGCCTGAGTGAGGGGCCTGTGGTGGTTTTCAGGCCGGCCACAACCCCTGGCAACCCAAGTGGAGGCCCTGGTGTCTGGAATTTATTTTCCTTCTACAACTGAAACTTTGTAGCCTGGAGCGGAGCCAAGCCTGGGGCTCCCTCCGCGGCGGCATCCGCAGCGGCAGCCATTTCTGTTGGGGTTATCATTGAAACTTTGTTGCCTTAATCGGGCGGGCCCGTCCAGGGTGTGCAGAAAGCTTTGCTTCCCCTGTTGCCGGCGGCAACCCTGGCCTGCTCTCTCAAGCTCCATTCTGCCGCCATTTGTTTGAATTTGTTTACCTTCTATAATTGAAACTTTGTAGCTTGAGTGGAGGCTTAGGCAAGGGCAGGCGGAAAGCTTGGCTTCCTCTGTTACCTAGGAAACCTTGCTCTCTGTGGCTGTAGCCATCTTGGTTTGGGTTAATTTGCATGCTCGCTCTGATTGGATGGTGTGCGTGGCTTGTGGGTGTGGCTTGTGGGTGTGGCGGAGGTATGGTCAATTTGCATATTTGTTTATTATTAGGTAGGATATATATGTATATATATATATATATATATGTGTATGTATATATATATGTGTGTGTGTGTGTGTGTGTGTGTGTGTGTGTGTGTGTGTATTAGAGGCCCGGTGCATGAATTCGTGCATGGGTGGGGTCCGGCCAGCCTGGCCAGGGGGAGTGGACATGGGCAGTTGGCTGGCCTGCCTGCTGGTGGAACTTCTGGTCGAGGGGACAATTTGCATATTAGCCTTTTATTATATAGGATATACACTAAGTGGCCAGATTATTATGCGTTCAGGGATCATAATAATCTGGCCACCCAGTGTGTATATATATGTATATACTAGAGGCCCGATGCACGAAATTCATGCACAGGGAGGGAAGGGTGTGTGTGTCCCTCAGCCCAGCCTGAACCCTCTCCAATCTGGGACATCCCTCTCACAATCCAGGACTCCTGGCTCCCAACCTCTCGCCTGCCTGCCTGCCTGATTGCCCCTAACTGCTTCTGCCTTCCAGCCTGATCACCCCATAACCACTCCCTGCCAGCCTGATCATTGCCAAACTGCTCCCTGGCCGGCCTGGTCGCCACTAACTGTCCTCCCCTACAGGCCTGGTCCCCCCAACTGCCCTCCCCTGCAGGCCTGGTCATCCCAGCTGCCATTCCCTGCAGGCCTGGGTCCCTCCTAACTGTCCTCCCCTGCAGGCCTGGTTGCCCCCAACTGCCCTCCTCTGCCAGCCCGGTCACCCCTAACTGCCCTGCCCTGCAGGCCTGGCCGCCCCCAACTGCCCTCCCCTGCAGGCCTTGTTCCTTGCACCTGCCCTCCCCTGCAGGCCTGGTCACCCCTAACTGTCCTCCCTTGCTGGCCTGATCACCAATAACAATCCTCCCCTGCTGGCCATCTTATGGCAACCATCTTGTGTCCACATGGGGGTGGCCATCTTGTGTATTGGAGTGATGGTCAATTTACATATTACCACTTTATTATATAGTATATTTCAGAGAGGAAGGGACAAGTAGAGAGAGATAGAAACATCAATGATGAGAGAGAATCATTGATTCAGCTGCCTCCCACACACCTCCCACCAAGGGACCAAGCCTACATCCCATGCATGTGCCTGGATGGAATCAATCAGCGACCTCCTGGTTCTTAGGTCAATGCTCAACCACTGAGCCCCTCCAGCTGGACTGATTTCTGATTCTTTACTACAGTTTTATAAAGATTGTTGTGCAGTGAGTTTGATTTAGAAGTCTTGGGTAATGTAGAAATGGAATAAAAATCCTTTTGGAATTAATATCATTTTAATACCTTTAAACAGATTAGGATTCTTGCACAGGAAATTTCCCATTGCATTATCATTCATCAAAATAGAGAATTTCCATTTCAAGTAGTTGGTAGTGCATACACAGAAAGGAAGTGTCAACCTGGAAAGTCGGGTCTTTAGTGTTTAACTGTAAGGAAAAGCCCAGTATTATATTCAGGATATGGTATCCATGGCAACTTGCCCAGCAGCTTTCTAACTTTGCAACCCATCAAAAGATGATGGGGATTTAGAGAGCCACCAAAGGACTTGTATGCATGCATATTAGCATAACCAATGGACACAGACACTGGGGTGGTGGGGGCTTACCAGGGGTGGGAATAGCTTGGGGAGGGGGTCAATTGAGAAAAAGGAGACATATGTAAAACTTTAGAGAAATAAATAAATAAATAAATATAAAGTACTTTCAATAAATTAAAAAAATAAAAGTCATTGTTTCAAGAAATATTTAAATATAAAAAATGATGATTTCTTTAGTTTTCCTTCAATATTATTTTTCTGGATTTTTTGTTCATAGTCATAATCACTCCTGTTCACATGGTATTATTTATCACTACACAACAAAAATGTTGAATGATCATGTTAGATTATCAGTATTTTTATCAGAGGTAAATACATAAATCTTCATAATACTGATTCCTTAATTAACGATCTTGAGGGTTATGATGAGGCAAGCCTAGGCTAAAGCTCGTCTATATACTATCTAAAGAAAAAAAGTTTATTAAGCAGATAGAAATGGAGGTGTATTTTTTAAATTGTGATAGTATATACTAGTATAAACAATTGTTAGTCTCCTTGAAGCAAAGTCTGCTCAAGGATGAGAGGTTGTAATTGATTGATTTACCTGGTTAACTTTCAGTTAAACAGAAAACCTTTTTATTTCAACCCATGTTCCAATTTCCTCTCAAAGGTGCTGTTTTAGTTTCCTGCTTTAGCAATACAGTTTATTAAAGATAACTGGCTCTTTCTTCGATGCCAGAGGATCCGACAGTCCCCGAGGCACCGAGGCTCATGACTCTGGATGTCAGTTATCTTTGTTTGGAATCAAGTATGTAGCTACAAAGAGCGGAGAATGTAGAAGAGAGAGTTTTGTGTGTGCTGATGCCAAGACACATTCTAAAAGTTTATTTCATTTTGAAAATAAATCTCTGATATCAGCTTTTTTTACCTGAGGCTAAAAGTTGTTTATCTGAGGCAGCATACATAGTACTCTAGGCTCTAGAGTTAGCTTATTTTGGTTCAAATCTGGGCTCTAACTCATCACTAAATTGTATAATTTTGAATCAGGTATTTAATCTCCCTAAATGTCAGTTTCCTCATCAGTAAAATGGGGATAATCATTGAACCTACTTTAAAAGTAATTGTGAAGAATGAATGTGATGATCCATGTAAACTACTTAGAACACTGTTTGCCTAGTAAATAGAAAGCATTCAATAAACTTTAGGTATTATTGTTTCTCTGAAAGATGGAGTGCCAAGGTGAAATCTGCTTCATTGAAAAACACTTATGTCTTACAATCCATTCTGAACTCTGTGGAAAGTGAGTCCTTTACCAGGCAAAATGTTTTAACATAGATGAAATAATTGTTTGCACTTGAAAGTAATAAAAATACATGTCTTTAGAAATATTGTGTATTTCAGAGTTTCCACTACTTCAGCCCAGCCCTGTCTCCAGTGACTCACAATAGTGCGATTACGTTGGGCATTGATTTAGCAGTCTGTGTGTGCCTTCATTGTGTGCCAACACTGAAAACAATTCAGAAAAAAGGGTATTTTTTTATTCCCTTTGTCTTTCTGATTTTCAACAGTTAGAAGATGCTCTCAGTTTATGGGGGATTTATTTTTATTTATTTATTTTTTTGCTTCTTAGATAGCAGCAGTTGATTTTTGATTTTGCATTTGCCCTTTTTGCATTTCTATCACTTGAGACACGTGTTCATTTTCTTAGAAATATATTTTCCACTGATGAATTTCAGAGGGAAGGTGGGGATAGGGGGAAGCAATTAACTGGGGAACTTATATGCATATATGCATAACCCATGGACACAGACAATAGTGTGGCAAAGGCTTGGTAGGGGCTGGTGCGGGGAGGAGGGAGTCAATTGGGGAAATAAACAAAGTGAAGATCTGTAATACTTTTAACAATGAAGGTATTTTTTTTTAAAAAAAAAGGAATGGATTTTCTATACATGTAATGACATGGATGATGCTCAAAAATGCTACACTGAGTGAAAGAAGCTGAGACAGTAAAGAATACATGTTATATGGTTTTATTTAATTGAAACTCTAGAAAAGACAAATCTAACCTGTGGTTACAGAAAGCATATCAATATTTGCCTGGGGATGGTGGGATTGACTGATGGGGCTACTAGGGAACTTTTCATTCTGATGGAAACTTTCTATATTTTTATTGTAGTTGGTGATTACATGAGTGTACAAATTTGTCAAAGTTCATCAAAATGTATATTTAAAGTGGGTGTATTTTATTGTATGTAAGCTGTACCTCAGTAAAGTTAATTTAAAAAAACAAAAAAATATATTTTCTACAGGTCTGAAATATTTAAAGAAAATTAGTCTATATATATATATATATACTAATATCATCATTTTTGCCCTTGCACAATTATGCTGGGAAGTTGATATACTAGACAATGTGGAAAAAGTAATTAGACTTTATTTTAGAGCATGGAATTCAAAGGCTTAACAGAAAATTCTACCTTTGAAACACTAGTATTTAAGATTTGTGTCTAATTCTGTTCTAATCCACCCTTAGGTGAAGTTTCTATGTAATCATACTTACTCATTTACCCTCTCTCTTTCACACTGAACTGCTAATCCAGTCCCTCACCTCTACCTCTGCCTTCCATTTTAAACGTATGTTTTGATGAATTTTGACAAATACACTTATTTTAAACATGTGTTTTTGATAAATTTTGACAAATTTGTACACTCATGTAACCACCTAAAGCTAAAAAAAAATAGCTTTCCTTACATTTTCTCCCATAACTCTCATCTTTGCCTAATTTTTTGAGGGCTTGAAAAATGTACGTTATTCTGGATGTGTACCTTTGTTCTTTTGTTTCTGCCCGAGAGCATGCATGTGTCCTTCTAGCTACTGAGATCTCTGTTTACCATTGTGTATGCATGGGTGGGTTACTGTGTGTGTCTCCCATTGAAAAATGGGGGTGTAAAACAGGCTTCCTATACTCTATAAATGGTCCTTAAACACAAGTATAAGAACATCCTCAATGTCTGTTGCCTTCCTTCTCAGTGGTACCTTAAATTTTCTGGCAGGATTCCCACTAAGGAGGTCCTGACTATGAGAGGGGTTACAGAGGCTTAGGTTTTCCCACTCTTGTGTTTCTTTCTTTTTGTCTGTTTTGAGAGTAGTGGCCCCTGGTAACACAGCCTTTATCTCTCCTTTCTCCAACCCATTTCTCTCCTCTTCTAGGCTGTGCTAAATCACCCCAGCAACAGCTAAAGGGAAAGGGGGTGGTGTGGGGGACACAACCAATCATTGGTTTGGGGAAAATATACAAACTAATGAAATGTTGGCTCAACTATTGTTCTTGGATGTGAGGATGAATGTGAGTCTTTTATGTACATAAAATGGACAGATTAGCAGTATCAAGCAATAGAATATTGATAAGATACCTTTTGATTAGAAGCAAAAATGCTACCCAACCTATAACATGCTTTAAACATTTCAGAACATCAGGTATATTTGACTATCCTGAAATCTCTCCCAGGGTGTGTTAAAACTGAGCAGAACACAGATTCCTCCAACAGGCAGGCTTACCTTTCAGTAACCTGCCATAAAATCTGATCACCCTGTGGAATCACACAGAAAACTCTTTCTTCCAACAAAGACCTTTCCCATAATCATTTGACTGGAGATCTGGATTCTAATCTCATTTCTGCCATTTACCTATAGAGTGACCTGAGACACATTGTTAGTATCTCTGTGTCAGCTTCTCAATAAAAAAAGGAAAACTTTCTCTGCTTGCTTCTTCCACATATATTCACATAAGTAGGGAATATGGGGAAAAGTATGTAATTCACTTTGCATGGAACATTTTAAACTTTTATGAGGATAACAGCAAATATGAGACAGTTACCTCCTCAAGTAGTTGGTAAATCTGAAACAGTTATCTCCTCAAATAATTAGCCCCCAGTGGCCTGACATAATGCAGAGGCCTCAAAACTATTAAGAAAAATAATCCCGTTTCATACTTGTATTTGCCATCTATATACCTTCTTTGCTTAAATGTCTGTTTAAATCTTTCACTAACAGAGAAAGTCGTATTCTTAAAGTAAACTTTGTTTTGGCATATAATTGACACACAATATACTGCATATGTTTAAAGTGTACAATTTGATAGATTTTGACATATGTACACACTCATGAAATGATGACCACAATCAAGTTAATTAACATGTCCAACACTCCCAAGTTTCTTCTTGTCTCTTTGTAACCTTTCCCTTATGCCTTTCTCCATTTTTCCTCATCTTCAGACACTGATCTGCTTTATTAGTTTCTACTTAATATAATTTTAATAAATAAAACCACATGGTATATACTCTTTTTTATTTCTTTTGTTATTTTTAATTCTTTATTGAAAGAATTACATGAGTCTCCTTTTTCTCCCATGACCTCTCCTCGGCCGCTCCACCCTCCCTTAGCACATGCCCTCACCCCGCTACTGTCTGTGTCCATTGGTTATGCTCATATGTATGCATACAAGTCCTTTGGTTAATCTTTTATCCCCTCACCGCCCACCCCCTGCCTTCCCTCATAGGTTGGACAGTCTGTTTGATGCTTCTATATCTCTGGTTATATTTTTGTTCATCAGTTTATGTTGTTCATTATATTTCACAAATGAGTGAGATCATGTGATATTTATCTTTCTCTGACTGGCTTGTATGTGCTCTTTTTGACTAGTCTACTTCACTTTGTATGCTTTCTTAAAGATTTCTTTAATTCATGCATCAATAGTTTTATTCCTTTCAATTTTTATTGAATTTATTAGGGTGACATTGGTTAATAAAATTAGATAGGTTTCAGATGTGCATTTCTATAGTACATGATCTATGTATTGTATTGTGTGTTCACCACCCAAAGCCAAGTCTCTTTCCATCTCCATTTATGCCCACTTTATCCTGTTCTACCTCTCTTCATCCCCTTGTCCCTCTGGTACTCACCATATTATTGTCTGTCTGAGTTTATTTGTGTGTTTTTTCTTGGTCCCTTCACCTTTTTAACCCAACCCCAAAACCCTCTACCATTTGATAGATGTCGATCTGTTCTCTGTTTCTTTGGGTCTGTTTCTATTTTCTTTGTTCATTTATTGGTTCATCAGATTCCACATATGAGTGAAATCATATGATTCTTGTCTTTCTCAGACTGGCTTATTTCACTTAACATAATATTGTCGAGGTCCATCCATGTTGTCGCAAAGGGTAAGATTTTCTTCTTGTTTTCTGCTGTATAGTATTCCATGCTGTAAATGTACCATAGCTTTTTTTATTGTCCCATCTACTGCTGGACGATTGGGCTGCTTCTGAATCTTGGCTATTGTAAATAACGTTGTAATGAGCATAGGGGTGCATACATTCCTTCAAATTGGTGTTTGGGGTTTCTTCAAATATATCCCCAGAAGTGGAATATATAACCTTTGGGTTATAAGGCAGTTCCATTTTTAATTCTTTAAGGTAACTCCATACTGCTTTCCATAGTGGATCCACCAATCTGCATTTGCACCAACAGTATACAACTGTTCCCTTTTCTCCTTATCTTCACCAACACTTGTTGTTTGTTGATATGTTGATGATAGCTATTCTGACAGGTGTGAAGTGATATCTCATTGTGGTTTTAATTTGCAGCCCTCTGATGTTTAGTGATGTTTAGAATCTTTTCATGTATCTATTGGCATTCTGCCTGTTCTCTTTGAAGAAGTATTATTCAGGTCCTTTTCAAAAAATTCTAAATTATTTATTGTTGAAAGTATTACATATGTCTCCTTTTTCCCCATTGACCTCTCCCCATCCACTCCCATGCCCCAGCACATGCCCTCACCCCCCTATTGTTTGTGTCCATTGGCTATGCTCAGATGCATGCATACAAGTCCTTTGGTTGATCTCTTAACCCCTCACCCTGCTCCTTCCCTCATAGGTTGGACAGTCTGTTCGATGCCTCTATATATCTGGTTCTATTTTTGTTCATTAATTTATGTTGTTCATTATATTCCACAAATGAGTGAGATAATCTGATATTTATCTTTCTCTGACTGGCTTCTATGTGCTCCTTTTTGACTGGTCTATTTCACTTTGTATGTTTTCTTAAAGATTTCTTTAATTTGTGTATCAATAGTTTATCCCTTTTAATTTTTTATTGAATTTATTGGGGTGACAATGATTAATAAAATTATATAGGTTTCAGGTGTGCATTTCTATAATACATGATCTGTGTATTGTATTGTGTGTTTACCACCCAAATTCCTTCTGAGGTTTGTCGGTCTGTTTGATGTTTCTCTGTCTCTGTATCTATTTTTGTTCATTAGTTTATATTGTTCATTAGATTCCACATATGAGTGAGATAATTTGATATTTATCTTTCTCTGACTGGCTTATTTCACTTAGCATAATGCTCCCCAGGTCCATCCATGCTGTTGCAAATGGTAAGAGTTCTTTATTTTTTACAGTAGCATAGTATTCCATTGTGTAGATGTATCACAGTTTTTTAATCCACTCGTCTGCTGATGGGCACTTAGGCTGTTTCCAAATCTTAGCTATTGTAAATTGTGCTGCTATGAACATAGGGGTGCATATGTCCTTTCTGAATGGTGTTTCTGATTTTTTGGGATATATTCCTAGAAGTAGGATTACTGGGTCAAATGGGAGTTCTATTTTTAATTTTTTGAGGAAACTCCATACTGTTTCCCACAGTGACTGCACCAGTCTGCATTCCCACCAGCAGTATATGAGGGTTCCTTTTTTTCCACATTCTCACCAGCACTTATCATTTGTTGATTTGTTGATGATAGCCATTCTGACAGGTGTGAGAAGATACCTCACTATCCTTTTGATGTGCATCTCTTGGATGATTAGTGACTTTGAGCATATTTTCATGTGTCTTGGCCTTCTGTATGTCCACTTTGGAGAAGTGTCTATTTAGGTCCTTTGCCCATTTTTTGATTGGATTGTTCATCTTCTTTTTGTTAAGTTGTATGAGTACCCTATATATTTTGGAGATTAAACCCTTATTGGATGTAACATTGGCAAATATGTTCTCCTATGCAGTGAGTTCTCTTGATATTTTATTGACTAGAGGCTCGGTGCACAAAATTTATGCACAGGTGCAGTCCCTAGGCCTGGCCGGCTATTGACGCGTAAGTGTATGGTATGGAAGGGCAGGTCCCAGCTGACCTCTGGTCTTGGGAAGCACCTGGCCCCTGGGGCCCAGCATGCCCCGCCCCCCGCCTGAGTCATTGGGCCCCTACCCGGCTCCCTCAGTACCTAGGAGTCAGGCGGTGGCCCTGTCCCCCCCACCACCACTGGTCACCCTCTGAAGGGTGATTGGCGGGGCAATTGGACCCCGCTGACACTCGTCTTGGCCTGGCACCCTCCGCTCACCTGCTCTACCATCCTGCCGTGGTCCCACTCTTGTCAGGGCCCATCAGGGCCAGAAGCACCTCCACTGCCTCCTGCTGCCAGTGCCACATCACCGATGCCCACCATGTTCCACGCTAGCTCTGATATTCAGCACATGTCATAGTGAGTGGTCGAACTCCCAGTCGACAGAACAATTTGCATATTAAGCTTTTAATATATAGGATGGTTTCTTTTGGAATGCAGAAGCATTTTGTTTTGATGTAGTCCAATTTGTTTATTTTCTCCTTAGTTTCCCTTATCCAAGGAGATCTGTCAATAACGATATTGCTACTAGGTATGTCTGATATTTTGCTGCCTATCTTCTAAGATTTTTATGGTTTCCTATATTATGTTTAAGTCTTTTATTCATTGTGAGTTTATTTTTGTATGGTATACGTTGGTGGTCTACTTTCTTTATTTTGCATGTATCTGTCCAATTTTGCAAACACCATTTTTTTGAAGAGACTGTCTTGACTCCATTGGATGCTCTTGCCTCCTTTGTCAAATAGTAATTGAGCAAAATAGCTTCAGTTCATTTCCAGGTTCTCTGTTCTGTTCCATTGATCTATATGTCTGTTTTGTGCCCATACCAGGCAGTTTTGAGAACAGTGGCTTTGTAATATAACTTGAGATCTGGTATTGTGATCCCTCCAAATTTGTTCTTCTTTCTCATGATTGCTATATCTATTCAGGGTATTTTTTTATATTCCATACTAGAGGCCTGATGCACAAAATTCGAGCAAGGGGCTCGGCCCTTGCAGCCCCTGCTGCCTTGGCCCTCTCAGCCCCGGCTTCGTCCAGAAGGTTGTCTGGATGGTTGTTCTACTTTTCAGTCTAATTAGCATATTAGCTCTTTATTATATGGGATAAATTTTTGGAGAGTTTGTTCTAGGTCTGTGAAACATGGCATTGGTATTTTAATGGGGATTGAATTAAATCTATAGATTGCTTTGGATAGTATGAACATTTTAATGATGTTGATTCTACCAATCCATGAACATGGTATATTCTTCTATTTGTTTATGTCTTCCTTTATCTCTTTTTTTAATGTCCTGTAGTTTTCTCAGTACAGGTGTTTTACCTCCTTAGTTAAGTGTATTCCTAAGTTTCTTAATTTTTGTTGCAATGGTAAATGGGAGTTTTTCTTAGTTTCTCTTTCTATAAGTTCATTATTGGTGTATAAAAATGCCATAGTTTTCTGGGTGTTATCATGTTATGTTGCCAAATTCATTTATTAAGTCTAGTAGTTTTTTGATGCAGTCTCTAGGGTTGTCTAGCTACAATATCATGTCATCTATGAGTAATGAGAGTTTTACTTCTTTTTTTCCCAATTGGATACCTTTTATGTCTTCTTGTCTTATCGCTATGGATAGCATTTACAGTTCTATGTCAAACAGGAGTGGTGAAAGTTGGCATCCCTGTCTTATTCCTGTTCTTAGGGGAAATGTTTTTAGTTTTTGCCCATTGAGTATAATGTTGGCTGTAGGTTTGTCATATAAGGCTTTTATTATGTTGAGGTATGATCCCTCTATTTCCATTTTGCTGAGAGTTTGTATCAAGAAAGGATGTTGGATTTTTGTCAAATGCTTTTTCTGCATCAATTGATATGATTATGTGATTTTTGTCTCTCATTTGTTTATGTGATGTATCACACTTATTGATTTGCGGATATTGTACCAGCCTTGCATCCCCGGAATAAATTCCACTTTTTCATGGTGTATGATCTTTCTAATATAATGCTGGATCTGATTTGCTAAGATTTTGTTGAAGACCTTAACATCTATGTTCATAAAAAATATTGGCCTGTAATTCTCTTTCTTTGTAGTGTCTTTATCTGGTTTTGGGATTAGGGTAATGCTGGCTTCATAGAAAGAGCTTGGAAGTGTTCCTTCCTCTTGAATTTTTTGGAAAAATCTAAGGAGGATAGGTTGCTTTATCAATAATAGCACATTGATAAAGAAGATAAAGATCAGTTCTTCTTTGAATGCTTGGTAAAAGTCTCCTGTGAAGCTGTCTGGCCCAGGGCTTTTGTTTGCTGGAGGTTGTTTGATGACTGCTTCAATTTCCTCCATAGTTATATGTGATTCATATTTTTTTTATTTTTCCTGATGGAGTTTTGGAAGGTCATATTTTTCTAGGAATATGTCCATTTCTTCTAGGTTAACCAGTTTGTTGGAATAGAGTTGTTTGTAGTATTTTTTTTACAGTCCTTTGTATTTCTATGGGGTTGTTTGTTACTTCACCTGTTTCATTTCTGATTTTGTTTATTTGGTTCCTCTCACTTTGCTTCTTGGTGAGCCTGGCTAGAGGCTCATAAATCTTGTTTATCCTTTCATAGAACCAACTCTTGGTTCTATTAATCTTTAGTATTTTTTTGTGCTCAATGTCATTTATTTCTGTTCTGATGTTTATTATTTCCTCCCTCCTACAAAATTTGACTTTCTTGTTGCTCTCTCTCTAATGCATTAGGTTGTAAGGTTAGATAACTTATTACCAGTTTTTTGTTGTTTTTTGAGGTAGGCCTGTAGTGCTATAAGCTTCCTTCTCAGGACTGCTTTCATTGTTTCCCATAGATGTTGAATTGTTTTTTTTTTTTCATTTTTGTTTTTTCCAGAATGTTTTATATTTCTTGTTTGATCTCTTTAGTAACCCATTCATTGTTTAGTAGCATGCTATTTAGCCTCCATGTGTTTGTTTTGATTTTTTATTGTAGTTGATTTCTAATTTTATGCCATTGTGATACAATTACACAAAAAAGTGCAAACAAAAACACCTAGAAAAAGGGGAAGCAGAATCTGTAGAGGCAGAGCTTAAATACAGAAAATTAAGATTAAGGAATTGGATAAATAGGGGAAGGACCATGATTTAGTATAGAGGAGGAGAAAAAGAATGAGTGGGTAAGAAGAAAAAATTTGAAATAAATGAAGAAAGAAAGAGTACAAAGTAAAATTTTATTCATTTATTTATTTATTGAAAAGGAGAATAGAGGAGAGGGCAGATATGCCTGAATTTAGGAAGTGAAACTAATTTAAAAATTATGAGAATAAAAGAGCAAGAGAGGAGAGGAAAAAAAAATTGAGTTGAAAAGAAAGAGAAAAGAGAAGGGGAAATGTAGTAGGAGCAGGGAAAATTTTATATAGGAACTAGAGGCCCGATGCACAAAATTCTTGCAAGGGGCATGGCCCTCACAGCTCCAGCTGCTTCTTGGCCCCCACTGCCTTGCTGCCCTGCGGCCCCGCCCACTGGTTGTTCGGAAGGTCACCCGGAAGGTCATTCCGGAAGGTTGTTCTGCGGTCCAGTCTAATTAGTATGTTAGCTCTTATTATATAGCATAAGCCAACATAGACTACAATAATAATAGCACATTGATAAAGAAGATAAAGATCAGTTTTTTAACAAGGGGTAAAAAGAAAGGAAAGAAAAAAGCTGAAGCGGGGAAAGGAGAAGAAAAACAGGGCAGAAAAGGAAGACACAAGGAAAAGAAGAAAAAAAACACAGAAAATAAAATTAAAAAGTAAAATTACAAACTAATAAGAAAATTTTTAAAAAATTAAAAGTGAAGTGTCATTTGCTTCAGCCTCATTTTAGTGCCCCATAAGGGCTGATTTAGGACCCCTGTCTTTTGTTCTGTCGCCATTGTAGGCTTCCTGTTAGGTAGTTAGGTATTGACCACTGTCAGGCACTGTCTTTGGCATTTAGCACCCTGTTGAAGCTCCAGGTGATCCCTTGCTCCTTTGCTGTGCCTGTCTCCACAGGCCTTGGTTGCAAGCAGACTGGACCAACCTGCCCACTTTGATTGTCTGCCAGCTGTCAATCTTAATCACTCAAGTGTCTGTTTCTGACAAGGCTTTAGGTGAGGGTGTTGCTGATTTGCTTTCCAGGAGTCAGATTGAAGTGTTTTCCCTGGCTGAGAGCTACTCCTCCCCAAGCTATTACTCTGGCCTTGGCTGGTCAGAGATCCTTGTGTGGAAACCAATGGGGTTGTATGGCAACCTGGAGTTTTTATCAGTCTAGTTCCCAGAAGAGTGGGGCCTACTAACCCCTCTTCCAACCCAGTCACTGAGGGATCTTTCAGGCTATTCAGATCCTTTGTTTCTTTTGTATAGCTCAAAATGCAAGCAAGGTGTGGGAGGCTGTGTTACCTGCCTTGAGGCTACTGGGAGGGCCTAGTTCTTCAGGAGAGAAATGGTTGCCTAGGTTTGGAAGGTTATGAATGTCCCAATGTGTCTTTTCATTTTGTTGATTTACTTTGCTTTGCAAAAACTTTTTTAGTTTGATGTAGTCCACTTGTTTATTTCTTTTTCTTTTCATTTCCTTGTGTAATGAGATATATCAGAAAAAAATATTGGCACAAGAAATGTCTGAGATTTTACCAATTTCGTTTTCTTATATGATTTTTATGGTTTCATGTCTAATATTTAAGTCTTTAATCCATTTAGAATTTATTCTTAAGTATGGTGTAAGTTAGTGGTCTAGTTTCATTTTTTTGCATGTATCTCTCCAGTTTTCCCAACACCATTTATTGAATAGACAATCTTTGCCCTATTGTATGTTCCTGCCTCCTTTGTCAAATATTAATTGATCATAAAGGTGTGGGTTAATTTATGGGCTCTATGTTTTGTTCCATTAATCTCTGTGTGTGTTTTTATGCCAATACCATGCTGTTTTGATTACTATAGCTTTGTAATATAGTTTGACATTAGGTAGCTTGATTCCTCCAACTTTGTTATTTTTTAGATTGCTGTGTTTATTTAGGGTCTTTTGTTGTTCCATATAAATTTTTGGCATAGTTGTTCTAGTTCTGTGAAATACACTTTTGGTATCTTGATAAGAATTGCATTGAATCTACAGATTGCTTTGGGTAGTATGGAGATTTTAATGATGTTAAATTTTCTTACCCATGAAGACAATATATGCTTCCACTTATTTGTATCTATTCGATTGTGGGATTATACCATAATTTGTTTATCCTTTCATCTGTTGACTGGACATTTGGGTTTTTTTTGCAGTTTTGGGCTATTACAAATGATGCTTCTATGAACATTCATGTAGAAGTCTGTGTGAACATATACTTTTATTTCTCTTCTGTGGATACCTGGGACTTGCCTGGCTAGTTCATGTGGAAGGTATAAGTTTATTTTTATAAGAAGCTGCCAAACTGTTTTC
The DNA here is from genome assembly GCF_951640355.1 of Cnephaeus nilssonii. Lineage (NCBI taxonomy): Eukaryota > Metazoa > Chordata > Mammalia > Chiroptera > Vespertilionidae > Cnephaeus > Cnephaeus nilssonii. Next base: position 76,572,304 of record NC_137071.1, read on the forward strand.
CAAAGTGGTTGTACCATTTCACATTCCCACAATCAATGTAGGAGAATTACAGTTGCTTAACGTGTTTACCAGCACTTGGTAAAGTCAATATTTTTTAATTTTAGCCAATCTAGTATATGCATGATGGTATTTCATTGTGGCTTTGATTTTATCTCACTAATGACTTGAGCAATTTTCATGGGCTTATTTGCCATCCATGTATCTTTTTTGGTGAAATGTCTATTTAAATATTTAGTTCATTTTATTTACTTGGCTATTTCTTTTATAATTATTGAGTTTTTTTTATATTTTTATATATAAGTCCTTTTATTAGATATATGACTTAAAAATACATTCTTTAGGTCTGTGACTTACCTTTTTACTTTCCTAAAAGCATCTTTGAAGAACAGAAGTTCTTAATTTAGATAAACTCCATTATTTTCTTTTTTCTTCTGTGGGTTACACTTTTGGTGTTGTATCTAAAATATTTTTTGTTACCCCTACCCTAGAATCCTTGATTTGAAAAAAATTTCCTAAAGGTCATCAAGTGTGTTATTTGTCCTACCAGATGTTCATAACCTGGAGCCCATAGACACATTAGTGTGCTATTAAACATTTAACAGTTGACTCTGCAGGTTAAAAAGCTCTGGTTTGTAGCATTTTCTGGTTTTCATGGTTGATTTCAACTTACCAACCTGATATCACCGAACATTGAGTTAGGAAAAGATAACATGGTAGCATGCCATTTCATAATATTTTCTCCATTAATATACAATAAATAACCTCAAGACCATAGTAGTAATTGAATGCAGTGAAACTTGGAAGTGATGAGTTTTGAGTGTTTATCCTATATAATAAAGAGGTAATATGCAAATTGACCATTACTCCAACACACAAGATGGCCACCACAAGATGGCCAGCAGGGGAGGGCAGTTGTGGGTGATCAGGCCAGCAGGGGAGGGCAGTTGGGAGGGACCAGGCCTGCAAGGGAGGGCAGTTGGGAGCAATAAGGCCTGCAGGAGAAGGCAGTTAGGGATGACCAGACCAGCAGAGGAGGGGCGTTAGGGGCAACCAGGCTGGCAGGGGAGGGCAGTTAGGGGTGACTAGGCTGGAAGAGGAGGGCATTAGGGGCAATCGGGCTGGCAGGGGAGCAGTTAGGCATCTATCAGGCTGTCAGGGGAATGGTTAGGGGGCAATCAGGCAGGCAGGCAGGCGAGCGGTTGGGAGCCAACAGACCTGGATTGTGAGAGGGATGTCCGACTGCCCGTTTAGGCCCGATCCTACTAATCGGGCCTAAACAGGCAGTCGGACATCCCTTGAGGGGTCCCAGATTGGAGAGGGTACAGGCTGGGCTGAGGGACAACCCCCCCCCCCCCGCCCCTGTGCACAAATTTTGTGGACCGGGCCTCTAATGTTTTTAATATAATTTATTGACTTTTAAATTTATATAATTTACTTATTAACAATAACTGCGTTTAGCAACCAGCTTGCAAACTGCCTGAAAATTCAACAATCATCTCTTGTAAGCCACTTTATGTCAGCTCTAACAAATCACTACATAGAACCTTTGTGGAGCACATTAGTGGTCTGTGATTATGATTAAGGTGTGTGTGTGTGTTTTTAAATTATGGTGGTTGCCAGAAGAACAGGAGATGGGGGGAGATAGAAGAGAGTATGGGGGGGGCGATAAATGGTGATGGAAAGAGACTTGACTTGGAGTGGTAAGCACACAATTCAATATACAGGTGATGTATTGGAGAATTGTATACCTGAAACCTGTATAATTGTATTAACCAATGTCATCCCAATAAATTCAATAAAATAATTTAAAAATTGCATATGCATAAAAAGAAAAGAAAGCTTACATATTTATTTTATTGACCTCTATGTGAAATTTAGCATTTCCTTTGATCATTAATGTTCTCTGAAGTTATAGATAGACCCACTGCTAGACATTGTATTGAAAACCTTAATAAAATGCACATATATTGTGAGATGGGTGTTTTGAAATTTTTGATAACTGAATTCTGTTTAATAGGTGTTTTGGTAACAGTATGTATTGTATTTTATGTATTTCAAAAGGGTGTTATATGTTTTCCTCTACTAAAGTGGTCCATGGCATAAAAAAAAAAATGTTAGGAACTCTTGCTAGGGATTCCAGGGGAATGGGTAGCATTCTTGTTTATAAATAGTTTCTAAGATGGACAAGCTACAGTTTCTTTGCTTAGATCACTGTCAAGAATGTTTATCTCCTTCTTGTTACTTAATGCCTTATGGTATAAGGAGTTTTGGAGTCATGTAGATGTAAGCCTAAGCCTCAGTTCTGTTATTTATTGGTTGCACAACTTCAAGAAACTTAATTTGGCTCTCTCTGCTCCAATTTTTCAACTGTAACACAGGAGTAATAACATTTGCCCCAAAGGGTTTTATGAAGAAGCTTTAAAAAGTGCCTGGCATGTGTTAGGTGCTCAATAAATATTTGCTTCTTTTTGTTTCGGTACTCAAAGGGATAGGCCAATCAGTAACCCATTCCAGAATCTCTATTGAATAAATTTATAATATTATCATTATTAAGGCTTTTTTTGGGGGGAGTTGTCTCTAAGTCTGAAGAGTAAGTGATACTTTTTCCTGTTTCAGGTCCAAATAATGGAGTCTAGAGCAGTCAGCTGTATTATTTGCACCTCAGCTCAAGACTGGGGATCAGGAGGATTTCTAAGGAGAGGGTGCTGGATTCTGGTTCTCCATCTTTGATTGTTATGTTGATTTAATTTGCTCCTGACTAGGCCTTGACTGACTCTACTCAAAATTCTCAATGACAAGTATTACCTCACTCAAATACAATCACTTCTTTCACTCAGCTCTGATGACAGGCCACAACTTCCAGGACATTGATGTAGTGTTCTTTATCTTTTTCAGTCTGTGGACCTTTTCCAGTGGTAAAAGCTCTTCCAGTGGATCACCTGTACCTCCAACTCTAACCACAGGCAAAAATCAAAACTCAAACACCTTAAACTAATGGATCCAGAGACATGGACTCATGCAACAGACTGATAATTCTCAGAGAGAAGCAGGAGAGAGATTAACCAAAAAACTTAAATACATACCAGAGGCCTGGTGCACAAAATCGTGCACTCAGGGTGTCCCTCAGCCCAGCTTGCACCCTCTTGCAGTCCGGGAGCCTTCGGGGAGTGGGCCTAAGCCATCAGTCAGACATCCTTAGCGCTGCGGCAGAGGCTCCCGCCACCGCCACTGTGCTCGCCAGCTGTGAGCCCAGCTTCTGGCTGAGCAGTGTTCCCCCTGTGGGAGCACACTGACCACCAGGGGGCAGCTCCTGCATTAAGCGTCTGCCCCTTGGTGGTCAGTGCACGTCATAGCTACCAGTTGTTCTGTGGTTAGGTCAATTTGCATATTAGCCTTTTAGTATATAGGATATGCATATCTGAACACAGACAGTAGTGTCATGAAGACCTGGGGAGGGGGCAGGAGTGGAGAGGGGATCAATGGGGAAAAAGGGGGAACATCTGTAATACTTTAAACAATAAAGATAAATTAAACTAATAGGAAACCTGGCAGTACTTTAAATGAGATGCCAATGAGATGATGTCTGGTTTAAGTATCATAAGTAAATTAATTATTTTTTCATGCCAAAAAACAAAGTATAGGCCTTGCCATACAGTAAATGTTAACAACATATAAGAGATCAATCTATGGACCTTCTCAGGATAACCTTTGAAAACCACTAGAACTCTCATTAGGGACTCCATTTTGGGAAGTGTTGCTTTCCAAGGGTACTTCTTGCTCATTTGATCATACAGTAACTTACACTTATAAATTGTTTTTCTTTCTTTCTTTCTTTCTTTCTTTCTTTCTTTCTTTCTTTCTTCTTTCTTCTTTCTTTCTTTCTTTCTTTTTTTGTTAGAGAGACAGCAGGGAATAGTGAAAAGAGCACTGAATTTCATCCAGATCTTAATTTTAACCCTTTCTGTGCTGATAACCAGCTGTGGTTAACTTTAGCAAGTTTTTTGAACCTCTCTGAGCTTCTATTATGTCCTCTGTTAAATAGATATATTTATCCCATAGGATAGTTGTGATAGTTAACTATAATAACATATTTTATGTAGCTAGGACATACATAAATAATCCTCTATTTCATTTTTTCCTTCCTTTTCCTAGGCCACAAAACTAAAGTAGAATAAACCAAGAAGCCAATAGTATACCACTGTCATATTTCTAAATTTTAGAAGAATTTGTCCAATATTGGGATCTCTGGGATCTTTTACAATAGCAATCCTTTTGTTCTTGAACCTGGACCTAATAATGCTCTGAAATTACTGTCTCGATAAACTATTTTCAAGTCATTCACTTCTCGTTTTTCTGACATAACTACTTTGCTAAACTTCAGTCTTGGATAATTCGGACTATCTACTTATCTATATATATGAAGGGCTAAGTGACCGACTGTCCGTCCAACCATACATGACGCACACTGGCATTTAAAAATAAACATTGACTCGTGCATGCATGATACATATAAAGCTCTTGCTGGTGAAAATCGCATGCATGTTTTAATTTTACTATAATACTATATTATATATACTATTTTGATATGTAATTTTTGCAGTAATGTAATTACCACATGAATCTTTTTTCTAATTAATTTCCTTTCAATGTGCAAGAATCCGTGTACTGGGCCACTAGTCAATAATAATATCTACAACCAATGATATTGAGTCTGCTCAAGAAATCACACAGTTGTGTTAACTGGTGTTTCAGCAAACCTGTGTTCTCCAATCTCAGCTTTATGACTCTCTTCATTGTACTTGTTCAAACCCTAGAGTGATAATTCCAAAACTTCCTCTTCCACCATCTCCCCAGTCACTTTAGAAGCGTATTTTAACTCTAATTTTACAGAGAATATTGAGGCTATTATAGATGAACTCTTACAATTTAACACACCTAAAAACTATTTTTATCTTTACTCACTCTCATGTCCTTCCCTCTGGTCCCAGAAGTTTTACTTTTCTACCTGGCTCTGGTACCTATTTATTAACATTTCTTCAAGAACTTCATTGTATTAGCTATTCACTCTCTCCTTTGTATCTTTAATATATCTTACACATTTCCATCAACACATAAACAAGTTCAAGTTGCTCTCATGCTGAAAATTCAGTAATCTTTTCAGGATTCTGCCTCCCCCTCAAGCTAATATCCTCTCTCCCCCTTTATCTTCTTTCACAACCTTCTTGAAAAATGATCCACACCACCATCTCCAATCCCTTCCTAATATCTCATTCTCTTATCAGAACATGATAAATTGCTATTTACCCCCAAATCTCCATTGAAATTGCTCTTGCAAAGAACACTAATGATCTTCTAATAGCTAAAGCCAATGAACTTTTTTTTTTATTCTTGTATTACTTGATCACTCTGGGTGACTTTGGCACTGATGAAGATTCCCTTCTTGAAACTCGGTCATATATTGACACTACTTTTAATCTCACCACTTTGAGTGTTCCTTCTCAGGCCCCTTTTCTGGTCTTCTCTTCCTTGGCCTGTTCTTACAATGTTAGTTTTCACAAAAGCGTAATTCTTAATTCTCTTATCTTCTTAATCTATACCTGAGCAATTTATTTTTTTAATTACTACCCATAAAATGATTAAATCTCTATCACCAGCCAGCTCCCTCTACTGTATTACAACTCCCTACTAGTCTTCTCCAGTTAGATGTTACACAGATAGCTCAAAGGTAATTCATGGGTGAAGAAACGAATGCACCTTCCCCCTATATCTATTTCTACTGTGATATTTCTTATTTAAGGGAGAGACAACACTAACCAACCAATTACTCAAGCCATAAACCTAGGTTTTGTATTAGATGTTTCTTTTCCCCTTACTTTGCATACACAATGTGTCAGTAATAGTCTGTTTGTCCTTGGATCCATTCCTTACCTTTCTTTGCTTTGCTCTTTATTTGCAGAAGGGTTGATTCCTGAAGGTTGCATTTCCCATCCTATCTAATAATAGAGTAATATGCAAATTAACCATCACTCTGCGACAAAATGGCGGCGCCCATGGCCACAAGATGGCGGCGCCCAGTCCTCTCAGGCCCACCGAGGTTTCCCAGTCCCGGAGAGGGCTACCGCTGAGAGCAGGCAGCATGCGACCTGGACTGTTGGCCTGGGAGGGTCCTGAATACCCCTGGCTGATCTGCTCCCAGCCGCGGCCCTGGCGGTTGGCCTGGAGGGCTGCCGCCGCTCTCCCCCCTCCCCCCCCCCACATCGCTCCCAGCCGCGACCTGGCCGTAGCCTGGGAGACTGCAAACAACCCCTGCATGATCTGCTCCCAACGGCGACCTGGGCAGGGGCCTGGGAGAAGGCGCACACCCCCTCAGCGTGATCTTCGCCTAGCCCCAACCTGGGTAGAGGCCTGGGAGGCCACGCTTACCTCCCCCCACCTCCCCCAGGCACAATCTGCACCCAGCTGCGACCAGGGCTTTGGCTTGGGAGGCTGCGCGCACCTCCCCCCACCTCCTCCCCCCCCATCTGCTCCCAGCCACGACCCGGGTAGTGGCCTGGGAGGCCGCGCGTATCTCCCCCCGCTCACCCCCCACCCACAATCTGCTCCCAGCCACAACCTGGGCAGTGGCCTGGGAGACGGTGCACACACCCCTGCGTGATCTCCCAGCCGCGACCCGGGCAGTGGCCTGGGAGAAGGCGCACACCCCCGCCACCCCCGTCCCCCCCCCCCGATCTTCTCCCAACCGCGACCAGGGCAGTGGCCTGGGAGGCCGCGTGTACCTCCCCCCACCTCCCCCTGCACAATCTGCTCCCAGCTGTGACCCGGGCAGTGGCTTGGGAGACGGCGCACACCCCCGTGCCACCCCCCACCCGTGTGATCTTCTCCCAGCCGCGACCTGGGTAGTGGCCTGGGAGGCTGCGCATACCTCCCCCCACCTCCCCCCCGCACAATCTGCACGCAGCAGCGACCCGGGCAGTGGCCTGGGAGAAGGCGCACACCCCCCCGCCCCCCCACCCCCCCGCCCCCCCCGTGTGATCTTCTCCCAGCCGTGACCTGGGTAGTGGCCTGGGAGGCCGCGCGTACCTCCCCCCACCTCCCCCCACACAATCTGCACCCAGCTGCGACCAGGGCATTGGCTTGGGAGGCTGCACGCACCTCCCCCCACCTCCCCCGCCCAAACTGCTCCCAGCCCCCACCCGGGCAGTGGCCTGGGAGACGGCGCACACCCCCGGCGTGATCTGCTCTGAGCTGAGACCCAGGTAGTGGCCTGGGAGAAGGCACACATCCCCAGACGTGATCTTCTCCCAGCCGCGACCAGGGCAGTGGCCTGGGAGGCCACGTACCTCCCCCCACCTCCCCCTGCACAATCTGCTCCCAGCTCTGACCCGGGCAGTGGCCTGGGAGATGGCACACACACCCCCGCGTGATCTCCCAGCCGCGACCCGGGCAGTGTCCTGGGAGACGGCGCACACCCCTGCCCCCCCCCCATGTGATTTTCTCCCAGCCACGACCTGGGTAGTGGTCTGGGAGGCCGTGCGTACCTCCCCCCACCTCCCCCCCCCCCCCCCCCGCACAATCTGCACCCAGCTGCGACCAGGGCATTGGCTTGGGATGCTGCACGCACCTCCCCCCACTCCCCACCCCAATCTGCTCCCAGCCGCGACCTGGGCAGTGGCCTGGGAGGCCGCGTACCTCCCCCCACCTCTCCCTGCACAATCTGCTCCAGCTGAGACCTGGGCAGTGGCCTGGGAGACGGTGCACACCCCCCGCCCCCCGTGATCTTCTCCCAGCAGCAACCTGGGCAGTGGCCTGGGAGACTGCGCACACCCTGGCGTGATCTGCTCCCAGCTGAGACCAGGGCAGTGGCCTGGGAGAAGGCACACCCCCCCTGGCGTGATCTTCTCCCAGCCGCGACCAGGGCAGTGGCCTGGGAGGCCACGTACCTCCCCCCACCTCCCCCTGCACAATCTGCTCCCAGCTCTGACCCGGGCAGTGGCCTGGGAGATGGCACACACACCCCCGCGTGATCTCCCAGCCGCGACCCGGGCAGTGTCCTGGGAGACGGCGCACACCCCTGCCCCCCCCCCCCATGTGATTTTCTCCCAGCCACGACCTGGGTAGTGGTCTGGGAGGCCGTGCGTACCTCCCCCCACCTCCCCCCCCCCCCCCCGCACAATCTGCACCCAGCTGCGACCAGGGCATTGGCTTGGGATGCTGCACGCACCTCCCCCCACTCCCCACCCCAATCTGCTCCCAGCCGCGACCTGGGCAGTGGCCTGGGAGGCCGCGTACCTCCCCCCACCTCTCCCTGCACAATCTGCTCCAGCTGAGACCTGGGCAGTGGCCTGGGAGACGGTGCACACCCCCCGCCCCCCGTGATCTTCTCCCAGCAGCAACCTGGGCAGTGGCCTGGGAGACTGCGCACACCCTGGCGTGATCTGCTCCCAGCTGAGACCAGGGCAGTGGCCTGGGAGAAGGCACACCCCCCCTGGCGTGATCTTCTCCCAGCCGCGACCCGGGGAGTGGCCTGGGAGAAGGCACACACACCCCCGCGTGATCTCCCAGCCGCGACCTGGGCAGTGGCCTGGGATATGGCGCGCACCCCGGGTGGATCTGCTTTCAGCTGAGACCCGGGCAGTGGCCTGGGAGATGGCGCACACCCCCACATGATCTGCTCCCAGCTGAGACCCAGGTCCCAGCTGGGAGCAGATCGTGGGGGTGGGGGAGGTGCACACAATCTCCCAGGCCACTGCCCAGGTCGAGGCTGGGAACAGGAGAGCGCATTTGGGGGTGACCGGGCTTTCAGGGGAGGGCAGTTGGGGATGATCAGGCTGGCAGGGGAACAGTTAGGCATAGATCAGGCTGGCAGGGGAGTGGTTTGGGGGTGATCAGGCTGGCAGGCAGAAGCGGTTAGGGGTAATCAGGCAGGCAGGCGAGCAGTTGGGAGCCAGCAGTCCCGGATTGTGAAAGGGATGTCCGACTGACTGTTTGTAAACAGGCAGTCGGACATCCCCCGAGGGGTCCCAGATTGGAGAGGGTGCAGGTTGAGCTGAGGGACACCCCCACCAGTGCATGAATTTCATGCACCGGGCCTCTAGTGCTTTTATATTAGACTTTGATTAGATTCAACTAATAGGAAGTGTCAATAGGAAATTAAAAGATGGGAAGAAAAGATAATCCTGTGTCTCTTGGCATCAGCTGTGTCTCCTACATGTCTTCAGCTAATACTAGATTGGCTTGCTATGATTCCAGCATCCATGGGATGATTTCTGCTCTGGTGTCTGGTAACAACATTTCTTCCTGTTTACTTTCAGCAGGGGTTTTCTGCTATTGTTAACCTCTGTGTAGCTTCAACATTCCTTGTGTGTCATCTCAATTTTTCCACCATCAATGTAGCAATGATTATATTATATTTAATTTCCTTTGTGTTAAATAGAGTGGTTTCTATATTCTTGTTTTAATTATGGATTAATGTACCCATTCACCAAACATTATAGATGTTATCTACTTAACATCATTTTTATCTATCTGTACTTCCTACTCTCACTGCTACAGCCTTAGTTCAGTATTTGCTGCAAAACTCTCCTAAATATCTCCCTTTTGATCTATCCTCCACTGCCTAAAACCCTTCAATAACCCCCATATAGACCTATTTCCCAACTATCAGTCATTTATACATTATCCTCATATTTTTGTCATAGCTATGTACTCTGTACTATTAGTTAGATGTTTTTTTAAAATATATTATTTTAACAAAAATACAGTTTTGCCTGAGCAAAACTAAGGTTTAAAGGTCTATTTTTTCCTAATACACATTAAAATAAAAACCAAACTATTAAAAATAACATTCACCCATATACTACCTAAAATATCCCTCATGTGTATAGCACACTTGGGGACACATTGGCCTATAAGATCAAGTCAAAGTTTTTAATGGAATTTATAAGGTCATTATGATCTGGCTCTTGAGTCTTACTTCCCCATATTCTCTTTGGGTCCCTATTCACACCTTCTCTCTGGGCCACCTCCTCTGCCTCTGGTTCAAACTGATCACTTACGCTTTCATGATTCCCTCTATGCTACATATAGACATTTTTTGCACTTATCTATTTACATGTCTTTTTGTCCTTACTAAACTGGTTTAAGAAAGCCATTGCTGATTGATGTCCATGATATATATGTCTATGTTATTCTGGATTACTAGATGATAGTAATCCATACTTTCCAAACTTGTAAATTCTTCTTAAACAATATCCTTACGTAGATTGGAAATTCCAATCTACGTAAGGATATTCTGTATGTGTGAGCAGAAATGGGAAAAAAATTCTTCTACTTTGAGCTAAATAAAAAAAAATTTTATTCATGAAAAGATGTTGTTTATTTGTTATCATGACCAGACTGAGCCATCACTGTAAAATGGTATTTTATTCTTTTCAGTTTCATTTAACATACAGATTCACCTTGGTATTATTTGTTAGACTACCAAGCATATAATTTGGACTGGAACATAGAAATTATAATTTTCACTCACATTAGCTTCAATACTTATTTTGGTTTTCAAAGTATAATAAAGTACTCATAAGAAAGGGGGGAAGTTATGTTCTTATTTTTTTTTTTAGCAGAAGTATGGCTTGAACTGACTTCAGACTTTTTTATTTTCTGCTGAGGGCAAGTCTCAAATAAAAATGGTTAATTTGCAAGATTTTACAAGTAGCATCGCAGATTCATGGAGCTAGATGGTACCTTAGAAGTCATCTAGTCCAACCTCCTCATTTTACACATAGGAAGTGAATAAGGTCACAAGAATGGGAAATTCCAATCTACGTAAGGACATTCTTAATGTGTGAGCAGAAATGGGAGAAAATTCACCTACTTTGAGCTATCTTATTAGCACACAGTACACATGTACAATTGCTTCAACTGTTTGTGCCACGAAGGTGGGGAGGGGGGCCTACATGCAAGCTAGGGATCATTCACAATCTCCAAAGAAGATTGCAGAGTGACTTGTGCCCACATTTATATTCACATAAATGAGACTCAGTCTATGGACTCTATGAGACTCTAGCCACTCTCCCAAGGTAGCCTGCTGTAGAACACAACTCCATGGCAATCACATTGATTATGCATTTCTTTTTCTTTCTCTTTCTTTTTTACTATATATGTTCTTTAGTCAATATAAGTTTTAAACAAAATAATCTTACAGTAGTCTGGAGAAATCCCTGTTTCACAAATGGAAAATTAGAGCCTGTGAGTAGAAAGAATACTCAAAGAGAAGCAGCCATAGGACTGAAATTGCCTACATTGATATTTCTAGACTTCAGAACTAGAGACTGTATTTAACACATCTGATACAACTCTGGAGTTTTTAAAAAATTTGATCTATGCTTTATTCTTTTGATTCCTGATTTGTAGTTCAGTCTTAATGAGAAAAATCAACAACAACACAGAAACATCAGGAAGAAACTAAGGCTATATAATGAGAAAACATAGGCTACTCATTCAGATCCAGTGACTGATTATATTAGTATATAATACCTCTTTCCCTTGCCCCCCACTTTCCATTTCCCTGCTCATTAGATAGGGATAAGAAGGAAGTGAAACACAAATCTACACATTTACTTAATTGTCAAGAGCTCTGATAAAACCTACGATTAGGAAAGGTTGAAATTAGTGGATAAAAATTAATTGTAGGACTTACTTTGTAGAATTAAACTTAATCCATACTTTGCTTGTTCCCCATAACCCTGGTTAATTAAGAGTTGACTGCACTGCACAATGTTCTTTTCTGGCGGCAGTGTCTGTCATGAGAGGGTATTGTGTTACTTCTCTATATTTATTACTCAAGAAAACATCTCTCTGAGGATAACATTCAGTGTAAGGGAAATAAGTGTTAATACAGTAGTAGGAGGACCAATCTTATTCTTAAATTATCATGAGATTGAGGTTTGGGAAGTAAAATAAATGACAGTGTGTACTTAGAATTACATCCATGTGTCATTTTTTCAGACAGATATAAAATGAAAGTAGGCTTGGAAACTTTACATACAAAAAACTGGTGTAGTTGGGATCTCTACATGTAATATTTTTGGAAAAAGGGCTGAAAATGTCCAGTATACTTTCATAAGTGTACTAAATAAATACCAGAACAGGAGTTCTCAAGGTATCTCTCTGACCTGTCTCTGCAAACAGAAACTGGAAACTAGCATTGACTTCCATTAGCAGGCTCCTTCAGCTCAGACCCATTTCCTTTCCTCGCCTCATTGGCAACACTCTTTTTAGGACTGGGGTTTCCTAATAAGCATCTCATTTGGAGCTTGTTTGCCAAGGCATGGCTAGCCTTTCAAGTTTATTTTCTTAAGCCATTACATTATTTTTCACATCTCATGCCTAAAAAATAAGTTAGTGAGAAGATATTTTGAAGGGCAGCCAAAGACATTTGTAACTCTGAATCAAGGGGAAAGGTTAAGTTAACTGATGTTTTTATCCCTCCTGAAGAAATTTTGAATGAAGGCAGATTGTAATTACATACTGGAAAATGTGCTAATAAAAGAGACAACATAGCAGTGGGATCTAGAAACAAAGTCATGTGTTATAGAACAAAGTTATGTGTTATAGTAGAAAAGAAATTAAATCTGTAAATTAAGGAAGTATTTTAACGATCCAGCTAAAATAGCAGAAGTTCTTTTCTTAGCAAAGAAATAATGATAGTGGTCAGCAACCACTTAAAATAGTTGACTGCAATCAGCAATACCACTGGGTGCCAGTGATAGGCCTAAGGCTTGGGTAGAAGAAAAGAAGACAGAGAAAAAAAAACACAAGAGGACAGTTGAAAATAAAGGAAAATAGAAAACAAAGAATGAAAAGAGAAAGATATAAGGAGAGAATAGCCAACAACAATTCTGATATCATCCTATTGTAGCAAGACTGTGAGTTAGAGTTTTAGACATGGGGGATAAAGTAAACCATTGTTTATAAAACAGTTCAGATTTCAGATATTCTAGGAGTAAAACCCTTATGCATGAAATAGTTAAATGGATTATCACTGCTTTCATTCATTTTAGTAACTTTGGTTGTATAATAGAGTGATGAAGAGTGAAGAAGTTTGTTTCAGAATAATTTGATAGCTATAAAAACACTGTGTGTTTTTTCTTAACAGTTTGTCCATTGTCTGGCTTAATGGTATTTACTAACAAAATTATTATGGTTATGAGGATGGCATTCTGTGTTTGTTTGTTTTTTAAATCTGGGTATTAGTATGTTGCATTAAACCCATCTTATATAATAAAAGCTTAATATGCTAAGTGTCCGGTCATCAAGTTGGCCCTTCAACCAATCAAAGCTTAATATACTAATGATATCCTAAGGCTACTCAACTGCTCGCTATGACATGCACTGACCACCAGGGGGCAGACCCTCCAACCGGTAGGTTAGCTTGCTGCTGGGGTCCAGCCAATCAGGACTGAGCAAGATGGGCCAGACACGCCTTGAAACCCTCCCGTGGTCCCTTCCCAGCTGGCCAACCTCCTACGTCCCTCCCCGACTCCGATCATGCACCAGTGGTGTCCCTCGGCTTGGCCTGCGCCCTCTTGCAATCTGGGACCCCTCAGGGGATGTTGAAGATCTGATGGTCAGTGAGCTCCCACAGGGGGAGTGCCGCTCAGCCAGAAGCCAGACTCACGGTTGGTGAGCATAGCGGTGGTGGCGGGAGCCTCTCCCGCCTCCGCAGCAGCACTAAGGTTGTCCAACTGAAGGCTTAGGCCTGCTCCCTGTGGACATCCCCTGAGGGCTCCTGGAATGCAAGAGGGTGCAGGGCAAGTTGAGGGGACCCCCCCCCAAGTGCACGAATTTCGTACACTGGGCCTCTAGTTTTTAAAAAAGAATAGTAAATACTATTACAATAAAAAACAAATTCTTTACATAAAATTTCTGAGAGTTATCTTAAAGAGTTCAAAGTTAGGCAGCCTGCTCCCTACAATTTATATGTTAAAATACATTCATTTTCTCAAAGCGTAAGAAAAGCATGGTGTCATTCTATACATTGATGGTGATACAGCATATGCTATTGTCACTGCCAATTCTGCTTATCATAGATCCCTGTATCTATGACATGGGGTAAAGTCATGACAGGTATTTGTGAGGTGATGGAGAACTCACTTATCTTCAGCATCAATCATTGTTGAGTGGCTGAAACAAACAGAATGCATAGTTTGGTGAGGGCATTGTTACATTAGTTGCAGAGCTGTGCTATCTCCTTAAAAAGACAATTTTGAAGAATTCTTAAAAAACATGTCATAGAGCATATAGAGTATGTTCTCTCTATATATAGAGTTTATTGTCAAATCCTTCCAAGTTACTCCTTTTTAAAATTTTAGAAAAAACTAGCACAGCAATATGGTTAAAAAATAAATAGCACAGAAACGTTTATATTGAAAAAAAGGCAATTATCCATTGCTCACCTTCAATCATGCTCCTCAGTGAAAATCACTTTTAAAGTTTTCAACCATCTAAACTTATCTGGTCTTATCTCCATATCTTTTAAATTATATGTTTATGCTGCCATTTATTTTATTTTTTTATTCCGAGTCCTGCCACTATTCTTATCAGTATTACTATGGATAACCTGGGGTACCTCTACCCTTCTGGATAGTTCCTTGCCTTACACTTTGACCCTTCTCTGCCTCTCACAAATATATCCATTTTCTGTAAGTCCTACGGGCTGTAACCTCATGGCATCATCTGAATTCAACCACCTGTCATTGCATAGCCCCCACTTTGATACAGCTGCTCCACCTCCTGCCTAGACCACTGTACTTGCCTCCTCACGGGGCTCCCTGCTCACACCTGACATCACCATAGCTCCCATTTCACTTGAGGTAACAGACAAAGTCCTCACAACAGCTCGTGAGGCCCTATAGGATCTGGCCCCTGCTGACCACTCCCTGACTCACTTCCTCCTCTACAGACTCCCTCAAACTAGCAAGCTGATTCCAGCCTGCCTTAGTGCCTTTGCACTTGCTGCTCCCTCTGCCTGGAAGCTCTTCCAGCTTTTCTCATAGCTTGCTCCTTCACCTCTTTCCCATCTCAGCTCAAGGATAATTTCCTCAGTGAGTGAGAGGTCATGCCTGACCTGTGAATTAAGATGTCACTCTTTCTCCCTTCATTCCATTCCAGTCACCCAGCTGTGGAATGAATCCGCTGTGTCCCAGACTTGGGGAACAAAGTGCAGTGAGGAAGAGACATACAATAAACAAAAGAAATAAGAAATATATAATGTCAGATGATAGTGCTATGAAAAGAAATAAGGCAGGAAAGGAAGACAGGGAATGCTGAGTCACTGCCATTTTTAGTAGAATGGTCAGGAAGGCCTTATTGAATAGGCCTTATTGATATTCAGAGGGAAGGGAGTTCCTGATGGTGGGTACAGCAAGTGCAAAGGCCCTGAGGTGAGTATGAGTTTCTCTGAAGAACCGATAGTGTGTGTGTTAGAGTGGGGGGGAGGGGTGGTTGGAAGTTGAAGAGATGAGAGGGGGAAATGAGATCAAGAGGTGAGGCAGAGGGAGCCCACCATGCAGGGTTTATAGGCTGACTCTTGAGGGCGGGGACTTTTTCCTGTTTCCTGCTGTGTCTCTGGCACCTAGAATAGTGCCTGGCACAGGGAAGGTGTTCAATGGTGCTTGTTGAATGAAGGAGCAATACTGATTTGAAATCAAAGCTATCTTCTCCCCAGACTCCAGGCACAGAACTAGGCTTTAACCTCTGTTGTCTCATTTTACAGATGGTAGACTGAGTCCCAGAGAGAGGCTGAGACCTGCAAGGGAGTACTCATCCCTGGAGACCTACAACCATGCCCAGTATGGTGGCTGAGAGGATGAACTGTGGAGCCAAGCTACTTGAGTTGGACTTTCAGCTGGGCCTCTTCCTGGCTGTGTAATTTTAGGTCAACAGTGTCACCTCTCTGGGTCTCAGTTTTCTACTTCTGTAAAATGGGAATCACAGCATGCCTCTCTCTTAAGATTTTTGAAAGGATTACGTGAGTTAATTTATATACAGTGCTCGGCACAGTGTCTGACCTGTGCTGTGTTACTATTACTATTACTATTACTATTACTATTACTATTACTATTATTGAGGAAGACATGGGAGCACCCTCCTCTTCAGAGGGTGGGAAGCTCAATGCTTTGCTCTCTAACTTCTGCTAACATGTTGTCCTCAGTTTACCCATCTGAACTACAGAAACAGGCACTTGGCCTTGGCCTATTGTTGGGAGAACTTGTAGAACCAGATATACCTAGTTTTCTAATTTGGGGGGTATGGGAGGAAGTCCACACAGTTCCTACAGCACCAGCTTGGGGACACAAGCAGAGGGCTGATGAAGTCTGAGGCCTGCCATCTCAATGCTGTGAACTCAGTGAGCCCCAGCTCCAACTTGCCCACCCAAGCAATGGGGGTGCTAAACGTTGGTGGGGCTCTCTAAGTGCACCCCCACTTCTCTCACTGGGCTCAGGGACAATAGGCAAGCTGTTTATCCCCCACGGCTATGCTGCCATTTCTTAATTGACTTTACACATGGTCTATTAACATCCTACTATGCTAGATAAGAATGTGGTGAGTTTACATAAATTCCTGCCCAACTCTCCTTCTCTAAATATAATATACACCCTTATTCTCAGTTCTACTACTCAATACCTCTGAAAGTTTAACTGAAATTAACCTTTTGCACTCGGATGTCAAGTGTGACGGTTATTGAATGTATCAATAATTTGAAATATAAAAAAATCCAAATAAATAAGTTTGTATGAAAAGAAACTCCAGTTTTTTATTCTACTGCTGTGCTTTGTAAAATCTGGGGTATTTAAAAAATTAAATCCTGAGTAGAATAAAGGAATCGAGAAAAAAGCAAGCGAGTGCAAAGGGTTAAACTTCCATCTCAGGTACCATGTATTTTGATTCTCCACTTTGTAAGATGAAGACATTAAAACTCCTACTCTTCAGTGTTCTTCATCATCTTCTACCTTTTAACCACAGTCAGATATACTTTTATTTTTATACTAGAGGCCCGGTGCATGAAATTCATGCACAGGAGGGGTCCCTCAGCCTAGCCTGCATCCTCTCACAATCTGGGATCTCGTGGAGGATGTCCCACTGCGGGATCAGGCCTAAACTGGCAATGGGACATCCCTCTCGCAAACCAGGAACACTGGCTCCTAACGGCTTTCCTGCCTGCCTGCCTGATTGCCCCTAACCACTTGCCTGCCTGCCTTCCTGATCACCCTTAAACACTCACCTGCCTGGCCTGATCACCCCTAACCACTAGGCCTGCCTGCATGCTCACCCCTAACCACTGGCCTGCCAGCCTGATAACCCCTAACCACTAGGCAGGCATGCCTGCCAGATCACCCCTAACTGCTCACCTGCCTGCCTGATTGCCCCTAACCACTCTGCCTGCATGATCGCCCCTAACCACTTGCCTGCCTGCCTGCCTGATCACCCCTAACTGCTCAACTGCCTGCTTGATTGCCCCTCACCACTCACCTGCCTGCCTGATTGCCCCTAACCACTCTGCCTAACTGCCTGATCACCCCTAACTACTCTGGCTGCCTGCCTGATCACTCCTAACTGCTTGCCTGCCTGCCTGATCACCCCTAACCACTTACCTGCCTTCCTGATCACCCCTAATCACTAGGCAGGCATTCCTGCCTGATCGCCCCTAACTGCTCGCCTGCCTGCCTGATCACCCCGAACCACTAGGCAGGCATGCCTGCCTGATTGCCCCTAACCACTATGCTTGCATGATTGCCCCTAAACACTCTCCTGCCTGCCTGATTGCTCCTAACCACTCTGCCTGCCTGCCTGATCACCCCTAACCACTCACCAGCCTGCCTGATCGCCCCCTAACTGCACAACAGACTGCCTGCCTGATCACCCCTAAACACTCGCCTGCCTGCCTGATTGCCCCTAACCACTAGGCATGCCTGCCTGATCACCCCTAACTGCTCACCTGCCTGCCTGCATGCCTGATCTCCCCTAACTGCTCACCTGCCTGCCTGCATGCCTGATCTCCCCTAACTGCTGGCCTGCCTGCCTCCCTTATCATCCCTAACTGCTCACCTGCCTGTCTGATTTCCCCTAACCCCTCTGCCTGCCTGCCTGATCACCCCTAACCACTCGCCTGCCCGCCTCACCAGCTCTAACCACTCTTCCTGCCTGATCGTTCCCAACCACTTGCCTGCCTGCCTGATCACCCCTAACAACTAGGCATTCCTGCCTGATCTCCCCTAACTGCTCACCTGCCTGCCTGCATGCCTGATCTCCCCTAACTGCTGGCCTGCCTGCCTCCCTTATCATCCCTAACTGCTCACCTGCCTGTCTGATTTCCCCTAACCCCTCTGCCTGCCTGCCTGATCACCCCTAACCACTCGCCTGCCCGCCTCACCAGCTCTAACCACTCTTCCTGCCTGATCATTCCCAACCACTTGCCTGCCTGCCTGATCACCCCTAACAACTAGGCATTCCTGCCTGATCAACCCTAACTGCTCACCTGGCTGCCTGATTGCCCCTAACCACTTGCCTGCCTGCCTCATTGCCCTTAACTGCTTGCCTGCTTGCCTCTGTGATCACTCCTAACCTCTTGCCTGCCTGTCTGATTGCTCCTAACCACTAGGCAGGCCTGCCTGATCACCCCTAACTGCTCACCTGCCTGCCTGATTGCCCCTAAGCACTCACCTCCCTGTCAGATTGCCCCTAAGCACTCGCCTGCCTGCCTGATCACCCTGAACCACTAGACAGGCATGCCTGCCAGATTGCCCCTAACCACTTGCCTGCCTGCCTGCCTTATCACCCCAAACCACTCACCTGCCTGTCTGATCGCCCCTCACCACTCGGTAGGCATGCCTGCCTGATTGCCCCTAACTGCTTGCCTGCCTGCCTCACTGCCCCTAATCACTCTGCCTGCCTGATTGCCCCTAACTACTCTGCCTGCCTGCCTGATTTCCCCTAATTGCTCACCTGCCTGCCTGATCGCCTCTAACCACTCTGCCTGCCTGTCTGATCACTCCTACTGCTCGCCTGCCTGCCTGATTGCCCCTAACTTCCTCTGCCTTGGCCCCCGCCAATGTGGCTTTGTCCGGAAGGACGTCCGGAAGGTCGTCCGGAAGGTCATTCTGCTCTCCGGTCTAATGGTCTAATTAGCATATTATGCTTTTATTATTATAGATGATTGTTAAGTTTGATAGCATTTGCATCCTATTAAGTAATCATATTAAGTGTCCTGTAATTTGTCATATTCATATATTATAAAGTAGAATATCAATAAGCAGTGTTTATATGATTATAACTGTAAGTTTAGTGTATAACCACATTGTGTGCTGAAATTATTGTTGCTTCTCTACAGGCAGGACCAGTATTATGCTCCTTTACCATTCAATGGAGAATATAGGGTGGGGCAAAAGTAGGTCTGCAGTTCTTAATATGTAAAATAATACAATAATTAATAAATAATAATATTCTTGTATTATTATTTATTAATTATTGTATTATTTTACATATTAAACTCTGTGTTTCATGTACTCACAACTATAAACCTACTTTTGCCCAACCCAGTATCCTGAAGATCAAGTAACAATGCATTCTCTTATTTTTATACTCCAAAATTGCCTTGATCATATCCTCAAATTGTTCAAAAAATTCAATCATAATACCAATATCCCTCCCTTTTTTTCCTGGAAACTATTGGCATACCAAAGTCATGTAATTAAATTAGTCACCATGAATTAACAGTAATTGCAACCATTATTTAAAATTTAAGCCAACAAATGATTTTTTTTAGGATGAGTATTTTTTTCACTGACTTTTTATAAAGAATTGCTAGTAAAATGGATCAACTTTTACTCTGTTTCATTATAGTTTTTAAATTCTCTATTAAAAAAAAACATATCCTCATTGCCTACACCCAGATAAAATAATTTCTACTGCATTGGTCCTTAGTAAACCAATGTTAGTAACTGCTTTCCCAGAGTCCTTTCTATCTTCTATTTTCCAGTATGGACTGCTGCACTGTGACTATCCTAGGACTTATATTTTTCACTATTCTATTTGCAGTCTACTTCACTTGGATCCTATGACATCCTTTTTCTTTGATGTTTCATTTTGCTGTAACAGTTCTGAAGTCATGTCTAAGAAACGATGCCTAAGAGGTCAACTGTCTCAGTCTTTTATATCTGAAAATGTCATTATTTATAATCTTACTTAGTTGATACATTTACTTATTTGAAAATTCTGGACTCAAAATAATTATTCCTCAGAACTTTGTAGTCATTGTGCTATCATCTTATAGCATCTGATATTGATAAATTCTATGTCAATCTGATTCTTGTTCATTTGAGGGTAATTTTTTTTCACTAAAAAGTCTTAGAATCTTCCTTTTATTTTTGGTGTTTTGAAATTTCATGATGGTGGTTGTTGTTTTAGAGTTATCTTCAATCCCATACATTCTATATATATATATATATATATATATATATATATATATATATATATATATATATGATACGTTTCTTTCAGGTTAGAAGTTTTTCTCAGTTGCCCTGTGGTTGGTGATAAAATAGAAAGGCTGACTAAGAGCTTTGTATACATGAGCAGGGCTTATGGTCTGGAAGGCTTTGCTTTGAGAGCAGGCTGAGAATTAGCTGGTATGATGAGGAACTCTAGTTGCCAAAAATGAGGAGGCCTTTTTCTGAGATACTAAATCCCACACTAGCTCTTTAGGTTCTTTCCAGACTTTGTCTTGGGGTAAATGTTCAGCCTCATAACATTCTAATGTGGAAGAATAAGAAATGTTTGGGAAGGAGGTCAATATTTTTATATACAGTCATGCATTGATTTCCCCATTTTCAGCTAATTTCTCACTCCCACCCTAAGATTTTCATGGAAAGATTGCCCAACTCCATCTACTATAGCTCCCCTCCAGGTGTTTTCTAAGCTATGGCATTTTATGCTTTCCAGAACTTTGTAGAAGTCTGCAACCAATTCCATTCTCTCCTTTCTCAACAAGCAGTTTTTGAGCACTTAGGAGACTCTGCACCAGGTACAATTCTAAGCACTAAAGACATGATAGAGAAAAGAAAAAGTGGAAGAGACAGATATTGAGGACACAATAAAGAAAGGACCGGCAACCGAGTAATAAAAGCAAGGTAACAAATAAACAAGGTAATATCAGAAAATATCAAATTATATGAAGAAAGTAAATAGTAATGTGATATGGAAGTCTGGTAAGAAGATTTAGAGAAGCTGATCAGGGAAGGTTTAATTTGACCCTAAAATCATGGGCTCCTAAGTCAGGGCATATTTTGATTTGAGCAAATAAAATGATGAGAAGGAGCCAACCTAGGTAAAGTTTGGGGAAGAGCACTCCAGGAAAAAGGAGCCACCATAAAGTAGGAAAGCAGCTGTCAAATTATGGGACCAAAATAAAAGTCCAAATTACTGCAGATCAATGAAGAAATAAGAGAATAGTAGATGAGGTTTGAGATAGAAGCAGAGGTTCTTGAAAACATAGTCAGAAGTTTGCATTTTATTGTGAATGTAAAGGCAGACCATTGAAAGATTTTTTCCCAGGAAATGGCACAACTTGGCTTTTTGTTTTAAATTTTCTTTTATTTCTTCATGATTATTTTAGTGGAACTTTAATGTGAGAGGCAGTATAATGTAATTAACAGCATGGACTTTGGAACCAGATTACTGGCTCTGCCACTATTATCATTGTAATTAGCTACTTAATATTAATAATTAGGAAGAGAGCAAAGGGGAGGCCAGATATTATAAGCACTAGAGGCCTGGTGCATGAAATTTGTGCACTGGGGGGGGGGCCTCAGCCCAACCTGTGCCCTCTCACAGTCCAGGACTCCCCGGGGATCATACCTGAGCTGGAACAAGACATCCCTCTCGCAGTCAGGGGCTCTCCTAGTCCAGGACCCATTGCTCCTTACTGCCCGCCTGCCGTGGAGGTGGAAGAGGCTCATACCACCTCTGCTGTGCTCGCCAGCCATGAGCCAGGCTTCTGGATGAACAGGGGCAGGGGGAAGGAGGGAGTGTGGCTAAAGCAGAAGCTGGGCTCACTGCCTCTTAACGCTGGCCTCACCTCCTGCCCACTGGTGTGGAGGCGCAATCTGGGGCCAGGCCGGCTGGGGGAGGGGTTGTGGGAGGTTGAGGCACTGCAATTGTACCCTGTCCAGCCTCTGTGGAGGCTCCAGAACCGTGCAGCCCCCTCTCCCACCGCCTCTGTAGAAGGAGGGGCTGCGGTATTGGGACTGGACCCTAGGACCACGCTGTGGCCTCTCCTGCCACCTTTGCAGGAGGCAACTGGGCCTATCAGGGGAAGGCGCTGCCCCCATCACCCTAAATATTCATTTCATACATTCTTCAAAATGAGTGTGGTTACTTGCCAGGGCTGACAAGCAGACCCTGAATGATGGATGAACAGATTACTCAGACACAGGTGGATGTGAAAGACAGGGCTAAGGAGCCCCTGGCTTTAGTAGCCAGAGCAGCCTCTATTGCCTGCCTCACTAGGTCTTTATTGGAATTTTTATCTTTTCATACAATCAGTAGGGTGAGTAATCTTGGGAGAACACATGTGTTTACATTGTACTCTAGGCAAGGGCATCCAGGGATTAAGCATGAGGATTCCAGTAAACACTGGGGGTCTGCACATGCACAGGCTTGTTTGGAAAGGTGAAGGAATAATTAGGGGCGCTGCCTTCAACACTCCCCTGTCTCCCCTAAGTCAGAATTCCGATAAACACACACTTCCCTTTTATCAGAATGTCCTCCTTACAACTTTCCAACCAAGTCTCTTGTACTCCCCAACAGTTACTTTTTCATTTCCTCATAACTCATCCTATCCTGTAGTTAAAGAAAAGTGTGATGTTTGCTTAAAAATTGTATAACATGCACTATTTTACAAAATAATATATATGTGTGATTTGTCAAATAATATCTATACTAATAAAAGCCAAGGTGGTCCTCGCACGCTCACGCAACACCCTCACGTCATCAAAAGATGGCCACCACAAGATGGCCGGCAGGGGAGGGTAGTTGGTGGCGATCAGGCCAGCAGGGGAGCAATTTGGCATCAATCAGACCAGCAGGGGAGTGGTTAGGGTGTGATTAGGCTGGCAGACAGAAGTGGTTAGTGGCAATCAGACAGGCAGGCAGGTGAGTGGTTAGGAGCCAGCAGTTGCGGATTGTGAAAGGGATGTCCAATTGCCGGTTTAGGCCCAATCCTGAGGGGTCCCAGATTGGAGAGGGTGCAGGCCAGGTTGAGGGACACCCCCTCCATGCACGAATTTCATGCACCAGGCCTCTAGTAGTCTTATAATAAAAAACAATTATATCCCCAATTTATCACTACTCCCCATTCTTCAGGTTCAATTATGTTAAACTCATAGCTGTTTATTTCATAACTTTAAATAATATGCTTAGAACATTATTTTTAATATTTGTCTTAGATAGTACATATTTCCAGATATGACACATGGTGACTTCATTCTTATACTATACTGCCACTTCTTGAATTTTATTTCTGTTGTTTTCTTGTTTATCTCTTTCTTTTGCTAATGCTCATCCTCAAATAACTTCCTAAAGAAAGGGACATGGGGGATGTGGGTTAAATATCATTTGATTTGGTTAGATATAGAAATTTTGTTCGAAAATAATGTTCTTTCCCAATTTTGAAAACATTGCACTATCATCTTCCAAGTATCTAGAACTGTAGAGAAAATTTAAGCTACTCTGATTTTCTGATTATCATTTATTCTAAATGTCCTGGGTTTTTTTAAATTTGAAAATTTTAGGAACTGTTTTATTCCTGGTACTCACAAAACATGTCTGTGTGTGTGTGTGTGTGTGTGTGTGTGTGTGTGTGTGTGTGTATGCTTCTTTTTAATTTACTGGGCCGGCTCTTTATTGATAAGCTCTTTCGCTCTGACAATTAGTGTCCTGCAGTTCTAGGAAGTTTTCCTTTTTTAATTGAATTTTTGGGTTGGCATTGGTTGATAAAATTATATAGGTTTCAGGTGTACAATTCTATAATACACCATGTGTGTATTGTATTGTGTGTTCACCACCCCAAGTCACATCTCTTTCCATCACCATTTATTCCCCCCTTTACTCTCTGCTACCTTCTACTGTCACCCTTTCCTTCTGGTAACCATCATACTGTTGTCTGTCTCTCTGAGTTTGTTTCTTTGTTTTCTTTGTTCATTTGTTGCTGTTTATTTTACACTAGTGGCCCGGTGCACTAAATTCATGCACGGGGTGGGGGGTGTCCCTCAGCCCAGCCTGCACCCTCTCCAATCTGGGACCCCTCGAAGGATGTTCTACTGCCGGTTTACAGGGATCGGGCCTAAACCGGTAGTTCGACATCCCTCTCACAATCCAGGACTGCTGGCTCCTAACCACTCACCTGCCTGCCTGCCTGCCTGCCAGACTGCCCCTAACCAGTCTGCCTGTCAGCCTGCTTGCCCCCCAACTGCCCCCCGCTGCCAGCCTTCTTGCCCCCAAATGCTCCCTCCCGCCAGCCTGATCACCCCCAACTGCACCCCACACCAGTGTGCTCACCCCCAACTGCATCCCCTGCCAGCCTGCTCACCCCCAAGTACCCCCCTGCTGGCCTGCTCACCCCAAACTGCCCCTCGCTGTCCTGATCACCTCCAACTGACCCCCACTGATGGCCTGCTTGCCCCCAATTGGCCCTCCTAATGGTCTGCTTACCCCCAATGGCTCCACCCCCCACCAGCCTGATCACCCACAACTGCCATCCCATCCTGGTCTGATCACCTACAACTGCCCTCCCCTTTTGGCCTCTAACTGCCTCTACCTTGGCCCCGCCACCATGGCTTTGTCCAGAAGAACATCCAGCAGGTCTCCTGGAATGTCTCCCAGTCTAATTAGCATATTACCCTTTTATTAGTATAGATAGAGGCCTGGTGCATGGGTGAGGGCCCACTGGTTTGCCCTGAAGGTTGTCCCTGATCACGGTGGGGGTGCCCTTGGGGCATGTGGCGGCCTGGGCAAGGGACCTGTGGTGGTTTGCAGGCTGGCCACACCCCCATGGGGTGAGGGTTCCCACTGGGAGGGCATGGCCAGTTTGGGGGAGGGGATGAGAGCTGTTTTCAAGCTGGCCACACCCCCTTCAGGGTGGGGGTCCCCGCTGGGGTGCCTGACCAGCCTGAGTGAGGGGCTGATGGCTGTTTGCAGGCTGACCACACCCCCCAGCAGGGACTCTTACTCCATGGGGGGGTGGCCAGCCTGGGTAAGGGGCTGAGGGCCTTTTTCAGGATGGCCACACCCCCTTCAGGGTGGGGGGTCCTGATGGGGTGCCTGTCCAGCCTGGGTGATGGGCTGATGGCTGTTTGCAGGCTGGCCACATGCCCCAGTGGAGACTCTTACTCCATGGGGGCATGACCAGCCTGAGTAAGGGGCTGAGGACCGTTTTCAGGCTGGCCACACCCTTTTCAGGTTGGGGGTCCCCACTGGGGTTCCTGGCCAGCCTGTGTGAGGGGCTGATGGCTGTTTGCAGGCTGGCCACAGCCCCTTCTGGGTAGGGGTGTCCTGTTGGGGTGCCTGGCCAGCCTGGGTGAGGGGCTGATGGCTGTTTGCAGGCTGGCCATGCCCTCCAGTGACCCATGCTCCCAGCCCCTCCTTTTTTTCTTTTCTTTTTTCTTCCAGCACCTCCTTGAGCAGAGGCCAGGGCCAGCTGGAAGCACATATCTGGGATTTATTTATCTTCTATAATTGAAACTTTGTAGCCTTGAGTGGAGGCCAGGGCCCGATAGGGTGGGCGGGAAGCTTGGCTTCCTCCATTGCCTGGGGCAATCCAAGCCTCCTGCTAGCTCCAGCTCCATGGCTGCCACCATCTTTGTTGGGTTAATTTGCATACTCACTCTGATTGGCTGGTGGGCGTAGTGGAGGTACGGACAATTTGCATGTTTCTCTTTTATTAGTGTAGATAGCACATATTAGTGAAATCATATGGTTGTTGTCCTTTTCCATCTAATTATTTCACTTGATATTCTTAAGATCCACCCACATTGTCATAAATGGAAATATTTTATTTTTTTCTATGGCTCAGTAGTATTCCATTGTATATATGTACCACATCTTCTTTATTCAATCATTCATTGAAGAGCACATAAGGCATTTCCATGTCTTGGCTATTGTGAATAATTCTACAATGAGCATAAGGGTACATACATCTTTACAAATAAGTGTTTTCCAATTTTTTAAATCTATTAGTTATCCTAAGACTGGGCATATGATCTGTTTTTAGTAAATATTTCATATAAAGAGTGTGTGTTTTACAGTTGTTGAATGTGTTCTATCAATGTCAATTTGATCAAATTATTCAACTCTTCCATAAACTTACAATTATTGTCTCTTTTTGTTCTGTCAATGACTGAGAAGAGTGTTAAAACCTTTCATTATGACTGGGTTTGTTGAATTTTTCTTTCAGTTACATACATATGTTTCTTTGTTTATTTAAACTATGTTATCAAAGAAGTACACCAAACTTTAGGATTGTTATGTCTTTCTAAGGAATTAAAATTTTTAACTCTGGTAAAAGTCCTTTCTTTGAAGTCTACTTTGTCAGTTAGTGTTTGCATTGTATATCTTTTTCATATATATATACATATATATATATATATATATATATATATATATATACTGTATATATAATGTGTGTGTATCTATAATTTTAAATATATGTTTTTATTGATTTTTACAGAGAGATGAGAGAGAGGGAGAGGGAAGGAGGGAGAGAGAGAGAGGGAGAGAAAATAAGAACGAGGGAGAGAGAGAAACATCAATGTGAAAGAAACAGTGATTGGTTGCCTCCCACATGGGATCCTGACTAAATACCAAACATGTAACCTGAACATGTGCCTAGACTGAGAATGGAACCAGCAACCCTTAAGTGCATGGGACGATGCTCAACCAACTGAGCAACATAGGCCAGAGGTCATCTTTTTATTTTTGATATATTAACATCCTTGTATTTAAACTGTGTAGCTTTTAAATAACATTTATCTGGGTCTTTTAAGAATCAATCTGATAATTTGTTTTTTTAATTGAACTATTTAATCTATATTTAATATGGTTATTGATAACATATTTCTGTATGTTTTATAATCATCACATTTGTACCTATTACTTTATTTTCTTTCTTGTCTTCTTTTTAATTAGTCAAGAATATGTTAGTGGGGAGGACAAAATGGTGGTGGAATAGATGGATGTGTCCCGAGCCTTGTCTTGGAGCAGATAGAATGAGCAGCTGAATTGAATAACATCCACCCCAATTGGCAAAGGAGACACAGCTGGTGAGACAATTTGCAGGCGGGAAAGGCAGAGGACACCTGGAGAATGGTAAAATCAAGGATCTGGGCTGCAGAGAACTGCAAGACCTCCAAGCCCAGAGGGTCAGAGGGAAACCGCACAGCACCAAGCCGCATCCCTTGGGACAGGCACAGTGTCTGGCTGTGGAAAGGAGGTCCACACAACTGCTGATGGCAGGGGATTCTATATCTGCATCCATAGTCACGAAATACTGAGCCCAGAGGGGCGCAACCTGGAGGGCTGCCCAGACCGTGCAGTGCCTGCAGGAGAGGGGCTTGCAGAGGCGCAGGTCTTTCCCCTCTTTGTGGCCTTTGCTTTTCTTCGCTGAACCTAGTTCATAGGACATTTCAGATACACTCACCCGTGGCTGAGGTGCAGGAGAAGGTGCAGATTTGTGGAGCCTGGGGAGAGGCTGGGGTGAGGAGAGGGCCCAGGAGAAGCAGCCACGAGTCTGGCGCTGAGTCATACCTGATGCATGGGACCTAGGTAACCATTTTCTCCTGAAGACATAGGCCCTCCCTGCAGTCTCCAGGCAACCAATACAGCCACCAGACTATACCCTGAGGGTTATAAATGATAGAAAAAAAATCTGAATAGTCCCTGAGAGTCCACAGGGACTGGCCTAAAGAGAGGCCTTCAGTCCCAGCAACAGGAAACTGAGAAGCCGCAGACAGTACAGAAGAATGGGATCTTAAACCAGCCAAAGGAATGACACTTCACTTTTTCATTTTTATTTTATTTTATTTTATTATCTTTTTTCTTTATTTTCCTTTTATCATTTATTTCTTTATATTCTATTTCTTTTCACATTATTTTTCCATCATTCCAATTTATTTTATTTTTTATCCTAATTTTTAATCGATTTTTAAAATTTATTATTATTATTATTTCTTCTCTTTCCCTCTCTTCTTATCCACTCATCCTCTTTCTACTTCCACTATACTGAACTGAGGTCCTCCCCATATTCATCCAATTCTTAACTTTACTTTCTGTATATAAGATTCTGCCCCCACCCTCTTAACTGGGAATTTGGTGTTTGTATGTTTTGGATTACCTGTTTGTTCTCTGGTGTTATATATATATATATATATATATATATATATATATATATATATAAAATTTTCTTTCACTTTTTCTTTTCTCTCATGCCATTTTTTTCTCTCTTTGATATCATTTGTGCTCTCTTTTCTCTCTCCTAATTCTTTTATCTCTGGTGGTCACTTATAGTGGGGTTATCGGTGTCATGAGTACAGTCGTGTTTTGTTCCCTTTGTGTCATGTTTTGCCGAGGTGAATTTTATCCTGATTGGCCAATGTGCTATAGAGCGAGCACATAACCAGACACCCAGAGAGGAGATTCCATCCACAAATGGATCAATAACATTCCAGACCCAACAACAGAGGCAGGAAGAAGGTAGCAGTGAGGCAGAGAGCATGAGTGAATGAGAGAGCAAAAGAGAAGTGTGTGGTCGCTTGTGGTGTGTGAGTGTGTCTGAGTGAGGCACAGTTAGATCCTGCAGGACCTTCGCGGGCAGGCTAACTGGGCTTGCCTAACTAGGCAGTCTCTGCTACCATTGCAAACAGTCTGGAGCAGCTGGCTCTTCCGCAGAAGCCTCACCTTTTTGAAGGGGAGAGCTGCTGTGACTGGGAGCCCACCCTCACCTCCACCCAGGTTGCCCTCAGATAACACCTGGGACTCTACAGCCACACCTGCCAGGGACCTGCTACCTTGGCTGTGGTCACACAGTCACTGAGATTCCAGCCACCCTGAGCGCAGGCTCCTGTGAGTTCCGAAGTGTGCTCCCCTCTGACCAGCCCAACGCTTTAGCCCAGGGCACTGCGACCATGCAAGCAGCAGACACATGAGCAGCCCGCTCCTGTCTGAGGAGCAGCAGCCTCACGAGCAGCCCGCCTCATACCAAAGAGTGGCAGCCTCATGTGGCTTGTCCCTGTCCAAGGAGAGCAGCTGTGTGAGCGACCCACCCCCTCCTCGGTCCAAGTAGCAGCAACCACACGAGCAGCCTGCCCCAGTCCAAGAAGTAGCAGCTGCGTAAGCAGCCCACTCCTGGTCCGACGAGCAACAGCTGCATGAGCAACCCACCCCAATCCAAGGAGCAAAATCCCCCCACCCGAGCAGCAGCCGCAGAGCAGCCCGCCCATGACTGAGGAATGGTAGCCCCACGCAGCCCGCCCCCATCTGAGGAGCAGCAGCTGCATGCAGCCCACAGCCTGCACTGGTCCAAGGACCAGCAGCTGCATGAGCAGCCCGCCCCCGTCTGAGGAACAGCAGCCTCACGCAACCTGCACCCATCCAATGAGCAGCAGCCATGCAAGTGGACCGCCCCATCACAGGAGCAGCGGCCGCACGTGCAGCTCACTCATATCTGAAGAGCAGCAGCCACGCAAGCAGTCTGCCTGCATCCAAGGAGCAATAGCCGCTCGAGCAGCCCACCCCCATCCAAGGAGCTGCTGCCACACAAGCAGCCCGCCCCTGTATGAGGAGCAGCAGGTCTGCAAGCAACCTGCCCCTGTCCAAGGAGCAGAGCCTCATGAGCATCCCACCCCATCCGAGGAGCAGCAGCCCCATGAATAGTCTGCCCCTGTCTAAGAAGCAGCAGCCCACTCTCTCCGAGGAGCAGCAGCATCGTGAGCAGCCCACCCCTGTCCAAGGATCAGCAGCTGTGCAAGCAGCTTCCCCCGACCAACCAGAGGAGCCACCACTGCTGCAAACAGTACCCACCACAGAAGCAGCTGCCAACCGAGGAGCAGCCACTGCCACGACAGCCCAAGGAGCAACCACAGTCCAAGGAGCCACTGCCACCCAAGGAGCAGCTCCTGCACAATTCGACATCTAGATCCTTCAGTGAGATAAAAAAAAAATGGGTAGACAAATAAATCCCCAAAGGAAAGAAAAGGAGGATGTGCCAGAAAAGCAGCTAAGGGAAACAGAGGCATGCAACATGGCAAAAAAAGAATTCATAATAAGGGTCATACAGTTCATAAACTGGATGGATGGAAAAATCAACAACTTATGTAAGAACCAAGAAGAAATAAAGAGTGATATAGCTGCAATTAAAAACACCATGGAAAGTTTCAACATTAGACTAGGAGAAGCGAAGGATCGAATTAGTGAATTAGAAGACAGGGAAGCAAAACACACCCAAACTGAACTGAAATTGGAGAAAAAAATTAAAAGACAGGAAGAGAGCCTAAGGGAGCTGTGGGAAAACATGAAACGAAGCAATATATGAATAATAGGGGTGTCAGAACAACAGGAATAGGAACAAGTGTTAGAAAACCTATTTGAAGAAATAATGTCAGAAAACTTCCTTGATGTTGGGAGGGGAAAAGTTACACAAGCACAGAGAGTCCCAAACAAGATGAACCCCAAAAGACTCACACCAGGACACATCATAATTACAATGGCAAATGTTCAGGATAAAGAGAGAATATTAAAGGCTGCAAGAGACAGAGAAAAAGTAACGTACAAGGGATCTCCCATTAGATTAACAAATGATTTCTCAACAGAAACACATCAGGCCAGAAAAGAATGGAAGGAAATTTACAAAGTGATGCAAAGCAAGGGACTGAATCCAAGAATACTCTATCCAACAAAGCTATCATTCAAAATGGAAGGGGAAATAAGGAGCTTCACAGACAAAAAAAAAAAAAAAAAAAAAAGGCTAAGGGAGTTTATCATTACCAAGCCAGCAATGCAAGAAATGCTAAAGGGACTGGTGTAAAAAGAAGAAATAAAAAGGTAAGAAGGAACACAGGCTAAAACAAGTACCTATAAATAATAACTTTAAACAAATACAGACTAAATGCTCCAATCAAATGACATCGAGTGGCTGATTGGATAAAAAAACATGGCCCATATATATGCTGTCTACAAAAGACCCACCTCAGAACAAGGGACACACACAGACTGAAAGTGAAAGGATGGAAAAATATATTTCAGGCAAGTAGAAATGGAAAAAAAAAACACTGGGGTAGCAATACTTATATCTCAAAAGGTAGACCTCAAAACGAAGGCCATAACAAGAGACAAGGAAGGCCATTTCATAATACTAAAGGGATCTATACAACAAGAGTATATAACCCTGATAAACATATATGCACCCAATGCAGGAGCACCCAAATACATAAAAAAAAACCTCCTGGAAGACATCAAGGGAGAGATCAACAACAATACAATCATAGTAGGGGACTTTAATACACCACTGACATCACTGGATAAATTCTCTAGACAAAAAATCAGCAATGAAACAGCAATCCTAAATGACTCACTAGATCAGATGGACTTAATTGACATCTTCAGAACATTTCACCACAAAGCCATGGAATATACTTTCTTCTCAAGTGTTCATGGGACATTTTCAAAGATAAACCACATACTGGGTCACAAGCAATGTCCAAATTCAAGAAGATTAAAATCATATCAAGCATCTTCTCAGACCACAATGGCATAATATTATAAATGAACTACAATAAAAACAATCCAAAAAATTCAAACACTTGGAAGCTGAATAGCATGCTATTAAACAATGATTGGGTTACCAAAGAGATCAAAGAAGAAATTAAAAACATCCTGGAAACAAATGATAATGAAAACACAATAATCCAACATCTGGGACACAGTGAAAGCAGTCTTCAGAGGGAAGTTTATAGCTATACAGGCCTACCTCAAAAACAAACAAACAAACGAACAAAAAACAAGAAAAAATGGTAGTAAATCATCTAACTCTACAACTTAAAGAATTAGAAAAAGAAGAACAAGAAAAGCCCAGAGTGAGCAGAAGGAAGGAGATAATAAAGATCAGAGCAGAAATAAATGACATAGAGACAAAAAACAAACAAACAAACAAAAACAATACAAAAGATCAATGAAACCAAAAGCTGGTTCTATGGAAGGAAAAACAAGATTGATGAACCTCTAGCCAGGCTCACCAAGAAGCAAAGAGAGAGGACCCAAATAAACAAAATCAGAAAAGAAATAGGCAAAATAACAACAAACCCCACAGAAATACAAAGGATTGTAAAATGCTATGAACAACTCTATTCTAACAAACTAGATACCCTGGAGTAAATGGACATATTTGTAGAAAAATACAACCTTCCAAAACTCAATCAGGAAGATTCAAAAATCTCAATAGGCTGATAACTATGGAAGAAATTGAAGCAGTCATCAAAAAGCTTCCAGCAAACAAAAGCCTGGGGCCAGACGTCTTCACAGGGGAGTTTTATCAAACATTCAAGGAAGAACTAAAACCTATCCTCCTCAGACTATTCCAAAAAATTCAAGAGAAAGGAACATTACCAAGCTCATTCTATGAAGCCAGCATTACCCTAATACCAAAACCAGATAGAGACAACACAATGAAAGACAATTAAAGGCCAACATCCCTCATGAACGTAGATGCCAAAATCCTCAACAAAATTCTAGCAAATCAGATTCAACATTACATCAAAAAGATCATACACCATGACCAAGTAGGATTTATCACAGGGATGCAAGGATGGTACATTACCTGCAAACCAATAAACATGATACATCACATAAACAAATTGAGAGATAAAAATCACATACTCATATCAATTGATGCAGAAAAAGCATTTGACAAAATCTAGCCCCCTTTCTTGATAAAAACTCTCAGCAAGGTGGGAATAGAAGGATCATACCTCAACATAATAAAAGCCTTATATGACAAACCCACAGCCAACATCATACTCAATGTGCAAAAACTAAAACCATTTGCCCTAAGAACAGGAACAAGACAGGGGTGCCCTCTCTCACCACTCCTGTTCAACATAGTACTTGAAGTACTATCCATTGCCATCAGACAAGAAGAAGAAGAAAAAAAGGTATCCAAACTGGAAAAGAAGAAGTAAAACTGTCCTTATTCACAGATGACATAGAAAACCCTAAAGACTCCATAAAAAATTATTAGACTTAACCTTTTGCACTCGAATGTCGAGTGTGACTCGACATGGTTAGCATCGGTAGCAGCTCGTATGTCGAATTGTATTAAATGTATCAATAATTT
Organism: Cnephaeus nilssonii; assembly: GCF_951640355.1. NCBI lineage: Eukaryota > Metazoa > Chordata > Mammalia > Chiroptera > Vespertilionidae > Cnephaeus > Cnephaeus nilssonii. Next base: position 76,605,737 of record NC_137071.1, read on the forward strand.
GAAATATTAAAAAATCCAAATAAATAAGTTTGTATGAAAACAAACTCCAGTTTTTTATTCTACTGCCGTGCTTTGTAAAATCTGGGGTATTTAAAAAATTAAATCCCGAGTAGAATAAAGGAATCGAGAAAAAAGCAAGCGAGTGCAAAGGGTTAATAAATGAATTTGGCAATATAACAGTATACAAATTTAACACCAAGAAATCTATTGCATTTCTATACAACAATAGTGAACTTACAGAAAGAGCGCTTTAAAAAGCAATCCCATTTACCATCGCGCCAAAAAAAAATTAAGATACCTAGGAATAAACTTAACTAAGGAAGTAAAATACATGTATGCAGAAAACTACAGGGCACTGAAAAAAGAGACGGAGGAAGACATGAACAGATGGAAGAACATACCATGTTCATGGATTGATAGAATCAACATCATTAAAATATCCATACTACCCAAAGCAATCTATAGATTCAATGTCCTCCCCATTAAAATACCAATGGCATATTTCACAGACTTAGAAAGAACTCTCCAAAAATTCATCTGGAATAAAAAAAAGACCCTGAATAGCTGCAGCAATCCTGAGAAAGAAGAACAAAGTAGGTGGTATCTTAATACTAGATATCAATCTGCATTACAAAGCCACTGTTCTCAAAACTTCCTGGTACTGGCACAAGAACAGACATAGAGATCAATAGAATAGAATAGAGAACTCAGATATCGACCCAAACCACTATGCTCAATTAATATTTGACAAAGGAGGCAAGAACAGAGAGATTTAAAAAGCAATGGAGTCAAGACAGTCTCTTCAATAAATGGTGTTGGGAAAATTGGACAGATACATGCAAAAAAAAAATGAAACTAGACCACCAACTTACACCATACACAAGAATAAACTCAAAATGGATAAAGGACTTAAACATAAGATGGGAAACCATAAAAATACTAGAGGAATCCACAGGCAGCAAAATCTCAGACGTATGCCGAAGTAATTTCTTCACTGATACAGCTCCTAGGGCAATGCAAACTAAAGAGAAAAATAAACAAATGGGACTACATCAAAATAAAAAGCTTTTGCACAGCAAAAGAAACTATCAACAAAACAAAAAGACAGCCCACTGCATGGGAGAACATATTTGCCAATGTTATCACCGATAAAGGTTTAATCTCCAACATTTACAGGGAACTCATATAACTTAAGAAAAGGAAGATAAACAACGCAATCAAAAAATGGGCAACAGACCTAAATAAAATCTTTTCAAAAGAAGACAGAAGGAAGGCCAAGAGACATAGGAAAAGATGCTCCAAGTCACTAATCCTCTGAGAGATGCAAATCAAAACAATAATGAGGTACCATCTCACACTTGTCAGAATGGCTATCATCAACAAATCAACAAAGGACAAGTGCTGGCGAGGATGAGGATAATGCAGATTGGTACAGCCACTGTGGAGAACAGTATGGCATTTCCTCAAAAAAACTAAAAATGGAACTTCAATTTGACCCAATTATCCCACTTCTAGGAATATATCCCAAGAAACTAGAAACACCAATCAGAAAGGATGTATGCACCCCTATGTTCATAGCAGCACAATTCACCATAGCTAAGATTTGGAAACAGCCTAAGTGTCCATCAGCAGATGAGTGGATTAAAAAACTGTGGTACATCTACACAATGGAATACTATGCTGCAGTAAAAAAGGAGTTCTTACCATTTGCAACAGCATGGATGGAACTGGAGAGCATTATGCTAAGTGAAATAAGCCAGTCAGAGAAAGATAAATACCACATGATCTCACTCATTTGTGGAATATAATGAACAACATAAACTGATGAACAGGGACAGATCCAGAGGCAGAGAAGCATCAATCTGACCGTCAAACCTCAGAGGGAAGGTAAGGGAGGGTGGGGGTAAGGGGGTGAGATCAACCAAAGGGCTTGTATGCATGCATATAAGCCTAACCAATGGACACAGACAACAAGGGGGTGAGGGCATGAGTGAGGGGGTGGGGGGGCAATGGGTGATAAGGCACATATGTAATACCTTAATCAATAAAGAAAAATTTTTAAAAATATGTTAATAATTAAATGTATATACTCCATTGACTATTTAGTTATACATCTTTGAATCAATTTTTAATGGATGCTTTAGAGATTAAAATATATGTCCTCAATTTGTCACAATTTATCTTTTATTTCTATTTTATTATTTTAAAACAAAAAATCTTATAAAAGTGAAATTCTGACCCATCTAGCCTTTGTTTTTTTTCCAATTTTTTTATTAAGCTATTATATGTGTACATATCTTACCATTGCCCCCCCCCCACTCCCATATATGCCCTCACCCCCCAGGGTTTTGCATCCATTGGTTATGCTTATATGCATGCATACAAGTCCTTTGATTGATCTCTTATCTTCCCCACCTCTCCCTAACCTTCCTGCTGTAATTTGACAGACTGATGCTTTACTGCCTCTCTATCTATCTTTTTGTTCAAGTTTATAATGTTCTTTATTATCCATAAATGATTGAGATCATGTGGTATTTTTCTTTCATTGACTGGCTTATTTCACTTAACATAATGTTCTCCAATTCCATCCAGGTTGCTGCCATCTAGCCTTTGGTGCTATTATCCTCATATATGTTTCTTCGACATGTATTGTAAAGCCCACTATATATTATTATTTTTGCTTTAAATACTCAAGAATTTTCTATAGGCATTTAAAAATAATCATTTATATTAACTGATATATTTACCACATCTGGCACTATTTATATATTCTTGTAGATTCAGGTTTCCACCTTTTTCCTTTCATCCTGAAATCTTTTCTTTTTTATTTCTTGTAGTAAAATCTGTTGGTAAAAAATCTCTCAGCTTCGTTGGTCTGAAAATGTTTTTATTCTTCCTTTATTTTGTATTCAGTTATGTGGTAGGCAGCATTCTAAAATGTCTTCTCCACAAAATTCCTGGCCCCTGGTTATTGAATCAAACACTAACCTAAGTACTATTATGAAAAGATTTTGCAAATGTAATTGAAGTCCCAAATCAATTGGTTTTAAGATATTTGGTGGGGTCTGACGTAATAACATCAGCCCCTTTAAAGCAGAACTTATTCTTTGGCTGGTAGCAGAAGAGGAAGTCAGATATATCTGAAGTATAAGAGGAATTCAATGTGCGGGAGGTTCTCTGTTGCTGAGATAAAGCCATGGGGTGAAAAACTGAAAGCAACCTCTAAGAGCTGAGAGCAATTCCTGGCAGGCATTCAGGACAAAGAGGATATTTTGGTCTTACAACATCAAGAAATTGAATTCTGTCAGCAATAAGAATAAGTTTGTCAGTATATTTTCCCCCAGAACCTGAAGATGAGAACTCAAACCAGCTGAGACCTTGATTCAGCACTGGGATACCCTGAGTAGAGAGCCCAGTCATGCTATTCTGGACATCTGATCAACAGAAACTGCAAGGTAATTAATGGGTGCTGTTTTAAGTCAGGAAGTTTGTGGTAATTTGCTATGCAGTAATAGAAAACTAATACAAGTGACAATTTACATTCAGTAAAATGCTCAGATCTTAAGTGTGCCATATCAGTTTTGTAAAATGCATATGTTCATTTTACTTACAACCCTATCAAGACAGAAAATGTCCACTACCCCCCCCAAAAAAAATTACCTCATGACTTTCTAGTCAACCCTATCACCCCCAAGCAATCATTGATCTATCTGATTTCTATCATCATAGGTATTTTTCTGTTGCAGGATTTCATATTAATGGAATCATTTTGTATCTACTTTTTATGAACATATATTTTCATGTCTCTTGGATTACTGCCTAGGGGTGGATGCACTTTGTTATATGATAGATAGGTGTTTACCCTTATAGGAAATTGCTAAATTGTTTTCCAAATGTACCATTTTTATCTCCCAATAGCAATGTATTTTGGTTACTTCAAATCCCCTGCAACATTTGGTGTTGTCATTTTTTGTTTTGTTTTTAGCAATTCTAGTTTGTATTGCTACATCACATTTGGATTTTAATTTTAATTTTCCTGATAACCATTGATATTTAGCATTTTTTAATGTTCTAATTGTTTTTCATATACAAACAGTCCTCCGGTTATGTCGGGGATCCATTCCTACAGTGCGACGTAACTCGATTTTCACCTTAAGTTGGAACCCACCTACATAAGCACCTAAGTCACTCACATTGAGCACATACACAGCAGTAATGAAGTGAAACAGTAAAAAAAAAAAATTAAAAGAAAGATAACAATTCCTGATCTTTACTTGTTGTAAATAAATGATAAAAAACATAAAGCACATATGTACATAAATTAAAATTATGGAACTTTTAAAAAAATAAATACTGTAAATGGGAGATGGTGAGGTAACCACGAACGTTTAGTCGAGTCTGATGTAACCTGAGGACTGCCTGTATATCTTGTTTTGTGAAGTGTCTTTTTAAGTGTTTTGTCCAGTTTTACAGGGTTGATTTTTATTTATTAGTGAGTTATAGGAATTCTTTCTTTCTATTCTGGATACAAGTCATTTGCCTGTTTTATGTTGAAAATATTTTCACTCAGTCTACAGATTGTCTTTTCATTTACTTAATGAATTGTCTCTTGATGAGCAGAATTTTTAATTTTAATGAAGTAAATTATATTAATTTTTTATTTTATGGTTGATGCTTTCTGTGTTCTCCCCAAGAAAACTCTGCCTACAACAAGTTTGAGAAAATATTATTCTACATATTATTTTAGCAGCCTTATTAGTATAGTTTTAACTGTTGTGATTAGGTCTATGATCCATCTTGAATACTTTTTTGTGTATGGTATGAGGTAGTATCCTAGGATTTTCCTCCATATGGATAGTCAATTATCTGGCATCATGTGTTGAAGAGATTTTCCTTTCTCTCAGTGAACTGGTTTGCACTATTTGAAAATCATAAGTGTGGGCCAATTTCTGGGCTCTATTTTTCCAGTTATCATTTTTTTTATCTTGTCCCCAGTTCCACATTGTCTGGATTACTGTTGCTTTGTACAAAGTCTTGAAGTCAGGTCGTGTTGTTATAGAAGACCAGAGAAAAAACAAGCAACGCTTAGAGAAATGGAGTTACACAGCTTTATTATGCCAGCAGACTCAGAGGAGGTTGCCTCTCAAATTCTGAGCAAACCAATATAGTGGAAGCCCCCTTTTTTTTATCCCCGTTTGGTGTCTTTGTCCCCCAAATATGGATTATACTTTTGGACCTTTCATGGGCTTTGCAAAAAGCCCCAGGTGTTGGGGGTCTTGAGACCATACCTAAGGGCCTGGCCTGGCACCAGCACTGATAACCCCCCTCTGGGGGCTGTGTCATGGTTTATGGCCTCTGTAAAATGTGAGCATTTAGGTAACAGGTCTTGCAAGACCAGTTTGTGAAGAAAGGGGCAATGACTTAATTATAAGTTATCAAGAATGTACACTGGGCTTGCTGGCACAGATTCAGATTGCTAGCCCCCCCCCCTCAAATATCAGGGTTACATTGGAATTGGCCTTCTCAATGTGAGTACTCTGTCCTTGTTTTTCAAGCTGTGTGTTCTAAATCCTGTGCCTTTCCAAATAAATTTTAAAATCAATGTGCAAACTTCTAAAAAATAATGAACTTTCAATGATTTCAATGAATCAATGCTATCAGAATTTTCTGCAATGATGAAAATATTTATATCACTGCTGTCCAATATGGTAGCCACTAGATACATGTGGAAGTTGAGCAATTGATATGTGCATAATATAAATACAAAAATGATTTCAAAACTTTAATTATAATTAATTTATAATTACACATGTAGCTAGTGACTATCATATTGGACAGTGCATCTCTAGGTCAATTTGTGGAGAATTGACATCTTAATATTAACTCTTCCTATTCAAGAACATCTTTCGTTTCTCTATTTATTTATCTTTTAATTTCTCTCAGCAATGTTTTATAGTTTTTAGTTTATCGATCTTACACATAATTTGCCAAATTAATTCCTAAGTTTTATTGTCTTTTTTAATTTCTTGCATCCTTTAAAATGATTATAGGATTTTTCTCCTTTAATCTGATAAAGAGTGATCAATTTTTATATGCTAAATGAAACCTGTGTGCCTATAATAAACTCCACTTGACCAAGATATGTTATCTTTTTAATATAATTCTATATCTGACTTTGTAATATTTTGTTAAGGACTTTTGTATCTATGTTCAGGAGTGATATTTGTGTATAATTTCTCTTTATTATATGTCATGTTTTAGTTTCAAATTTATACTGGTTTCATAAACTAACTGGGACATATTCCTCCCCTTTTATTTTTTGAATGACTCTGTATAGGATTGGTATTACTTCTTCCTTAAATGTTTGATGGAGTTCACTAGTGTGTAAATATTTCTCTCTTCTCTGAGTCCAGTGCAGCTAGAGAGTGGTTCGGTTCCTGAGTAGAAGCTGCTGGGGATTGAGAAAATGAAATAAAGAGACAGACACAGAGATGGAAGGAAAAAGCTGGGGCCAGGTGGGACCACTGTCCTCTGACGGAGAGACAGGGACCCATAGCCAATACAGCGTGTTTATTTTATACAGCAAACACCAAGAAGTTTTACTAAAGGTCAAGACAAAGGAGATTATGTGCATTCTTGGGTGGGCCTGAGTCGTATTCATTCCTAGTACTTGGCTGGATTTAGATAACAAAACCCATTCCCTGGTGCCTGGGCTGAAGGTCAAGCTGACAACACTCCTGCCTCTGGCAAGGCATGTTTCCAGGACTTGGCTCTGCCAACGCCACTGGATTCAGCTGACAATAATTAAAGAAATGCTCATGTGCCTTCCCAGGCACTCTCTACACTAGTGAAGACATCTGGACCTGAAGCTTTATTTGTGTAAAGTTGTTTAATTTATGAATTCAATTTCATTAACAAATATAGATTTTTTTACTTCTCATATTGGTTTTGGCATTTGATTTCAAAAATTGTATTCATTTAGTCTGTGTTATTGAATTTATTGGCATAGAGTTGGTCATAATATTATTTTATTATCCTTGCAACAACTGCATAATCTATAGGGATATTTCCTCATGCATTTTTTATAGTGATCGTTTATGTGTTCTTTCTCTTTTTCTTGTTAAATTTTACTCTGCTTATTCATTTAATTCAACCTTTTTTTAAAATCCCAACTTCTGGCTTTGTTGCTAATTTATACTATTTGTTTCTATCTTGTTGATTTTATTATTTCTTTTCTTCTACTTACTCGGGTTTAACTGAATCTTGTTTATTTGACTTCTTGAAACGGAAACAGACCACTGATTCTATATCTTCTTTTCTAATAAAAAGTTGAGTTTCTTCAACTTTGTTCCCAGTTCCACATTGTCTACTAAGAAAAAGGTATGTAGTTTGGTTCATCATTGTCTACTGGGAAAAATATATGTAGTTTGGTTCATCAGTATATGGACTCATTCTAAATTAAGAAATTATTGGCTTCTATGTATATGCTACAGTGGTGAAGTAAACATCAGTCATCTCTTCCTACTTCCGTTTAGACCCCCCAAGTCAGATCACACTGACATTGCCGCTTGCTTGCCACTCGAAAGCTGTATTATCGATATATAAGAATTCTGTACAAATTGTCAAAGCAATCCTATTATAAAGAAGAACCATAAGTAGCTCCATGACTACTTCTTTACTATTTGTACTCTTCTCAACTCTTGCTGGGGATTATTTTCCAAATCAGGAGGAGGTAAGCTCTGTATCATGTCATTAATTAGACTACATTGGAGTTACTGGCTGAGTTACTAGGACCATATCCATTGAGTACAGATATCCTGAACCATATGCCCCTTCAAATTCTAGGCTACATTTAGTCACCTCTATTGGAAATTTTAATGCTGAAAGATCTCTCAGATTCAGCCCTTTAGGTTGATCAAAATGCACAATTAACTGCAAGGGATCTCAGATTAACCTGTATCTTGAACTAAGCCATAAGGGAACTACCCAAGGAATTTAAGACCTTCAGAGCTGTCAAGATGAATTATCTGTCCATAAAGAATGCCTTGTGTGGAGGAATTGTAGTGTTTTTCAGGAAGGCAGCTTTCTTGTTATCTTGGCCATGCTCAATGTAGCATATCTGAGATCTGTTCGCATGAAAGTTTTAGAGAGAAGCTATTTCTGATGTCCTCGAATTGCTTCTGATACTTAAAAGATTGTAAAAGAGTATAGCTTGTGACAAGTTATTTGACAATTAGAGGTACCTACTTTTTCATTTCAGAGTAGATGGAGAAGCAAAGGAATCAAGACGACGTTGAAAATAAGCCATATTGATTTTTGAGAGCCATTCTAATAATTCCTTCATTGAGCTAGGCTCCCTGTCAAAATGTCCCAAAAAGGTCTTAGTACTACCTCCAATCTCTTCTGTGCCAGTGGTTTTCAATATATGGATTAACAGGCACTACTATTTCTGACAATGTGACCTATACTTTGAGATTTTAACTTTGTTCTACTATCAAGAACATTAAAATAGCTCCAGAAAATTTTAGAAAACACAGAGGTTGGAAAAATGAAGAAAATGCATATAATTCCCTGCCCCTCATACACCCTTAGAAGACAGTTACCAATAATATATTGATGTATTTCTTTCCTGTTTTTCCAATGCATTAAAAAGCATTGAACTCATTTTTAAAAAGTTAAGTAACTTTGTACATGGCAAAAACACTTCCAAGCTACTCTTAAGGGTCTAAAATAAAAAAGTAAAATTAATACCCTCACTTCCATACCCCAGCTACGCTTGAGTCTTGCAGATAGGGGCACCACTTAAGTTTGTATTCTTCAGTGGTTTTCAAATTTAGCATTAGATAAATATGTTTATGTTTCAATTTTGGGTGTTTTAAATAGCATCTATTGACATTTCAATTCAGCAGACTTTAGTGACTTACTAGCATAGATTCTGGAGCTAGAGTGCCTGGGTCTGTTATTTCTTAGTTTTGTGGCTTTTAGAAATTCCATAATCTCCCTGAGCCTCAGTTTGCTTATCAGTAAAATTGGGAATAATAGTTGTACCTGCCTCACAGTGTTGCTGTGAAGATTATATGAGTTGATGATACATCTATGATGTTTAAAATAATGTTTAGCACATATCAAGAGTTCAGTGAATGTTATTTTTTATTATCTTGAGAGATGAAAATTTTATTTCGGTTTCATATTTCCATTTTCTCTCTCATATTTGTTATATTAGTTTTAGGGTTTTACAATAGATTTTAATAATACATTAAATCTATATTTCTTATTTTCACTTAAGAGAGTGTCTATTGATCCTGAAAGGTGAGATGTGAAAAATAATGAAATTAGCATTCTTTTACTTATCTCTACCCTCCAACCTCTTGCCACTTTTCAATTTGTGTTTATACCTTTACATTCATATCAACAAGTTGGTTAATTGCATTCTGTTTTGAAACTGTGAAGTCTTTTGTGATTCTTTTAGGTCCTTGGAATTTAGGAGCCTGGGGACTTTGTAGAAATGGATAATCTCAGGCCCTACTTAAAATTTGCAGGATTAAAATCTACATTTTAACAAGGTCCGCAGGTGGTTACTATGCTCATTAAAATTTAGGAAGCCTGTTTTAGAGCAGTTGTTTTCAACCTGACTTCTGTGATTCTAATATGCAAGCAGGGTTGAGAATCATTGGTTCATAGATATCTGTTGTGGGGATCTAGTTACCTCAAACTCTCTTTGAACACCAACATCCAAGGAGCCTCTCCACTCCCGGTAGGTAGTTTACATTCTTTGTAATGCAGATGCAGTTTTCAGCTTTAATCCTGGGAGCAAGTCTATCTGCCAGTCACTGTTTGCCTTGAATGGGAGAGAGGACTGTGGGTAGGAAGGGGAGCTCTATTGGCCTAACAGTTCTGAATGCAGTTCTTTAATTACACTGAAAATTGTCCGATGGTCCATTTAGGCTCTAGTGTCTCCTAAATCTGAGCTTGGCACTTCTTGGAGCTATCTTAGAAGAAAGCATTCTTACTATCCTAGTTTTGGGTTGCAGCTTTCCCTCTATTTCCTCTGTTAATCAGATCCCATTTGCTTTCTATCTTCAAGGGTTTCCTCAAGTTTTCTGAGCTATTGCTGCATGCCTTTCTTGTTTTCTATCCCTGTATGGTTTAATTATTTTGAAAATGCATTTTCTATCATTTCAATGAAAGTATCCAAAGGAAGAGAAGTAAATACATGTGTTCAGTCCACCAGAAGCACTTTCTCCAGAATGCCTTTCACCAGAAAACCTTCCCCAGCCAAGTGTAAGAAATTTGTAGTCAGAAGCATTCTCCAACTTGTCACCATCACACCTCAACACCCTCAAGCAAATAGTCATGATCTAGGAATCATGCAGACAATTAAGAATGCACTAAATTGTGTTATTCAGAGACTGGCCAGTACTTGCTATGTCTTTCATTGGTTCTTTGTCATTTCATGTTCAGTGTAATGAGGCAAGTTTGTTAATTTACTAATGGTATGACAACTCAAGCCTTGTTCTGACTGTGTCCACTTAGACTTATATCAGGACTTAAAAGTATAAATTCCATAATGCCACTCTGAATCTAGGACAACATACTAATAGATGATATGCATTTAATAAATAATAGTTAAATGTTCAATGAATTAATGATTATGAAACTAAATAGCACTCATTTGTACCATAAGACCATTTTTGCTAGTAGGTTAGGAAACAAGGAGAGTTTCTGCTCTCTAATTAGGCAACACATCCTGGGTCATATGAGTCCAGAGGCAGGTTTGGCATTATCATAGTGACCAATAGTAAAGGTTTTCCTAGGGAGATATGTCAACCATTGGATTGATCTCTTCCAGAGCCATCTGTCGATTGATGAATTTTTAGCTACACCTCTGGAGGACACATCAGGAAAACAAGATGAAGAAAGCAATAATTCTTCTCTAGTTTGTGAGATAGCCAAAAATGGAGTCACCTGGAATTTCTACACTTGCTAGAAAAATACTGTAGCTGATATCCACAGGGGTGCTTTCTTGTTAGTTTAAAGGCTATATTTTAGATAAGGGAGGATGTGGGTTTTTTATGCCAAAAGGTACTGTACCAGGCAGTGCTTTTGTTCCCTGGACTAAGTTATGATTGCAGGCATGTTGGGATTGGTTGATGTGGCAGCGGAATTAAAATACAGTCCTGTTACAGACCAGACAAAATTTTAGCCAGGCTTTGCTGATGTAACATAACCTGACACAATAGAAACAATTGCCTGGAGGAAAACTTCACCTCTACCCATCTGAGCCTATATAGCAAATAGCAATTATTTTAAAGGAATCTTGCTGTCTTTGGGATAATGTTGTCTTTGCTCAAAACACATGCTGACCACCTGTGTTCTATATTTATCTCTGTTGCTACTTAACCATCCATACTAAGAATGTTTTCTTAAAGTCTTTCCCCTTCAACTTTCCCCTAGTTTAGTTACTTGGCTAACTTTTTGCCCTTTTTTCCACCAGGATTTTCTTGCTTCATATTCTCCTCCTCCCCCTGAACCCCCCCCCCCAAAAAAAAGAAGAGAAAACAAGACTTTGTTGACAAAGTTAGGATAAGTGTTTTAAGATGCTAAAGTTGAAAAAAAACAACACATTATGTGGAATAATTGGCTCCCCAGGCAGCAGGGACATTGTTAAAACTGAAAACAGTCTTTTGTGAGAGGTCTTTTTGCTGTAGCTACAGCATATGGTATTTGGTGGTAGTGTTCATACCCTGGAATTTCTTATAGGAAATAGCTATATTTCAAGTGGAAACGTTACTAGGGACTGAGCCTTAGAGGGAAAACAATCAAAAGAATTTGTGAAAACAGAAGGAGAAAAAGAAATATATAGAGAAAAAGGAGATGCACAAAAAAAGCGTGTGATTGAGTTGATGGAAGGCTATATATGCAGAGCAATAGGAAACAATCTTGTAAGCTGTATTATTTAATATTTTATGATCCTAGTTCTGAAAAAGGTAATCAAAGACAGACTCATAAGGGCAAAGCAGATTGGATAACCAACTACATAACCTTATAGAAATCCTCACTGAAAAGCAATTTGAGTAGAATTCTGATTCAACAGAGAGCTACAGATATACTGTTAAGATTTTTTTTGGTGGTGGTGGGAGGGTGGAGACCTAGGAACATATGTAGAGTGTCCAAAAAATGTATACACACACTTTGAATAATTATAAAGGCAGTGTCTATTAAAATACATTTTTCTTTTCAAAACTGAGCTATCAGCTTTTAAACTATGCATACATTTTTTGGGGGGACACCCTGTATATAAAATATTCAGATATCACAATATAATGGAAAATACATGAAATTTGTAGTCAGATCATTTGGGTTAAATATTAGATTTGTTGCTCACTAAATCTATGAGCATAAGCAAGGTAACAAAGCTTTCTGAGTCTTGGTTTCTATATTTGAAACTGAGCTAATAACATTTGTCTTAGAAATATTTTTAACATGTATCAAATGAGGTCATATATAAAAATTATCTGCTTAAAATCATTTATTATTATTGATATTATTTCAGGGCATATGTTTTCAGTTTATTAAAACAAAAAATATACTCCTCCAGGGAATTGTTAGGTACAGGGCAAAACTGCCAGGAAAATTATCTATATGATCTTTATTGTTTTTTTAAAAATATATTTTATTGATTTCTTATAGAGAGGAAGGGAGAGGGATAGAGAGTTAGAAACATCGATGAGAGAGAAACATCGATCAGCTGCCTCCTACACACCCCCTACTGGGGATATGCCCACAACCAAGGTACATGCCCTTGACTGGAATCGAACCTGGGACCCTTCAGTCCACAGGCTGACGCTCTGTCCACTGAGGCAAACCAATTAGGGCAGAACTTTATTGTTTTAATTTGTAACTTCATCTCTGTAATATTTACTCCTTTATGGTACTTTAGTTACTGCAGAAGATTTTTTTTTTTTTTTGTTCTTCTCCAGGGAAAGAATAAAAATTGACCAAGTGTAGCCTTTCTCAAAATAACATGTGGAAATCCTTCATTATTAATATTGTTAAGAGCTCACATTCAAGAACAACCAATATGAAAAATACCTATTCCTGTTGGTCATGCACTCTTAATGAACTCTATTTGTTCAACATTCTGAATAAAAAAAGTTTAAGAAGAAAAATTTGGCTAGTTACTAATGAAACTTCACCATGATTGATTAAACCAAGAACATGGTGTCCAGTTTGACATTTTCTTTCTACACCTATGTGCCAAGGTCAGATCACAGATGCAGCAGGTTAGTTAGGTGGCTTTAGAAGGGTAATGAATTTTAATATTGAATAACAGTACCTAGAATTAACAGAACACCTGATATTCAAGTACTTCTCAGACACCATCTCATTAATTTTCAAACCCCTCCTGTGAAGCAGATGTTGTTTTTGGTATATTAATGGGAAAAACAAGTCTCCAAAAGGTCAAAAGACAGGGTAAAGCAAGTTAAAGATACAGCTAAGGATTAGCATCTAGGCATCCTGATTCCCACTCTGCTCCTTTTATTGCTTTTTGAAATGTCAGAGATGTTAACTTAGGTCAAAATGATGTTCTTTCAAACACATCAAGTTAAGAAGAGGATTGCCATTGGGATGTTTCAAATTTGGGCTTTCGTTTGTGTGGGGTTTTTTGTAGACATTCTGGTGCTTACCATAGCATAAAATTGAAAACTAAATTTAAGGAGATTTGTGACTAGCAAGTCGTTTCTAGGTATGTTTCCCAAATATTTTCATATATTATATATGTTTAAATAAAATGTCAATGTTTATATATAAAAGAAGAAAATATTAAATAGATGGTTGAATGCTTAGCCTTTTATCTGTAGATCTTTGATTTGGTCACAATGCAATAACTAGTATCTAAAATATTTATTTTTTCTATTTTTTTCTATTTACCATAAGACTTTTATTGTTAATTTCTCATGTGAAATAAGTTAGTGGCCATGTCTTGATACAACTTTAATCAAGCTATGCCCACATTAGGAAGCCACAATAACTAGCTGGTGTTTGTTAAAACTCTAAATAATTACTAGGATAAGATTTTATGAAATCTACTATTAAAAGGGGTCTTACAGTCTTAGATGCTATTTCTACCACTCAAATTGTCCACTTATGTGCTGGTAGGAAACCTATTGAGATTGTGTCAAAGGGTTAGAAAAATAATGGAGTAATTGATTTGTTTTCTAACTCCAAATGTTATAAAATAATACCTCAATCTTTAGATATGTTTATCTATTAGCTGACATTATGAGTGGACAGAATGGTGTTTTCTATAGCTTAACTATAACAGAACAATAATCAGGTTGTTGTGTGGTGTTTTTTAAATTTTTTCTTGTTAATAAAGATTAAAGTAAAATGGTTCCATGTTTCAGCAGTCTTGATATTTTTTGAAAGACTAGTAAGCAATGACAATTATTATCTCCCCCTCCTTATTCATTCAGTGAAATCATAAAGGAAAATAGAGCACTTAATGTGGGGAGATACTATGTTTTCAGGCATCATGCCACAATTACCAAATTTCACGAGGAAATGATAAAAATATATTCTTATCAGTTAAGTAAGTTGTGGAAATGAGATATGGAGTTTGTTGTCTATGGGTAGTGGAGTTTTCTCTTCCCTCTCCAAGGATTTCTCAAAGTTCTTATTTTGTTTGGTGACTAACATCGTTTTCTTTTGTATTATATTCACCATTTAAGTCCTTATATTTACCTAGGCATCTTTCCATTTTCATTATATCCAAGCTCAGTCACACAACATAGACACTCTTCTAGTAGTCTGAGGCCATTTAAAAGTCAAGAAGTGAATCTCTGTTATCATTAACTAGCGTTCCCGTAGCAGGAAAAATCCTGCAATAGGGTTTCCTGCTGCACTCTACCCCACCCTGCCTGCTCTCCTCCCTTCTCCCCCGCCCCGCAATCTCCGCCAGCCCCCCTGCTTTTCTAACTTATCCGCCAGCCCGCTCTCCTCCCTTCTCCCCTGGCCCCGCCTCCGCTCCTTCCTTCTCCCCTGGCCCCGCCTCCCCTCCTCCCTTCTCCCCTGGCCCCGCCTCCGCTCCTCCCTTCTCCCCTGGCCCCGCCTCCACTCCTCCCTTCTCCCCTGGCCCCGCCTCCGCTCCGCCCTTCTCCCCTGGCCCCGCCTCCACTCCTCCCTTCTCCCCTGGCCCCGCCTCCGCTCCGCCCTTCTCCCCCGGCCCCGCCCCTTCTCCCCCGGCCCCGCCTGCTCAACTTCCTTCTCCCCCGGCCCCGCCTCTGCTCCTCCCTTCTCCTCCCCCCAGCTTGCTTGCTTCTCTGCAGCTTTGCTCCCTTCTGCAGCTCTTGGCTTCTTTCTACGCTGTCGCGATATGCAAATTAGCCGCCATCTTTGTTGGCATAATTTGCATATTTGTCCTGATTGGTTGGTGGGCGTGGCTTGGCTGGTGGGCGTGGCTTGGGCATAGCGAAGGTGCGGTCAATTTGCATATTTGTCTATTATTAGATTAGATAAGCCAGTGAACACATAGAATATTACATCATAAAGTTAGCAGGGTATTAAGGGTTTTAAACTTTAAGAAAAATAATCAGCCTTGTTATTTTTAGTTCAGCAGCCAGTTATTGAACCATTATATTGGGCCAAACACTGTTAGCTATTGAGATACAAAGATGAGAAAATGTAGTTGCTATTTACAAGCTGATGGGAGAAACAGACATGGAAACAGGGTGGGTGGGGAGAGATTTAACCAGGGAACTTATATGCATACTAGAGGCCTGTGCACAAAAATTCATGCACTGGAGGGGGAGATCCCTCTGCCCAGCCTGCCCCCCTCACAGTCCAAGAGCCCTCAGGGAATGTCCTACTGACTGCTTAGAGGGGAGCGGGCCTAAGCCGCAGTCTGGCCTCCCTCTGTGGGAGGCCACCGGGCTGATCAGGGGAAGGTGCCACCCCCATCACCCCATTGCTGCTGCCACTGACACTGCTGGCTGCCACAGCTGCTGGCCCTCGGCCTAAGCAGCAACCAAGGTGTTTTCATCAACATGGACTCCAGTCCCTTCACCACAAAAAAATGACAACTTTCTATAGGCATTTTCAAGATGTCTCTTTCATAGGATATAATCTTTCTTTCTTTTCTTTCTTTTATCCTTTCTGAGGATATTTTCCCATTGATTTTTAGGGAACATGGAAGAGAAAGGGAAAGATAAAGAGAAACATCAATGTGAGAGGGACACATCAATTGGTTGTCTCCTGACTTGGGCCTGCAGCACAGCAGCCATGGGGGCTGCTGATCAGGCCCTCCCCTGGCACAAGCACGCAGAGGCCCCCACCGCGGTCCCACCCCCGCTGCTGCAAGTCCCCGCCCACCCGGCCTGCTGCATGCAGCCTGCTGATCAGTTGTTACTGTGATGGTGTCCTGGACAATTTGCATATTTCTCTATTATTAGTATAGATATGCACAGCCCATGGACACAGACAATAGTGTGGTGAAGGCCTGGGAGGGGTGGGTGAGGGGTGGAGAGGGTCAATGAGGGAAAAGAGGGGGGCATCTATAATACTTTAAACAATAAAGATAAATTTGTAAAAAAGAAACATATAACTTTAAAAGCAATATGTAAGTACACAAGTATACAAAAGTTATTCAAAGAGCAGTCTCTTATTCCAGATGGGAGTGTGTTATGCAAGTCAATATATTCTTTCAATATCTTACAAAAATTTGCTTCTGATGTCATGGGAGATTGTTTGAGCAAAGCTTCAAACAATTACCCTCCCTCAAATCACCCCTTCCAATGCCTCTGCTATTAGATGTTGCTATGTTTTGCCTGGTACCTATAATTTCTCTTCCCTTCATACTAGCTTTAAAGATCAAATTTAGGTCTCAATCTTAATTTAAATATACCTATTACAGGAAGGAATGTTATTCCTTTTTATTTTTCACTCCATGAGGTAAGTGCTATTATCAATGCATTTCATGAATGAGAACACTGAGAAATGAGGAGGCCTTTCCCAAAGACACATAGCCGGTAAGTGGCAGAGTGAGGCATGAAGACATGGAAGAGTTATTTTTTGTAAATACATTTTTATTGATTTCAGAGAGGAAGGGTGAGGGAGAGAGAGATAGAAACATCCAGAATGAGAGAAAATACTTCGTGCCTCCTGCAAGCCCCTCACTGGGGATCGAGCTTGCAACCCAGGCATGTGCCCTGACCAGGAATCAAACCGTGACCTCTGGTTCATAGGTCAAAGCTCAACCACTGAGCCATGCTGGCTGGGCTGGAAGAGTTCTTAATAATCACACAAATGTTTCCAAAACTTTGGTATTTTGAATACCACTTCCATGACTTTGCCATATTTGTGTTAAGATTTATACTATTATTTACTTAAGAGTTATCTCCCCTCATTTTTACAAACCTTAATCTTATCCTAGGCAATAAAATCTGAGTAATCAATGTTTTCTAATGCTAGCCATATATATGTATGGATGGATTTGTGTATACCTATAAAATAAAATAAATATATAACTGTTATAATAAAATTTAGTTAATTTACTAACTAAACTCTCCTCATATATCACAAATAGTATGCATGATATTCTTTGCAAATGCTGTCCTACTCTATACTATTTGTATAGTTAATGTGTTACAATTGCATGCAAACTTGTTAGTAAATATATCTGATTAAAACTTGTCACTAGGTGCTGTCTTTATCTTCTTCAGAAGAATAAATTAATTTACAGAGCAATGAGGACTCTCTGAAGAAGTAGCTATGGCTCAGATATAAGATGAAGTAAGAGGTGACTGATGAAACAATAACCAGGGGAAAAGTCTTTTATTAAGAAGAAAATTTGGACCCAGCCAACATTGCTCAGAAGTTAAGTTTCAACTTATGAACCAGGAGACCAGGGTTCAATTCTGGTCAGGGCACATGCCTGGGTTGTGAGCTTGATCCCCAGTAGGGGGCCTGCTGGAGGCAGCCGATCAATTATTCTCTCTCATCATTGTTGTTTCCATCTCTCTCTCTCTCTCTCTCCCCCTCTCCCTTCAGTTCTAAAATCAATAAAAATATATTTTTATAAAAGATGAAAATTTTGACTAAGTAGAGAACAGACTTCACTAATAAGCAGTTAAGGGAAAGAAACTTCGATCAAGACACTGATAAAATAGTCAGCTGAGGAACTTGGAGTTATGAACCAGTGATTTAAATGTGTAGATTGATCAGGTCAGTGTTATTCTTGTATTCAGTGTAAAGCAATGCAAGCTTCTTTCACTCTAGTGTCATCATGATTCACTTTGAGGAAATATGTGTGAAATTAGGGTCATTAGTGTTTCTGACACTATTGCCTCTCTACTTGAGAGACATCCAGGACCTGAGGTGCTGGTAGCATAGGCAAGGAGTAAGCAGTTAACTGGCTGCCTGGCTGTTCCAATGGCCAAGAGAACAGTTTGTGTGCATGAGCAGGCCTGAGTTATCATCTCTGCCTCTCTGGGGCAACACAATGATTACAGATATTAATGAAAAGTGTTTGCTTGAGACTGGTATACTATACTCGGATTAAACATGAGTTGTTGCTGTTGTTTTCAATTTGTATCATTAACAGAAAACATTTAAGAGAACTATAAGATTAAGGATGAAACCAGAAGGCTTGTGGTGAAACCCAATAAGGTAGTATACGCTTAACTAGCAATTGAAGAGGCCAGATGGCCTCCTCTGGGAGGAAGAGCACTACATTTTAGGGAAATATATGCTTGTCCTTCTTCATGAATATTCGTACTCTTGCTCTTGCTAACATTATCATTTTTCATTTTACCTCTTCAATAACAACTCAGATTCCATTTGCATGTTTTAAAAATATGACATAGGTATTAAATTATCAATCTGTGGGATTTTTCATTAGGGTACTGGTTTTGTTTAACCTGCATTTTAATGCACTTTTATAAATTTGAGAAAATGTCATTCTTTGGGATATATTCAGGACAATTTAGAAGCAAACTACAGAAATTCACAATAAAATACTAAGTTTGTTTTTGAGATCTGGAACTATTTCCATCAAAGAAATTAAGTAGGAGCTAATGAATTAAATGCCAACTGTGAATCCAGTCAACTGAATAGGATTTGGGAGGTTTGGTAAGGTTTGACAATTGGGGAAATGTGGAGTAGCTCATAGAATGCGAGTTACACACAAACTGTCCGACTGAGTTGTAAGTTTATTTTTAGAAAATATACATTTTTTATTGATTTCAGAGAGGGAGAGGGAGAGAGAGATAGAAACATCAATGATGAGAGAGAATCATTGATCAGCTGCCTCCTGCACGCCCCCTACTGGGGATTGAGCCTGCAACATGGGCAAGTGCCCTAACCTGGAATCAAACTGTGGCCTTGTAGTTCATAAATCAGTGCTCAACCACTGAGCCACACAAGCTGGGTGAACTGTAAGTTTCAATATTTATTTCTGTTCTTATGCTCAAAAACTAAAATTTCTCTTTCCATCTTCTAGTCTTCTCTATTTTTTCCCATTTGTTTTGTGTTAAAAGCTAATTTTGGCACTACGCCATCATCCATTCTATGTTTTTTTAATTT
The DNA here is from genome assembly GCF_951640355.1 of Cnephaeus nilssonii. Classification (NCBI taxonomy): domain Eukaryota; kingdom Metazoa; phylum Chordata; class Mammalia; order Chiroptera; family Vespertilionidae; genus Cnephaeus; species Cnephaeus nilssonii. Next base: position 76,625,318 of record NC_137071.1, read on the forward strand.
TTTGCAAGGTTTTTATAAGTATTATGTTCTGTTCAAAACATCCCAGATGAGGTTTACTACTACCTACATACATAGATCATAAACACCAGACTCAAGAAAACATGCATTATATTTGTTATCACTCCAAAACATTCACTAAACATCAACTCTTTGCAAAGCACCAAATTGGACTACAGATAGGACTGCAAAGAAACTGCAGTCCCTGGCTCTTAGCACTTACAATCTAGCTGGACAAAAAAGGAACCAATTCCTTAAAAGACAACTACTAAACAATCTAAAATATACTCTATGCTTTTTAAAAAATCAAACAAATATATTAGAACTTAACAAAATAATTTTCAGAGTTGTACCATTGCAGTTTATAAATTTATTCTGAAGTGGCTATCCTAGTAATTATTTAAAATGATATTTGTTAATTCTTTCTGATATTGTCTTTAGAGCCCATGATCCATTATTTGCAATTTACTCAGGGCCAAAAACATTTTTACTGAGAAGGTTCCATTGATTTTAAGGAACAGGAGTCATTTGGAGCCAATGGTGGTGAATATGAAAGCCAAAGAAGCTGAGTAATGCCACTTTTGAGTTAAATTGAGATGTGTCCAAAAATAAAAAAGGTGGGGTTTTTGGTGGTTTGAAAAAATGATTTTGAAGTCAATTTCTTTTTATGAATTCCCAAGGTTATTTTCCCCCAATGTTGGTGTCAATGGAATAGGTGGATAGCTTCCCAAGTATCAACGCTCAGTTTCCAATATGGATACTATGACTTTTAGAGCGGGGGGAGGGGGAGAGAGAGAGAGAGAATTTCCCCATAGAAACAATGTTGTAAGTGGTAGTTTGATTTCCAGACCATTTTATAAAAGCTTATTTAAATCAGTATATAACTGGAGAGTAATAATCCCTTTTAAACCAAGCCTAGTCAGGATTTAGAGCTTATTTTTCCTTTGCAAAAATGCAATGGCTATTAAAGTTCTCCCACAACTCTTGCAGCAGAATCTAGGATTCCCTTGTTTCCATGATGACAGGGCTAGGAATATCAGGTATTCCAGTTGAATGAAAAGTAATAGATACTCCAGGTTTCATTAATTTATTCACTTTGTTTATAAGAGAAACATTTCCCAAGTGTTTTTGAAATGGTTCTCTCCCTTTTCATATCCTCTGGTTCTTTTTCTGTCAATTATGTCTCATTTATTTTATCTGCAGACTTAGACCAGTTTTTCCCATTGAAGCAAATAAGCTTCCATCCAACTTGAAGCCCAAATTTTATCTTTCTCTTCTCCTTGTTCTCCACCCTTTCCAAGAGAATAGCCCAATACTGTCTCCAATTCCTCAACTCCCATATCATAGTCTACTATAATCTGACCTCTGTCCCAAGAATTCAGATTGGTAAATTGGTGATTAGAAAAATTCTGGACTACAACTAGAGAATTATAGAATCCATATCAAGACTGGTAAGAGGAGCCGAAATACAAAACAGGCTGGTCCCAAACCCATGTGAGGCAGATAAAAATTGGGAGGGTATTTTGGCTGCAGAGGTCTCACCCAAGGAGTGAGGGGGATCCCAGCCTCACACCAGGCACCCCAGCCCAGTGTTGCAGTACCAGGAGGAGAAGCCCTCATAAATTTTTTCTGTAAAAACCAGTGGGGATTGAGGCTGAGGAAGATAAAGGAATTCTGGAGTCTCAAGCAGTTCCCCTTAAAGGGCCCACTGCCTTTGAGCTCCAGTGCTGTGACAGCAGCTTGAAAGGTACCAGAGACATATTAGGAAGAACTGAATTGTCCAGCACCAGGGTGAGATCTGGGGAGGGAGTGGGGGGTTTTATCCCAAAGTGCAGTTTTCTCCAAGACAAAAGTGCTACAGAGGCCATTGTTTCTTTCATGAGCCCAACCCTCAAAGAGCTGGCAGGCTGGCAGGCTGGCACCATATCTGAGTGCTATCAAACTGGCTCACACTGTTTGCCCTGCCCTGGTGATTCCCTGAGGCCCCACCCCACCCAACTTTCAGGCCCAGCCCAGCTGTTTCCAGTAGCTTTTCCATAAGAATGGTCTGTCTTGGATCATGATTCAGATTTTCCTAAAATCTCTCAAACAAGCAGCATCTGGCCTTAGTGTGTTCTGTACCTCTCACTAAGTGGCCCAAGCCTTGGCACTAGCAGTAGCTGGCCTTGGTTCACAGCTTGGCCTCTCCTGGACTCCTCCAAGCCCAGCACAAGTAGCAGCCATCTGCCGATCACATCATTTCTGGTGGCCCCAGTCAGAACATAGGTAGTAGCTGACCTTCACATGCAACTCCCTAGAGGTCCCAGAGCCAGTGCACTCAGGGGACAGCTTCAGACCACATCAAAGCACCACAAACCACATACTCAAGGGGCAGACTAAGCAAGCACTAGAGCCCTGCAAAAGTAAGTTCTGCTCTATAATGTAAGCCTCTGCACAGGTCAGTGGTCAGCAGTTGTAGCCAGTTCTTGCAGTTGATTGGCCTGGGGGTAAATCTCTCCCATTGACGTGCTAACAGCAATCAAGGCTCAAGTACAAGAGGAGAGTGTACATAGCCCACAGAGCATGGGCACACCTTGACTACCCTGTTTAGGTGATCAAGAAAGCTGCACTAATGGACCCAAGAGAACACCTACTACATTAGCCTACTCTACTAAGCCTGGGAGATATAGCAGCTCTACCTAATACATAGAAATAAACACAAGGAGTCAGCCAAAATGAGAATACAAAGAAATGTGTCCCAAATGAAAGAACAGAACAAAACTCCAGGAAAAGAATTAAACAAAATGGAGAAAAATAATCTATTACATGCAGAGTTCAAAACATTGGTCGTAAGTATATTCAATGAACTTAGTGAGAACCTCAACAGCATAAAAAAAGACCAGTCAGAAATAAAGGATACACTAACTGAAATTAAGGATAATTTACAGGGAATCAACAATAGAGTAGATGAAGCCAAGAATCATATCAGCAAACTGGAATAGAAGGAAGAAAAACAAAACAAAACAAAACAACAACATCAAAAAACACCCAATCAGAACAGCAAAAAGAAAAAAAAATCCAAAAAAATAAGGTTGGTATAAGGAGCCTCTGGGACAACTTCAAGCATGCTAACATTTGCATCATGGGGGTGCCAGGAGAAGAGAGAGCAAGAAATTGAAAACCTATTTGAAAAAATAATGGCAGAAAAATTCCCTAACATGGTGAATTAAATAGACATACAAGACCAGGAAGCACAGAAAGTCCCAAACAGATTTACCCACACTAGGACACATCATAATTAAAATGCAAAAGGTTAAAGACAAAATGAGCATCTTAAAAGCAGCGAGAGTAAAGTAGTTTGTTACCTATGAGGGAGCTCCCATAAGACTGTCAGCTGATTTCTCAACAGAAACTTTGCAGGCCAGAGAGATTGACAAGAAATATTTGAAGTGATGAAAAGTAGAGATCTACAACCAAGATTACTCTATCCAGAAAAGCTATCATTTAGAATCAAAGGACAGATAAAGATCTTGCCAGCCAAGAAAAAACTAAAGGAGTTCATCACCAGCAACCCAGTATTTTATGAAATGTTAAAGGTCTTCTTGAATAAGATGAAGAAGAAATAGAAGAAGAAGAAGAAGAAGAAGAAGAAGAAGAAGAAGAAGAAGAAGAAGAAGAAGAAGAAGAAGAAGAAAATGATAAAAAAATATGAACAATAAAATGGCAATTATTGTACATCTATCAACAATTGAATCTAAAAAACAAAATAAATGAACAATCAGAACAGAAATAGACTCATAGATACAAATAACATTATGACTCTTGCCAGATGGGAGGTGGGTTGGGGAATGGGTTGAAAAGGTGAAGGGATTAAGAATTACAAATTGATTGTTACAGAACAGTCATAGGGATATAAGGTACAGCATAGGGAATATTGTCAATAATATTGTAGTAACTATATACAGTTTCAGATGGGTGCAGTTTATTTTTTATTTATTTCAGAGAAGAAGGGAGAAGGAGAGAGAGATAGAAACATCAACGATGAGAGAGAATCATTGATCAGCTGCCTCCTGCATGACCCCTACTGGGGGTCCAGCCCACAATCTGAGCATGTGCCCTGACCTGGAATCGAACCATGACCTCCTGGTTCATAGGTTGATGCTCAACCACTGAGCCATGCTGGCCAGGCATGGGTGCAATTTTTTATCAGGATGATCATTTAGTAAGTTGTGTAATGTCTAGTTACTGGAGTGTACACCTGAAACTAATACAATAATGTATGTCATCTGTAATTGAAAAGTGAAAATGGTATAAAAATGAAAATAAAGAAATTCTGGAAAAACCATTTTAGTTTTATGGGGATTGAAGCCTTATTGCAGGGTATTAAGCATTGTGGGGGCAGTGAATCATTGAAAGCACAGATACTTTACAACTTCTTATGAAATTTAACAATGAAAAAGAGCAGCAATAGGTGGGAGCTAAGATAGGGTGTCATGTGGGTACAGTGTGGGGAGGGAGGCTCAAGCAATGTTTTCTATTTAGGTGAAAAAAGGCCTATGTTTGCAGCCATATGCAAAGGAGCCAATGGAGAAAAGAGATTAGATGTGTTAAAGAGGTAGGGTCTAAATGGAGGGTCTTCACTTAGAAAAAAAGAGCACCTTTGTCTGTAGACTGAAATAGAAGATAAGAGGATTGGAATTTCTCAAAAGGTGTTGAAAAATTAAGGTTCTCAAGACAAACAGAAACAACAGAAAATTATATATAGATACTAGAGGCCCAGTGCACGAATTCCTTCATGGGTGGTGTCCAGCTGGCCTGGCCCCTATCAGGGTGGATCAGGACTGGGCCTATCAGGAGGAAGAGATGGCGGGAGGTTGGCCAGCCAGCCCACCTGGATCCAGGCCCAATCAGGGCCCTGATCAGGGCCAGGCTGGCTGGAGGAAGGGGCCATGGGCGATTGGCCAGCGGGCCCTGCCCCTGATTGGGGTTGGGGGCGGGGGCTGATCTGGGGTGGGACCAGGTGGGGAGAGGGGCTGCAGGAGATTGACTGGCCAGCCCTGTCCTCTATTGAAGTGGGGTGGCAATCAGGGGCGGGACTGAGCATGAGGAGGGGCTGCGGGCCAATCAGGGTGGTGGAGGCCCATTGGGGGCATGGCCGGCTGGGTGGAGGGGCTACAGAAAGTTGGCCATCCCTCCCCGCCCCTTATTGGGGTGGGGGGGTTCGATCAGGGGCAGCCGGCCGGGGGGAGGGGCTGTGGGCCTACTGTGGTGGGGCAGGCTGATGGGGGCATGGCTGGCCTGAGGGATGGGAGGGGTCATTTTGCTGGCAGGCCTGGCTCTTGATTGGTGCGAGAGTCCAATCAAGGGCAAGCCGGCAGGGGGGAGGGGCCTTGAGGTTGGCCACTGGCCCCACTCCCTGATCAGGCTGGTTCGCTGGCCACAGTGGGCATCATAGCGACCGGTTGTTAGGTCGTTATGGCATTACGGTAGCTGCCTTTTATATAGATAGATAGATTAAATGTAGAGATAGATGGATATAGAGATAGATAGATAGATAGATAGATAGATAGATAGATAGATGATAGATAGATAGATAGATAGATGATAGATAGAGATAGAGATAGAAAGATAGATGAGAGAGAGAGAGAGAGAGAGAGAGAGAGAGAGAGAGAGAGAGAGAGTTCTCTTACAAGGATTTGACTCATGTGATTTTGGTGGCTGACAAATCCCAAACCCCAAGATTCATAGGGTATGTCAGCAAGCTGGAGACCCTGTATGCAGTAGAAGAGCCAATGATGTAGTTCCAGTCCGAGTCTAAAGACCTGAGAATCAGGAGAGCTGATAGCATAGTTCCAATCTGAAGTCCAGCAAGTTCAAGACCCAGGAAGGGCTATTTCAGTTTGAGTCCAGTCAGGGAAAAAAAAAAAAACAATGCTCCAGCTTAAAAGTAGTCAGACAGCAGGGAGGGAGAGTTAGCCTGTTGTTTTATTCAGACTGTCAACCTAGTAGCTGAAGGCAAGTCACATTAGGAAGGGCAATCTGTTTTACTCAGTTTACTAATGTCATATTAATCTCATCAAAAAAACACCCTTACAGAAACACTTAGAATAATCTTTGACCAAATATATGGGCACTCATGGCCAAATCAAGTAGACAAATAAAATTATCCATCACAGGAAGTAAACATAAAAGAAGTTAAAGTAGAGAACTTCAATTGCCTCTGAAAGCTCAAATTCAGGACCACATTTGATAAGCAACTTACAAATTTAATTAAGGGTTAAAAGCTACAAAGAATTTTAAAATAATACTATGCAAAACTGTATTTTTCCCCTAATAATTCTGAAAAATCTTCATTTTGCATCACTTCTTCCATCAACTTATCTTTGTGTCCAGGCCTGAACATTGGTACCCCCACTCCTAAAAGATCATGGGGTTGGCCATGTGTATTATTATTACTTTCCCATCTTGATGTTGTTGTAAATATTACAAGTAGTGTCTAGAATTTTTCCTAACAGATGTCCATAGTCAAGTTTCCATTCAGCAGGACTTCAGAGCATATTTCAGAAATGTGGATGATTATAAACAATGCCACTTATTTTAAATACAAATTAACCATCAGACAATGTGACCCTAGTGATAAACTCACTGTTTATTGCTGTAAGTATTACTGTGAATCTTTAGGATCACTTGGACAGATGGAATGTCTTTACATTTTCAAACCTAATTTACCACTTAGCTTGGCTTGAAAACTGTTATTCATGTCATTAAAAGTCTTTTTCAAATAATTACTCATTGGAATCCTTATGTACTTCAGGGCCAAATTTGACTACTGCTTTCAATATTGATCAAGGTTTCTAGTGTCAATCAACTGTATATATTGATGAGGTAATTTCTAATTCATTGTCTGTACATAACTTTCTTTGAATAGCATTATTGGGAGATGTATATGCATTTGAAAATTACATTTCAGAAGCTATGGTTAATCAAGTATGGAATTGTTAGTAGTGTGGATGCATACAGCAAATACAATCTCCTCTTGAATTCAAGTTATCATTTTGTGAACCAGTCATCATGGGCCAAATTAGCAGGATAGGACAATTCCTTAATATTTTTCTGAGTCTGCGAAGTAGTCAAAGTGGCATTGCTACAGCCACGACAAAGGCAACCAGGAGAATTATGTTCAAACTTTCCCCATTAACCCCAGTCCAAAGAGGGAACACAAATCTTGGCCTATGTCTTCAATTTTTTCTTGCAAGTTCAGGATCAGGAAGGTCAGAACCCATAGAGAACACTTGTGAATTCTTTGTTTACATTACAGCAGACTTTGTTATTTTTCACAAAAGTATTTTTAGATCTAATTTAAGTATTATAATTTGTAAAACCTTCCAAAGCCCATAATGGCTGTTCTTTAATTAATTTAGGGTAACTTGATCCTTGAATAAATCCCAATGTGGGACTTTTTGTAGTTACTTAACCACTCAATTAAAGTTTCACCATACTTGGTATAGGCTGGACCCATATGAGCCATCTGAGCATCTTACTTTTAATCCACTTATTAAATCAACTTTGCTTTCAATTTCCATTCTGACAAACATTGTGTTATAATGTCTATTACAAAGATGACCACTATGGTTCTAGAAAGTAATCAACACAGGAATAAAGCTAGCATCACTAAAATATTTGATATGGGCTGTGTAATTCTTCATCAAAGCCTATAAAGTAATCTCTATTCCATTATTTTCATTTAGATTTAGGTGTAAAGATCCTTAAGTGCCCTATGTACCATGTCTTCTGTGTTTTCCATAAAGGGTATTATTTGCAAACATCAAAGACAGCAGTGATGAATAGCATGTATCTAATGCATAAAATCCTACTCCCATATCTATTTGAAGTCAGCCTGCTTTTCTTTCATGGATCCACACTATATCAATCTGGATAATTCATGCTGTAAATAAGTACATAACAATCCAAAGTAATTCATGTAAAAGCCAAAGCTTTTTGCCTAAATTATCTATGTAATAGTAGATATGTGAAAAGGGTGCTAAGGACATTTATTTTGGGTGAGAGACTATTAGATTATCCAATTTTATTTACTTCATTAGTGTCATTAGAAATATGATATGCTTCATTCTTAAAGATGATTAAATATCTTTCTCTTTTATCTGTAAGAGGCCAGCCTTCAGATTTCAACATCCTGGAAAGGTAGCTGAACTCTGAAGCTCAGAGGAAATGATTAGATTAAAACAATAACAGAAGTAATAAATGTTGCTTCTGGAAAATTGAGTGCAAAATTGGGTGCTCATGATGTCATAATAACATGAATGTAAGTCCACCTTTTGTTATGTAAAACAATGTTAGGAACAAATGTATACTATCTAGAGCCAAATGCTTCCAAAACTTATATGCTTTAAGGGCCAAAGACTGAACCAAAGGCAGTGCCCAAAAGAAGAAAATAATAGTAAATTTATGAATTCATTTTTTCACGTATTGTTTTTATTACTCCAGTGCAGTTGTCTAGGCAAAACATTCTACTATGATCAACCATAAATATCTAAAAGTGTGAGTCTTGATGTAAAACTTGTGAAATACAAATATACATGGATTTCTAACATTCTGCTGGACATCTCCACAATATTCTGCCAGACTCTAAAAACTCAATATGTCCAAAAAGAAAAAAAGTGTCAACCTACCACTCTCTCCTCTCCCATTTTCCACACATTGGTTTTTACCTGGTCCAAAGGATCTCCAACTAGTTTATTAAAGCAGGATTTTGCTTTATTGCCCTAGCCGGTTTTGCTCAGTGGATAGAGCATTAGCCTGGGGACTGAAGGGTCCCTGGTTCGATTCCAGTCGAGGGTACATGCCTGGATTGTGGGCTCAATCCCCAGTAGGGGATGTACAGGAGGCAACCAATCAATGATTCTCTTCCATCATTGATGTTTCTATGTCTCTCTCTCTCTCTCTCCCTTCCTCTCTGAAATCAATAAAAATATACTTAAGAAAAAGATTTTTGCTTTATTGAAGCTTTTCTAAGACTCTTATTCCTACCCTGGCCTACAGATACTGGAAGAGAGATATGAGAAGTATTATGCACACAACATCCACCTCAGGATTTATTGTTTTATTTCAGTTAATTGGGAGGCTAGTTGTGTCGTGGTGTGTGTGTGTGTGTGTGTGTGTGTGTGTGTGTGTGTGTGTGTGTATGACATTGTTTTGGGGGGGGGGGTGAGTGGGAAATATTTTAGGAACGCAATGAAAAGAGTAATAGTGATTAGTGGAAATTTCTACTTAATGCCAGGACAATTGAACATTAAATAGCCTATTTATAGTTCAATGTAACTTTTTTTTCCTTTTCTGAACATTATGCAAACAGCATGGGAATCAGGAATCAGGTATTTTTTTTAAATAAATTTTTATTGTTCAGATTATTACAAATGTTCCTCTCCCCCCCCCCCCATAGCTCCCCTCCACTCGGTTCCCACCCCACCCTCTGGCCTTACCCCCCCCCCACTGTACTCATCCATAGGTGTACGACTTTTGTCCAGTCTCTTCCCAAACCCCCCACACCCCTTTTCCCCTGAGAATTGTCAGTCCACTCCCTTTCTATGCCCTTATTCTATTATATTCACCAGTTTATTCTGTTCATCAGATGTTTTATTCACTTGATTTTTAGATTCACTCGATAGATATGTATTTGTTGTTCATAATTTTTATCTTTACCTTTTTCTTCTTCCTCTTCTTAAAGAATACCTTTCAGCATTTCATATAATACTGGTTTGGCGGTGATGAACTCCTTTAGCTTTTTCTTATCTGTGAAGCTATTTATCTGACCTTCAATTCTGAATGATAGCTTTGCTGGATAGAGTAATCTTGGTTGTAGGTTCTTGCTATTCATCACTTTGAATATTTCTTGCCACTCCCGTCTGGCCTGCATAGTTTCTGTTGAGAAATCAGCTGATAATTGTATGTGTGCTCCCTTGTAGGTAACTAACTGTTTTTCTCTTGCTGCATTTAATATTCTCTCATTGTCTTTTGCTCTTGGCATTTTAATTATGATGTGTCTTGGTGTGGTCCTCTTTGGATTCCTTTTGTTTGGGGTTCTGTGTGCTTCCTGGACTTGTAAGTCTATTTCTTTCACCAGGTGGGGGAAGTTTTCTGTCATTATTTCTTCAAGTAGGTTTTCAGTATCTTGCTCTCTCTCTTCTTCTGGAACCCCCATAATTCTGATGTTGGTACGCTTGAAGTTGTCCCAGAGGCTCCTTACACTATCTTCATATTTTGGGATATTTTTGATTTTTGCTTTTCCGGTTGGGTGTTTTTTGCTTCTTTGTATTTCAAATCTTTGACTTGATTCTTGCAATCCTCTAGTCTGCTGTTGGATCTCTGTATATTATTTTTTATTTCAGTCAGTGTATGCTTAATTTCTAGTTGGTCCTTTTTTTATATCCTCGAGGGTCTCGCTAAATTTATTGGCCTTTTCTAGAAAATTCTTGAAAAACCTTATAACCATGGTTTTGAACTCTATATCCAGTCATTTGCTTTCCTCCATTTCTTTCATTTGTGACCTGTTTCTTTGTCTTCTCATTTTGGTTGTTTCCCTGAGTTGATGGAGAGGCTTTGTATGCTAGGTGTCCGATAGAGCCCAGTGGCTCAGCCTCCCCAGTTACCTGAGGTGGACACTCTTGGTGCACCCCTTTGTGGGCTGTGTGCACAGTCTTGTTGTAGTTAAGCGCTGATTGTTGTTGGTATCACTGGGAGGAATTGACCTCCAGGCCAATTGGCTGTGAGGATCAGCTGTGTCTATGCTGGGAGAACTTCTGTGCTGGAGACACCTTTATGAGACAAGACTTGCAAAAGCCTCTGTGCTCAGCTTGGATGGGGCAGAGTCTCAGGGCAGAGCAGACAGCAATGGCTTCCAGTCAGCCCTGCCCTAAGAGGCCCCGGGTCTCAGTGTCCCTCAGTAATTTCTGCAAGCACCTTTGAGAGAAAGCCGCCCTCGAGTTTCGCCCACTACCAGGCAATCCAGTTTCTCCCCGAATGAGTCTGGGCCCCCAGAGTCTTGCCAGGAACTGGAGTTCAGAGCCATCAGGAGCTTTTGTCTCCCTCCCGATTGAGAAATCCAGCTGCCTACTCAGTTGCCAGCCCTCTCCACGTGTGCACCTCGGTATCTCTGCCTTCTGCAGCTCCTCTGAGTCTCAGTGTGCTTTTCTCTTTCCTTCTAGTTGTAGAATTTCCACTCAGCCGGCCTTCCTGTGGTTCTGGATGATGTCCATTTTGTCTTTTAGTTGTAGTTTTGAAATTGTTGTGTGAGGCAGCAGTTTAGATGTTTACCTATGCTGCCATCTTGATTTCTCTCAGGTATTTTTATTATAGAAAGAGGCTACCACATATACAGAGTTATTATTATAGAGAATTTGTATAACCAATTGATAAAGCAATATTAAAATGAGCCATCTACCTGGGCACAGAAATAGTTCTGTTATGCTGAATGTTTCCCAACAGCCATACTTTGCCTATTAAAGCCTTTAATAAAAGAAATAAAGAATAACCTTACCTGTTGAGAAGTAAACAGAATTTCTCATTGTTCTTTTCTCCCATCACTTACCTATGCATATTATCTTTTCTATTTAAAGACAGCAGCCCTCTGATAGTATTGCTACAGAAACTGGCTGAAAAGTGAAATGGTGTGTTTAAGAAATTGGCGTGTAATTAAATGGCCTTAGCAAGTAGTACATACATATATACAGACTTCCATTTAGTTTGCAATTTTATTAAAGGAACTAGGGTAGAATCTCTCAAGTTGAAATTGCCTGTTGTACAAGGATGGATGAGAAAAATATTCTGGGGACAAGAGTTGACAGCTGGATTTATGAATTAATCACTGATTTTATCCAGATGTGAAACAAAGTGAATGAAATACTTTAAAAAATCAAATAAATTTTTAGGCAGGATTTGAAAAGAGGGAGGAAAGAAGCTGGTTATGTCAATAAAAGAAAAAGGATTAACAGAGTATCAGGATAATAGCATTCTAAATAATAGTGATATCCCAAAATAACAAAGAAGAAGGGCAGTGTGAATTTGTCCAGAATGACATCTCCTTGAACCTGTAACAGAATTAGTTTCCTCTTGGATCCAAGTGTTAGGATTTTCCACTGAAAAAATCAGAGGATTATTAGTAACTTCAGCTTTCAGCCCTGGACTGCACACGTAACATCCTGAGCCAACCCTTGTGGGAGGAGAAGAAATGAGAGTTTAAACAAAGTGATGTTGCAGTGAGCTTTTCAGATAAGAATAATAAGGTTTCATTCTTGGTAGCAAGCAATTTTGGAGTCAGTGAAGAGGGATTGTGTAAGGTGGCCATGGTAACAAGAAAGGATGAGAATTTTAACAGAAACATTTTAAAAATTTAAGAGAGAGAAGATGGGTTAGATATGAACAAGGAAAAACACACTAGAGAAAGAAATTATAAAAATATAGAACATGGTTTTAGCTGTTAAGACAAAGAAGGAATGGAGCTTAAGGAAACTATGAAAAAAGACATTTAGATTTTGCAATAGCCTAAATATTAGTTGTACCTTAGTATTTCTTTATTAACCATAGAACAGAATGAGATTCTTTAGGATGCCTTATCCTTTATCCCCATACCAGTTAGCATTTAGAGCATGGGTTCTGAACCTAGTGTCCATGGACCCCCCAAAAAGTCAATAAATATAATTCAAAGGGCTCATAAATTTGTAAGGGAAAAATGTACATCTTAATTTTTAATAATCTCTAATTGAAATGTAACATTTTCTGCCTGGCTGGTGTGGCTCAGTGGTTGGGTGTTGACCTATAAGCCAGGAGGTCACGGTTTGATTCCTGGTCAGGACACATGCCTGAGTTGTGGGCTCAATCCCCAGTGTGGGGCATGCAGGAGGCAGCTGATCAATGATTCTCTCATTTTTAATGTTTCTATCTCTCTCTCCCTCTCCCTTCCTCTCTGAAATAAAGAAAAAAAATTAAAAAATGAAATGTAACATTTTCTTTAATTATGAATGTAAGCAACAAAATACAGTCATTTTAGCTGTCCATGTAATTTTTCTACAGTAATAATCATAGACATTTTCAAATTATAATAAAATTTACCAGATATTTTGAAATACAGTTTATAATAATCACTATTTTTGAATTATAGCATTTGTTAGACTTATCACTGTATCTTATTTAATTTAAAAGTACATATATTAATATATCAAGAGTGTGTTTTTAAAAAGCTATGTTTCAATATAGTTGAATTTCTTGGAAATCCTACATATTTAATTTGATATTTGAAGAGATTTTTTTAGAGGAAATCAACTTCTGGCATGACAGTGTAAGGAGCTCCACTGACCTGTTTCCTAATAAAAATGGAGAAAACTATATGTAATGTAATGTAACATAATATAATATAATATAATATAATTAATATAATGTATACTAATAAAAGCTTATGTGGTCGTCATGCCTTCATGCCGCAATACCCTCATGCCATAACAATCCATCACCAGGAGGCTGCGTGTGCAGCAGGTGCGCATGGGTTGGCAGGGCTACGTGCGTGCGTGGGTGGGCAGGAGCTTGACACTGTGTGCACGGCGTGGAGGCGGGGCCCGCAGCTCTGCTCAGCGAGGCCTGGGGGTCGTGCGGCTCTGCACAGCAAGGCTGGGGTCCCGTGGCTCCACCTACCTCTTTGGGGCAATCCATTGAGGCGCCCCGGATGGGTGGGTGGGGCCTACCTCTTTGGGGTGCTCGATCATAGGGCTCCCGCACTGTGAGAGGGCACAGACCAGGCTGGGGACCGCTCCCCCCACCCACTGAGTGCACGGATTTCATGTACCAGGCCTCTAGTCCTATATAATAAAAGCCTAATATGCGAATTGTCCCCTACGGCAGTTGTTCAACCAGGAGACCAGGAGTTTGACTGCTTGCTACGAGGTACGCTGACCACCAGGGGCCAGCACAGAACATGGTGGGTGTCAGTGATGTGGCGCTGGCAGCGGTCAGCAGTGGAGGTGCTGCTGGCCCTGATGGGCTCCAATGAGAGCAGGACCATGGCAGGATGGTGGAGAAGGTGAGTGGACGGCACCAGGCCAAGGCTGGTGTAAGCGGGGGCCCAATCACCCCCCCCCCCATTGCCTTGCAGACAGCGACCAGTGGTGGCGGCGGGGGGCAGGGCTGCTGCCCAGCTCCCAGGCACTGAGTGAGCTGGGTGGATAGCCTGGCCCCAATGGATCACCTCACAGGCAGGATGGTGGAGCAGATGAGGGGGAGGCACCAGGCCAAGGCAGAGTGCCAGCTGGGGCTGCGGGGCTGTGAGGCTGGGGGCGTGAGCTGGGGCCCTATTTCCACAGGCCACCCTGAGGAACCCCACCCATGCACGAATTAGTGCACCAGACCTCTAGTATACATATAATAATTTAAACATTTAAAACTTCTGGTCATAAGAGCATACAGGAAATGAAGAAATATCTATTCAAAAAGATCTATAAAAATTATTAAGAAAGTCTGGTATTTGAACTAAGACCACTCTCTCCCTCTGACCTCTTGGTTCAGTGAAGTGAGACTTCACTTCAGATTGCTACAGCCAAAAGCACAGAGCTCCTTCTCTCTCTAGCTCCCTTATGGAGGATTTTTTCCTCAAGAGGAGCAGAATATCAGTGCTTCTTACTTTGTACCCAGCTGCATGTGGATGAGGCTAAGTCTTGGGCAGTACAGTTAAAAGATGGTGAATACCTTCTTCTGTTTAACCCCACTTGTGAAACAGTGCCTTTACCTTGGGTATGGCATGCTGAGAATACTGAGGCCTCAATAGACCTTGTGACAGTTCATGATGTGGTGTTTCCATACCAGAAGTGAAAAACCAAAAGGACATCAAATACTGTCACCTCCCTACACAGGTATGTCACTCAAAGAAAAGTTTACCATTGTTCCCATCGCTAGATCTCCAGTCCAGCCTCAGATTTTCCTGGGAGGGAAGAGAAGAGAAACAGGAGGCTATAAAACAGATAACTTCTGTTTTAAGAACTGGCATCCTTTGCAACAGAGCATGGAGAAGTTAAAACCTAAACAATAACTGAGATTGTGGTCAATGGAATTGGGAAGAGATTTGTGAATCTAATGTCAATATAGCCTAGACCAGTGGTCGGCAAACTCATTCGTCAACAGAGCCAAATATCAACACTACAACAATTGAAATTTCTTTTGAGAGCCAAATTTTTTAAATTTAAACTTCTTCTAACACCACCTTTTCAAAATAGACTCGCCCAGGCCATGGTATTTTGTGAAAGAGCCACACTCAAGGGACCAAAGAGCCGCATGTGGCTCGCAAGCCGCGGTTTGCCAATCACTGGTCTAGACTATAGGTCAGCCAGTTTGCAGGAGAGATCAGGGACAGCTGGAAGGATCCCTCATGGGTTCAGGACAAATATCAAGCATCAATATCAGAAGTTATTCTGATTAGATTAGTTTGTAGAAGAATTCATGCCCCAGGGCATTATTGTAGCTAATTGAAAAATCAGTAGGGACAATGGAGTTTAACAGTTGGGTATGGTCAGGGAAATAGTACAAGAAGGTCCTACAAGTAGTACTATAATCCCAGAGTGACTATGAGCATCCCCAGAAATGTGATTTTCTGAGGAGCAATATCAAAGACTGTGGAATTGGGGAGTTGGGAAATAGACTATTAAAATCTTCAGTCAATAACTAAACAAAATAAACAAGCAAATAACAATAATAAGCCCCAAAAGGGGGACCAGTACCCAAAGTTGCTACAATATTTTATTTTAAATGTCCAGTTTCCAACAAAACATATCAGGCATCCAAAGAGTAAGAAAATATGACCCATGTGTGAGAGAAAGAACAAGCAACAGAAATTGCCTGATAGAATGACCAGATGTCAATATAACAGGAAAGGTTTTTATAGTAGTCACTATAAATGTGTTCAGAGAACTAAAGACAAACTTGATTAAAGAAGTAAAGAAATATACACTGAGTGGCCAGATTATTATAATCTCTGAATGCATAATAATCTGGCCACTCAGTGTATATCTTATATAATAAAAGGCTAATGTGCAAATTGTCCCCTTGACCAGGAGTTCGACCAGCAGGCAGGCTGGCCAACCGCCCATGTCCCTTCCCCCTGGCCAGGCTGGCCGGACCCCACCCAAGCACGAATTCATGCACTGGGCCTCTAATATATATATTAGAATAACTGAAACAGAACAAAAACATTATTTTAAAGATTTAACAGTATATTTGAACTGGCAGAAAAAGTATATGCAGTCCTGGCCAGTTTTGCTCAGTGGTTGGAGCATTGGCCTGCAGACTGAAGGGTCTCGGGTTCAATTCCAGTCAAGGGCATGTACCTCAGTTGCAGGCTTGATCCCTGGACCCAGTCAGGGCATGTGTGGAAGGCAACTACGCTGTGTGTCTCTCTCACATCAATGCTTCTCTCTCTATTTCTCCCCCTCCCTTCCACTCTCTTTAAAAATCAATGGAAAGGGTATCCTTAGGTGAGGTTTAAAAACAACAACAAAAATATATGGAAACTTGAGAAGATAAATTGATAGAAATTATTCAAGCCAAACAACAGAGAGAAGGGTGAAAAATAAACAATGTCTTAAAGAAATGCAGGACTCCATGAGGCACAGCAAAATACATGTAATGGGGATACCAGTAGAGGAGAGAGACAAAGAAGAAAAATACTTGAAGAAATAACAGCTAAGGTATTCCCAGATTTGTTGGCCAACCAATCACCTAGCCCTGGCCAGTGATGCTAAATGCTAAATGGTTAGAGCATCAGCCCATGCACTAAAGGGTCTTGGGTTTGATTCCTGGTCAAGACCACATATCTAAATATATATATATATATATATATATATATATATATATATATATATATATATACTGAGTGCCAAATTATTATGCATTCAGAGATCATAATAATCTGGCCACTCAGTGTAAAATTCATGATTAATGCATTTTTCTCTTTTGTTCTTATAAGTGACTTAAAAATCTATTGTATAAAATAATATGTATGCAATGCATTGCTGTGCCTATAACATATATAAATGTAATATTGTATACTATATTTACCAATAGCAGCACAATGGAGGTGGGTGGGAGAAAAGCTATAATGGACTAAGGATATTACAATAGATGATAAAGGAACAATTATAGCCATTTATGGGTGTGTTTAGACCATTGATAATAATTAATAGATGTAATATGTATGACTCTAATGTCACAAGAAGGGAGAAAATGGAATATATAGGAATAACATTTCTATATATTATTAGCACTAAGCTGGTAGAAATCAAAAGCTGATTCTGAAAACTTAAGATGCAACCACTTAAAAATTACTCAAATGAAAGTAAAAACATCATTCATGAAATTAAAATGCTACACTAGAAAACATTCACTTAATGCAAAATAAAGCAATAAAGGAAGTGGGGGAGAGTATGACAGACTTAATTCTAACAATATCAATAAATGTGAATAAATTAAACAATTTAATTAAAAGAAAGAGATTGTCAGATGTATTAAAAAGACATGGTCCAATTATATGTTATCTACATTGGACATACTTTAAATTCAAAGACAAATTAGATTGAAAGCAAAAGGATGAAAAAAGTATACTATACGAATAGCAACCACAGAAAAATTAATTTTGTCTGATACACTAATATACTAATACCAGACAAAAATAGACTTTAAAACAGAAAATGTTACTAAAAGTAAAGAACATGTTATGACAAAAGTGTCATTCTATCAGGAATTTATAACAATTGTAAACATACGTGCACCAAATAACAAAGCACCAAAATACATGAAGCAAAAACTGACAGAAATGAAGGGAGAAATAGACAATTCAACAACAATGGTTGAAGACTTCAATGCCCCATTTTTAACAATGGATAGAACAATAAGAAAGAAGATCAATGAGAAACTAGAAGAGAAACAGCACCATAAACTAACTAGACCTAACATATCTATAGAAAAATCCACTGAACAATCATCCAAAATACATTCTTCTCAAATGTTCATGGAACTTTCTCCAGGACAAATTACACATTAGGCCATAAAACAAACCTAAGTAAATTTAAATGGCAGAATTAATATAAACTATATCCTCTGACCACAATGGAATAGATTTAGACGTTAATAAAGGGAAAAATTTGAAGAAACTCAAACATATGTGGAAATTAACAGCACAATAACCAATGGGCCAAAGAGAAAATTAAAGGGTAAATCAGAAAACACTTTGACATGAATAAAAATCAAGACACAACCTATTAAAATTTATGTATTTTGCAAATGAAGCAGTTCTTAGAGGGAAATTTATAATTGTTAATGCCTACATTAAGAAAGAAATTATATGTCATATCAATAATCTGCAACCTTAAGGTACTGAAAGAGGGGATTAAGCTAAACCAAAAGCAAGCAAGAGGAATACAATAGAAAGATTAGAGCATAAATTAACAAAATAGAGAAAATTGATGAAATTAAAAGTTGGTTTGTTCAAAAGATCAGCAAAATTGACAAAAAAAAGTAGCTAGTTTGAGGAATAAAAAGCAGAATGGCTCTACTAAATCAGAAGTGAAAGAGAGGCTATTACTACACCCCTTACAGAAATAAAATTGATTATTAAGGAATATTGTGAACAATTTTATGTCAACAAATTGGATAATTTAACTGAAATGGATAAATTCCTAGAAAGACACAAACTACTAAAACTAAATTTTTAACAGTTGACAATCTGAATATACCTATAACAAGTGAATATATTCATTTGTAATTAAAAACTAACCATAATGCCCAGCTTGTGTGGCTCAGTGGTTGAGCATCAACCCCTGAACCAAGAGGTCACCAGTTCAATTCCTGGTCAGGGCACATGCCCAGGTTTCAGACTCAATCCTCAATAGGTGGCCTGCAGTAAGCAGCCAATTGATGTTTCTCTCTCATTGATGTTTCTTTCTCTATCCCTCTCCTTTCCTCTCTCTCTAAAATCAATATCTGGGGAAAAACTACCCATAAAGAAAAGCCCAGGCCCAGATGGCTTTAGCACTGAATTCTATCAAACATTCAGAGATGAATTAATACCAATCCTTCACAAACTCTTCCAAAAAAAATACAATAGGAGTGAATACTTCCTAAATCATTCTATGAGACCAATTATTTGATGCTGGATTCCAAAACTAAAAAAAATATATCACAGAAAAGCTACAAATCAATATGAATATAGACACAAAAATCCTCAACAAAATACTAGCAAACTGAATCCAGCAACATGTAAAAAGAATTAAACACCAAAACCAAGTGGGATACATATAGCCAAGGGATACAAGATTGTTTAATTATCCAATAATCAATTAATGTAATGCAGCACATAAATAGAGTAAAAATTACAGTATAATCTCAGAAGCAAATAAAAATAATTTGACAAAATACAACATTTTTTTATGATAAAAACACTCAACAAACTCAGAATAGAAGAGAACTTCCTCAACCTAATAAAGGATATCTATGTAATCCCCACAGCTAACATCATACTAATGGTAAAAGACTGCATACTTTTTCCCAAATAACAGGAATAAGACAAGTCTGTCTGTTCTTGCCACTTCTATTCAACATTATACTAGTTTCTAGCCAGAGCAATTAGTCTAGATAAAGAAATACAAGGCATTAAGATTAGAAAGGAAGAAGTGAAACTATGTCTATTCACACATGACAGAGTCTTGTATACAAAAAATCCTAAGGAATTCAACTCAAAAACTAATAAAAGATTTGAGCAAGGTTGTAGGAAACCAGATCCTATCTAATAATAGACAAATATCCAAATTGACCATACCTCCGACACACCCACAAGCCATGCCCACAAGCCACGCCCATCATCCAATCAGAGCGAGTATGCAAATTAACCCAAACCAAGATGGCTACAGCCACAGAGAGCAAGGTTTCCTAGGTAACAGAGGAAGCCAAGCTTTCTGCCAGCCTTTGCAGGCCTAAGCCTCCACTCAAGCTACAAAGTTTCAATTATAGAAGGTAAACAAATTCAAACAAATGGCGGCAGAATGGAGCTTGAGAGAGCAGGCCAGGGTTGCCGCTGGCAACAGGGGAAGCAAAGCTTTCCACACACCCTGGCCGGGCCCACCCACTTAAGGCAACAAAGTTTCAATTATAACCCCAACACAAATGGCTGCGGGCCTCGGAGGGAGCCCCAGGCTTGGCTCTGCTCCAGGCTACAAAGTTTCAATTGTAGAAGAAAAATAAATTCCAGATACCAGGGCCTCCGCTTGGGTTGCCAGGGGGCGTGGCCTCCCTGCAAACCACCACAGGCCCCTCGCTCAGGCCGCCCCACGCCCCAAGGGAACCCCACCCTGATCAGGGACACCCTTCAGGGCAAACCAGCTGGCCCCCAACCCTGTACCAGGCCTCTATCCTCTCTAATAAAATGATAATATGCAAATTAACCATCACTCTGCTACATAAGCCACGCCCACCAGCCAATCAGGGTGAGTATGCAAATTAACTCCAGTCCAAGATGGCTACAGCCACAGAGAGCAAGGTTTCCCAGGTAACAGAGCAAGCCAAGCTTTCCCATAGCCGTTGCAGGCCTAAGCCTCCACTCAAGCTACAAAGTTTCAATTATAGAAGGTAAACAAATTCAAACAAATGGCGGCAGAATGGAGCTTGAGAGAGCAGGCCAGGGTTGCTGCCAGCAACAGGGGAAGCAAAGCTTTCCACACACCCTGGCCGGGCTCACCCGCTTAAGGCTACAAAGTTTCAATTGTAGAAGGTGAATTAACTGCCACAGAAATGGCTGCCGCCCCAGAAATGGCTGCCGCCCCAGGCTACAAAGTTTCAATTGTAGAAGGAAAATAAATTCCAGATACCAGGGCCTCCCCTTGGGTTGCCAGGGGGCATGGCTGGCCTGCAAACCACCACAGGCCCCTTGCTCAGGCTGCCCCACACCCCAAGGGAACTCCCACCCTTATCTGTGACACCCTTCAGGGCAAACCAGCTGGCCCCCACCCGTGCACCAGGCCTCTATCTTATCTAATAAAAGAGTACTATACAGATTGATCATCACTGCAACACACAATATAGCTGCCCCCATGTGGTCAAAGATCCTGCCCCCATGTGGACACAAGATGGCCACCACAAGATGGCCAGCAGGAGAGGGCAGTTGGGAGGCACCCGGCCTGCAAGGGAGGGCAGTTGTGAGGGACCAGGCCTGCAAGGGAGGGCAGTTGAGAGGGACCAGGCTTGCAAGGGAGGGCAGTTGGAGGTGATCAACCCTGCAGGAGAGGGCAGTTAGGGGTGACCAGGCTGGCAGAGGAGGGAAGTTGGGGGCAAACAGGCTGGCAGGGGAGCAGTTAAACATCAACTAGGCTGGCAGCGGAGTGGTTAGGGGGTGATCAGGCTGGCAGGCAGAAGCGGTTAAGGGCAATCAGGAAGGCAGGCAGGCAAGCAGTTGGGAGCCAGCAGTCCTGGATTGTGAGAGGGATGTCCCAGATTGGAGAGGGTACAGGCTGGGCTGAGGGACAACCCCCCGCCGTGCACGAATTTCGTGCACCGGGCTTCTAGTCTTATCTAATAAAAGAGTAATATGCAGATTGATAATTACTGCCTCACACAATATAGCTGCCCCCATGTGGTCAAAGATCCTGCCCCCATGTGGACACAAATGGCCACCACAAGATGGCCAGCAGGAGAGGGCAGTTGGGAGGCACCCAGCCTGCAAGGGAGGGCAGTTGAGAAGGACCAGGCCTGCAAGGGAGGGCAGTTGGAGGTGATCAACCCTGCAGGAGAGGGCAGTTAGGAGTAACCAGGCCGGCAGAGGAGGGAAGTTGGTTGCAAACAGGCTGGCAGCAGAGTGGTTAGGGGGTGATCAGGTTGTCAGGCAGAAGCGGTTAGGGGCAATCAGGAAGGCAGGCAGGCAAGCAGTTGGGAGCCAGCAGTCCTGGATTGTGAGAGGGATGTCCGACAGCAGTCGGACATCCCTTGAGGGGTCCCAGATTGGAGAGGGTACAGGCTGGGCTGAGGGACAACCCCCCTCCGTGCACGAATTTTGTGCACCAGGCCTCTAGTTAGTATATAAAAACCAATTGTATTCCTATCCACTTGCAATTAACAATCTAAAAATGAAAATCAGAAAACCATTTCATTTACAATAGTATTAAAAAGAAAAATTACTTAGGAATAAATTTAACAAAAGGAATGTAAAACTTAGAAAACTTCAAATTAACATTGAAAGAAATTACAGAAGATCCAAATAAATGGGGAAAAATTTTCATGGATTGGAATATTTTAATTCAGCAATACTCCCCAAAGTGATATGCATATTCAGTACAATTTCTATCAGAATCCCAGCTAAATTCTTTGTAGAAACTGACAAGCTGATTGTAATTATTTTGAATTTATTGATATGTTAAGTAAGCCATTTTTAATTTCTTATATATATATATATATTTATTTATTGTTGATAGTATTACAGATGTCTCCCATTTCCCCTCCCCTTTGTCCCCCTCCGCCAAGCCCCTACCCACCCACCCCAGTTCTTCACCACCCTATTGCCTGTGCCCATGGCCTATGCATGTAAGTATACAAGTTCTTTGGTTTATCTCCTTTTGCCCCCCAACCCCCACATCCAGGTATGTCAGTTTGTTCCATGCCTCAATGCTTTGGGTCTTATTTTGTTGGTCAATTCATTTTGTTCATTAGATTCCACAAATAAGTGGGATCATGTGATATTTGTCTTTCTCAAATTGCCTTATTTCACTTAGCATAATAGGCTCCAGGTCCATCCATGCTGTCCCAAAGGGTAAGAGATCCTTCCTTTTTTACTGCTGCTTAGTATTCCATTGTGTAAATGTCCCCCAGTTTTTTTTATCCATTCATCTACTGATGGGTACTTGAGCTGTTTCCAAATCTTAGCTATTGTAAATAATTCTGCTATGAACATGGGGGTGCATATATTCTTTCTGATTGGTGTTTTGGGAGGTTTTAGGATATATTTCCAGAAGTGGGATCTCTAGGTCAAACAGAAGTTCAATTTTTAATTTTTTGAGGAAACTCCATACTGTTTTCCATAGTGGCTGCACTAATCTGCATTCCCACCAACAGTGAACTAATGTTCCCTTTTCTCCACATCCTTGCCAGTACTTGTTGTTTGTTGATTTTTTGATGATAGCCATCCTGACAGGTGTGAGGTGATACCTCATTGTGGTTTTAATTTTCATTTCTCTGATGATTAGTGACTTTGAGCATTTTTTCATGTGTCTCTTGGCAATTTGTATGTCCTCTTTGGAGAAATGTCTATTCAGGTCTTCTGCCCATTTTTAAAATGGATTATTTGTCTTCCTTTGGTTGAGTTGTATGAATACTTTATATAGTTTGGATATATTTTAAAATATATTTTTATTGATTTCAGAGTAGAAGTAAAACTTAGTGCCCTAAGACTGTGCTGTCCAGCATTGGGAATTGGGCCTAAGCCATCAGTCACATGTGGCTATTTATAGTTGAATTTAATAAGTTTAACATAAATAAAATGAAAGATTCAGTTCTTCATTCATACTAGGCACATTTCAATTTCTCAATAGCCACATGTGGATAGAGGCTACTGAATTGGGCAACACAACCACAGGGTATTTCCATCATCAAAGAATGTTATTAAACAGTGCTGCTATTGCTTCACTCTCTGCCTGTATCTAACTACCATCACATTAGGTATAAGATCCAAATAGATTTCTTACAAAGCTGACATCAATATTAATCATAGAACATTACTGTGCTCTTGGAACTTTACATACATGATTTCATTTATTCCCCTAACAGTCTCATAGTGGAATATTTTGCATGTAAAAATTAATGTTGGAAGCCAAGAAAACTTCAAAATAGAGCTAAAAACCTCTCATCAATTCAAGAGGTAAGATCAGTCATCAAGGGTCATAAGAAAGAAATTGGAAATAGACTGGAGAAGTCCTGCAACTCTAAGTTTTCTCTGAAGAGGACATACAAATGGCCAACAGAGATATGAAAAGATGCTCAACATCTCTAATCATCAAGAAAATGCAAATAAAAACCACCTCAGACAAGTCAGGATGGTTATTATAAAAAAAATCAATGAATAATAAGAGTTGGTGAGGATATGGGAAAAAGGAATCTTCATGCATTGTTGGTGGGATTGTAAATTGGTACAGCCACTATGAAAAACAGTATGGATATTTCTCAAAAAGTTAAAAATAGAATTACCATACCACCCAATAATTCAACTCCTGGATATTCATCCAATAAAGTTGAAAACACTAGTTAAAAAATATATGCATTCTTATGTTCATTGTAACAATATTTGTAATAGGCAAGATGTAGAAGCAACCTGGGTGTCCATCCCTAGATGAATGAATAAAGAAAATGTAATATATATATATATATATATATATATATATATATATATATAATATTACTCAACAATAAAAAAAGAATAAAATCTTTCATTTGTGAAAACATGGATGGACTTAGATGGTATTAGGCTAGGTGAAATAGGTCAGACAAAGACAAATACTGTATGATTTCATTTATAAGTGGAATCTAAAAAATCCAAACAAATGAACAAAAAAACAAAATAAATAGACTCATAGAAACGGAGAACAAACTGATGGTTGAGAGAGGGGAGAGGGTTGGAGGAATGAGTCAAAAAGTAAAGGGGAATAAGAGGTACAGATTTTCAGTTACAAAATAAGCCATGAAGATACAATGTATAGCACAGGAAATATAATCAATAATATTGTAGTAACTTGGCATCCTGACAGATGGTTACTAGGCTTAGTGTGGTGATCACATTGTAAGGTATATACATGTCGAATCACTATGTTGATTAAAAAAATCCCCCATCACTATGTTGTACAACTGAAACTAACATACTATTATATCCTACTATCTATCTATATATATATAAAAGCCTAAGTGACCATCATAACTGAACGGACGACTAAACAGGCTGCATGGGGTGACCAGGCCTATGGGGGGCAGTAAGGGGCGACCAGGCTGGTGGGGGGGCAGTTATGGGCTATCAGGCAGGCAGGCAGGTGAGCAATTAGGAGCCAGCAGTCCTGGATTGTGAGAGGGATGTCCGACTGCTGGTTTAGGCCCAATTCCCAGGATCAGGCCTAAACCGGCAGTCGGACATCCCCTGGGGGGAACCGGATTGGAGAGGGTGCAGACTGGGCTGAGGGGACCCCACCACTGCACGAATTTTGTGCACCGGGCCTCTAGTACATTAATAAAGAGAGTTTTTAAAAATTCTTTCCTACCCCCCAAAAGAAAAGCTGCCTAGTATTTCAACAGGTGAACTGTGGAAATGTCATTAACAGGAAGAAAAAGAACACAAGATAATCAACAAAATTGACCTGCTTTGTCTTGCCATGCTATTTGGATCACTCTCATATTGTTTGTTGTACAACTGTAGCTGTAATAAAAGCAGCAACTACAAAACAGCACAACTGTTCAATTTAGCCAAGTTTTAATTCAAAAGCTGTCACTGGATTGTCTGACTGTCAGCCTGTAATTTTAAACTTGGATTCTGGCTTTTAGAAACAAATGCATTTTCCACCCTGAAGCCATCTTGTAGATATATTTTCCAGCTCTCCTTTTCTCTTTTACACTAAAATGTGCTCCCTGACATACATTACAATGTATATATATTGGACACAGCCAAAACATGAAAGTAAAGTTAGGAGCAAGTTTAACAATGTAAAGAAATCACATCTTTATAAGCTTCCAACAAGAAATGTTTATAGTGCATTTAATCACTGTCATTTGGCTTATACTAGCCTCTTCATAATAATAGATATTTTCCTGTGAAAGAGTAACATGGGGATTTCTTTAGTTAATAACACAAATGCCTGTTCAAACAAGTCATGATGACCTTTAACAATGATTTAATATGGGACCACCAATGAGAGCCAGATATTGTGTTATTGCCAGTAACAGTTTTTCATTTTACTGTTGTTGGTTTTTTTTAAAAAAAAAAAAAAAGAAAAGAAGAAATGACATATTAATCATGTGTTTTTTTTCCTACTTGCAAGATATCATTCTGGCACTGGCCAGTGTGGCTCAGTTGGTTGTGCATTGTCCTGTTCACTAAAATGTCACCCATTGGATTCTTGGTCAGGGCACATACCCAGGTTGAGGGTTCTATCCCTGGTCAGAGTGTGTGTGAGAGGCAACCAATCGATGTGTCTCTCTCACATCAATACTTCTCTCTCTCTCTCTCTCTCTCTCTCTCTCTCTCTCTCTCTCCCTTCCTCTCCCTCTAAAACAAAACAAAAATCCCACAATAAAAATATATTTAAAAAAAGATATTCTGAATTTCATGATTTGAAAGCACTTTACTGGTTGGTTAATTTCTATCAAAGTGGATTCTAATGTTGCTTCACATAACACTTTTGTCATAAAGAAGGTGTGTAAAGGAGAGATTCTCATGGAAGGAAGGAAGGAAGGAAGGAAGGAAGGAAGGAAGGAAGGAAGGAAGGAAGGAAGGAAGGAAGGAAGGAAGGAAGGAAGGAAGGAAGGAACTGAATTTAGCATTTATTTTCTGAACCTAATTTACATCAATCATTTGAGAAAATGTGCTTATTAACCTCCCCTTCTGTAGATCTTGAAAAATTCTTTGTAGTAACGTGCACAAAGTTCACTAATCTTAAATGAACAGCTCGATGAGTTTTTTCATATGTCTACACTAAGGTGACCAGACTTCCCACTTTTGGTGGGACAGTCCCGATTTTTAACAATTTGTCCCGCGTCCCGTGGCGTTTTAAAAACGTCCCGATTTTTGGAAAGAATGCACAACAAGCTAGGGAACGGAGGGAGAACAAGAAGGGAATATATGGTTTTCGGCGGCCATGTGGCTATTTAGCCAGGATATGAGTTTTATATTATTTTTGTTAATTTTATAATGTTAAACTTTAATAATAACAAATAATTGTTGAGAACTGATTATCGAGAACTGCTTATCAAAGTTCTCATTGTTGATCAGTTAGAATTCGACCACCATTGTTTGGACTTAATGAACAATGGCATTTTTTGGGATTGGCAACGACGAAAACATTTTGTAACTGTCTCTCAGACCATACACATCGTACTGCTTGCTAGTAAGCTAGTTCAACAAGTGATGTCATTACAAATCAGCTATTCAGATCATTTAGGTAAGTAATTTATTTATTTATTTCATAAATACATAAATTTTCTTGAATTTAGCAGACAGTACTCGTATTATTTATATTTTATAGTGGCGGCAAAAAGTCTAACGTCGGCCTTGAAAGTGACACTTACGACTTACCTTACGGCAAATTCAGAGGAAAAATAATACAAGTTAGTATTGTTATTATTTAGAAAGAAATAAAGGATTAAAATAATTTTTAAAATATAGTTACTTTATAACAATCAAATTAATTTAATTTATAAACTAACAATAAAATATGTTCATGCAATTATGTACCTACTTTCTATGTTTTTAAGCAATATGTATATAATAATTTATAATATAATTTTAACTTATTTTTTTAGATTTTTAACATAATGAGTAAGAAAAGAGGATGCAAATTCAACGATGATCTAAGAAGTGAATTTCCTTTTATTAAAAAAAAACCAAAAGCGATTACAATATAGACCAAATTTTTAATCAAGAACACCCCCCCCCCCCGGGCCGAAACTGGTTTGGCTCAGTGGATAGAGTGTCGGCCTGCGGACTCAAGGGTCCCAGGTTCGATTCCAGTCAAGGGCATGTACCTTGGTTGCGGGCACATCCCCAGTAGGGGGTGTGCAAGAGGCAGCTGATCGATGTTTCTCTCTCATCGATGTTTCTAACTCTCTATCCCTCTCTCTTCCTCTCTGTAAAAAATCAATAAAATATATTAACCCCATCCCCACCCCCAGTCAATGGTGTCCCGCTTTACCAATGTTAAAATCTGGTCACCTTAGTCTACACCCACATAATTGTAACATAGATCAGGGGTCAACAAACATTTTTTGTAAAGGGCCAAAGAGTAAATAGTTTAGGCTTTGCAGGCCATATGTTCTCGGTCACAACGATTCAACTTTGCCTTTGTAGCACAAAAACTAATGCGTGTGTCTGTGTCAATAAATATTTATTTAGGGACACTGAAATGTGAATTTCATATAACTTTTCATGTCATGAAATATTCTCTTTTTCATTTTTTCCCAAACCATTTAAGATATAAAAATTACCCTTAGCTCCCAGCCACACAAAAAGTGGGTGATGACTCAGTTTGGACCTGGCCTACTTCAAGATGCAAAACGTTTCCAGAACCAAAGAACTCTCCCTTAAGCCTCTTCCCAGTTAATACCCTTCCTATAAAGATAATCATCATTCTGACTTCTATTACCATACAGAAGATTTGCCTGTTCTTGAACTTTATATAAATGGAATCATGCAATATGTACTCTTATTTTTTTCAATTACAGTTTATATTCAATATTATTCTATACTACTTTTAGATGTACAGAAAAGTGGTTAGACAATCATATACTTTACCAAGTGTTCCCTGGATATTTCAAGTACCCACCTGGCACTGTACATAGTTATCACAATATTATTGACTATATTCCCTATGCTGTATTCCCGTGACTATTGACTATCAATCTATACTTCTTAATCCCTTCACCTTTTTTACCCAGTCCCCCAAACTTCCTCCCCTCTGACAACCATCAGTCTAATTTCTGTATCTATGAATCTGTTTCTATTTTGTTTGTTCATTTACTTTGCCTTTAGATTCCACTTATAAGTGAAATCATGTGGTATTTGTCTTTCTCTGTCTATTTCACTTAGCATAATATACTATAAGACCATCCAGGCTGATACAAATGATAAAATTTCATTCTTTTTCATGACTGAGTAATATTCCATTGCATATATGTACCACAACTTGTTTATCCACTCATATATTGATGGACACTTGATTTGCTACCATATCTTGGCTATTGTAAATAATGCTGCAATGAACATAAGGGTGCATATATTCTTTTAAGTTAGTGTTTTTGGTTTCTTTGAATATATACCTAGAAGTAGAAATTGCTGGGTCATTCCATTTTTAATTTTTTTGAGGGAACTACATAATGTTTTCCATAGTAGCCGCACCAATCTGCAATCCCACCATCAGTGAACAAAGGTTCCCTTTTCTCCACATCTGCACCAATACTTGTTGTTTGTTGATTTATTGAGAGTAGCCATTCTGGCAGCTGTGGGGGGATACCACATTTTAGTTTTAGTTTGCATCTTTCTGATGATTAGTGACATTGAACATATGTCTATTGGCCATCTGTATGTCATCTTTCGAGAAGTATCTATTCAGATTCCCTGTCCATTTTTTTATTGTTGTTTTTTTTTTTGGTGTTGAGTTGTACAAGTTCTTTATAAATCTTAAATATTAACCACTTATTTGATCTCAATATGTATTCTTTTGTGTTTGACTTCTTTCATTCATATTTTTTTTCAGTGGGATTCAGCCATGTTGTATCAGTAATCAATTTATTAATGCTATGTAGCATTCTACAGTATAAATATACACTGAGTGGCCAGATTATTATAATCTCTGAACACGTAATAATCTGGCCACTCAGTGTATATCCTATATAATAAAAGGCTAATATGCAAATTGTCCCCTCGACAAGGAGTTAGACCAGGAGGCAGGCTGGCCAACCACCCCTCCCCCAGGCCAGGCTGGCCAGACCCCACCCATGCACCAATTCATGCACTGGGCCTCTAATATATATACTGAGTGGCCAGATTATTATGCGTTCAGAGATCATAATAATCTGACCACTCAGTGTATAGCAGATAAGTAGTTATCCATAATTTATTTCTTCTACTCTGCATTCCTGGGTTATTTGTATTTTGAGGCTATTTTGAATAAAGGGGCTATAAACATTCTCATACACATTTTTTGGTAGATGTAAGTATTCTCTCTCTCTGTCTCTCTCTCTCTCTCATTCCCCCCATCACCCCATGAGAAAAGTGAAAAGTGGCTCCCAATTTCTGCTGATCAGAACTACTTACAGTGCATGGAATTGTGAGACTATCCAAACTTCTCTCTTTTCATTTGTATTCTTACATGGGAACTATTACAGCATCTGGTAATAGATGGCAGTGGGAAGTTTCTAGCCAGCACAGGTAAAATAGATACCCTGATGAAATGAACTTCACCCCCCTTGAAAGCATAGAGAAGACCGTAAGATTGAAATGAGTGTCAAGCACACAGACCCTGAAAAATTGGGTATATTCAACCCCTGTTTATGTGGGGCATAAACCCAGAAAGCACACAACACTATAGGGATGTGAATGTCTAGCATTAGAGATCTAAAGAAAATAGTGGTCAATTCATTGTGTTGATCCCCTATCAACCCCAGATTCAGCTTTGGCTCCCATACTCTCATAATTTTGATTCCCAAACAATTAAATTTGGTAAATAAAATGGAAAAAATAACTTATTTTCTATTGTCAGATTTAAAAACTAGCCTCTGCATATATGTTTTTGAATTAGTGTTTGCCTTTTCTTCTGATAAATGCCCAGAAATAGAATTGCTGGGTTGTATGGTAGATGGTTACTAGATTTAGTTTGGTGATCACACCATAAAGTATATAAATTTTGAATCAATATGTTGTACACCTGAAACTAATACAATATTGTATGCCAACTATACGTCAGTAAAAAAAAATTTTAAAAATGGGTGAATCTCTGCCCTGGTCCACGTGGATCAGTGGTTAGAGCACTGGCCTATGCACCAAAGGGTCACGGGTTCAATTTCTGGTCAAGGGCACGTACCTGGTTTGCAGATTTGATCCCAGGTCCCAATTTGGGGCGTGTATAGTAGGCAACTAATTGATGTGTCTCTCTCACATCTATGTTTCTCTTTCTCTCTCTCTCTTACTCCCCTTTCCATTCTCTCTGAAAAATCAATGGAAAAAAATATCCTCTAGTGAGAATTAACAACAAAAATGTGGGTGAATCTTGGTTTTAAAAAATGCTTTTGAGCAGCATATACTGCTCTGAACATCTTACCTCTGAATAGAATATACTAAAATTTAATTTTCAAGCTATGTAGAACACAAAAGAAACAAACATTGAAGGCTTCCAGTGGGGAGGAAAAAATATGAGACTGATTTCTCTCTTGTTTTGTTTTTCCTCTTTCTGTGTTTCTGTTTTTCTCCATAACTTTAAATCTGTCACTCCCTCTCAGCTTTTTTCTTTAGTCTCTCTCTCTGTATCACTCTTTGTATATCTGTCACTCACTCTGTTTTTTTGTGCATACCTCTCTCAATTTCTCAGTCTCAATTTTATCCTTTCTCAATTTCACTCTGTAAATGTGTGCCACTTTTTCTCTCTGTCTTGCTGTTTGGCATTGTCACTCACTGTATCTCTCTCCCTCTCTTGTTTCTCTGTGTATAAGTGTTTGTA
Source organism: Cnephaeus nilssonii (assembly GCF_951640355.1). Lineage (NCBI taxonomy): Eukaryota > Metazoa > Chordata > Mammalia > Chiroptera > Vespertilionidae > Cnephaeus > Cnephaeus nilssonii. The sequence continues at coordinate 76,656,784 of NC_137071.1, forward strand.
TGTCTTTCTGTACGTGTGTGTATCTTTTTCTTTGTGTCTCTGTGTGTGGGTGCATCTCTTTGTGTCAATATTTGCGTCTTCATGCGTGTCTTTTTTTGTGGGTATCTCTATCTTTCTTCACACAATGTACTCATTCATTAACACACAGGTCTGTCTCCTAACTATAAGGAAAAGAAATCAAAGTATTCTGAACATTGCACCTATACAGAAAAAAGTGCAGTAAAAAGACATCTTATTTGCTCCAATCTCAAGACTAAGATGTTCTAAATGCAAATTCTGACTGAGGTTGCTCTTTTTAAATAAGCTAGTTAGGTTAGCCTTACACATTGGGTAAATACGAGAATGCCAGTAGAGTGTGAATTGAGGAAGCCCACACAGCAAACTTTGCTACAATGCTGTCCTGCCATCTTTATTGATTCATTTCATTAACTTCACCATTGCCTTCTTCACACTTTTCTCTTTAGAAATGGAAATATTCCTGGGAGGTAGAATGTAATAAAAATATAGTCACAATGAGATGTTAGTGGTTTGTGAGAGGCAAGAGAAGCTTCTACTGGCTACCTGGCATGATGTGTCTATGCCTGCTTGCCTGCATGTGTGTTTCTTTTAGTAGAGGTGCAAGAGGTAGAAAATAGAAGTAAGGGAGATGAAAGAAAATTAGGAGATCCACTATCACTCACTGAGTGAACTTGATCAAGTCACTTAGTTTCTGTAGACTTCAGCTCCTCCAATAAGAAAATGTGGGGAAAGAAGTGGTATGGAAATAGACTAGGTTTCAGGTCCCTCAACATCTAGAGATTCTCCTCTTTTATCAGGTTCCTACCATGGGCTTTCAAACAAGATTGTGACTGAAGAAACTTAAAGAAAAGAAAACAAATATATATATATACTGAGTGGCCAGATTATTATGATCTCTGAAAGCATAATAATCTGGCCACTCAGTATATATATATATATATTAGACATATATATATATATATATTAGACATATATATATTAGACATATATATATATATATATATATATATATATATATATATATATATATATATATTTTAGAGGCCCGGTGCATGAATTCGTGCATGGGTGGGGTCTGGCCAGCCTGGCCAAGGGGAGGGGACATGGGCAGTTGCCTGGCCTGCCTGCTGGTCGAATCCAGGTCGAGGGGACAATTTGCATATTAGCCTTTTATTATATAGGATATACACTGAGTGGCCAGATTATTATGTGTTCAGAGATCATAATAATCTGGTCACTCAGTGTGTGTGTGTGTGTGTGTGTGTGTGTGTGTGTGTATGTATATATATATATATATTACACCAGATAATCTCTAAAGTCAGAATTTCTTTTATTTTAACTATAAATATCAAAGATGTGAGACTACCTCCAGAAATTAGGTGTGCCTAATTTAAGGAAATGTATATTGAAAAGAATGCCAGTTTTATGAGTTAGCAATTCTTCAATTAGTATACTTGATTACTTTTTTTTCTGTGCTCTTTTGAACTCTTTTAAATGACCCTTGGTCATTTTACAGATTTATTCATGCAGATTTGTAAGCATTAATTTTTAAACAAAATCTCATTTTCCTTTTATTTACATTCTATCATTAAAAGTGATTATAGCCATAGAAAAGATTAGTGTGGAATAAAAACACACTTAAAAGGCAGCCCAGCTTCCTTTTAAACCACAAAACATAAAAGCAAATACTTTTCTGAAAAAATATTAGTTTGTATCTATATGACATTATATTTGACTAGAAGCCCGGTACACGAAATTTGTGCACGGCGGGGGTTGTCCCTCAGCCCAGCCTGTACCCTCTCCAATCTGGCACTCCCGGAGGGATGTCCGACTGCCCGTTTAGGCCCGATCCTGGTGGGATCGGGCCTAAACGGGCAGTCGGACATCCCTCTCACAATCCAGGACTGCTGGCTCCCAACTGCTTGCCTGCCTGCCTGCCTTCCTGATTGCCCCTAACCGCTTCTGCCTACCAGCCTGAACACCCCCTAACCACTCCGCTGCCAGCCTGGTTGATGCTTAACTGCTCCCCTGCCAGCCTGTTTGCCCCAACTTCCCTCCTCTGCCAGCCTGGTCACCCCTAACTGCCCTCTCCTGCAAGGTTGATCACCTCCAACTGCCCTCCCTTGCAAGCCTGGTCCCTCTCAACTGCCCTCCCTTGCAGGCCTGGTCCCTCAAAACTGTCCTCCCTTGCAGGCTGGGTGCCTCCCAACTGCCCTCTCCTGCTGGCCATCTTGTAGTGGCCATCTTATGTCCACATGGGGGCAGGATCTTTGACCACATAGGGGCAGCTATATTGTGTGTTGCAGTGATGATCAATCTGTATATTACTCTTTTATTAGATAGGATAGAGGCCTGGTACAGGGGTGGGGGCCAGCTGGTTTGCCCTGAAGGGTGTCACAGATAAGGGTGGGGGTTCCCTTGGGGTGTGGGGCAGCCTGAGCCAGGGGCCTGTGGTGGTTTGCAGGCCAGCCACGCCCCCTGGCAACCCAAGCGGAGGCCCTGGTATCTGGAATTTATTTTCCTTCTACAATTGAAACTTTGTAGCCTGGGGCGGAGCCAAGCCTGCTGCTCCCTCCAGCGTGGTAGCCATTTCTGTGGCAGTTAATTCACCTTCTACAATTGAAACTTTGTAGCCTTAAGCAGGTGAGCCCGGCCAGGGTGTGCGGAAAGGTTTGCTTCCCCTGTTGCTGCCAGCAACCCTGGCCTGCTCTCTCAAGCTCCATTCTGCCGCCATTTGTTTGAATTTGTTTACCTTCTATAATTGAAACTTTGTAGCTTGAGTGGAGGCTTAGGCCTTCAACTGCTATGGAAAGCTTGGCTTCCTCTGTTACCTGGGAAACCTTGCTGTAGCCATCTTGGATTGGGGTTAATTTGCATACTCGTCCTGATTGGCTGGTGGGCGTGGCTTGGCTGGTGGGTGTGGCTTATGTAGTGGAGTGCTGGTTAATTTGCATATTACCATTTTATTAGAGAGGATTGTGCCACCATTAAATATCATATTAATTTGGCATTTGGGAAGGTAGAGGGAGGCCCTTGAACCTTTTGATCTTCCTGAAGTCCCAAATAGAAGTCACTATATTCTCACCTCCAATAGTCTGTAGTACACTTCTCTGCAATTTGCAGGCAATGGCTTTCCTTTCAACTTTGACTTGAAATTTGCCAGGCATAGGTCACTGTTTTTTTTATCTAGTAGCCTCACTAGAATGAGGCTCATGAAGAATTCCTATTGATCCTTCCAAGCATAGAGGTTTTTTGAACTCCAAAGCACAAATATTCAGACTAGGTTTAAGTAGCCCCATGACTTGTTCAGCATTTTTAGTGGCTTTCAAAGTTAATTCCTTCAACTTTATTTCTAATGTAAGGTGACCAGATTTTAACATTGGTAAAGCGGGACAACATTGACGGGGGAGGGGGGGTGTTCTTTTTTTAAAAATATATTTTACTGATTTTTTACAGAGAGGAAGAGAAAGGGATAGAGAGTTAGAAACATCGATGAGAAACATCCATCAGCTGCCTCTTGCACACCCCCTACTGGGGATGTGCCCGCAACCAAGATACATGCCCTTGACTGGAATCGAACCTGGGACCCTTGAGTCCGCAGGCCGACACTCTATCCACTGAGCCAAACCGGTTTCGGCCCGGGGGGGGGGAGGGGTTCTTGATTAAAAATTTGGTCTATATTGTAATCGCTTTTGTTTTATTTAATAAAATGAAATTCACTTCTTAGATCATTGTTGAATTTGCATCCTCTTTTCTTACTCATTATGTTAAAAATCTTAAAAAAATAATTTAAAATTATATTATAAATTATTATATACATATTGCTTAAAAACACAGTAAGTAGGTACATAATTGCATGAACATATTTTATTGTTAGTTTATAAATTAAATTAATTTGATTGTTATAAAGTAACTATATTTTAAAAATTATTTTAATCCTATATTTCTTTCTAAATAATAACAATACTAAACTTGTATTATTTTTCCTCTGAATTTGCTGTAAGGTAAGTCGTAAGTGTCACTTTCAAGGCCGGCGCTAGACTTTTTGCTGCCACTAAAAAATATAAATAATATGAGTACTGTCTGCTAAATTCAAGAAAATTTATGTATTTATGAAATAAATAAATAAATTACTTACCTAAATTATCTGAATAGCTGATTTGTAATGACATCACTTGTTGAACTAGCTTACTAGCACGCAGTACGATGTGTATGGTCTGAGGGACAGTTACAAAATGTTTTCGTCGTTGCCAATCCCAAAAAATGCCATTGTTCATTAAGTCCAAACAATGGTGGTCGAATTCTAACAACTGATCAACAATGCGAACTTTGATAAGCAGTTCTCGATAATCAGTTCTCAACAATTATTTGTTATTATTAAAGTTTAACATTATAAAATTAACAAAAATAATATAAAACTCATATCCTGGCTAAATAGCCACATGGCCGCCGAAAAACCACATATTCCCTTCCCGTTCTCCCGCCGTTCCCTAGCTTGTTGTGCATTCTTTCCAAAAATCGGGACTTTTTTAAAATGCCGCGGGACACGGGACAAATTGTTAAAAATCGGGACCGTCCCGCCAAAAGCGGGATGTCTGGTCACCTTATTCTAATGGCTTATAAACAAACTAGAGGCCCGGTGCACAAAATTCGTGCACATTGGGGGGGGGTCCCCCTCATCCTGTGTGCCCTCTCGCGGTTGGGGAGCCCTCGGGGGATGCCCAACTGACAGCTTAGGCCCCCTCCCCGCCAACCGGACATCCTTAGCGCTGCTGTGGAGGCGGGAGAGGCTCCTGCCACCATCACTGTGCTGGCCAGCTGTGAGCCTGGCTCTGGCTCAGTGGGAACGCACAGACCACCAGGGGGCAGCTTCTGCATTGAGCGTCTGCCCCCTGGTGGTCAGTGCACGTCATAGCAACCGGTTGTTCTGCCGTTCGGTCAATTTGCATATTAGCCTTTTATTATATAGGAAGCTGCACTTTCACTCATATTCCTATCTTTGGCCTGCTAAATAATTTCAACAAACAGGTCCATGAATCCTTTGGGTTAAAGCTGAAGAATCTTAAAATTTTAAGTAGCCATCCCTAATTTATTATTTTTAGGAAAAATCATAGCTTTACATAAATTGACTCTCCTACTAGCTTAAGAAAATCTCTAAATTTCGTATTGTGTTTCTATAGCAAGGCATATCTCTATTCTGAGTGCCAGAGAAGCCCTCTAAGACTGCAAGGTAAAATATGGTGGAATGTCCCCTTTTACGAGTTTTCCACATACCCCCACATCTTCAAGAACGGAGGCTAAGGATGTATGGAATTCATGGATCCTGGCCTCTTAATGGTTCAGAGAGACCTTAGTAGAACTCAGCCCCATTTCTTCCCATTCTTGCTGAATTGTACATGGAAAAAATATTGATGATTCATGACAAAGGAAGGATGGAGGGGGGAACTATTTCGAATTGATAGGAAACCTTAAATACTAGTATAAGCTGTTCAAAAAAGCACTAAGTATGGTTGTTTGCTTTTACACACAATAAAGTGAAATAGGCCAAAAGGGATTTTATAATAAGACTTTGGTAAGAAACTGCTTTCATAAATTGGTAGAAAGTTTAGCTTATTAGCTTAACAATTACACATAAATGAAGGGGGTGCTTTCAAAGTATCGGACAATGCATGGAAAATTGGTGTTTTAAGGAATTTTATAAATCTTTTCAGGAAAATGTTCCTACTATTGTAATTAGCTTAGCAGATTGGTGTCTTAGAGCATAAAAATAAAACAGACTGGTTCATCAATTTTCACTAATACAGAAAATAAGTAGATTCTAAACTGAGACCACTTGAGGTTTGTCTCTGCTAGTGATATGTGATTTTTGGACTGGAACACGTGGTGTTCCCTGGATTCTTTGTTGGAGTCAAAGAATGAATCCACGGACTGAAGATGGTATAGCAAAGGTGGAGACTTATTGAAGAACAAGTACAGACTCCCACTTGGGGAAGGGGAAAGAATCTCACAGCACTGACTACCACGTGGGGAAGGGGAAAGAGTTCCATGGACTTTCTGTTTCTACAATTTATAAAGGCTGAAAGTCCCTGTGTCCTGATATCCCTTCTGATTGGTCAATATTCCCTTTTGAATTGGTTACTATAGTAACTCCCAAACTCAAAGGTCAAACATCACATGGGACACGTGATGCTCTCCTCCCTCATTGTCCTCCTATTCCTTCTGGGCTTTCTTCCTTCTTCTTTATCTTGTAAATATAGACCTTTAGGCTACTCCCAGTTCCCTTGTCTTATGTAAATGTAACTTCTCCCATTCTGTAGCCCTGTGATTTTTCCATGAACCCCCAATTCTAAAAATTTCCTAAACCTGCCTATATTCCCTTAAAATTCCTATTTCACTTGTGTTCATTCAGTTCTTTCCCTTACACTTCCTCATCAGCACCCCCAAATAATAGGAACCAAACAGATTTTTTCATTAATAGTAATTCTTGCACAGAAGAGAACTAGAGAAATAAAAAATTTTGTTCTTGTTCACCATTTCTCCTTTTGGAGAATTGGCTGAACAAAGCACTCTTCGGGCATGCCATATGACATAAGGAAGTGGGTCTGAAATGCTGGACCCTTTTAATGAAATCGTACCTGTATCTCTGATGAAAGAGCTCTCTTCACAAACTATTTGTGTAAAGAAGAGAAATATTAGCCTACTTCAGTGCAAAGACCTCAGCAGCAGCATTTGTATCCCCAATCAGAATGTGCTAATTATAAATGAGCCATGCCTATTTGTCAAACCACTTTCAGATCTCTGAGATGTATAGCTTTGCCTTTTATCCTCTTGTCTTAGTCATTGGGATTACTTTATGTACTTGAAAGTAAAGAGAATGCATTTTCTCTCCCCAAATATTCTATCACTCATACTTTTCATTTAAGGCAGACTGACCTTTCCCCCCAATTAGAACAAATTAGTGACGTTTTACTTCATCTCAAAACCACTGAGCCATTGTGAGAGCAGAGTCAATGGTGGGGCCCTAATGGGGCCATTGAAAGCTGAGCAGAAGAGAAAGGAACAGAGAAAACAGGAGTAAAGGAAGTGAGGTGGGGGTGCAAAGGATGGTGACAGAGGGCAGGGTGGGGGTGCCAGTGGTTAGGAATGAAAAGAAAAGAAAGGAAAGGAAAATGAGGGTGAGGTGGCCTGGAGACAAGGGAGAAAAGCCTAGGGATTGCAGAGAGGGCAGGGTGTTGAGACTGAAAAAGGATCAAGAAAGAATGAGCAGGGGACAGGTGTGAAGTGTTTTGAGCCTCCAAATGGGGAAAAGTGGGGAGGGCGATAAAGGGGCTGCTCCAGCTGCTTTTAACTAGCTGTCCTGCTCCTTCTCTATACAGGAAAGAGCTCTTCCTTGCTTGCTCGCTGGCACTCAATCTCTGTCTCAGGGCCCTTTTTCTTTCATAATTATAGGAATACAATAGGATAAAGAGGTAGATAAGAGTTTGCCTAAGGCACAATGCTGTTGTGAAAAAAGGATGGCATTGGAGTCAGACAGTTTTATATTCAATTCACTGTGAGTATTGTTAAACTACCTTATCCCTCAGAACTTCACTATCTTCATTCAAAATTAAGGGCAAACATATTATCTAAATTTGTGGCTAGGATAATATGAAATCAAGTGCAGGCAAGTGCCCAACACAGGGTTGGGCAAATAGTAAGAGTTCAATAGGTTAGCTCTGGATCCTCATGACAAATTTTGCAGATATACAAAACTATTTGTGGCCCTTTATTTGTACAGAGTAGGCATACCATTTTGTGGTATCATTTGCAAGACTGAGGAAGTGTTTGCAATTTCAGGATTTCCTTTCCTTAATGAACCTTGTTAATGTCTCTGAAATTGCATACTTAGCTAATAAAGAGTCTAAAGACTACAGAGTGATTCTTATTATATAATGCACTATTTGCAGATAGTTCTTTTTTTCAAATATGACCATCCCACAAGTGGCAACAGGAAAAACATTTAATTTGTGCTTTGTACCATATACTTTCTATTCACCCCCATGTTTCTTATACAGTGAATACTTAACCGTGGGAGGAAGGGAAAGCAACAAAATATACATGGAAAAGATTCTTGGAGCTTCAGTTTTCCTAGTAGATTTAGGGGAAAGCAGTGAAGTAATAACTAATGCGTAATTGAAAACATTATTATTACATTCAAACAAACACAAATACACCATGAAATAGAAAGAAATTTGAGTGAAATTTAAAGACAGAGCATGAACATGAGACTATGTTATCTCCCACTGAGACAACTTTGGGCTGTATTCTCAGGCCCTCTAGAAATATAAGATCAATCTTGTTATAGTTAGATAGGCTAATGTCCCATGACAAATATATGCTCAACCACAAGAGAAGTTTATTTGTTGTTTTCATTAGAGTGTAAGGTGAGTGTTCCTGGTCAGCAGGTATCTGTCCTCCATGAGTAAGGTGACCAGATTTTAACATTGGTAAAGCGGGACACCATTGACCGGGGGGGGGGGGGGGGGGGGGGGGGGGTGTCGGGTTCTTGATTAAAAATTTGGTCTATATGGAGCAACAAAAATTTTCATAGAACGCAAAAATAGTATTGTAATATATTTTTTAAATTTCAACATAAGTACAATTTACAAATATAATAAATAAAAAATCATGTATAGTATTATTTTATTCTTTGACATATTTCTCATTTGAGTGAATTTTTTTTAGTAGATTGCTGTCGTTGTTTAAAAGGTCATGAATTTGCCGTAACGTAAGTCATAAGTGTCATTTTCAAGGCCGGCGCTAGACTTTTTGCCGCCACTATAAAATATAAATAATACGAGTACTGTCTGCTAAATTCAAGAAAATTTATGTATTTATGAAATAAATAAATAAATTACTTACCTAAATTATCTGAATAGCTGATTTGTAATGACATCACTTGTTGAACTAGCTTACTAGCATGCAGTACAATGTGTATCGTCTGAGAGACAGTTACAAAATGTTTTCATCGTTGCCAATCCCAAAAAATGCCACTGTTCATTAAGTCCAAACAATGGTGGTCGAATTCTAACAAGTGATCAACAATGCGAACTTTGATAAGCAGTTCTCAATAATCAGTTCTCAACAATTATTTGTTATTATTAAAGTTTAATATTATAAAATTAACAAAAATAATATAAAACTCATATCCTGGCTAAATAGCCACATGGCCGCTGAAAACCGTATATTCCCTTCCTGTTCTCCCGCCGTTCCCTAGCTTGTCGTGCATTCTTTCCAAAAATCGGGACTTTTTAAAAATGCCGCAGGACGCGGGACAATTTGTTAAAAATCAGGACTGTCCCGCTTAAAGCGGGACGTGAAAATGACCCACGTGCACTTGAGAAGAATGTATATTCTGTGGCTTTGGGGTGGAATGTTCTGAAAATGTCAATTAATTCCTTCTGATCTAGTGAGTCATTTAGGATTGTTGTTTCTTTGTTGATTTTTTGATTAGAGGATTTGTCCAGTGGTGTTTGTGGGGTATTAAAGTCTCCTACTATGACTGTATTGATGTCAATCTCTCCCTTGATATCCCCCAGAAGTTTTTTGATGTATTTGGGTGTTCCTGTATTGGGTGCATATGGGTCATGTTTTCTTATCCATTCAGCTACCCTATGTCTTTTGATTGGTGCATTTAATCCATTTACGTTTAATGTTATTATTGATAAGTACTTGTTTGTTGTAATTTTTGTTCTTAATGTTTGTGTTTCTTCTTGCCTTTATGTTTCTTCTTTTTACAGAAGTCCCTTTAGCATTTCTTGCATTGCTAGCTTGGTGGTAATAAACCCTCTTAGCCCTTTTTTGTCTGTGAAGCTCCTGATTCCACCTTCAATTTTGAATGATAGCCTTGCTGGGGATAGTATTCTTGGATTCAGTCCCTTGCTTTGCATGACTGTATATTTCATTCCATTCCCTTCTGACCTTATGTGTTTCTGTTGAGAAATCAGTTTATATTCTAATGGGAGATCCCTTGTAGGTAGCTTTCTGTCTCTCTCTGGCAGCCTTTAAGATTCTTACTTTGTCGTTGATGTTTGCCAATTTAATTATGATGTGTCTTGGTGTTGGTCTTTAAGGTTCATCTTGTTTGGGACTCAATGTGCTTCTTGGACTTGCGTAGTTTTTCATGCCAATATCAGGGAAATTTTCTGTCATTATTTCTTCAAACAGGTTTTCTATTCCTTACTTCGCTTCCTCTCCTTCTGGTACCCCTATTATGTGGATTTTGTTTCATTTTGTGTTGTCCCAAAGATCACTTAGGCTATCCTCTTGCTTTTTAAGTTTTTTTTACAGTTGCTGCTGTATTTGTATGTGTTTTTTCCTACCTTGTCTTCTAATTAGCTGATGCGGTCCTCAGCCTCTTCTAGTCTACTGTTTAAGCATTCCATTGTGTTCTTTATTGCAGTTATGTGATTCTTCATTTCTTCTTCGTTCCTTTTCATGTTGGTGACATTCTCATTCAGCTCCTTATAATTCTTATTGGGTAGTATTTGTCATCCAGCTATTTGAGCATCCTTATAACCATTATTCTGAATTCTTTCTCAGACATGTTCCTTGCCTCCATTTCATTTAACTCCCTTTCTGTTGATTCCTCTTTTTTCTTTCCTTTGGGGATTCCTTTTTTTGTCTCCCCATGTCTTGCTGTAATGTTTTGTTTCTGTGTCCTAGATCCAACTGCTTTGCTACCCAGGTACTTTTAAGGATGGTGCTACTGGTGTGATTTCTCAGGTTTCTTGGGCTTGGTAATCTAGTGTAGCTCCCTACTTGAGCTATTTGGGTTCTCTTGATGTAGTTGGATCTTGAATGTTAGTTTCTTATTTGTGGATGCAGTCTTGTCAGTGGTTAGCAATGTGACTCACCCCCAGTTTTGTTGTTCAAGCTGTTTTGGATGTGATTGTGGTTCTGGCTCTTGTGGAAAAGGTTGTCTGAGGTCTCACTGTTATATGCTCACTGTGGGTTCACAGAGTCCTCGGCCTGGGAGGAAGGATTCTTGCAGCCTGAGGCTCAGGAACTGTGACTTTGGCCTGTGTGGTGTGTCTCTTGCTGGATTAGCATCACTTTTCAACTCACTGTGAGGGGCCCTGAGCCCATGACTGTGGGGGGCTGGTGTCTTGTAGTCTGTGGTTGAAGCAGTGGGACTCTGGCCAAAACAATTTCCCTCTCTGAATAATGAAGTGGTTCAGGATCCAGCAGCAGGTTGTCCAGAGGTAGGTAGCCAGGAGGCAGGTGTTGTGGATCCTACTGAGGAAGCTGTTTGCCCTTGGTTGGAGAGGCACATGTTCAATATCAGCAAACAGAGGGACCCAGGAGCTGTCTGAAAAGGATGTGTGCTTGTGGGGACCACACACTGGATTGGAGTGAATGTGGTGTGCCACTGGCCTCATGGAAGGAGAAGTCCCAGTTTCTGCTTTGTGGTATGTGCTCCCTTGGTTGGATATGGATGCCCAATGGCTGCTTACAGAGGTTCCCAGGAGCCGTCTGCTGGGGAAGTAGGCTCATGGGGCCCAAGTGCTGGAGTGGCACTATTGTGGGGACTGGATGCCTTGCTGTGGCTCAGAGAAGTACCCAGGGGCCACCTGCCAGGGTAGCAGGCTCAGGGGGCTTGCATGCTGGATCTGTGTCACTGCAGTGACCGGAGTTTGGCAGCTGAGGAGGAGGAAGTCCCAGTTTCTGCTTCCAGGGCCTTGAGCCCTTGGTTGGATACAAGTGCACCTAGTGGCAGCTCACAGAGATACCTGGGAGTTGCCTGCTGGGGCAGTGGCCTCAGGGGGCCTGCATGCTGAAACCACGCTACTGCAGTGTCTGTGGATATGCAGCCAGGAAGGGGGAAGTCCAAATTTCTCCTGCCGGGGCCATGCACCCTTGTTTGGATATGAGCACACCCAGCTGGGGCTCAAGGAGGCACCCAGGAGCTACCTATAGGAGCAGCGAGCTCAGTAGACCTGCATGATGGAAAGGCACAACTGCGGTGTCCAGAAGTCAGCAGCCATGGAGGGGGATGTCCCAGTTTTTGCTGCCTTGTGCCCTTGGTTGATATCATGTGTGCTCAGCTGGGGCTCACAGAGAAACTCAAGAGCTATCTGTCGGGATGGTGGGACTCAGGAGGCCTGCACTCTAGATAGGCATAACTGTGGTGTCCAGAGTTCTGCAGATGTGGTATGGGAAGACTCAGTTTTTGCTGCTGTGTCTGTGGTTTGGTACACGTGCGCCCAGTGGCAGCTCAGATGGGCACCCATGGTGCATTTGCCAGCACGGTGTACTGATGCACTCTGAAGGGCCCTGGCACTGAAGCCATGTGACTGAGATGTCTGTGGGCAGGTATCCAGGAAGAGGGAATTCAGAATTTCTACTGCCAGGGCAGTTTTCCCTTCTTTGTATAAGATCTCACCCAGTGGGGGCTCATAGCGGCACCCAATACCTGACTGTCGGGTGGTGGGCTCAGGAGGCCTGCATGCTGGAAACATTCAACTGTAGTGTCCAGAGGTCTGCCACTGGGGAGGTGGGAAGTTGCACTTACTGCTGCAGGAGGCTTGCACCTTTGGAGGTGGAGGTGCTAGGGTCAGCAGGTCTGCAGGTGGGGCAGCAGGATTTTGGCTGGAGTGGCTGCCAGGTTGCAGGCAGTGTGTCCAAGAGCTGTCTGGGTGGTGGTGTTGATGAGTTCTTAGAAGAAGCCACTATCCCCTTCAATATGGTGTCATCTCCGTTCCTGAGTCCAGTAACCCAGGGACTGTCTGAAGCGGTGGTGGGTTCTCGCTGTCCAGGAGATCCTGGTTGGCCAGGCCCAGCTACTCCTTCCAGATGTAACTGTCCCTCACTCACTCATACACACACCACACACATCCACACACTCTCCTTTCAACCCCTCACTCACTCATGTCCTCTCCCTCACCTCTGTCCTGCCAGCCGCCATCTTCCTGAATCCTCTGAATAGCATACTATTAAACAATAATTGGGTTACCAAAGAGATCAAAAATGAAATTTTAAAAATCCTGGAAACAAAGGACAATGAAAACACAACAATCCAAAATCTATGGGAAACAGTGAAAACAGTCCTGAGAGGGAAGTTTATAGCATTACAGGCCTACCTCAAAAAAAAAAAAAAAACCAAACAAACAATACAAAAGATGAATGAAACCAAGATCTGGTTCTTTGAAAGGATAAACAAGATTGATGAACCTCTATCCAGACTCAACAGAAGCAAAGAGAGGACCCAAATAAACAAAATCAGAAATGAAAGGGGTGAAATAGCAACAGACCCAACAAAAATATGACGCATCATAAAAAAATACTATGAGCAACTTTATTCCAACAAACTTGTCAACCTAGGAGAAATGGACATAGTCCTAGAAAAATATGACCTTCCAAAACTCAACCAGGAGGAATAAAAAAATTTGAAATAGGCCAAGAACTATGGAGGAAATAGAAGCAGTCATCAAAAAACTTCCAGCAAACAAAAGCCTTGGCCCATACAGCTTCATAAGGGAGTTTTATCAAACATTCAAAGAAGAAATAAAACCTATCTTCCTCAGACTATTCCAAAAAATTCAAGAGGAAGGAACACTTCCAAGATCTTTCTATGAAGTCAGCCTTACACTAATGCCAAAACCAGATAAAGACACAGTAAAGAAAGAGAAATACATGGACATAGATGCCAATATTCTCAACAAACTTCTAGCAAATCAAATCCAGCATTACATTATAAATATCATACACCATGACCAAGTGGGATTTACTCCGGGGATGCAAGGATGGTACAATATCTGCAAATCAATAAACGTGATACATGAAATAAACAAATTGAGAGACAAAAATGATATAATCATATCCATTGATGCAGAAAAATCCTTTGACAAAATCCAGCACCCTGTCTTGATAAAGAGTCTCAGCAAGGTGGGAATAGAAGGATCATACCTCAACATAATAACAGTCATATACGACAAACCCACAGCCAACATCATACTCAATGGGAAAAAAGTAAAACTATTTCCCCTAAAAACAGGAACAAGACAGGGATGCCCACTCACACCATTCTTGTTCACCATAGTACTGGAAGCACTAGCCATTGCAATCAGACAAGAAGAAATAAAAGGCATCCAAATTGGGAAAGAAAAAGTAAAACTGTCCTAATTCTCAGATGATATGGTATTGTACATAGAAAACCCCAAAGACTCTATCAAAAAAACTACTAGACTTAGAAGAGATATAGATCGGAGGATCCAAGATGGCGGCATAGATAAACATCTGGGCTGCTCCCGCCCACAACAATTTCCAAAACTACAACTATAAAACAGAACGTCTATCACCCAAAACCATGGGAAAGCTGGCTGAGCGGAAACTCTATAACTAGACTGAAAGAGACAGGAGTAATCAGGGCTCAAACGCTGAAAAACTGAGGTACAGGGGAGCACGCGTGCGTGAAACAGGCTGGCGGCGGAGCCCAGCTGGAGGCGGGTGTTGCTCTCTTCAATCCAAAGAGAGACAAGCCCCCAATCTCTCTGAAATCCAGTTTCTGGGGAGAGACTGGGCTGTCTGCCAGCGGGTTGGAGAGTGAGGGTGGCTTACTAGCAGAGCTGCGTGGAGGTAGAATTGTTGGCTACACCAGGGTGTGAGACTGTGGGGACGCAGTTGTGAGGTCTCGGTTGGAGGCGGCTCACTGCCAGCCATTGCTGTTGGCCACGCCCTAGCCTAGTGACGCCCTGAGACTCCACCCCGCACAATCTATAAACACACCCAAACTCCTAGCAGCGGCTTTTGCATATGAATGGCCTTCTCTATTGCAGTTTAAACTAGTAAACTTGGAACCCGGTACAGACAGCTCCAAGACCTGCAAACTCCAAGCAGGGAGGAGAGGACAGCAGTTCTCGCTGTAGCTCCTTCAGGGTAGCCTCAGACAGCAGCTGAACTAGCCAATGCACCTAGTGGTCAGTGTGAGACACCAGATTTCAACTCCTCACATCTATAGGTGACACATTTGGGAGGCAGACTCTAGTGAGCACCAAAGCCCCACTCAAACAAGCCCTGTACCACAAGCGTGTCTCCAGCACAGCAGCGCTTCCATTATAGAAGCAGCAGGTCCTCACAGCCAATTGGCCTGGAGATTAATTCCTTCCAGTGTACCAACAGCAATCAAGGCTTTTAACTACACCAAGACTTTCCACTCAGCCCACAAAGGGGTGTACCAAGAGCGACCACCTAGGGTGATTGGGGAAGCTGAGCTACCAGCCCCTATAGGTCACTGACCACACAAAGCCACTCCATCAACACAGGGAGGCAGCCAAAATGTGGAAACATCGAAGTATGTCACGAATAGGAGAGATGGAGGAAAGTAAACTACTGGACAACACAGTGTTCAGAACCACATTTATAAGGTTACTCAAGAATCTTCTAAAAACCGCTGAGAAATTTGAAGAGACCTTCAAGGACCTTAATGAGAATACCAAAAAAATGAAAAGGACCAGTCAGAAATTATGCATACACTGTCTGAAATAAAGAATATACAGAAACTCAACTGTAGACCACCGTACCTGAAGAGTCAAACCAAAGATCTGGAATATGAGGAAGCAAAAAACACCCAACCAGAGAGGCGGAAAGAAAGAAGAATCCAAAAGTGTGAGGATAGCATAAGGAGCCTCTAGGATGGTTTTAAGCGTACCAACATCCGAATTTTTGGGGTGCCAGAAGAAGAGAGAGAGCAAGATACTGAAAACCTATTTGAAGAAATAATGACAGAAAACTTCCCCCACCTGGTGAAAGAAATAGACTTACAAGTCCAGGAAGCACACAGAACTCCAAACAAAAGGAATCCAAAGAGGACCACACCAAGACACATCATAATTAAAATGCCAAGGGCAAAAGACAAAGAGAGAATCTTGAAAGCAGCAAAAGAAAAACAGTTAGTACCTACAAGGGAGTACCCATATGACTGTCAGCTGATTTCTCAACAGAAACTATGCAAGCCAGACAGGAGTGGCAATAAATATTCAAAGTGATGAATAGCAAGAACCTACAACCAAGATTACTCTACCCAGCAAAGCTATCATTCAGAATTGAAGGTCAGACAAAGAGCTTCACAGACAAGAAAAAGCTAAAGAAGTTCATCACCACCAAACCAGGATTACATTAAATGCTGAAGGGTATTCTTTATGAAGAGGAAGAAGAAAAAAAAGGCAAAGGTAAAAATTATGAACAACAAAAAGACATCAAATACATACCTACCAACAAGTGAATCTAAAAATCAAGTGAATAAAAAATCTGAAGAACAGAATGGACTGGTGAATACAATAGAATCAGGGACATAGAAAGGGAGGGGATGGACAATTATCAGGGGGAAGGTGGTCTGAGGGGTGCAGGAAGATATTGGACAAAAATCTTACACCTATGGATGAAGACAGTGGTGGGGGGTAAGGGCATGGGGGTGGGGAATCAGGTGGAGGGGAGCTATGGTGGGGGGAGGGGAAAGAGGAACACCTGTAATAATCTGAACAATAAAGATTTATTTAAAAAAACAACTACTAGACTTAATAAATGAATTCGGCAATGTAACAGGATACAAAATTAACACCCAAAAGTCTATGGCTTTTCTATACAGCAATAATGAAATCACAGAAAGAGAAATTAAAAAAGCAATCCCATTTACCATTGCAACAAAAAAGTTAAGATACCTAGGAATACATTTAACCAAGGAGACAAAGGACCTGTACTTAAAAAATTTCAGGATGCTAAAAAAAAGAGACAGAGGAAAACATGAACAAATGGAAGACTATACCATGTTAATGGATTGGTAGAATCAACATCATTAAAATGTCCATACTACCCAAAGCAATCTATAAATTCAATGCAATCTCCATTAAAATACCAATGGCATACTTCAAAGACCTAGAATGAACTCTTCAAAAATTCATCTGCAATAAAAAAAGACCCCAAATAGCTGCAGAAATCTTGAGAAAGAAGAATAATGTAGGAGGGATCACAATACCAGATATCAAGCTATACTACAAAGCCACTGTTCTCAAAACTGCCTGGTACTGGCACAAGAACAGACATATAAACCAGTGGAACAGAACAGAGAACCCAGAAATTGACACAAGACATTATGCTCAATTAATATTTGACAAAGGAGGCAAGAGTATATAATGGAATTAAGACAGTCTCTTCAATAAATGGTGCTGGAAAAATTGGACAGATACTTGCATAAAAATGAAACTAGACCACCAACTTATACCGTACACAAAGATAAACTCAAAATGGATCAAGGACTTAAACATAAGATGGGAAAGCATACAAATCTTAGAAGTCATAGGCAGTAAAATAGCAGACATTTGTCATAACAATATCTTTACCGATACAGTTCCTTGGGCAATGGAAAGTAAGGAGAAAATAAACAAATGGGACTTTATCAAAATAAAAAGCTTCAACACAGCAAAAGAAACCATCCACAAAACAACAAGAAAGCCCACTGCATGGGAGAACATATTTGCCAATGATATTTCTGATAAGGGTTTAATCTCCAACATTTACAGAGAACTCATACAACTTTACAAAAGAAAGATAAACAATCCAATCAAAAAATGGGCAAAGGACCTAAATAAACACTTTTCAAAAGAGGACATACAGAAAGCCAAGAGCCATATGAAAACATGCTCGAAGTCATTAATCATCTGAGAGATGCAAATAAAAATAACAATGAGGTACCATCTCACACCTGTCAGAATAGCTATCATCAACAAATCAACAAAGGAGAAGTGCTGGAGAGGATGTGGAGAAAAAGGAACCCTCCTTCACCACTGGTGGAAATGCAGACTGTTGTAGCCACTGTGGAAAACAATATGGCGTTTCCTCAAAAAACTAAAAATGGAACTGCCATTTGACCCAGTCATCCCACTTCTAGGAATATATCCCAAGAAACCAGAAACACCAATCAGAAAGGATATATGCACCCCTATGTTCATAGCAGCACAATTTACAATAGCTAAGATTTGGAAACAGACTAAATACCCATCAGCAAATGAGTGGATTAAAAAGCAGTGGTACATCTCTATGCAATAGAATATTATGCTGCTGTAAAAAAGAAGGAATTCTTACCATTTGCAACAACATGGATAGAACTGGAGAGCATTATGCTAAGTGAAATAAGCCAGTCAGTGAAAGATAAATACCACATTATCTCACCCATTTGTGCAATATAAACAACATTATAAATTGATGAACAAAAATAGATATAGAGGTCAAGAAGCATGGAATAGACTGTTACACTACAGTGGGAAGGCAGGAGAGGGTAGGAGGGGGTAAGAGATCAACCGAAGGACTTGTATGCATACATATAAGCATAACCAATTCACACAAGACACTGGGCAGGGGGTGAGAGCATGTGCTGGGGGGTAGAGGAGGCCAGCGGGAGGTCAATGGGGGGAAAAGGAGAAATATATACTACTATTTGTAATATTTATAAAATAATTTTTTAAAAAGTGAACCTGAACATATAACAACAAAAACTTTATAAAATTAAGCATAGAAAAAATAAAGACAGGAATAGAATTTAATAAAGAGGAGTTTGTAGATCATCAAGCTGAAGGCACAGAATAGTATAAGAAAATGGTACAGTGACCTTTATTTTAAGGATGAGGTGTTTGTGGAATGGTAATATTTCATTGTTGTTAGTGCATAGGGATTGTGAGGGAAAGTGCTAGATTATGAGGTTATAAAATTAAGTTTGCGCCTACCAGGAAGGATTTTATACACCATGGTAAAGACATTGAATGGTGATTTGCATTCAGGAGATTTCAAAGTCAGTGCAATGATCTATGTGGCTTTTGCAGAAATCAAGGTGAAATAGGACAAGAGCCCAAACTTTTATAGTAGATAAAAACAAGAAGGCAAATTTATATAATTTTCAAGTAGAATTGACATTATTTGGTGATAGGATTGTAGAGAGGGAAAATGAGGATGTTGAGGAAGAGGAGAATAATTTTCAGGGATCTGGCTTGAAGAAATTGGGCAATATTTATATCATTCTCTGAGACAGAGAATATAACAGTAGCAACAATTTACAGGATACAGTTTGGAAATATTGAGTATGAAGTTCCTGCAGAACATCAAGGCAAAGGGAAGTGCTAGGGATAAGATGGATGAAATTAGGCATCATTAATAAAGGCATGAAAATATATAAGGAGGAAGGAGAAAATGCCTTGATTCAGATGAGAAAAGAATCAAAGGTAGGACCACTGATAATCTCGACATGTAAGTGTCATATAAAGAAAGAGAAGCAGAAAGGTCAATGATGCAGGATAAAATTATTGTGGAAACTGATAGACTTTACAAGGGAAGGTGGTAAATATTACCAAGAGGTTAAGTCATTTATGCTACTTGAGGAAAAGAGGTCATTTGATCTGTTTTAATTATTTATAATTCCTCTAGTGAGAGTGGTTTCAGAAAAAGCAGACACCATTATTGCAAAGGATTGAGTTGTAAGTCAGAGACAAAGAAATAGAGCCATTGAGCACAAACTGCTTTTTCCAAGAAGCTTAGCCATGAAGAAAATTAAGAGAATAGGGTGATAGCTTGAGGGACTGGAACTCTTGAGGTAAAGTGATTTATTAAAGATAGAGAGGATTTTATCATATTTATAGACAAAAGGGAAAAAGCTGGTACTTATAAAAACAGGGGTTGAAGACAAACAACTAGGTTGGGGGATTAATTAATGGAGTAATAACTCTGTGAAGGCAAATAAATGAGTGGAATGATTTGTCTTGGAAGAGGTAAGGACATTTTTCCTATAAGACAAGAGGAAAGGAAATAAATACAGGACAGTTAATTTAGGGTACTTCTAGGTGGCTTTCAATTTCTCTGTGAAGGAGGAAAGATCACTTACTGAGAACTGTATAGTGGTCTTGAGAAGAGTGGAACGAATAGTTGTGACAGACTTTCGTGACAAGTGAAAGAAAATAAATTATTAGGACAAAAGCAGAAGTTTTATTAAGCCATTTTGAGAGTATATAGAGGTTAAAAATTTAACTTTGAAAATAGTGGTCATCAGTGTTTTTACACTATTTTCTACAGTGGCACTCTACAACTTAGAATTAACAGTAAAGAAAATAGATATTTATATTCATCTGGTGTTGGAGATTTTCAGGACAGGGGTAATGGAAAGATAATTAGGTGATAAAATTAAAGGCAAAAGTGAGGGTGTAAGATAAGAGTGAGAATTTGCCTCAGCTTTGCAGGGAACATGAAGTCAAGAAAAAAATGAGAATATTTGAGAAGAGGGGGGAAAAAAACAAAATTTGAAAGTCCCAAGATGTTGAGTAATAAATTTATTGAAAGGGGAGGAAATTGAGAAGAGGACATTTAGGATGCTTCAATCAGAGAGTAAAATATCTGAATTAAAGTTTCTGGAAATAGAGGAGATCAAAGATGGCAGCTGAGTATGTGGAAGCTATACTCATGGCCTCCCAGGACCAAATTAGAATTACAAATAAAGAACAATCAACATGAATAAACAAATGAAAACTAGCTGATGAAAATTCTTATAACCAAGGATTTAGAGGAGAAGCCATATCACAACTGGTAAGAAGAGCGGAGATGTGAAAAGGGATATCTCAGCTGTAGGAGGGTGGTTTTTCTCTGAAAAGCATGGAGTCTCAACCCCAAGTCAGGCTCTCCAGTCCAGAGCACCAGAAGTACCCACATAACATCTGGCTGTGAAAAGCAGCGGGGTTTCTGTTTGCCAGGGAGAGATGGGAGTCCTATAGAGAAACAGGCACCCCCTTAAAGGGCCAACAAACAAATTTTGTTCACTACCACCCATCCTGGGCTCTAGCTGAGGGATGGTGTAGAAGACTAGAGTCACATGAGTGGAGTCTGGGGTTTGTGAGTCTGGGTAGAGTGCTAAATGGACAGCCACCAGGATTCCTTTGATGAGTCATTCACACTTACCCCAGATGCCATCTTTCTTTGGTGGAGCATTCCCCTCCTTATGGCATCACCCACTGGACTCTTTCTCGACCCACCCTGTGGAGTTTATGTCCCGCTAAAGAGTCAGATGCCTTGGACAGTGTATAGTGGTCTGGGTAGACTCAGAGAATGTCAGTGACTGAGTCGTGTGACTTTGGGGCAGGGACCATTTCTCCCACTTTCTGGTGAACCAGACTGGCACTTCCTCCTCATGGGAGATTTGCTGGAACCACCCTCCAGTCTTCTGGAAGATGCATCCAGCTCTGGCTCTGGAAGCTCCACCCACCTGACTTGTAGTGGCTCTGTCCTGCCAAGGTCAATGCAAAGTTTGAATTAGATTGAGTGGTGTGGCTCTGGGACAAGGGCCACAACACCCACCTTCCCTGAAGCCTGACCACACTTCACCATCATGGGAGATCCACTAACCTGATCATCCAAACTCCCAGCATCTCCATGCGACTGAGCTCCATCTCCTCCCGGTAGAATCTGAAACAGACTGAGCTGTGTGGCTTTAGAACAAGGGTCATTACTCCCTTGCATACCTGACTGGAGCAGAGCCCTCACTACACACGACCAAATCTTGGTCTATTTGGGCCTAATAAACTCTGCTTGCCTCACACTGAAAACTCTCTGAGACCCCACCACAACACAAAGGTGTGTGAGAACCCAGCATGTGGCAGCTAAACTTGGTATACCCCAGGACATTTGCTTAGTGACCTCAGACACAGCACTGGCACCAAGTCTAAAGATGTATCAATCTGGTGAGCACCACTCATTCATACCTGATAACTCATTGTGAACCGACCTCATGCAACTCAAGTACAGCCAGAGGCTCTTTCATTTACTGAGACTAAAAGGTACTTGGCAGGTGGACACAGGCAGAGGCAGATATAGGAGTGACTTGGGCCTTTTGCTGACCTGTGTCAGGGCACAGTGCTGGTAAAAGCTGGACTTGGTGTGCATCTTGGTATTTTCCACATGCACACAGGCTTAGCAGAGGCAGCTATAAATTATAGATCACGTATAGCTCCAAATAGGTTGTCAAAGGAAGGCACAGGCACCATAGTAAATTGGCCTGCACCAGATTCCTGCCCAAGAGGCCCAGAAACAACACACCAAGTGTCCACCTTCAGACAACTCACATACAAACAGGCCAATAGCAATCAAAACTCAACTACAACAGCAGGGCCCACATAACCCACACAAAGGAGATTCCTTAAGCAGCCAGCTCAAGTGACCAAGGAGATTGTATTATTGGACCCCACAGGATACATATTATGAAAGACCACCCCATGAAGACTGGGAGTCATAGCAAATACATAGAAATAAGCACAAAGAGGCAGCCAAAATGGGAAGACAAAGAAATAGGCCCCAAATGAAAGAACAAAATAAACCCCCAGAAAAAGATCTAAATGAAATGGAGGCAAGCAATTGATCAGATATAGAGTTCAAAGTAATGGTTGTAAGGATGCTCAACAGCATAAAAACAGACAATAGAAACCAAGAAAAATGACCAGTTAGGATTGAAGAATACACTGGAAGGAATAAACAGTAGGTTGGATGAAGCAGCTGATCAAATCAGTGATTTGGAAGACAAGGTAGTAAAAACACCCAATTGGAGCAGCAAAAAGAAAAAAAAAACTTTTAAAATATGAAGATAGTTTAAGGGACCTTTGGGGAAACATGCAGCATAACAACATCTGCATCATAGGGGTTACCAGAATGAAAAAAGAGCAAGGTATTAATAACCTGTTAGAAGAAATAATGACTGAGAACCTCCCTAACCTGGTGAAGGAAAAAGAAACACCTGGTCCAGGAGGTGTAGAGAGTCCCAAACTAGATGAACCTAAAGAGGCCCACACCAAGACACCATAATTAAAATGGCAAAGGTTAAAGACAAAGAGAGAATATTAAAGGCAGTAAGAGAGAGACATTCAGTTACCCACAAGGTAGGTCCCATAAGACTGTCAGCTGATTTCTCAACAGAAACATTTAAGGCCAGAAAAGATTGGCATGAAATATTCAAAGTGATGAAAAGCAAGGATATACTAACAAGACTACTTTACCCAGCAGGCTATCATTTAAAATTGAAGGAGAAATAAAAAGCTTACCAGACAAGAAGTTAAATAAATTTGTTACAACCAAATCAGTATTACCAGAAATGTTAAAAGGCCTGCCAGAAAGAGGGGAAGGAGGAGGAAGAGGAGAAAGAGAAGGAGACAAAGACAATAGAGGAACATAGATAAAAGAATAAAATGGCAATAAATATGTACCTATCAATAATCACTTTAAATGTAACAGCTTAAATGCTCCAATCAAAAGATATAGGGTAGTTGAATGGATTAAAAAAAATCAATACCTGTATATATGCTGTCAATAAGAGACCCATCTCAGAATGAAAGGTACAGACAAAAAGTAAAGGGATGGAAAAAGATACTTCATGCAAATGGAAAGAAAAAAGAGCTGAGGTAACAATACTTATATCTTTAAAACAATGTCTATAGTAAGAGACAAAAAAGGACACACATAATGATAAAAAGAGCAATCCAACAGGAGTATATAACCATTGTAAACACTTATGCACACAACATAGGAGCACCTAAATATATAAAACAAATCTTGTTGGGAGATCCAAGATGGTGGTTGACAGGATGGTAGTGAGGAAGAGAGTGTGAGTGAGTGAAAGAGCAAAAGGGAAGTACATGGACGTGTGGGGGCGTGTGTGTATGTGTGAGTCAGGGACAGTTATATTCCACAGGACTATTGGGGACTGGCGGACCAGGCTCCCCTAGCCAGGCAGCCTCTACAACCGCTGTAATCTCTCCAAGGGTGGCCAGCTTAGCTGCAGAGACCACACGATCTTCAAGGGGAGAATGGCTGTGACTGGGAGTCCAGCCTCACCTCTACCCAGGGAGACCTTGGACACCACCTAGGACCCTACAGCCACACTGGCTGCCTCTGCTGTGAACCCATGAACACTGAGACTCTAGCCTCCCCAGCCATGGTCTCCTAAAATGTTTGCCCAGGGGGAGACAAAATGGAGGCCAAATAGGCAGATGGGACCTGTGCCTTTTCACAGAGCAGATAGAAGAAACAGCTGAATTGAATAACATCCACCCAGAATCAGCAAATTAAATATAGCTGGTGAGACAATACATGGACGGAAAGGTTATAGGTCTCCTGGAGAGAGGTGGAATCAGGGATCTGGGCTGGAGGGAGAAACATGTGCAGCCGGGACTAGAGTGTCAGAGGGAGACTGCGCTGCACCAAAATGTGTCCCTTGGGGACACGTGTAGCACTCGACTGTGGAAGGGGATCCACAAGGCTGGGGGCAGAGGGGGACTCCAGATCTAAGCTCACAGTCATAGGAGGCTGCACCCAGAAAGGCAGCCTGAAGTTCTGCACTATCCCTGCAGTGCTGGGGGGAAAAGATGAACAGCGGCCCGGTTGCTCTTTCTTTATAATTTCCTTACTTTTACTCGCTAAACCCAGTGCATAGGATCTTTCAATTGCAAACACTCACTGAGGCTGCAGTGCAGGGGAAGGTTGTTTGTGGAATCTGGGGAGCAATATAGGGAGAGGTGACCAGGAAGCCAGCTCTAGGACAGTACTATTCCTCCAACCCTAAACAGACATTTTCCTCCAGAAGACTAGACCCCTCCTAGCAGTGCAGCCACACTCAGCCTTGAGCTTGGCAGGGAAACAAAGATTCTGAATACCAGCAGGGAGCCCTTAGGGACTGGGTTGAGGGGACATTTGGCCCTAGAAACTAATGCAGAAACACCACCACCTAGAAGCCGTGTCAGAAATAGATGCTTGTGTAAATACAACTGAAAGCAGGCAGAAAGACAAAGTGGGCAGATTGATCCCACCTGCCTGAAACTAAGGTTGTGGCGTCTGACACAGAGGAGTGGTGGATTGTTGGGAACTTCAACATGGAATACCTAACAAGAAACTGAGAAGTGGCAGGCAGAACAGTAGAGAGGGGTCTTAAACTAAGCCCCCATGGGACATTAAAATTTAGCTGAAGCGAACAAACTTCACTACTTCAATTTTATTTTTTATCTTTTACTTAAGAAACTAAATGTTTTTCTTTTAATTATTTTTATTCATTATTATTTTTTAACCTTTCATTTTAATTTTATTTTATTGGATTAGTGATCTACATTCTATTTTTTTTTCATTATTTTACTCTATCTCATTTTTTCCTTTATGCCAACCCTTTCTTTCTCACTTCTCACTTTTTCATCCTGTTTATCTTCTGTTCCTGCTTTAGTTTTTCTCTCTCTTTTCATTTTATTCTTTGTTAAAAATTGATCTTCTTTATCTCCTTTATTGACGCATTACTATTATAGTAGTCTTTTTTGGCTTACTCATATTCCTAATGTCCAATCCCCTGCTCCAAGTCCATGCACCCTTCTCTTTTTTCTTTCTTCCCTAGCCAATTTTTTTTCTTGTTGTCGTTTGATTGATTGTTAGTTGTCTTTTGTTGTTGTTGTTTTGTTTATTTGTTATGCTTTTGTTTTTCCTCCCCTCGCTTGTTCTCTTCTTCTACTAATAGCTTAATTAGTTTCACTAACCAAACTCAGGCCAACCTGCTCTCTATTCTCCTTTTCAAAAAACAGATGAATACATAGACAGATTAAAGAAAGGGGAAAATTTTTATATATATAAATTTTCTTTTATATATATATTTTAAATATGTATATTTAAATTATTACTATTTTTAAATTATTATCTTTTATTATTATTTTTAAATTGAGTATTTTGTTTTTTACATTTCTTCTTATACACTTATTGTCTTTCTACATCCTCTATACTGAATTGTGGCCATCCCCACACTCATTCAACTCCTTTACCTTACCTTCTGGAAATAAGCTCTGCCTCTGCAGATTCATCTCCCCTCCTTTTTTTCCTGGGTGTTTGCTGTTTGCATTTTTTTGATTAGTTGTTGGTATAGTGGTGTTTTCTCCTCATATACGTATATTTTTCTCCTTCTTTTTTCTTTTTCTTTTCTCTCTTACCTTTTTTCCTTTTCTCAATATCATTTTTGCAGTCTTTTCTCTCCCATAATTCTCTTTACTCTGGTGGTCACCTTTATTTGGGGTTATCGGTGTCGTGAATACATTTGTGTTTTGTTCCCTCTATGTCATGTCTTGTCGAGTTGTATTTTGTGCCTTTTGGTCAATGTGGTTGAGAGTGAGCCACATAACCAGACACCCTGAGAGGAGTGAAAATGGGGAGACAAAGAGACAGCCCCCACACAAAATAAAAGGAGGGATCACCAGAAAAGGAAGTAAACAAAATGAAGACAAGCAATTTGTCAGAGAAAGAATTCAGAGCAATGGTCATAAGGACACTAAAAAAGATGTAAGACAAATTCAACATGTGTAAGAACCAAGAGGAAATGAAGAACCAAAAAGAAATGAAGAATGACATAGCAACAATAAAGAACTCAATAGAAAGTATCAACAGTAGACTAGAAGAAGTGGAGGAGCACATCAGTGAGTAAGAAGATAAGATAGGAAAAAAAACACCCAAGCAGAGCAGCAACTGGAAAAAGAAACAAAAACAAACAAAAAAACTTAAAAAAACAGGAGGCGAGCCTAAGGGAGTTTTGGGACAACATGAAACAAAACAACATCCACATAATAGGTGTGCCAGAGGAGAGGAAAATGAGCAAGGAATAGAAAATCTGTTTGAGGAAATACTGACGAAAAACTTCCCTGATATTGGGAAGAAAACACTCACACAAGACCAGGAAGCTCACAGAGTACCAAAAAAAGATGAACCCAAAAAGTCTGACACCAAGACACATCATAATTAAATTCGCAAACACCAACAACAAAGCAAGAATCTTAAAAGCTGCCAGAGAGAGACAGAAAGTTACCTACAAGGGATCCCCCATCAGACTATCAACTGATTTCTCAACAGAAACACAGCAGGCCAGAAGGGAATGGAATGAAATATACAAAGTTATGCAAACAAGGGTCTGAATCCTATAACACTATACCCAGCAAGGCTATAATTCAAATATTGAAGGTGAAATCAGGAGCTTTAGAGACAAAAAGGGTTAAGGGAGTTTATTACCACCAAACCAGCAATACAAGAAATGTTAAAGAGACTGCTATAAAAATAAGAAATAGGAAGGGAAGAAGGAACACAGGCATAAAGAATAAAAATGGTAACAAACAAGTATCTATCAAAAATAACCTTAAATGTAAATAGATTAAATGTTCCAATCAAAAGACATGGGGTAGCTGAATGGATAAGAAAACATGACACATATATCTGCTGTTTACAAGAGACCCACCTCAGAACAAAGGACTCACACGGACTGATAGTGAAGGGATGGAAAAAAACTTTTTCAGGAGAATAGATATGAAAAAAATGGGGTAGCAATACTTATATCTGACAAATTAGACCTCAAATTGAAGGCCATAACAAGAGGTAAGGAAGGCCAGTTCATAATACTAAAGGGAGCAATTCAACAGGAAGATATAACTCTGGTAAACATATATGCACCTAATATAGGAGCACCCAAATACATAAAAAATTCTGGAAGATATCAAGGGAGAGATCAACAGCAATACAGTCATAGTAGGGGACTTTAATACCCCATTGCCACCACTGGATAAATCCTCTAAACAAAAAATCAACAAAGAAACATCAATCCTAAATGAATCACTAGATCAGATGGAATTAATTGACATCTTCAGAACATTTTACCCCAAAGCTACAGGATATACATTCATCTAAAGTGCACATGGGACATTTTCAAAGATAGACCACATATTGGGACACAGGCAAAGTCTCCTCCAATTCAATAATATAGAAATCATATCATGCATCTTCTCAGATGATAATGGAATAAAATTAGAAATCAACTACATAAAAACAATGAAAAAAATAAAACACTTGGAGGCTAAATAGCATGCTATTAAACAATGATTGGGTTACCAAAGAGGCCAAAGAAGAAATAAAAAGCATCCTGGTAACATATGACAATGAAAACAGCACAATCCAAAATCTATGGGACACAGTGAAAGCAGTCTTGAGAGGAAGTTCATACCTCTACAGGCCTACCTCAAAAAAACAAAACAAACAAAACACACAAGAAAATCTGGAAATAAACCATCTAACTCTACAACTTAAAGAATTAGAAAGAGAGCAACAAGAAAAGACCAGAGTAAGTAAAAGGAAAGAAATAATAAATACCAGAGCATAAATAAATGACATAGAGATCAAAGAACAATACAAAAGATAAATAAAACCAAGAGCTGGTTCTTTGAAAAGATAAACAAGATTCAGGAACATTTAGCCAGGCTCAGCAAGAAGCAAAGAGAGAGAACCCAAATAAACAAAATCAGAAATGAAAGAGATGAAGTAACAACTGACTGCACAGATATACAAAGGATTATGAAAAAAATACTATGAAAAACTCTATTCCAACAAACTGGACAACCTAGATGAAATGGACATATTCTTAGAAAAATATAAGCTTCCAAAACTCAATCAGGAAGAATAAAAATCTGTATAGGCCGATAACTACTGAAGAAATTGAAGCAGTAATAAAAAATCTTCCAGCAAACAAAAACCCTGGTACAGGTGGCTTTACAGGGGAGTTCTACCAAGCATTCAAAGAAGAACTAAAACCTATGCTCCTCAGACTATTAAAAAAAATTAAAGAGGAAGGCACACTTCTAAACTCTTTCTATGAAGCCGGCATTACCCTAATTCCAAAACCAGATAAATACACCATAAAGAAAGAGAACTACAGGCCAATATCCTTGATAAACATAGATGCTAAAATCCTCAACCAAATTCTAGCTAATCAGGTCCAGCAATACATTAGAAAGATCATACACCATGACCAAGTAAGATTTATTCCAGGGATGCAAGTATGGTACAATATCCACAAATTAATAAATTTTATACATCACATAAACAAATGAGAGACAAAAATCACATAAACATATCAATTGATGCACAAAGAGCATTTGACAAAATCCAACACCCTTTCTTGATAAAAACTCTCAGCAAAGTGGGAATAGAGGGATCATACCTCAACATAATAAAAGCCTTATATGACAAACCTACAACAAACATCACACTCAATGGGAAAAAACTAAATCTATTTCCCCTAAGAACAGGAATAAGACAGGGATGCCCACTTTCACCATTCCTGTTCGATATAGTACTGGAAGTTCTAGCTATATCAATTAGACAAGAAGAAGAAATAAAAGGCATCCAAATTTGAAAAGAAGAAGTAAAACTCTCCTTATTCACAGATGACATGATACTGTACATAGAAAACCCCCAAAACTCCGTCAAAAAACTACTAGACTTAATAAATGAATTTGGTAATGTAGCAGGATACAAAATTAACACCCAGAAATCTATAGGTTTTTCATATACCAACTATAAGACTGGTGCACGAAATTCATGCATGGGTAGGGTTCCTAGGCCTGGCTGGCAATCAGGGCTGATCAGGTTCCCCACCTTCCCACCTCCCAGACTCCCAGGCTTCTCCTTCCCTAGCTACTACCCACGTACCTCCACCATGTGGTTCCCCACCTCCCCACCACCCTGCCTCCTTCCCTTGCTCCCTCAGCACCTGGCTGCCACCACTGGTCACCCACCATGTTTCGTGTCGTGCCCTGGTGGTCAGAGCACGTCATAGCAAGCAATGGAACTCCTGGTCTCATGGTTGAACTCCCAAGGGAACACTTTGCATATTAGCCTTTTATACATATAGATAATGAACTCACAGAAAGAGAAACTAAAAAAAGAATCCCTTTGCCATTGCAACAAAAAAATTAAGATACCTAGGAATAAACTTAGCTAAGGAAGTAAAAGACCTATACTCGGAAAACTACAGGACATTGAAAAAGGAGATAGAGGAAGACATAAACAAATGGAAAAACATACCGTGTTCATGGATTGGTAGAATCAACATCATTAAAATGTCCATACTACTCACAACAATTTATAGATTCAGTGCAATCCCCATTAAAATACCAACGGCATATTTCACAGACCTAGAACAAACTCTCCAAAAATTTATCTGAAATAAAAGAAGACCCTGAATAGCTGCAGCAATCCTGAGGAAGAATAACAAAGTTGGAAGGATCACAATACCAGATATCAAGCTATATTACAAAGCCATGGTTCTCAAAACTGCCTAGCACTGGCACAAAAACAGACATATAGACCAGTGGAACAGAACAGAGAACCCAGAAATTGATACAAGCCATTATGTTCAATTACTATTTGACAAAGGAGGCAAGAGCATACAATGGAGTCAAGGCAAATGAAGTCTTCAATAAATGATGCTGAAAATTTGGTCAGATATATGCCAAAAAAAATGAAACTAGACCACCAACTTACACCATACACAAAAACAAACTCAAAATGGTTAAAGGACTTAAATGTAAGATGGGAAACCATAAAAATCTTAGAAGACTCTGTAGGCAGCAAAATATCAGACCTATGTCCCATCAATGTCTTACCGATACAACTTTTAGGGCAATGGAAACTAAAGTGAAAATAAACAAATGAGCCTACATTAAAATAAAAAGCTTCTGCACCGCAAAAGAAACCATCAACAAAACAACAAGATAGTCCACTGTATGGGAGGACATATTTGCCAATGCTATTTCAGATAATGGTTTAATCTCCAAAATTTACAGGGAACTCATACAACTTAACAAATGGAAGGTAAACAATCCAATAAAAAATAGGCAATGACCTAAATAGACACTTTTTGAAAGAAGACATACAGAAGGCTGGGAGACATATGAAAACATGCTCAAAGTCACTAATCATCTGAGACATGAAAATCAAAACAACAATGAGGTACCATCTCACACCTTTAAGTATGGCTATCATCAACAAATCAACAAACAACAAGTGCTGGCAAAGATGTAGAAATAAGAAAACCCTAGTACACTGCTGATGGGAATGCAGACTGGTGCAGCCATTGTGGAAAACAGTATGGAGTTTCCTCAAAAGTCAAAAATGGAACTCCCACTTGACCCAGTAATCCCATTTCTAGGACTATATCCCAAGAAACCAGAAACACCAATCAGAAAGGATATATGCATCCCCATGTTCATAGCAGCACAATTTACAATAGCTAAGATTTGGAAACAGCCTTAGTGCCCATCAGCAATCGAGTGGATTAAAAAACTGTGGTACATATACACAATGGAATACTATGCTGCTATAAAAAAGAAGGAACTTTTACCATTTACAACAGCATGGTTAGACCTGGAGATCATTATGGTAAGGAAATAAGCCAGTCCAAGAAAGATAAATATCACATGATCTCACTCATATGTTGGGTATAATGATCAACATAAACTGATGAACAAAAATAGATCCAGAGACAAGGTAGCACTGAAGAGATTGTCCAACCTCAGAGAGACGGTAGGAGAGGGAGTTAGAGATCAACCAAAGGACTTGTATGCATGCATACTATCATAACCAATGGACACAGACACTGGAGCTGTGGGGGCTTGACCTCTGGGGTGGCAGTGGCCAGGGGTCAATCAAGGAAAAAGGAGACATATGTAATACTTTATACAAACAAACAAAATCTTGATGTATATACAGTCATAGTAGGGGATTTTAACACCCCATTGACATCAATGGATAGATCTTCCAGACAGAAAATCAACAAGCAAATGGCATGTATTAAATGACACACTAGATCAGTAGATTAAATTTATATATTCAGAGCATTTCACCCCAAAGCAGCAGAATACACATTCTTTCAAGTACACCTGGGAAATTTTCTAAAATAAACCACATGTTAGGACACAAAACAAGTCTGAATAAATTTAAGAAGATTGAAATCATATCAAGCATCTTCTCTGACCATAATGGTATAAAACTGTATAGAAATCCCAAGAAAAAAACTGAAAAACATGCAAAGACATGGAGGCCAAATAACATGTTACTAAACAATGAATGGATTAACATTGAAATCAAGAAATAAATAAAAAGATACCTTGAAACATATGAAAATGAGAACACAACAATCCATAATCTATGGGACCCAGAAAAAAAGAAGTCCTAAGAGGGAAATTTATACAATTGAAAGCCTATCTCTAGAAACAAGAAAGATCTTAAATAACAACTAACACTAAAGTAATACAAAGGATTATAAGAAAATATTGCAAGCAACTGTATCCCAACAAATTGGACAATCTGGACAAAATGAATAAATTCCTAGAAACATACAATCTTCCAAAACTGATAGGAAAGAATCAGAAAATCTGAATAGACAGGTTACAACTACTGACATTGAAGTAGTAATAAAAAATTATCAGCATACAAAAGTCCTAGATGTAATGGATTCACAGGTGAATTTTACCAAATATCTGAATAATAACGAACACCTATACTTCCCAAACTATGCCAAAAAAATTCAACATGAGGGAAGAAGACTCCCAAACTCATTTTACAAGGCAACCGTTATTTTAATTCTAAAACCAAATAAAAGCACTACAAAGAAAGAAAATTTGAGGCCAATATCCCTAATGAACATAGATGCTGAAATCCTAAACAAAATATTAGCAAACTGGATCCAGCAATACATTAAAAAGATCATACAACATGATCAAATGGTATTTATTTTGAAGAAGCAAAGTTGGTACAATATCTGCAAATCAATAAATGTGGTACACCACATAAAGAAAATGAAAGATAAAAACTACATGATCATATCACGAAATGCATTAAAAGCATTTTATAAAATCTGGTACCCATTTATGATAAAACTTTCAGCAAAATGGGAATATGGAGGGAACATAACTGAACATAATAATGGCCATTTATGACAAGCCCACAGCTAACATACTCAATGGATAAAAACTACAAGCATTTCCCTTAAGATCAGGAATAGGACAGAGATGTCCATTTTCACCACTCTTATTAAACACTAGAGGCCCTGTGCATGAATTTGTGCACCAGTGGGGTCCCTTGGCCTGGCCTGCAGGTCAGGTCAAAACCGGTTCACTCTCTGACATCCCCCGAGGGGTCCCAGATTGAGAAAGGATGCAGACCAGGCTGAGGGACCCCACTGGTGCATGATCATGGCTGGGAAGGGACCGCAGGAGGGCTTCAGGGCGTGTCCAGCCCATCTTTCACAGTCCTGATTAGTCAGACCTCAGCAGCAAGCAAACCTACCAGTAGGAGCATCTGTCCCCTGGTGGTCAGGATATGTCATAGCAACTGGTTGACAGGTCAACTGTCTGCCCCCTGGTGGTTAGTGCATCTCATAGTGAGCAGTTGAGCAGCCTTAGCATATCTTTAGCATATTACGCCTTGATTGGTTGAACGAACGACCGGATGACTGGACACTTAACATATTAAGCTTTTATTATACAGGATAGTATTGGAAGTTCTAGTGGCAGCATTAAAATAAGAAGGAAAAAGAGGCATCCACATTGAAAAGGCAGAAGTAAAACTGTCATTATTTGTACATGACATGATACTGCATATAAATAACCCTAAAGATTCCACCAAAAAACTACTAGAACTGATAAATTAATTTAGTAAAGTAGTAAGATACAAAATAAATATCCAGAAGTAAGTTGCATTTTTATACAGCAACAAGTAACTATCAGAAAGGGAAACTAAGAAAATCCCATTTGCAATTGCATAAAAAAATACCTAGGGATAAATTAACCAAAGAGGTAAAAGACCTCCACTCAGAAAATTATAAGACACTGAAGAAAGAAATTTAAGATGATACAAATAAGTGGAAGCATATATGGTGTTCATGAATAGGCAGAATTAACATCATTAAAATGTTCATACTACCCAAAGCAATCTATAGGTTCAATGCAATTCCTATCAAAATACAAATGGCATTTTTTTCACAGAACTAGATCAAATAAAACATTTACATGGAGCCACAAAAGACCCTGAATAGCCATAGCTATCTTGAGAAAGAATAACAAAGTTGGAAGAATCACTCTACCTGATATCAAACTGCACTACAAGGCCATAGTAATCAAAACAGAATGGTACTGGCATAAAAACAGACAAATAGATCAATTTAATGGAACAGAGAGCCCAGAAATAAACCCATACCTTTATACTCAATTTGATAAGAAGACAAAAAACTTACAATGAGGTAAAGATAGTCCATGCAATAAATGGTGCTAATAAAATTGGACAGATATGTGCAAAAAATGAAATTAGGCCATCTTCTTACACCATACACATAATAAACACAAACTGATTTAAAGACTTAGAAGTTAGACTCAAAATCATAAAACCCTAAAAGGAAACATAGTCAGTCAAATCTCAGACATTTCTTGTAGCAATATTTTTTTCTGATATATCTCATCTGGCAAGGATAACAGAAGAAAAAATGAACAAGTGGATTACATCAGACTAAAAAGTTTTTGCAAAGCGAAGGAAACCATCAACAAAATGAAAAGTCGACTCACTTAATGGGAGAACATATTTACCTACGATACATCTGATAAGGGTTAATCTCCAAAATTTATAAAAAACCTTATAAAACTCAACACCAAAAAACCCCACCACAATCCAATTAATAAATGGGCAAAGGACCTCCAAAGATAACATATATATGGTCAATAGATATGTGAAAAGATGCTCAACTCCACTAATCATCAGAGAAATGCAAATTAAAACCACAATGAGATATCACCTCACACCTGTCAGAATGGTTATCATCAATAAATCAACAAACAACCAGTGATGACCAGGATGTAGAGAAAAGGGAAACCTCCTGTAATGTTGGTTGTAATGCAGACTGGTTCAGCCACTGTGGAAAGCAGTATGGAGTCACCTAAAAAAATTAAAAATGGAACTTCCTTATGACCCAGGGATTCCACTGCTGGGATTTAATCTGAAGAAACCCAAAACAATAATTCAAAAGAATATATATGTCCCTATGTTCATTGCAGCATTATTTATAACTAGAGGCCCGGTGCATGACATTCGTGCACGGGTGTATGTGTGTGTCCCTCAGCCAAGCCTTCACCCTCTCCAATCTGGGACCCCTTGAAGGATGCCCTCTGCCAGCCTGATTGATGCCTAACTGCTCCCCTGCTGGCCTGATTGCCCCTAACTGCCCTCTCCTGCCAGCCTGGTCACCCCTAACTGCTTTCCCCTGCCGGCCCGGTCACCCCTAACTGCCCTCCCCTGCTGGCCTGCTTGCCCACAACTGCCCTCCCCTGCTGGCCATCTTGTGGTGGCCATCTCGTGTCTACATGGGGGCAGCCATCTTTGACCACATGGGGGAAGCCATTTTTGTGTTGGAGTGATGGTCAATTTGCATATTACCTCTTTATTATATAGGACTAGTGTTCCCGTTGCAGGAAAAATCCTGCAATAGGGTTTCCTGCTGCACTCTACCCCACCCTGCCTGCTCTCCTCCCTTGTCCCCCGCCCCGCCATCTCCGCCAGCCCCCCTGCTTTTCTAACTTCTCCGCCAGCCCGCTCTCCTTCCTTCTCCCCTGGCCCCGCCTCCACTCCTCCCTTCTCCCCCGGCCCCGCCCCTTCTCCCCCGGCCTGCCTGCTCAACTTCCTTCTCCCCTGGCCCCGCCTCCGCTCCTCCCTTCTCCCCTGGCCCCGCCCCTTCTCCCCCGGCCCCGCCTGCTCAACTTCCTTCTCCCCCGGCCCCGCCTCCGCTCCTCCCTTCTCCCCTGGCCCCGCCTCCGTTCCTCCCTTCTCCCCCGGCCCCGCCCCTTCTCCCCCGGCCCCGCCTGCTCAACTTCTTTCTCCCCCGGCCCCGCCTCCGCTCCTCCCTTCTCCCCTGGCCCCGCCTCCGCTCCTCCCTTCTCCCCCGGCCCCGCCCCTTCTCCCCCAGCCCCGCCTGCTCAACTTCTTTCTCCCCCGGCCCCGCCTCCGCTCCTCCCTTCTCCCCTGGCCCCGCCTCCGCTCCTCCCTTCTCCCCCGGCCCCGCCCCTTCTCCCCCAGCCCCGCCTGCTCAACTTCCTTCTCCCCCGGCCCCGCCTCCGCTCCTCCCTTCTCCTCCCCCCGGCCTGCTTGCTTCTCTGCAGCTTTGCTCCCTTCTGCAGCTCTTGGCTTCTTTCTATGCTGTCGCGATATGCAAATTAGCCGCCATCTTTGTTTGGATAATTTGCATATTCGTCCTGATTGGCTGGTGGGCGTGATTTGGGTGTAGCGAAGGTGCGGTCAATTTGCATATTTGTCTATTATTAGATTAGATAGCCAAGGTTTGGAAGCAGCCCTACCCATCAATAGATGAGTGCATGACAAAACTGTGGTACCTTTACAAAACTGGATACCACTCAGCCTTAAAAAGTGGAAATCTTACCCTTTACAACAGACTGGGTGGACTTGGAGAGCATTATACTAAGTGAAATAAGACAGTCAGAGAAAGCAAGTATCATATGATTTCACACAAAAGTGGAATGTAATGAACATGTCCTCTTTGAAGAAGTCCTTTGCAGGTCTTTTGCCCATTTTTTTTTTTTTGATGCAATTGTTTGTCCTCCTGTTGTTGAGTTGTATAAGTTCTTTTTATATTTTGGATATTAACCCCTTATATCATTGGCAAATAGGTCCTCCCATACAGTGGATTGTCTTTTCTTTTCTTTTTTCTTTTTTTCTTTTTTGGTTTCTTTTGTTGTACAGAAGCTTTTTAGTCTGACGTAGTCCCATTTTGTTTATTTTTTCATTTATTTCCCTTGTCTGAGGTGACAAATTGTCAAAAATATTGCTCCAAGTGATGTCTGAGATTTTATTGCCTATATTTTCTTTCAGGATTTTTAAGGTTTCATGACTTACATGTAAGTCTTTTATCCATTTTGAGTTTATTCTTGTGTATGATGAATGTTGGTTGTCTAATTTCAATTTTTTACATGTACCTGTCCAATTTCCCAACACCATTTATTGAAGAGACTGTCTTTACCCTATTGTATGTTCTTGCCTTCTCTGTCAAATATTAATTGACCATAGAAGTGTGTGTTGATTTCTTGACTCTGTTCTGTTCCATTGCTCTATATGCCGATTCTTATGCCAGTACCATTCTGTTTTTTTTACAATGGGCCTGTAGTATGAACCACCTTCTTATTTCTCATACACCAAGCCAATATTTTTCCCTATTCTCGATCAGTCCAGGCTCAGGTACCATACAAGTATCAGCAGCCCTTATGCCCCAAAGCTGCCAGAATTATTTAAATAGCCAGTCCTAAGTTGGTTTCTCAGCCCAGTCTTGGCTTTTACATGGGAATACCAGTAAAAGCTCTGCCCTAGGCTTTTCACTCATCCTTTATTCCTCTTGACCAAGCCTGATGTTTCACTATGTGGCCCTGTGTGATCTGGCATACCACTTCCTCATGGTAAATGTAAGTAATAAATTCTTCTTTCAATGGCAAAAATGTTTCTGGATATAGACAAGTTCTGTAAGATGACAAGCTTTAGTATGTGGTAATTAAATTGCTAAAGTAAAAGTGATATTTGTTGAAATTGAGTGAACTCAAGAAATTGTAGTGATACACTGCTGAAGTTATCCAGTGAATTGCTAGATGTAGCAATAGATAAATCTGTAAATGCCAGCACATTAACACAACAGGGTTTGTTTTGCACTCATGCAGAGTCAGGTATAGGTTGGTAGTTTTCCCCTCCATTGAGTAACTTAGAATTCAGGCACCTTCCATATTTAGATCCTGCCAACTCAACATAAAGTATCTAAGGTTTCTACATCAGGAGAAGAGAAGAGATAGACTAGTCCTACTGGCTCTTTACTGCTTCAGCTCAGAACATATGTCATTCTAATTCACAATTTATTGGTAAAATTTAAAAGGCCCCAATAATTGCAAAAACTACTATGAAATATAAGGGAGCCAATGAAATATTTGGTGGGTACTGTTTCAGCCACATTTAGGAGAGAAAACAC
Source organism: Cnephaeus nilssonii (assembly GCF_951640355.1). Classification (NCBI taxonomy): domain Eukaryota; kingdom Metazoa; phylum Chordata; class Mammalia; order Chiroptera; family Vespertilionidae; genus Cnephaeus; species Cnephaeus nilssonii. The sequence continues at coordinate 76,694,699 of NC_137071.1, forward strand.
ACTTGGGATAGTAAGGAGCATTGTAGGTCAAGTGTCAAAGTTCTGGATGAATGTATGCATCTTGGACATGAGAATAGGCAGCCAAAAAAATGGGGAGAAGATGGCATATCTAGAAAGGTTTTAAAAGAGAGTGTTTTGAGTAAGGTTTGCCATAGGGAACTTAAGAAAGTGTTATGCTATGTCCAGGTCCCACACTCTGGGTTGGGCCATAGTGTGTGATATGGCTTCAAAAGTGAATTGGAACCCGATTGTGGTGAGAATTGAAACCAGATTAAAGCTATTGGCTTTTTTTTTTTAATCATGGAGGCAAAAAGATAACATGGCATGATAAAAATGGCCATGTAGGAATATGATTTGGGCAATGGCATACAGAATACATCGCAGAAGGTAGATATGGAAGCAAGAAAAGAAATTAGGTAATGGCGGCCTGACCAGTCATGGTCACAGTGGGAATTTGGTCATATGCAGGCGGCATTTTAAGAAAGAAAGATCAGCAACCTTTGATAATAAACAGTTCCTGTATATTTTATCTGCATCCAGCATACATCCAAAGAAAGACCAGACTGACCTTAGAGGGGATAGAACATCAAACAGAGACAGATGACATATTTATAAAAGGGCTAACAAGGGTACACTAATAGGCAGAAAAATTAAAGTTGAAAGAAAGAAGCAGAGAACGAGCCTGAATAAAATGACTGATGGGCTCTAGAAGTACAATTCATTTAAGTTGGGAGGCATAAGACAATGGTGATTATCAGAAGCTGAAGGTAATGTGATCAACCCACTAATCCTATCTAATAAAAGAGTAATATGCAAATTGACTGTCACTCCAACACACAGGATGGCTGCCCCCATGTGGACACAAGTTGGCCACCACAGGATGGTCAGGAGGGGAGGGAAGTTAGGAGGGACCAGGCTTGCAAGGGAGGGCAGTTGTGGGTGATCAGGCCAGCAGGGGAGGGCAATTGGGAAGGACCAGGCCTGCAGGGGAGGGAAGTTAGGGGTGACCAGGCCAGCAGAGGAGGGAAGTTGGGGGCAACCATACCTGCAGGGAAGGGCAGTTGGGGGGGACCAGGCCTTCAGGGGAGGGCAGTCAGGGGCAATCAGGCTGGCAGGGGAGCAGTTAGGCATCAATCAGGTTGGCAGGGGAGTGGTTAGGGGGTGATCAGGCTGGCAGGCAGAAGCAGGTAGGGGCAATTAGGAAGGCAAGCAGGCGAGTAGTTGGGAGCCAGCAGTCCTGGATTGTGAGTGGGATGTCCGATTGCCCGTTTAGGCCCGATCCCAGTAGGATTGGGCCTAAACGGGCAGTCGAACTTCCCTTGAGGGGTCCCAGATTGGAGAGGGTGCAGGCTGAGCTTAGGGACACCCCCCATGCACGAATTTCGTGCACCAGGCCTCTAGTTCTAGTAATAAAATGTCAATGTGTAAACTTATCACAATATGATTGTCTATATTTCATTTAATCTTTTTCACCCATTCCCACTCCCCCAAGCTCCCTTCTCCTCTGGTAACCATCCCTTTGGTCTATGTTTCTATGAGTCTTTTTTGTTTTGTTTATTCATTTATTTTATTTTGTTAAGATTCAACATAGCCCAGCCTGTGTGGCTCAGAGGTTAAGCATTTACCTCGAACCAGCATGAACCAAGAGGTCGCTGGTTCAATTCCTAGTCAGGGCACATGCCCAGGTTGTGGGTTCTATCTGCAGTAGGAGGTATGCAGGAGGTAGCCGATTGATGTTTCTCTCTCATCAATGTTCTATCTTTCTATCCTTCTCCCTTCCTCTCTATCTCAAATCAATAAAAACATATTTTTAAAATGATTCAACATATAAGTGAAATCATACAGTATTTGTCTTTCTTTGACTTACTTCACTCAGCATAATACCCTCTAGGTCCATCCTTATTGTGTCAAATGGCAAAATTTCATTCTTTTTTACTGCTCCATAATATTTCATTGCATATGTATTTCAAGTATTCTTTATCAATTCATCTGTTGATGGAAACCTAGGTTGTTTCCATATATTGGCTATCTATCTATCTATATATAAAAGCCTAAGCAACCATTACGACTGGCCTGTAGCTATGACATGCACTGACCACCAGGGGGCAGACGCTCAATGCAGTGCACTCCCACAGCCAACCTCCTGTGGCTGGCCAACCTCCCATGGTCCCTCCCCCCAGCTGGCCGGCCTCAATGGGCCCTGATCAGGACTAGGCGAGACGGCCCCAATCGGCCCCAATTGCCAGCCAGGCTGAGGGACCCCACCTGTGCACGAATTCATGCACCAGGCCTCTAGTTATAAATAATGTTACTTTAAATTTTATATCATTTTGGCCAATAGTAAACCAGATATTGTTATAAATTTTTACAGATATTAGTTCATTTAGTTCTTTTTCCCATCCTATGAGACAAGTCTTTTTTATCTTTATTGTTAAAAGTATTACATATGTCCCTTTTCCCCCCCATTGACCTCTTGCAGTCTGCCCCTGCCCTCCACCCCATGCCTTTACCACCTTATTGTGTGCCCATGGGTTATGCATATATGCATACAAGTTCATTGGTTGATCTCTTCCCACCATTCCCTACCTTCCTTATGAGGTTCAACAGTTTGTTCAATGCTTCTATGTCTCTGGATCTATTTTTGCTCATCAGTTTATTTTGTTCATTAGATTCCACATATGAGTGAGAGCATGTCATATTTATCTTTCTCCGACTGGCTTATTTTACTTAGCATAATGCTCTCCAGGTCCATCCATGCTGTTGCAAATGGTAAGAGTTCTTCCTTTTTTACAGCTGCATAGTATTCCATTGTATACATTAGAGATGAGAAAACTGAGCAATAGAGAGTTTAATGACTTGCCCAAGATTACACAGTGACAGAATTGGGACCGAGACCCAAGGTGACTGACTCCAGAGTTTGTATTCCTAAACAATCCACAATACAATCTTTCACTGCATCAACATTTCAGTCAATGATAGACTGCATATACATTAGTAGTCTTAAGATTGTAATGGAACTGAAAAATTCTTATTGCTTAATGACACAATAGCCTAACCTACAAGATTTTAAAGAATTTACCAAGGATGAGGAAGTTTCAAAAATTTACAAGGCTGGGGCATTGACTAATAAACACTCGTTGGAACTAGAATAGGAACATGTAGCTGAAGAAGAGGCAAGAGAACAGGAAACTGCAGGAGAAGAAAACAAAGAAGAACCTCCAAGAAAATTCACAGTAAAGGGGTTAGCAGAAGCTTTTGCAGACCTCAACAAGCTTGTTAAAAAGTTTGCAAACATGGACTCCAACACCAAATGTTTTAAAGTCAATAGAGAGGGATGTTCATGGTGCCTGCTCAGCTTACAAGTAGGTTCATGATAAAAAAAAATACCCACAAGCAAACCCCCATAAACACATTTCTTCTTTTGGGGGGGGAGGGAAAGAAAGGGGAGGGTGCCGGCCTTCGGCCCCCCTGGGAAAGCCCATAAACACATTTCTGAAATGAGTGACACCTCCTCAAGAAGAGCCTCAGACAAGTCCTTCAGGAGGTATTCCAGAAGGTATTGGTATCTTCAGAGATGACAGCTCCATGTGTATTATTGTCCTAGAAGACCTTCCAGTAGGACAATATGTGGAGGTAGAAGAGAGTGATATTGATTATCCTAATTTATATAGGCTCTGGCTAATGTGTGAGTTTGTGTCTTATTTTTTAACAAAAATGTTGACATTTTTTAAAATAAAAAGTTAAAAATAGAAAAAAACCCTTATAGAATAAAGATATAAAGAAAGTAAATATTTTTGTACAGTTGTACAATGTGTTTGTGATGTAAGCAAAGTGTTATTAAAAAGGAGTAGAAAAGTTAAAAAATAAAAGTTTATGAACTAAAAACGTTACAGCAAGCCAAGTTTAGTTTATTATTGAAGAAAGAAAAAATTTTTAATAAATTTAGTGTAGCCTAAGTTTAGAGTATTTATAAAGTCTACAGTGATGTACAGTCATGTTCTAGGCCTTCACATTCACTCACCACTCACTCACTGACTCATCCAAAGTAACTCCCAGACTTGCAAAGTCCATTCATGGTAAATGCCATTTTTTCTTTAATACCACACTTTTACTGTACCCTTTCTATGTTTAGATATGTTTAGATAAACAAATACTTACCATTGTGGTAGAATTGCCTATAATATCCAGTACAGCAACATGCTCTACAGGTTTGTAGCCCAGGAGCAATAGACTATACCATATGGTGTATGTCTCTAATAGGTTATACCATCTAATTTTTTTTTTAACCGCAAGCGTTTTATACCATCTAATTTTGTGTAAGTGTACTCATTCATATTTACACAATGACAAAATCACCTGAAGTGTCCCTCAGAACTATCTGTTATTAAGCAATGCATAACTGCACTGCCTTATGCCAATGTAATGTGTCTTCTTGGGATAAGTAAATAGGATTTTCTTTAGAATTTCTGGCAGTAGTAATCAGAGGCAAGAAAATGTTTTAGTATAGAGCTATTGGACTCCAGGACACTCAATTGATGCCCAGAGGCTCAGGAAAATCACCAAAAATTAAAAAGGTTTGTGTACATGTGAGTACACACATGCAAATTAAGTTTTGTTAAAAGAGGTTTTGATTACTTCTTATTGTGGGAAGGAGTAGATTTACTTTCTCCTATTACCTTCCACTAGAGAAAATAAATAGTGGCACCACTCCCATCCATGCCACTAAAGACAAATAGGGAGCCTACCACTCTGTGGGGTCTGTAACCAGGCAGCACAACACCCTCCCCAGCCTGGAGGCAGAGAAGGCCACATAAGGAACTGGGACTTTCATCACTGCCAGCTGGTCACGAGATGAAACCCTCATTCCCCACAGTGTCAATGCAAATTACATGAGGAACCTGGACTTCCACCCACAACCAGTAGTAATGAGGCACTTCTCTCTCTCCCTACTTTGGTGAAGCCAGAGGAGGCCTAGTAGAAAGTAAGAACTTTCACCATTGACCAGCAGTCATAATGCCACCCCACACCATGGTGTCATTAGATGCCATGTGGAAAGCAGTAATGAGGCACTCTTACCTCTTGATGTAGAGGGCCGCCTGGGAGGCACCTGGGCATTTCTTTTAATTATTGTCAGCTGAACTCAGGGTGTAGGCAGAGCCACGCCCTGGGAACATGCTTCCCCAATAAGGCTGGACATGTTAATCAGTTTTGACTTCATAACAGCCCAGGTGTCAGCAGGGGCAGGTCTAGATATGTAAATCCAGTAATACTAGGGCCTAGTTAAGAATGCAAATAAGTTCCTTTGATCCTAAGTTTTGGTGTTACTTCCTGGATTTTTGGGATATAAAATAAACCTGCTGTGTGGCTTAGGGTCGTCATGCTACCTCTCCATCAGAGAGAATGGCGCCCACCTAGCTCCCAGCTTCATGAATCTATTTCTGCCTCCTGGTCTCTTTCTTTCTTTAATTTCTTAATCCCCAGCTCCTCCACTCAGCAACCGGACCAGTACCTTTTCCGTGATGACGCGGAAAAGAGAGAAATACCACTACACTTCCAGCCAAGGAGTTTTCAGTAGTAAGAAGCTAGAAATGCCACCCTAACCCAATGATAATGAAGATACCACTCCACTTAAGTGTCAAAGGTGGTTAAGTAGAGAAACTGGACTTCTACTTCCACCTTGTAGTTACAAGGTGCATTCCCATGCTCTGCCAAAGCAGTGTCAGAAAAAGCAGAAGATTTAAATAAGTTCTGAACTCCCATATAATAGTACCAAATATATTCAGGTTTCAAGTAAAAAAAAAATCATTCATCACACCAAGAATCATGATCTCAAACTGAATGGTATCACAAGAGTTTCATATACCCAAGATCATCAAATTGTCAATATTAAATATGTACAGTCCTTTATATCAATTATACCCCAATAAAGCTGTTGGGGGAAAAAAAGATAGTTAATAGGGGCTAACATCAAGGTTACAGAAATATTAGAATTGTCTGACAGATTTTTTGAAGTAGCTCCATAAAAATACTTCAACATACAATGGTGAACATGTTTGAAACAAATGAATAGAGTCCCATATCAGAAATAGAAAGCCTCAGCAAGAAATGGAATATAAGAAAGAACTAAATGGAGCAGGCAGTATGGTACAGTGGGCAAGGGTCTGGACTCCAGAAAGAACTAAATGGAAAGTATGAGACCTAAAAAAAAAAATGCAGTAACCAAAAGGGGGAAAAATAAAACACCATGGATGATCTCAACAACAGAATGGAGGGAACAAAGGGGAAAAAATAGTGAACCTAAAGAAAGAACAATAGAAATTGCCCAGTCTGAACAACAGAGAGAAATAATCTGGAAAAAATTAAACAGAGTCTCCTATTTCTAACACTCATATCATTGGAGTCTCAGAGGAGAGAATAATGAGGGCAAGATGAAAAAATTACTCTAAGAAATAATGTTTGAAAACTTACAAAATTTGACCAAAGATATAAAACTATACACTCAAGAAGCTGAATGAACCCTAAACAAGAAAAAAAAAGCCAAAGAAATCCACACTAAGACACATCATAGTAAAATTTCTGAAAACTTAAAGACAAAGAAAGCATCTTGAAAACAAGGAGAGAGAAATCACATCTTACTTATAGAAGGGAAACAATTTGAATGACACAATTTTTTTCATAAGAAATCATGGATGAAAAAGATGAAGGGGAAGATAGTCAATAATAGTGTGATAACTTTGCATAATAACAGATGGTTACTAGACTTAGTGTAGTGATCAATCATATCATAAGTTCACATTCAAAAATCAATCAATGCAATCAACCATATTTAACAGGCTAAAGAAGAAAAATCAATGGTAATATTGATATATGCAGAAAAAGAATTTGACTAAATTCAGCATCTATTATGATTAATATCTTTCATAAAAACAAGAACAGAAGGGAATTTCCTCAACATAAAGAGCATCTAAAAATAACCCCTAGAGCTAAATTATATTGAATGGTGAAAGAATGACTGCTTTCCCACTAAAATCAAGGCAAGGATGTCAGTTATCATTACCCTTACTAAACATAATGCTGTAAGTTCTTATCAGTGAAGTTAAGCAACAAAAGGATATAAAAGACATATGGATTGGAAGAAATAAAACTTTTCCTTTTTGAAGATCACATTATTGTCTACATAGAAATTCCCAAGTAACATACAACAAAATCTCCTAGAACTAGTAAGTTCAGCAAGATCACTGGATGTAAGACAGACAATACTAAAATCAATTATTAGCAATATACTAGCAATGAATATGAAGTCACCAAAATGAAAAATACAATCTATAATAATAAAAGCATAATATGCAAATTGGCTGAATGGCCGAACAGTGGAACGACCATCCTGACGACCTTCTGGATAAAGCTAAGGCAGCAGCTGGGGCTGCGGCTATGAGGACCGAGGCAGCCAGGGCCTACCCTTGCATGAATTTCATGCATCGGGCCTCTAGTACAACTTATAATTGATCAAAATGAATATTTAGGTGTAAATCTACCAAAATATGTGTAGAACTTGTATACTGAAAACTTCAAAAAGGTGGTGAAAGAAACCAAAAAGATCTAAATAGATGGAGAGTCATATTGTGTTTATGGATTGAAAGATTCAACATAGTAAAAATGTCAATTTTCACCTGGCCAGCATGGCTCAGTGGTTGAGTGTCGACCTATGAACCAGGAAGTCATGGTTTGATTCCTGGTTAGGGCATATGCCTGGGTTGCAGGCTCAGTCCCCAGTGTGGGGTGTGTGGGAGGCAACCGATCAATGATTCTCTCTCGTCATTGATGTTTCTATCTCTCTCTCCCTCGCCTTTCCTCATATATATATATATATATATATATATATATATATATATATAATTCTCCCCAAATTAATATACAGGTTTAACATAATCCCACTTAAAATCCCAGCAAGATTGCAAGATTTTTTGTAGATAAAACCAAGATTATTCTGTGTTTTATTTAAAAAAGCAATAGAACTACAATAGCTTAAAATAATTTTGAAAGATAAGAATAAAATTGGAGGATCTCCTTACTCAATTTCAAGACTTAGTGTACAGATACAGTACTCAACATTGTGATATTGAAAGAGTGATAGGCACATAGAATGATGGGACAGAGTTGAGAACCCAGGAATTGACCCACATATATGCCAAAATGATTATTGGCAAAGTTGCAAAAGCAATTCAGTGGAGAAATGATCCTTTTCAACAAATAGTACGGGAGCAAGTACTAACCCTAACCCTAACCCTAACCCTAACCCTAACCCCAGCCATAGAGACAAAACGTAAAAAAGAACCTTGATCTGTCTTGCACATTATATAAAAACTAACTCAAAATGGTTCATGGACTTAAATGTACACTATAAAACTTAAAACTTTTAGGAAAACACTTTAGGAAATACGGCTTGGAAAAGAGTTTGTGACTTGACACCAAAAGCACAATTCAGAAAATAAAAATTAATAAATTAGGCCACATCAAATTAAAAACATTTTGCTATGAGAAAGACCCTGTAAAGAGGAAGAAAGGATAAGCCACTGACTGGGAGAATATATTTGCAAATCAAATATCAAACAATATCTCATGTATATATTGTATTGTGTGTTCACCACCCAAAGTAAAGTCTCCTTCTGTCACCATTTATCCCCCCTTTACCTGCTTCTACTTCCCCTCATGCCCCTCTCCCTCTGGTAATCACCATACTGTTGTCTGTGTCTATGAGGGTGTGTGTTGTTGTTGTTTTTTCTTAATCCCTTCACCTTTTTTTTACCCACGTATTATAGAATTGTACACATGAAACCTATGTAATTTCATTAGCCAATGTCACCCCACTAAATTCAATAAAACGTTTTTAAAAATAAAAAAGCTCATAGTTATTTATAATAATAAAAGTATAATATTCTAATTAGACTGGACATCCTTCCGGATGAAGGCAGGGCTGCAAGGGAAGCCCAGGTCCTGGGTGCCAGAGGGAAGCCGGTGCCGGCAGCCAAGGAAAGGAAGGCCTACTCTTGCATGAATTTCATGCATCGGGCCTCTAGTAATACATAATGAATTATCTAAAGTCAACATTAAACAAAAAAAGAGGAAACAATCCAATTAGAAAATTCATTAAAAAGTTGAACATTTAACTGAAGAGGTTATGCAGATGAAATACATGAAAAGATGTTCAACAGCATTAGCCACTAGGAACATACAAAGTAAAACCACAAAAAGATATCACTTTTAACCTATAATAATGGCCAAAATAGAAAATAGTTAAGAACCATATGATTTCACTCATATGTGAGATATAAAACTGAAACTCTTACACAGGCAACCGTATGGTGGTTACCAGAGGGAAGGGGGTGGGGGTAGTAAAGGGTAAAGGGGACCAAATATATGGTGATACAAGATGATTTGACTTTGGGTGGTGGACACACGATACAGTATACAGATTATAAAAATCATAAAAATGTACACTGGAAACCTATATGAGGGAGAAAATACTATTGTTTGTGACACCACCAAATGCTGGTAAAGATGCAGAAAAACTGAACCACTCATACATTGCTGGTGGGAATGTAAAGTGTTACAGCCACTCGGAAAACAATTTGGCAGTCTCATATAAAACTAAACATGCAATTACTATGCAATCCAGCAATGAAGTCCCTGGGCTTCCATTCCAGAGAAGTGAAGGATTATATTCATGCAAATATTATATACAAGTTGTTTTTTAAAAAAATATATTTTATTGATTTTTTTTTAAAGAGAGGAAGGGAGAGGGATAGAGAGTTAGAAACATTGATGAGAGAGAAACATCGATCAGCTGCCTCCTGCACGTCCTCTACTGGGAATGTGCCCACAACAAAGGTACATGCCCTTGACTGCAATTGAACCTGGGACCTTTCAGTACACAGGCCGATGCTCTATCCACTGAGCCAAATTGGCCAGGGCTATATACAAGTTTTTAAATGTTTTCATTGATTTTCAGAGAGAGGGGAAAGGAGAGGGAGAGAGAGAGGGGGGAGAGAGAGAGAGAGAGAGAGAGAGAGAGAGAGAGAGAGAGAGAGAGGATGAGAGAGAGACATATCAATTGGTTGCCTCCTGCACATGCCCTGACCAGGGCCAAGGATTGAGCCTGCAACCAAGGTATGTGCCCTTGACCAGAACCAAACCCACACCCTTTCAGTCTGTGGGCCAATGCTCTAACCACTGAGCAAACTGGGTAGGGCAAGAAATTATTGATATATGCAACAACCTGGATGAACTTCCAAGGAACTATGCTAAGTGAAAAAAAAAAAGCAATTCCAAAAGGTTATACAGTATAAGATGCAATTTACATTTTCTTGAAATTACAAAATTATATAAGTGAACAATAGATTAGTGGTTGCCAAGAGTTATGGAAGCTGGGGGGACAGAAGTGCAGGAGGGAAGTGAGTATGACAATAAAAGAGCAACATAAGGAACCCTTGTTGTGATAGAAATATACTTTATGTTGTCTGTATCAATGTCAATATGCTGTAATATTATACTATAGTTTTTCAACATGTTACCATTAGAGAATACCAGATAAATTATATTTTGGATCTCTTTGTATTAATTTTTATAGCTTCATGATAACCTATAAACTTAAAATCAAAAGTTTAATTAAAAGGGATATTTGAATTGTTGAATAACAATTAAAAACAACCAAATAGAAGACAAGTGTTAAGGGCATAAAAATGTATTCCATAAAAACAACAAATATTTTATTGCCATTGCTGCTATGCCCTAGGGCACTCTGTAATCTTCAAGGCGTTACCTCTTATTACTTTCTTTTGGAATTGTAAATACATGATTAACCTTTTTTTAAATCTTCCTTATCTTTAAATTTTCAATTTCCTGAAAATTGACCACATAAGAACAAAATTTTCTCTAGGGTGTAGCAACAGGGATCGGAAAAAAAAGCTGACCTGGAGTTTAAGAAACTGCATCTAGTCTCAGTTCTGTCACTAAGTAGCAGGGTAATCTAGGAAAATATACTTATTTTCTCTGCATCTCAGTCACCTCATCCACAGGAGGAGGATTTTTAAGGAACTCTTTAGCTCTGACATTCTAGGAAATCAATGGGAGGCTGCCCCAGGGAAGATAATTTTTCCAACCCTGAGCTAATTGGACTAGCTGTGTGAATATCTGTAATGACTACCTCCTCTCCAGAAGTCACTGTGGTTTTAGGGCCTGTTCTATCTGTTGGACATAGCAGACCTGAAGTTGCAGATATTATACTTTGTGTAAATGTTAGGGGGAAATCTTGTACATCTCAAGAAAAACAATGGGGTGACATAAGAATTTCATGCCAGACAAATGTATGGGTGACTGATCTCTATGCCAATCACAATGTGAATCTCAACTTAGTGGCACTGGGGGAGGGCCTAGGTGCCTTGAACCAACACCAAAAGAAAAGTTTTCTGTGTGCCAAGATCAAGAAATGTCTAGTTAACCTGAGGCTGCTGAAATTGGACCCAGGACCCAGACAGATAAGGATCCTGTTTCACCAGTGACCCAGAGAATGCAAAATTAGGTGGTATGAGAATGTGTATACCTATGTAGGTGCCAATATGTAGGAAGGGAAAGCAACAGGGCAGAATGATCATATGCAATATGCTACAACAGCCTTCTAATTGACTTGCCCAATTTTCCCCTTACTTCAATTCATCTACCACATTGCCATCAAATTGGTTTCCTAAATCTATTTCATATTTTCTGTTCTAGCTCAAAAATTTTTCAACAGCTCCCCATTGTATTCAGAATAGTTTTAACTTCTGGCACCTTTCCAGATTTGACTCCAACCTATCTAATCCAACATGATCTATAATTATAGTTTAACTATCTGTCTCATACTCCTCTCTGAACCAACCATATGCTATTCCATAAACAAATCACTTGTCATTCCCAAACAATGCTATGTTACCTTTGCATATTTCTTTCCCTACTGCAGATCTGCCAATCCCTTCTTTTCAGAAGTCTTACTTGACCACTCCATTTAGTGCAGATTTCCTTCCTCTCATGAACTCCTATAGTACTTTGCATTACTTTAGATGGAGGGGAATTTATTATCACAACTAGGTTCATAGACCTTCCTGTCTTACTAGTATTTCTCCAAGCCTTGTTACTCCACAGTAAAATATTTGTTTTGTTTGTCTCCTGAAGCTATGAAGGCAAAGGCCGACCCTTATACTATTTTTCATACTCCATAGTGGTAATAATCTTATACACTTAAGGGGCCCTCAAGTTTACTGATTTTACATTGCTCACTAGCTGTTGAATAGGTGGGTCCCTTCTCCAACTTCCTTAGCTCAAGTCCTCCTCATCACTGTTAAGAATCACTGCAACAGCCCCTTCAATGGTTTCTACTGGGATAATTGGGCTTTCTAAATGTGAACATGACTAATTTCTCTCCCCCCTCAAACAAACCACCAATGCCTCCTCAATTCTTAAAGAAAAGATATAAGGCCTTTAAGGTGACACAAGAAGAAAACTCATTAGAGCTTCTTAAGAGCTGGGAGAATATCTTATTCATTCAGATATTGGAACCTCCAATTCACCCCTGCCAGTGCAGTGTTTAACACATGGTGTATACTCAATAAATGCTTGATGACTGAATGAATACATAAATATATTTTAAAATCATCAAATGTCAGAAATAGGAGGAAATTTAGAGAGTGTGGGCTTAGAGGTGTGGTTCAACCCCCTTGATTTACAGAGGAAAATGAGGATCTGGGTGATTAACCCTAAGCTAATGTTCATCCCATCCTTATGTACTGCACTAAACTTTGGTAAATAATAGAAAGGCCTCCTAAATGAAAATGTGGTGCTCATTCTCTGAACAAATTTAAATATAAAAAGCATGAAGAGTCCAGGGATAGGATTCATTTGGTCTTGAATAGAAAATGTTACAACTTGGCATAGCGCAGTGAAAAAAAAAACAAACAAAAAAAAACCAGTGTTATTTCCCTCCTTTTCAGTAAAGTTTTTAAAGTTCCAGAATCAGTTATCCTAAATAAACTTACAAAATGTAATGGAGACGGGGAATGTCCATGTTTTAAAAAGTAGCAAAAATGACTTGAAATGTTAGATGTGGCCTAGCTTTCTCTCAAAGAGCACTTTACCCTGGCACATAAAAGTTAGGATGTACACAGCAGGCTCCATCAGGAGTTGGTTCTGTATTGGAACCCCATGATATAGTAGCCTCATAACTACTTGAGTTTTCTAGAATGTCAAGCTTTATAGGAACCCCCACTCCTAATATAATAGTAACTTTTCCCCTCCCCTTTTCAGTCAAGAGCTAACTCTCTCAACATCAGGGGATCTTCAGATGTCCCTATCTCCAAAAGAACCAAGAAGTTTTGGAAAGTGGTCTATGTCTTCTAAGGTTCTAAGAAGATAGAAATAACTTTGGAGCAAAGGGATATTATTTTGCCTATATATACTTTTGTTTTGGTTCCCAGCCTTCTTCCTAGGGATAACGCACAGATCACTGTGTGTGCCTTGACATCATGATCACAAAGATTCTCCTCAGGGTGGAAGTAACAGGTGATTTAACCATTTAGGAAGTTGTACCTATATTGGGAAGAGGTAGAGACTCTGATCATAGGAAGGTAAAAGTCCTTCAAGTGTCAAAAATGCAATAAATAGTCCTGGCCAGTGTGGCTCAGTTATTTGAGGATTGTCACATGCACGGAGTGGGCGTCAGTTTGATTCCCAGTCATGGCACATGCCCATATAGCAGGCTTGATTCCCAGTAGGGGACATGCAGGAGGCAGCCAATAGATGTTTCTCTCTCATTGATGTTTCTCTCTCCCTCTCTTTCCCTCTCCCTTCCTTTCTCTCTAAAATGCAACAAAAACGTATTTTTCCCTTTTTTCTTTAATTTTTTAAATTACTTTATTGATTAAGGTATCACATATTTGTCCTCATCCCCCCCATTCCCATCCCAAACCTCTCCCCACTCATGCCCCCACCTCCCTGTTGTCCGTAATCACTGGTTAACCTCATATGCAAGCACACAAGTCCTTTGGTTGATCTATCTCCCTTATCCCCACCCTCCCCTACCTTCCCTCTGAGGTCTGACAGTCTGATCGATGCTGTTCTTGTTCATCAGTCTATGTTGTTCATCATTTCCCCTAGATGAGTGAGCTCATGTGATACTAGAAATACACTTATAAGAACCGAAAATGAGACAAGCAATAATGGTTATGCTGAGAGGCAAATGAATCAGTCTATAGTGAGTTTTTTTCTGGGCCAACAGTTCTTTTGAGTCCCAATTTCTATGTCAAACAGTTCCTTATGTGTACATAACAGCAATGATATTTCAGTTCTGGATGGTGGACAAATGGTAGTAATGCAGGTCTGACCCTCCCTGGTTTGGTCCTGGGCAACCTGCAGTGACACACAGCTGCTGACTGCTAGTATGGCAAGGCATAGTCAGCATCTTCTGTCTCTGGACTATTTCTCTTCTGTCTTCATGGCTGGAGCACTCCTGTTAATTCCTCTCTGTTGCAGGAATACACATGGTCTTGGAGTTGTCTTCTGAAAATATACAAACATATTCTCAACCAAAAGTTAATAAAGGAATCATTTCTATAAATTTGACTTGCGATCCATTTTCGTTTTTTGCCCAGACGATTTTCCTTTGGCTTGTTTTGACACCATGTATGTTTTACATGGGTGTCTTGCTGTTAGTATTACAAATTAAAGTTAATTTTCTAAAGCAAAAAATTTTCTAGATGTAATTTACTTACAGGATATTTTTCCTTACATGATATTCTTCTACTATCCCCCCTTTTTTGGTTTAAATATTAGGAGGCTTTGGAAATTTTATGCTGTAATCTTGATAGCTTTTAAATTTTAATTTTTTGCACTAAAATGTGACTGCTTTAGGTTCATTACATGTTATTCAATTTTACCATGAGATGAACTACCAATAAAAATTTTAGTTAACACTTTAGGAACAGCTTTTTTGTCCAGTACAATTAATTTTTCTAGAATATTCGCTTATTTCAATTAGCCAATTTAAATTAGCCTGAAAACTTGACTACTATTTCACTGTAAAATTTAATACTCTAACAACCATCTTATTTTACCCTGTAAATATTAGTGGAAAGGATTATTTGCCTTCTTGAGTGAAATAAGCCAGGCAGAGAAAGATAAATATCACATGATCTCACTCATTTGTGGAATATAATGAACGGCATAGACTGATGAACAAGAACAGATCCAGAGACTGAGAAACATCGATCAGAACCTCAAACCTCAGGGAAGGAGGGGGTCGGTGGGAGAAAGGGGGAGAGATCAACCAAGGGACTTGTGTACATGAAATAAGCCTAATCAATTGACACAGACAACAGGGGGGTGGGGCACGAATTGGGGATGGGGGGTGATGGGGGAATAAGGACACATATAAAAAATAATAATAATAAAAATAAAATTAAAAAGAAATTGTGAGGTAACCAGAACCCCAAGGATGCCTGAGAACATCTTTCTTGCCATGCTAGCAGTCATCAGCTGTACGGTAATATTACCTGGGGCAAATGGGTAAGTATTTTGGACTTATGTTCCTGACCCTTCATGGGTAAGAGCCCTTACGTGGGCTGATCCCCCTCTTAATATAGTCACCAATAATACCAAAAACCTTGGTCATCCAGGAGGACCATGGGTGGGGCAAGGAAGTATAATTACACAGGGGTCTCCACCCAGCTTCCCTTTTGTATGACACAAAATCAAACGATTGCTCCTTTGTATGTAAAATTAAAGAGAGGTTTTTGGCTTGTGTGGACACCAAAGAAAGGGACTATCACTACTTGCACCTGGGAGAGGTGTAGAAAAGAAATTGGCAGCCAGTTTGAAATGGAATTGCCATGGCCTAGAGCAAAGAATATCCTTACATGATATTATTCTACAATGTCACTATAATTTTTCCCAGATTTGTGTTATCCCCATTACCTATAATAGTACCTCGCACCCTTGGGTATCAATTAAAAAATCATCTTTTTGGTGCTTGGAGACAAAGGTAACACATCTCTAGATATTTTAGAATTACAACAGCATAATATACAATTATCCCAAACAAACTTACAAACTAATTCTTTGAATGTCTGGCAACAATTTAAAAAGGACATGAAAGGATTTAATCCCTTCCATTGTGTAGAGGGCCCCTGGGAAGGCACCTTAGCATTCTATATTGGCCCATCTTGCCCTTTTGGCCAAGAGGGACCCTCTTCTCACAATCCAATTGTCCACAGCTGTTGCCTGAGCTTTCTGTTCATGCCGAGGTTAAAGCCTTGTGATGGCTGGTACCATGGATCTGTCTCTCGCCCAGTGGGGTGAGCTGGGACCTCCCTGGAGAAGAAACCTGGGTTCCACAAGATATGTGATCAGTGTTGGGGGCCTGCCAGCAGGCGAGGGGATCCCAAGGCAGGTGCTGGGTGTGGAGGCCATTGGGGCGTAGGTGACCAAGGAAACAGAACTGAACCTCACATCACCCTGCTTGGCCCCAGAGGATGTCTGGTTAGCCAGAGACGGGTAAGATTCCTCAGGGAAGGAACAACCTAAGACAGCCACAGTCGCAAAGGGGCCATCAGGAGAGAACTTGGGGGTCAACCGAGGTGGGGCACAGACCTTCACCCCCCCCCCCAGTTTGCAGGGGCCTGAACCCTCACCCCTTCTGAGTGAGGTCTCCTGCACCCATGGCTGCTTAGTTTCCCATGCCCAGCTCAAATCGGGACCCAGGTAACAGACAGAGATTTGGCTTACAGCAGATGCCCTCTCACTGCAACAAGACTTCATGGAGATGTCTGGTACCCATGATGCGGGGAACTGGGGTTTTTGATATCTAAACCCAGCCTAGCACCAGGAATGCTCAGGGCAATCTCAAGAACAAAAAAATATTTTAAAAAATGCATTAAACAGATATACTCTTCTGCGTTCCCAAAAAAATGTTGTATGATATCAAAAGTTGTTTAATTCAAAAGTCCAGGAAATATTTTCTGGATTTATTATACCTTTTCAGCTTATTAACCTTCAAAATTACAAGAGTTTTCTTCTTGCTTCAATATAACCACAGTGTGCATTACTTTCTTGTTTCTTCAAAATATGTATCCTAACATGATTGTACAGAAGCAATCACTTTGGAGCTTGAGTATTTAAGAACAGAATTTGGTATGGTGATCAAATGCAGCTTATAGCTTATTCTGATACATATCGAATCATCTACACAGAAATAACAGTGTTTGGGATGCATACATGAGGAAGTCAATATAAATGACTAGTTCTTAAAACTTTGACATATAACTAGATGAAATGCTTAGTTTTCTTTTATTCCCTAGACTTTGGGCTGAGGTACCTGGCATTTCCAACCCCTGCATATTCTCTCATAACCCTGGGTTTCCACTCGTTACTACTCTCAGAACAGTCAGCTTCTCCTTGTTTCTTATTCTGAAGGACTGGCTGTGGGTATCCAAGGAACTCATAGCAGCACAAAATCTGGGCCTTATGGTTGACAGTGGATGGAGTGGGAGTGGGGGTGAAGGTTAGGGGATATTCACAGGGGAACCGGGGATGCATGGCCAGGGAAAGGGGTGGCTTTGTTGTATATGTATGGGACTAGGAGAAGCAAGATCGGTGAAGAGGTGAAAATCCAAGTGGAGCTTTCAATGGACTCTGTATCTATAGAATCTTCATGTTTTCAGGCAGGTTGAGAGCCAGAGTTCTGATAAAGGCTGTGAGCTTAGGCAATAGCCAGAGTCAAGGAAGGCTCCAATTTTTCAGGTACCTTGGCTCCCAGAAGCCTCAGGGAGTAAGTAGACAGGCACTTACTTCATCTGTGCCAGAGGCTCATTGACATTGGAAAAAGGCAACCCCATATTTGATGAATCTTTTCTCTAATAAGGAGACTGATGAGGAGAGCAGAAGGACACTGGAACATGGAAAACCAACATTGCTGATTTCACACTTAGATGTTGAATGTTGTTTTGTCCTATTTACCACTAGAGCTTTTTAGGGCTAGGATCATGTCTTACTCACTCTTTTATCTTACAACCCAATCCCACCCCTGCCTAGTGCAGTGTCTGGCACATACTAGTTGCTCAGTAAATATTTGCAGACCAAAAAGAGGTTATAGATGTATGGAATTGAGCAGGGAAGTACAGTTATAGTGGAACTGTTTGAGATTCTATGCAGCCCTGGAAAACATGGCTGGGTCATAATCTTTACTTGCTTTATTATCCCAGATGGAAAGAGTAGTAGTGATATGAGACCATAAAAACACTGCCTATTCACTAGTGCTTAAGTTGTATTGATAAGTGTTTGAATTAGACTGAAGAGGTTGTATAATTCTAGCTATAAATATTAGCAATTTAATTACTCTTTTGTTGTTTCTTTCCTTTATCTTTTGAACATATTTATTGAATTATAATTGATATATAATAAACTGCACATATTTAAAGTGCATGAATGTATGTATACATATATATCATCTCCATGAGAGCATCACAACAATTAGGACAGTAAACATATCCATTATCCCCTAAAGTTTTCCTCTTGCTCCATTGCAATACCCCTTCCTGCTTCTTCTCCTACAGACAACCATGCTTTATGTCACTAAAGATTATCTTGTATTTTCTAGAGTTTTATATAAATGGAATCAATTGGGTCTGTCTTCTTTTACTAAGCATAACTATTATGAGATTCAAATATGTTGTAACATATATCAACAATTCATTAATTTTTATTGCTAAGTAGTAATATTTCATTTAGTATATAATTTGTTTTCCCATTTAACTGATAATAGACATTTAGGTTGTTTACATTTTTTCCCATTACCAATAAAACTATTATAAATATTCATATATGTCTTTGCATGAAATAGGCTTTCATTTCTCATGGGTAAGTAGTCAGAAGGGGAATGACTGGATCATAAGGTAGATATACAATGAAATTTTTAAGACAAATGCCAAATTCTTTTACAAACTGGTTGAAGAATTTACATTCCCACCAGAGTATATGAGAATTCTAGTTCTTCTACATCCTCTTCAACACTTGCTACTATCATCAGTTTTTAGAAATTTAACGATCCTAATCTATCTATATAAAACCCTAATATGCAAATAGACCAAACGGCAGAACCACTGAACAACTGGTCGCTATGATGTGCGCTGACCACCAGGGATCATGTACGGAACATGCGGGCATCAGCAGCAGGTGGGAGAGCACAGAACATGGCGGGTGTCAGCCATGGCAGGATGGTGGAGCAGATGAGTGTGTGGGGGGAGACAAAGGTGGGGCACCAGTCGCTGTCATGGGGGTGAGCCTCTGGTGGTTACTGAAAATTCTTTGCTCCCATGCACTGCGGTCCTGCCTGGTGCTCACTCCTGCTGCCGACACTGGCCCCACTCGCACCTGCTTCCGGCGCCCAGAACTGGCCTCAATCACTCAGTGCCATCAGCGGGTGCGAGCAGCGGCTGCCAGTCCCAATCGCCCCTCAGGGCTTCTCCACCTCCCCTGCTCCTGAGGGGTGATCGGGGCAGCAGCCACTGCTCACACCCACTGATGGCACTAGCCCTCTCCAATCGCTCTGTGCCGTCAGTGCGTGGGAGTGGTGGCAGCAGGAGCAGGGCTGCTGGCAGACAGGGGACCAGGGGTCGTGGCAGGAGGGGACAGGTTGGGGTGAGGAGGATGGGCTGAGACTTGCCCCTGTGCCCACCACAGGCTTGCAACCCACAGTTCCTTTCAAGGTGTACGAATTCATGCACTGGGCCCCTAGTATTGTATAGCAGAATTTCATTGTGGTTTCAATTTGCATTTTCCTAATGACTAATTAAGAAGAGCATTTTTTTTCATGTGAATATTTGCTATCACATGTTTTCTTGGTGAAATGTTTGTTCAGACCTTTACCCATTTTTAATTGTTCTTTATTTTCTTCTTGTTGAGTTTTGAAGGTTCTTTATACATTCTTGATGCAAGTCCTTTATTTGATAAAGGCATGGCAAAGATTTTCTCCCACTTGGTGGCTTATTTCTTCATTCTCTTAACAGTGTCTTTTGCAGAACAGATTATTTTTTAAATTTTGACTAGTCCAATTGACCAGTTTGGTTTCTTATGGTGTCATAGCTAAGAAATATTTTCATAACCTTAAGTACACAATGATTTTATACTAAGTTGACATCTTTTTTTAACATATGTAACCACTTTTATTTAGGGATGGGTGGTTACATAGGAGAAAATACTAAAGAGGAGGAAGTCAAATGAAAGGAATATAACAAGGGTCACAGAAAATGTGATAGCAGCCTGATTACTTGTTCTCTTTTGCCCATTGATTCTTACATCTGCAAGACTCAGCTCAGGGTGACAGCCTTCCATGACATTTCCAGTGTGGGTTAAATGCCATCCCTTGATGCTTCAGCATATGGCCTTATGTCTAACACAGCATATGCCACACTATTTGTTCCTTTTCTTTATCCCTAACCACTACACTGGAAAGCAGGGATTATTATCAAGTATTGTTTTCTGAACCAAATATAATGTTTAAGGAATATTTGTTGTGAATTTACGATGTTTGGCACAGTGCTAGGTATTTCTAACATTGAAACATAGTAGGTATTACCCCCAATTCCATTAATGAAAAAAAAAGAAGCTTTGAGAAATTAAAGAACTTATTCAAAGTCATATGGTTGGCAAATGGGTGGCAGCAGTATACCTATCTTCAGAATATAGAGTCAATCTGTTAGTCAGAACAAACAAAAAAATCATATACTTGTATTTTTTGCACCTTGTTTACATAAATTCTGAAAATGAACAATTTTTGTGCCATCTAAAATATTTTAGTTGGGAGCCTACCTATCCTGACTCTAGAGTAAAAGGCTAAGAAGAAATGAAATAAATGTTTAATTCAAATGCTGCTGAGAAAACTTTATCTTATAGTATTTTATTGTTGATAAAAATAACTAACATTCATATCAGGTGTCATTCTAAGTACCTTACATTTATAAAGTTGATTTTTGTTGTTGTTGTTACATAAATTAACCTATTTGTTGATGTCTAGAAGTCTTAGTAGAGTCTTTAAATTGAAGTATAGTTGATAGAGAATATTATTTCCAGGTGTAAAACATAGTGATTTAACATTTGTATATTTTACCAAATGATCACCACCATAAGTTTAGTAACCATTTATCACCATGCAAAATTGTTACAATATTATTGATTATATTCCTTATGTTGTAAATTACATGCCTCTGATTTATTTATTTTATAACTGGAAGCTTGTATCTCTTAATCCTCTCCTCATATTTTGCCCATACTCCCACCCAATCCCCTCTGGCAATCATCAGTTTGTTCTCTGTATCTATGATTCTGTTTCTGTTTTTATTTATTGGTTTGTTTGTTTTACTTTTTCAGATTCCACATATAAATAAACTCATACAGTATCTGTCTTTCTCTATCTGACATTTCACTTAGTATAGGCTCATCCATGTTGTCACAAATGGCAAGATTTCATTCTTATGACTGATTATCCTATCTAATAAAGAGGGAATATGCTAATTGACCATCACACCCTCACAAGGATGGCGGCACCCACAGACAATAAGGTGGGAATATGCTAATTGACTGCCACGCCCTCAACGATGGTGCTGACCACAGCCACAAGGTGGCAGTGCACAGTCCCCTCAGTCCCGCTGGGGCGGCAGGCACGCAGCACAGCTGGGCCCACTCCCAGGTGGGTCTGGCCACTCTGCATGCCTGCCTCTTGAGTCCCCCACTCCCCTCAGCCCCCCAGCTGCCCAGGGCTGGCCCGAGGGATGACCAAACAACTGAACAAGCAGGCTGCGTGAGGCGACCAGGCTGGCAGGAGGGTTAGTGAGGGACGACCAAATGACTGAACAAGCAGGCTGCATGGGCAACCAGGCCAGCAGGAGGGTTAGTGAGGGATGACCAAACAACTGAACAGCAGGCTGCATGGGGAGACCAAGCCAGCAGGAGGGTTAGTGAGGGATGACCAAACGACTGAACAGCAGGCTGCGTGGGGCAACCAGGTTGGTGGGGGTGCCGTGAGGGGTAACCAGGCTGGCAGGGGGGGGCTGTTAGGGGTGACCAGGCCAGCAGGGGGGCAGTAAGAGGCAACCAGGCCAGCAGGGGGGGCAGTTGGGAGTGACCAGTCCAGCAGGGAGGGGCAGGCAGTTGGGGGCAACCTGGTCTGTAGTGGGGGGCAGTTAGGGGCTACCAGGCCGGCAGGGGGGGCAGTTAGGGCTGATCAGGCAGGCAGGCAGGTGAGCAATTAAGAGCCAGTGGTCCAGGATTGTGAGAGAAATGTCTGACTGCCGGTTTAGACCCAATCAGTCAGACATCCCCCAAGGGGTCCTGGAATGGAAAGGGTGCAGGCTGGGCTGAGGGGACCCCCTCATGCACGAATTTTGTGCACTGGGCCTCTAGTCTATACTAATAATAGAGGAATATGCAAATTGTCTGTGACACCATCCCAGTAATGACCAATCAGCAGGCTGTGCACGCAGCAGGTGTGGGTGGGCAGGGACTTGCAGCACCGGGGGCGGGGTTGTGGCAGGGGCTTCTGTGCACCTGCACAGGGAGAGGGCCTGATCAGCAGCCACTCTAGTTGCTGCAAGGGCCAGAGAGAGAGACAGGGCCTGATCAGCAGCCACGGGGACTGCTGCAAGGCCCAGAGAGAGAGGCAGGGCCTGATCAGCAGCTTTGGAGGCCACTGCAAGGCCAAGAAAGAGAAGCAGGGCCTGATCAGCAGCCACCACATCTGCTGTGCCACAGGCCCAGATCAGGAGACAACCAATCAATGTATCCCTCTCACATTGTTGTTTCTCTTTCTCTTTCCTTCTCTCTTTCATGCTCTCTAAAAATCAATGGGGAAATGTCCTCAGGGAGGATAAAAAGATAGAAAGAGAAGGAAAGAAAGAAAGAAAGAAAGAAAGAAAGAAAGAAAGAAAGAAAGAAAGAAAGAAAGAAAGAAAGAAAGAAAGAAAGAAAGAAAGAAAGAAAGAAAGGAAGGAAGGAAGGAAGGAAGGAAAGGAAGGAAGGAAGGAAAGGAAGGAAGGAAGGAAGGAAGGAAGGAAGGGAAGGAAGGAAGGGAAGGAAGGAAGGAAGGAAGGAAGGAAGGAAGGAAGGAAGGAAGGAAGGAAGGAAGGAAGGGCAAATCCTATGAAAGAGACATCTTGAAAATGCCTAAAGAAAGTTGTCATTTTCTTGTGATGAAGGGTCTGGAGTTTATGTTGATGAAAACACCTTGGCAACTGTGAGGGCCAAGGGCTGGAAGCTGTGGCAGCTGGCAGTGGCATTGGCAGCAGCAGCAGGGTGATGGGGGCGGCGCCTTCCCATGATCAGCCCAGTGGCCTCCCACAGAGGGAAGCCAGACTGCAGCTTAGGCCCGCTCCACAAGGAGAGCGGGCCTAAGCCATCAATAGGACATTCCCTGAGGGCTCTCGGACTGTGAGAGGGGGGCAGGCTGGGATGAGAGCCCCCTGCTCCAGTGCATGAATTTTTGTGCACCAGGCCTCTTATATATATATATTTTTTCACATCTTTATTTATTAATCTATCAATGGACACCTAGACTGCTTCCATATCTTGGCTATTGTAATTAATGCCACAATGAACATAGGGGTGCATATGCCTTTTAGAATTAGTGTTTTTGTTTTTTTCAGATAAACAACCAGAGGTGGTATTGCTGAGTCACATGGTAATTCTAGTTTTAATTTTTGGAGGAATTTCCATACTGTTTTCTTTAGTAGCTGTACCAATTTACATTCCCACCAACAGTGTACAAGTATTCATTTTCCTCCACATCCTTAGCACTTTAAAAAAATTCTCAATTAATTTTATTTTTAAAAACTTTTATTATTTTTTACATTTATTTTTTATATTTATTGTTGAAAGTATTACAGATGTCCCCTTTTTTTCCAAATTGACCACTTCTAGCCCGCACCTGCCATAGGCCTTCACCACACTATTGTCTGTGTCCAGAGGTTATGCATATATGCATACAAGTTCTTTGGTTAATCTCTTCCCTCCTATCCACTCACTCTCATCTTTCCTCTGAGATTCCACAGTCTGTTTCATGCTTCTATGTCTCTGGGTCTATTTTGTTCTTCAGTTTATTTTGTTCATTAGATTCCACATCTGAGTGAGATCATGTGAGTCTTTCTCTGACTGGTTTATTTTGTGTGCCGTGCCAGCACAACCAAGGGTTCGGCAAGCCGGAGGGAGGGTGGCGAAGGATTGAAGAAAAGACAGACAAAGAGAATAAGCTGGGTCTAGGTGGATCTCCTGTGCCTGACTAAGGCCACAGAGAAAGATGCAGAAGGCAAGCTGAGCCTTTATTTTATAGCCATAGGTAAACAAGGTAGTGGTCACCATAGTTACAATGTTCTTGTGAGTTTCACTTATTTGGGCAGCACTTGCTGCACCTCCTACAGCCCATTAGATACCCAGGAAGAATCTAGGGAGCATCATAAGGTCAAGCTTAATTATGCTAAGAGGTCTGTGCCCTCTAAGCTGGGACTTGTCAGTCCAAGGCTTAACCCTATAGCCACTCCCTACATCTCACCCTTATTTTCTTTTTAAGCTACTATAATGCAAGTAAAACTTAAACATCAAGGACAAAGCTCTGACTATTAAAAAATAACAAAAAAGAATGCCAATGCAAAACCCAAACTACAGACATGTTAATATTTTAAAACTTGAACATCAAGAGCAAAACTCTGGCTATTAAAACAAAAACAAAACAATGCCAATGCAAAACCCAGACATGGCTATTAACAAAACAATGCCAATGCAACACAGCAATAAGAGAGAAATCAAACTACAGTAACATTTTTCTACTAAATGAAAGTTTCTTTTTACTGATTTACTCAGAGTCCTCAGACTTGGCTGTGCAAGACTTTGCAGAAGACTGGCAGCTAACCAATGCTAGCATAGCCAGAAACATGATTGAGGGAGTAGCTTCCACTCCTTGCTTTTCTACTGGACCTCCATTGTTAACTTCTTCAGCTGACCCCATGTTGGCACCTCAGTCCCTTGTGTAGCCTTCATTTCTTCTTTTTCTGCTTTGCTGTCATCGGGGCAACTCTCAGTCTTTTGAACAATGGGACAAGGAGCTTCTCTGGGTCCATTATGGTGACGCAAATAACGCTCTGGCACCCAAATTGGCTGCTCTGCTACTTCTGGAAAGATACAAAATACAACCTCTTCCCCACATCATTATTGAATCTGGTAAAACTCTTGTCTGGTTTGTGCATCCTTCCACCGGGCTAAGTTGGCAGAGGCTATTGTACAGGTGGCCTGAGGCCTTTGGGCTGTTGTACAACTCTCTGCATTGTAATTTAAAAAATGTAACACATAACATCCTTCTCTCACTTTTTTTGTTATTATAGTTGCTTTTTAAGAGTAGAATTGGCTCTTTTGCTATTGCCTGAGTCCTGATCTATCACCCCAGGGAGAGCTTGCCAATCCTGCGCTTCCCAGGTTGGCATGATAAAGGTTTACTGAGCCGGCTGGAAAGGCTGCAGTGGGGTCAAGGATAAGGACCCTACTGTCTGGTGGGACCGGGGCTGGCCCCACTTGAAGTTTCCCTGCCTATGGGGCATTGGATTATCATCAACATCAGTCTTGGAGTGGCATTCATTTACCCAATGCTTTTCTCTCCTGCATCCTGAACATAGTCCAGGCTGCTTGTGTCCACTCCCTGTAGACCTTTGACTTTCATTTCTAGCATTGCAGTCTTTAGCAAAATGTCCTAGTTTACCACAGTTAAAGCAGCCCCCTTTCCTTTTCTGCTGACCAGCGAGTAACATCTCCTTTAATGCGGCAGGTAATACCATTCCCTGAATGTAGGCTTGTCCAATGTCAGCACAAACATGAATAAAATACTTCCATAATAAGTAGTCTCCAGGTGAGAGGCAAGCCTTTGAGACAATATTAAGCCTCTGGTAACTTTCCATTATCTGTCTTAGTTCCCCTGCCACATTCATCCATTCCCTTTCAGGAGTTGGCTCTAGGCAGTCCCGAATCAGGGACCACAGACTGAAAGTAGAGAGAGGAATTCTTCCTGGACCTTCAGCTATATAACGATCTCTAAGTTGTTTTCCTACCTTCTCCCATGCCTCTACATTTACCTTTCCTTCCTCAGGAAACCATGGACAGGTTTTACTTACAAAATCCAATAAATCAAAAAGCTGTTGACACCTCACACAACAGCCCCATGCTTGGAGCATAGCGTTAAGCATGGATACACATAAATTCTTTTCCTGTGATCCTGAATGTCCCATGTTTTACACCTCATTATCACTAAACTTCACCCCTTACCCTCCTTATTGATTTCTGCACGTGCTTCACTGGAGCCTCCTTTCACCTGACAACTGTAGTTCCCCCAAACTCAGGCCCCGTGTTGGGCACCACATGTGCTGTGCCAGCACAGCCAAGGGTTCGGCGAGCCTGAGGGAGGGTGGCGAAGGATTGAAGAAAAGACAAAGATAATAAGCTGGTCTAGGTGTATCTCCTGTGCCTGGCTAAGGCCACAGAGAAAGATCCAGAAGGCAAGATGAGCCTTTATTTTAATTGCCAGAGGTAAACAAGGTAGTGGTCACCATAGTTACAATGTTCTTGTGAGTTTCACTTGTTTTGGCAGCACTTGCTGCACCTCCCACAGCCCATTAGCTACCCAGGAAGGATCTAGGGGGTGTCATAAGGTCAAGCTTAATTATGCTAAGAGGTCTGTGCCCTCTAAGCTGGGACTTGTTTGTGGCTTTGCCAACAGGTCAATCCAAGGCTTAACCCAATAACCACTCCCTACAATTTTGCTTAGCAAAATACTCTCCAGGTCCCTCCATGCTGTCTCAAGGGGTAAGAAATCCTTCTATTATACTGCTGCACAGTATTCCACAGTGTAACTGTACCACAACGTTTTTATTCACTCATCTATCAATGGGCACTTGGGCTGTTTCCAGATCTTAGCTATTGTAAATTATGCTGTTATGAACATAGGGGTGCATATATTCTTCCTAATTGGTATTTCAGGTTTATTAGGATACTAGAGGCCTGGTGCACAAAATTCATGCATGGGTGTGGGGGGTTTCTCCCTCAGCCCAACCTGCACCCTCTCCAATCTGGGATCCCTCTCACAATCCAGGACTGCTGGCTCCCAACTGCTCACCTGCCTGCCTTCCTGATTGACCCTAACCGCTTCTGCCTGCCAGCCTGATCACCCCCTAACCACTCCCCTGCCAGCCTGATTGATGTCTAACTGCTCCCCTGCCAGCCTGATTGCCCCTAACTGCCCTCCCCTGCAGGCCTGGTCACCCCTAACTGCCCTCCCCTGCAGGCCTGGTCCCCCCAACTGCTCTCCACTGCAGGCCTGGGTCCACCCCAACTGCCCTTCCCTGCAGGCCCAGTTGCCCCAACTTCCCTCCTCTGCCAGCCTGGTCACCCCTAACTGCCCTCCCCTGCTAGCCATCTTGTGGTGGCCATCTTGTGTCCACATGGAGGCAGTATCTTTGACCACATGGGGGCAGCCATCTTGTGTGTTGGAGTGATGGTCAATCTGCATATTACTCTTTTATTAGATAGGATAGAGGCCTGGTGCATGGGTGGGGGCCAGCTGGTTTGTCCTGAAGGGTGTCCCAGATCAGGGTGTGGGTTCCCTTGGGGTGTGGGGCAGCCTGCGCGAGGGGCCTGTGGTGGTTTGCAGGCCAGCCACGCCCCCTGGTGACCCAAGTGGAGGCCCTGGTATCTGGGGTTTATTTTTCTTCTACAATTGAAACTTTGTAGCCTGGAGTGGAGCCAAGCCTTCTGCTTGCTCCATGGCAGCAGCCATTTCTGTTGGGATTTATGTATCTTCTATAATTGAAACTTTGTAGCCTTAAGCAGAGGCCTGGGCAGGCCAGGGTGTGCGGAAAGCTTGGTTTCCTCCATTGCCGGGGGGAACCCTAGCTTCCTGCTCTTTCCAGCTCCATGGCTGCCGCCATTTCTGTTTGGATTTATTTACCTTCTATAATTGAAACTTTGTAGCCTTGAGTGGAGGCCTCGGCCGGCAAGGGCAGGTGGAAAGCTTGGCTTCCTCCATTGCCTGGGAAACCCAATCCTCCCTCCTGCTCTCTGTGGCTGTAGCCATCTTGGTTGGGTTTATTTGCATATCCGCTCCTGATTGGCTGATGGGTGTGGCTTTGTGGGCGTGGTTTATGGGTGTAGTGGAGTGATGGTTAATTTGCATATTACTCTTTTATTAGATAAGATATTCCTAGAAGTGGGAGCACTGGGCCAAATAGCAGTTCCATATTTAATTTTTTGAGGAAACTCAATTTTATTTTCTATAATGAATGCACTAGTCTGCATTCCCACCAGCAGTGTACTAGGGTTCCCTTATCTCCACATCTTTGCCAGCACTTGTCATTTGTTGATTTGTTGAAGGTAGCCATTATGACAGGTATGAGGTGTTACCTCATTGTCATTTTAATTTGCATTTCTCAGATGATTAGTGACTTTAAGCATTTTTTCACATGTCTCTTAGCCATCTGTATGCTCACATTGGAGAAGTGCCTATTTAGGTCCTTTATCCATTTTTTTAATTGGATTGTTTGTCTTCCTTTTGTTAAGTTGTATGAGTTCCTTATATATTATGTATATTAACCCTTTAGCTGATATATCATTGCCAAATATGTTTTTCCACACAGGGGGCTCACTTCTCATTTTGTTGATGGTTTCTTTTGATCTGCAGAAACTTTTTATTTTGATGTAGTCCCATTTGTTTATTTTCTCCTTAGTTTCCCTTGCCTTATGAGATGTATCAGCAAAAATATTGTTATGACAGATGTCTGAAATTTTTCTGCCTATGATTTCTTATAGTATTTTTATGGTTTCATGATGTACATTTAAGTCTTTTATCCATTTTGAGTTTATTCTTGTGTATGGTGTAAGTTGGTGGTACAGTTTTGTTTGTTTGTTTGTTGTCTTTTTATTTTTTGCATGGACCTGTCCAATTTTCCCAACAGCATTTATTTTTATTTTTTTAAATATTTTTATTGAGTTTTTACAGAGAGGAAGGGAGAGGGATAGAGAGTTAGAAACATTGATGAGAGAGAAACATCAATCAGCTGCCTCATGCACACCTCTTACTGGGAATGTGCCCACAACCGAGGTACATGCCCTTGACCAGAATCAAACTTGGGAACTTTCAGTCCGCAGGCTGACACTCTATCCACTGAGTCAAACCGGTTAGGGCTCAACACCATTTATTGAAGAGACTGTCTTGACTCCATTGTATGGTCTTGCCTCCTTTGTCAAATATTAATTGAGCATGGTGGCTTGGGTTGATTTCTGGGGGTTCTATTCTGTTTTACTGATCCATATGCCTATTCTTGTGCCAGTACCAGGCTCTTTTGAGTACAGTGTCTTTGTAGTATATCTTTGTAGTATATCTGGTATCGTGATCCCACCAACTTTATTCTTCTTTCTCAAGATCACTGTGGCTAACCAAGGTCTTTTTTTGGTTCCATATTAATTTTTGTTGTATTTGTCCTAGATCTGTGAAATATGCCCTTGGTGTTTTAGTAGGAATTGCATTGAATCTATAGATGCTTTGGGTATTATGGACAATTTAATTATGTTAATTCTACTAATCCATGAACACAGTACATTCTTCCACTTGTTTATATGTTCCTCTATCTCTTTATTTAATGTCCTGTAGTTTTCCAAGTACAGGTCTTTTACCTCCTTGGTTAAGTTTATTCCTAAGTATCTTAATTTTTTGTTGTTGCAATGGTAAATGGGAGTATTTGTTTAGTTTTTTCTTTCTGAGACTTCATTATTGGTAAATAAAAATGCAATATATTTCTGGGTGTTAATTTTGTATCCTGCTACATTACTGAATTCATTTGTTAAATCTAGTAGTTTTTTGGTTGAGACTTTAGGGTTTTCTATGTACAATATCATGTCATCTGCAAATAATGACACTTTTACTTCCTCCTTTCCAATATGGATGCTTTTTATATTTGTTTGTTTGTTTTCTCTGATCAATGTGTCTAAGACTTTCAATACTGTGTTGAATAAGAGGGTGAAAGCAGACATCTATGTTTTGATCCTGTTCTTAGGGGAAATGATTTTAGTTTTTGCCCATTGAATACAATGTCAGCTGTAGTTTTGTTATATTATGTTGAGTTATAATCCCTCTATTCCCACTTTGCTGAGAGTTTTTATTTAAAAAAGGTGTTGGATTTTGTTGAATGCTTTTTTAGCACCTGTTGATATGATTATATTACTTTAGTCTTTTGATTTGATTATGTGATGTATCATGTTTATTGATTTGTGAATATTGTACCAGCCTTACATCCCTGGAATAATTCCCACTTGGCCATGGCATATGATCTTTTTAAATATATTTCTGAATCCTACTTATAATATTTTTTGAGGATTTTAGCATCTATGTTCTTCAGGGATATTGGCCTGTAATTCACTCTCTTTGTAGTATCTTTATTTGGTTTTGGAATTAGGATAATGCTGGCCTCATAAAAAAAGAGGTTGGAAGTGTTCCTTCCTCTTGGATTTTTGGGAAGATTTGAGGAGGATAGGTGTTAGTTCTTCCATGAATATTGGGTAAAAGTCCCATGTGAAGCCCCCCAGACCAGGATTTTTGTTTGCTGAGAGTTTTTTATTATTATTATTATTACTATTTCATTTTCATCACTTTTATTTGCCTATTCAGGTTTTCTGATTCTTCCTGATTCAGTTTTGGACCATGTTTTTTTTCTAGAAATTTTCCCATTTCATCCACATTGTCTAGCTTGTTAGCATATAGTTATAGTATTTTTTTTTTTTACAATCCTTTGTATTTCTGTGGAGTCAGTTGTTACTTCACTGCTTTCGTGCCTGATTTTAATTATTTGGGTCTTTTATCTTTGTTTCTTGATGAGTCTGTCTAAAGGTTCATCAATCTTAGTTATCTTTTCAAAGAACCCGCTTTTGGTTTCATTGATCTTTGGTATTGTTTTTTTAGTCTCTGTGTCATTTATTTCTGCTCTAATCTTCATTATTTATTTCCCTCTACTTACTCTGGGCTATGCTTGCTGCTCTCTTTCTAATTATTTAAGTTGTGGGGTTAGATAGTTTATTAATAATTTTTCTGGTTTTTTGAGGTAGTTCTGTAGTGCTATGATCTTCCCTATCAGAAGTGCTTTTGCTGTGTCTCAGAGATCTGGGGTTGTTGTGTGTTAATTTTCATTTGTTTCCAGGAAGTTTTTTTTTAAATTTCTTTCTTGATATCATTGGTAACATTCATTGTTAATAACTTGCTACTTAGCCTCCAGGTGTTTGAATGTTTTTGAGGGTTTTTATTGTAGTTGATTTCTAATTTCATGACATTGTGATCTGAAAAGTTGCTTGACATGATTTCAATCTTATTGAACTTGCAGAGACTTGTTTTGTGTTCTAGCACGTGGTCTATCTTTGAGAATGACCCATGTGCACTTGAGAATAATGTATATTCTGCAACTTTGGGGTGAAATGTTCTGTAAATGTCAATTAAATCCATCTGGTCTAGTGTATCCTTTGGATTCACTGTTTCCTTGTTGATTTTTTTTTTCTGGAAGATCTATCCAGTGAAGTCAGTGGGGTGTTGAAATCCCCTAATAAGACTGTATTGCTATCAATTGCTCACTTAACGTCCTCCAGAAGTTGTTGTTGTTGTTTTGTTTTGTTTTTTGTCTTGTTCTGTTTTTATATATTTCAGTGTTTCTAAATTGGGTGCATATATGTTTATCAAGGTTATATCCTCTTGTTGGATCAATTCCATTAGCATTATGTAGTGACCTTTACTGTCTCTTGTGGTGGCCTTCATTTTTAAGTCAATTTTATCAGATATTAATATTGATACCTCAGTTCCCCCCCCCTCATTTTTATGGAAATTTTTTCCATCCCTTCACTCTCATTGTGTGTGATTCTTTTTTTCTGAGGTGGGTCTCTTATAGACAACATATATTTGGGCCATGTTTTCAGATCCATTCAGTTACTTATGTGTTTTGATTAGATCATTTGATCCATTTACTTTTAATGTTATTGTTGACTAGAGGCCTGATGCATGAAATTTGTGCAAGGGGCTTGGCCCTCACAGCCCTGGCAGCTGCCTCAGCCCTAGCAGCTCTGGCTTCATTCGGAAGATCATCCAGAAGGACGTCCAGAAGCTTGTTCGGCTATCCGGTCTAATTAGTATGTTATGCTTTTATTATTATAGATAGGTATTTATTTATTGCTATTTTGATTATTTATGCCTATGTTTGTTTTTTTCTCTCCATTCGTCTTATTACAGACATCCCTGTAGCATTTATTGCAATGGTTTGGTGGTGATAAAATCCTTTAGCCTTCTTTTGGGAAGAGCTTTATTTCACCACCCATTTTGAATGATAGCCTTGCTAGATATAGTAGTCTTGGTTTCAGATCCTTGCTTTTCATTAACTTGAATACTTCATGCCATTCCCTTCAGACATATAGAGTTTCTGATGAAAAAGCAGGTATCAGCCTTATGGGAGCTCCTTTGTAGGTAACAGTTTGCTTTTCTCTTGCTGCCTTTAAGTTTCCCTCTTTGTCTTTAATTTTTGGCATTTTAATTATGATGTGTCTGGGTGTAGGCCTATTTGGGTTCTTCTTGCATGGGATTCTCTGTGCCTCCAGAACTGGTGTGACTCTTCTTCACCAGGTTAGGGAAGTTTTCTGCCATTATTTCTTCAAACAGATTTACTATTCCTTGCTCACTTTCTTCCCCTTCTGGTACTCTTATAATGCAAATATTGTTATGTTTGATGTTGTCCCACAGCTCCCTTAAGCTGTCATTCTGTTTTTTAATTGTTTTTTTTCTTTTCTGATTGAGTGATTTTTTTTCTACCTTGTCTTTTAATTCACTGATCTGATCCTCTGTTTCCCCTAATCTGCTGTGTATTCCTTCCAATGTGTTATTCATTAGTGCTATGTCATTCTTCATTTCTGACTGGTCATTTTTCATAGTTTCTATATCTTTATTCATGCTGTTGAGCATCCTTATAATCATTATTCTGAACTCCATATCTGATAAATTTATTATCTCCATTCATTTAGCTCTTCTTCTGGAGATTGCTCTTGTTCTTTAATTTGGGGCTTGATTTTTGTCTCCCCATTTTGGCTGACTATTGGGTTTGTGTCTTTGTATTAGGTAGACCTGCTATGACTCCAAGTCTCTGGAGCTTCTGACACTGTTTGTGACTGACTCTTGGTACCCTGTTTGGAGCTATTAGCAATCCACAGCTTTTGGCTCCCTCTGCTCTCGCTAGGTGTCTTTGAAAAAGACCAAAATGTGAACCAAGGTCTGCATTTCCTAGCCCCAGTTCCAGAAGTAGATCAGGTAAAGACTCCAAGTCTCCAGAGACCTGCCTTTTCCTGATTGTTATTCTCAGAATCTTAATTTGTCTCAGGCTATGAACCATAATGAGGTGTAGACTCCACAGAGTGGGGTGAGAGGTTTTCCAACAGGTTGGGGCAATTGCTTTCTCCCAGGCAAAAGTTGCCTGGATGGTAAAGGTCTGCCTTGGAAAGATGTCCTCTGCTATATGACAGCACCAGAAATTGGGGTGGCTGCCTTCCGAGCTCTAACTCGAGATCCTTAAACACTAAATTCTCCTCATATAGCTCTAGTCCACTCTGTTTTATCTCTGACAGAGCCTAAGGCAATGATGGCAAACCTATGACACACGTGTCAGCACTGACACGCATAGCCATTTCTGATGACACGCGGCCGCTGAGGCGGCTGCATGCCGAGGATGAAACATTTGCTGCTCCTGAGGATGAAACATTTGAGAAATAATATTTTTTCCTCAAAGTGACACACTACCCAAGTTATGCTCAGTTTTTTGGTGAAGTTTGACACACCAAGCTCAAAAGGTTGCCCATCACTGGCCTAAGGTGTGTGGCTGCACATGAAATTTTGTGCATTAGCCTTTTAAGAGGATACCTAAATTTCCAGTTATCTCTCTCTGGCAGACAGCAACCCTGCTGCTTTTCATAGCCAGATGTTATGTAGACACCTTTTTCTGTTCTGGTGATCTCTGCTGGTGTGTGTGTGGGGCGGGGGGGGGGGCAGCTTGGGATTTAGACCCAAGAGTTCTTGGTGGGGAACCCTCCAGTGCTGAGATATCCCTCAGGATCTTCAACTGGTGTCTGTGGGATCCCAGCCATCCCTTTTGTGCCTCTGCACTTCATACCAGTCTCTATGAAATCTCCACTTTCCATCCTTGATTATCAGGGTTCTCTCCAGCTAGTCTTTAGTTGATTATTCAGGATGTTTTTTTCTGTATTTTATTTGTAATTAGTTTGGTCCTGGGAGAGTGTCAGTGTAGCTTCTACTTACTCCATCGCCATTTTGGAACTCCCATATCTTCACTTTTTATTTGTTGTCTTTTTGATAATAGCCGTTAATAACAGGTGTGAGGTGATATCTCATTGTGATTTCAATTTGCATTTTCATAATTGTTAGTGACATTAAGCAGCATCTTTTCATGTGTTTGATAGCCATCTGTATGTCTTCTTTGAAAAAAAATGTCTTTTCAGGTACTCTGCCCATATTTTAATTGAATTTTTTTATATTGAGTTGTATGAATTGTTTATATATTTTGGATATTAACCCAACAAAGGACATATCATTTGCAGTAACTTCTCCAATTCAGGGTTGCATTTTCATTTTGTTGATAGTTGTCTTCACTTTCTTCTAGCATTGTTATGGTTTTAGGTCTTGCAATGAAGTCTACAATCCATTTTGAGTTTATTTTTGTATATTGTGTAAGAAAGTTGTCCAGTTTCAATCTTTTGCATGTAGCTGTCTAATTTTCCCAACACTTTATATTGAAGACACTATCTTTTCCCCCTTTGCATATTCTCCCTCAAGCCTTTGTCACAGATTAATTGACCATATAAGTGTGAGTTTATTTCTGGGCTCTCTATGTTGTTCCATTTTCTATGTGTCTTTTTTTGTGCGAGTACTATACTGTTTTGATTTCTGTAGCTTTATAGTATATTTTGAAATCAGGAAGCACAATACCTCCCACCTTGTTCTTTTTTTCACAAGATTCCTTTGGCTATTTGGGAATAATTTGTGGTTGTATATAAATTTTAGAATGATTTGTTCTAGTTTTGTGATAAATGCCATTGATGTTCATATAAGGATTGCATTGAATTTATAGGCTGCTTTGGACAGTATGAACATTTTAATGTTACCAATTCTTCCAATTCATGAACACAGAATATCTTTTGATTTATTTGTTTCTTCAATTATTTTCATTAATGTCTTACAGATTTTAGTATACAGGCCTCTCACCTCACTGGTTACATTTATTCCTAAATAATGGTTGTTTTTGGTGCTATCATAAATGGGGTCATCGTCTTAATTTCTTTTTCTGATAGTTCATTGTAAGTGAATAGAAGTTAAACTGATTTTCATGCATTGATTTGTGTCCTTTAACTTTATTGAATTAATTTATTAGTTCTAAGAGTTTTTATGGAATCTTTAGGATTTTCTACATACAATGTGTTCCAAAAAATGTATACACACTTTAACAGCTAATATCTCAATTTTGAAAATGTAATAT
Organism: Cnephaeus nilssonii; assembly: GCF_951640355.1. Classification (NCBI taxonomy): domain Eukaryota; kingdom Metazoa; phylum Chordata; class Mammalia; order Chiroptera; family Vespertilionidae; genus Cnephaeus; species Cnephaeus nilssonii. The sequence goes on from NC_137071.1 coordinate 76,730,365, forward strand.
ATTTTAATAAATACTGCCTTTATAATTATTCTAAGTGTGTGTAGACATTTTTTGGGTCACCCTATGTATATAATCATGAAATCTCCACACAAAGACAATTTTACTTCTTTTCTTATTTGGATACATTTTATTTCTTCTTCTTGCCTACCTCCTCTGACTAATACCTACAATAATGTGTTAAATAGAAGTAGTGAGAGTGGGCATCCTTGTTTTGAATCTTAGAGGTAAAGCTTTTATCCTTTCACTATTGACTTTGATATTAGCTATAGGCTTGTCATAAATGGCCTTTATTATGTTGAGGTACATTTTTTCTATACCCACTTTGTTGAGAGTTTTTACCATAAATGGATTTTGAATTTTGTCAAGTGCTTTTTTCCAAACCTATTGATATGATCATATAATTTCATCCTTCATTTTGTTAATGCAATGTATCACGTTGACTGATTTGCAGATGTCGAATCATTCTAGCATCCCTGGAATAACTCCCACTTGATCATGATTTATGATGCTTTTAATGTATTGTTGAATTCTGTTTTCTAATATTATGTTGAGAATTTCTTCATCTATATTCATCAAGGACATTGTTCCATAATTTTCTTTTTTTGTGTGAAAAATTTGGCATCCTGGTCTGGTATTGGTATCAACATAGTGTTGACCTCATAAAATATGTTTGGAAAAATCTCCTTCTATTATATTTTGGCCAAATATATTATACCACACCCTCTATGCTAGTGACACCAGAAGGTTTCATTTTTCTCTGGTAGTCACTAAGACAGCTTCACATAAGGTATTCCATCTATTTCTAAGCTTGTTATGGCAGAATCAGGTGAAATGTCTGTCTCAAGTGTTTTGTTTTTTTAAATTTCCTTGGACTGTAGTAGTAATTCAAAACTATTTGGAGAAAATAGAAGAAAGGAAGAAAGAAAGAAAGAAAGAAGAAAGGAAGAAAGGAAGAAAGGAAGAAAGGAAGAAGAAAGAAAGAAAGAAAGAAAGAAAGAAAGAAAGAAAGAAAGAAAGAAAGAAAGAAAGAAAGAAAGGGAGGGAGGGAGGAAGGAAGGAAGGAAGGAAGGAAGGAAGGAAGGAAGGAAGGAAGGAAGGAAGGAAGGAAGGAAGAAGAAAGAAAGAAAGAAAGAAAGAAAGAAAGAAAGAGAGAGAGAAAGAAAGAAAGAAAGAAAGAAAGAAAGAAAGAAAGAAAGAAAGAAAGAAAGAAAGAAAGAAAGAAAGAAAGAAAGAAAATGATAAAGGAAGGGAAATGGAGAAGAGAAGGGAGGGAGCGAGGGAGGGACGTAGTAAGAAAACATACATTGTCCTCAAGAAGCTCTAAATCTAGTAGAGAAAACAGATACATGAACAAATTATTTTAATACAATCTGGAGGGTGGATTAAGTCTAGAAAGATGAGTGTGAGTCAAATAAAGAAAGGTTGAAAGTGGGTTGTAGGGAGAGGAGTTACCTTCAGTAAATATGTGCTTAAATAAAACAGAAGGCTTCCTTGGGGTTGACCAATTCTATTCTTATCCCTTCTTGACAGTTCTCTTCCTGTGGCTGTTACCCCCTTTCCATGCAGTTCCACATCCAACTCCTTTCAGGCTGAGCTATTACACAGCCTCCCCTGCCTTCAAGTCTTCTCCTTGAACTTCTATATCACCTCCCTCCAATGCAGTGTGCACAGGTCAGTAAGAATCTTTCTGAGGTGTTTTAACATCATTCTATCCCTCTGTAATCACCACTCTTAGAAAAGTCCAGACTTCTTATGTGTCAAAGCCCTCTATAACAAACACCTTCTTACTGAATTTCCTTTAGTGCTTGCTACTGTCTGACTTGAAATCATTGATCCAGCCAAGTGTTCTTATTTTCTGATTGAGTAAATTTTTCTGTCTTGCTCTTGTTTCTGAACTATCCTGTATGCCAGGAAACCCCTCTCTTCCCCAACCCCAGCCCCCCCTCCCGATTAAAATAGGGCCCACTTTAGTAAGCAAAATGTAAGTTCACTCCCTGCAGACCTGAAACAGTCAGGACAATTTTGTATGGGCACTTGAATCTCCAGTTACCAATTTTGGGCCAGTTCTCATTCCAAGGTACCCTGAAGACTTCTAGGATAGAGGACTCAGGGTATTCCAATCTCATGATGGTACATTCAAGGTTGTAAGGCTGCCCCAAAGAAAATGTTGAGATTATCAAGTTTGTATTTAGAGATTCCACTAGTCTCACTGTCTTCTTTTATGTTTCTCCTCTTTTAAATCCTCTAACACAGAACTCACTATTATTCCCTCTCCTCCTGGAAAACTTAAAAGTGTAGCCAATAATAATATTCATGTTACAGTGTTAAGGACTGAATCTGTTACGTATCACATGAGGATGTCAGGTGGTTAGAAGGACCCTCTGCCACTTACTGGCTATGTGATATTGGGCAAAGAGCTTGACTGTTCTGTTTCTTAAGTTTCTTTATCTTTAAATGGGGATACTAAGAGTATCTATACACTGTTAGGTATCATTATTATCTGTCAATCCCCTATACAGCAACCCTGCCTAGCAGTTAGCCAGCCTATGCTTCTGTGTTTACAATGATGGGAGCACTTTGCCTCCTTGGAAGCCCATATCTTTTACAATTAAAAATAGTGTAGCAGAGAGAAGAAATGGTATTTTCAGGAGAGGAATGGGTCCCTCTCATTTTGTAGCATAAAACTAATCTTCACCATGGGGTTTTATTTGCTGTTTCATTCCTTTTGAGGGCACTGCTTAATCTTAATTGTTGTAGCATATTTATAGAAAGAATAATAATTCATTTATTGAGCACTTACTATGTGCAGACATTGTATTAAGTATTTTATGTGTTTTATCTAAATCCTTGTAATAAACCAATTATTATTAACTAGGGGCCAGGTGCACGAAATTCATGCACTGGCGGGGGGGGGAGTCCCTCAGCCCAACTGCTCCCTCTCACATACTGGGAGCCCTCAGGGGATGTCCTACTGAGGCAACCGGGCTGATTAGGATACGACACCAGCTCCATCACCCTGCTGCTGCAGCCACTGCCAGTCACTGCAGCCACTGCCAGTCACAGCAGCCACCAAAGTGTTTTCATCAACATGGACTCCAGTCCCTTCACTATGAAAAAATGACAACTTTCTTTAGGCATTTTCAAGATGTGTCTTTCATAGGATATGACATTTCTTTCTTTATTTTTTTGATCCTCACCTGAGGATATGTTTCCATTGAGTTTTAGAGAATGTGGAAGAGAAAGGGAAAGACAGAGAGAAACATCAAAGTGAGAGGAACACCTTGATTGGTTGCCTCCTGCATGAGCCCTGACCTGGGCCCCAGCCAGGGAGGAGCCTGCAACCTAGGTACATGCCCTTGATCAGAATCGAACCAGACCCTGCGTTTGGCAAGCCTAGGTATTATCCACTGAGCCAAACTGGCTAGGGCAGGATATGACATTTCTTAGCCCTCCAGCAGTGGACCTTCATTTTTTTCTCCAGGAGTGTGGTGGGAAAACCCTAGATTAACTTTTTGGATTCTTATACCCAAGTTACTAAGAATATTACCAGTGGCATACAGGGAGCTTAGCCAATGAGTGATCAGGAAAGGTATTTCCTCTGTAGTTCACACCATGGCCTCCGATCTCTGGCTCCGCCCCTACCAAGGCCTAAAGCCTCCGGGCCTGGGCAGGGACCCCCCCAGCTCCCTGCGATCAATGGCTCCACCTCTGCCAAGGCCTAAAGCCTCGGGGTCTGGTCAGGGGCCCCCCAGCTCCCTCCGATCACCCAGCTCCGCCCCTTCCCAGGTCCCAAGCCTCTGGCCGGGGCTTGGGGCCTGGACAGGGGACCCCCAGCTCCCTCCGATCACCAGCTCCACCTCTGCCAGGCCTATAGCCTTGGGGCCTGGGCAGGAGACCCCCAGCTCCCTCTGATCACCCAGCTCTGCCCCTGCCCAGGCCCCAAGCCTCTGACCCAGGCTTGGGGCCTGGGCAGAGGACCCCCAGCTCCCTCTGATTGCCCAATCGCCTGGCTCCACTCCCTCCGATTGCCAGGCTCCGCCCCTGCCCAGGCCCCAAGCCTCTGGCCGGGGCTTGGGCCTGGACAGGGGACCCCCAGCTCACTCTGATCACCAGCTCCACCCCTGCCAGGCCCATAGCCTCGGGGCCTGAGCAGGAGATCCCCAGCTCCCGCCCCTGCCCAGGCCTCAAGCCTCTGGCTCAGGCTCTTTCCAGATTGCTCAGGACCTATGGGGGGCCTACCTCGGAGTGACCTGGGTGCTGAGAAAGTTCCCGGGACCCAGGCTGCTGGACACCTATGTATGCAAATTAACCTCCATCTTTGCATACTCACTCTGATTGGCTGTGGGTGTAGCAGAGGTACAGTCAATTTACATGCTTATCTATTATTAGGTATGATGATATCACTAGCTAAGTTTTAGATAGTGTCTATAAGCCAGGCACTTTTCTAAGTGCTTTAATTATATTAACTAACTAAATTAAATAACAACCATAAACAGCAGGTACTGTTATTTGTTTGTTTATAGATAAGAAAACTGTGGCACTGAGAAGTATGCAATTTGCTCCAGGTCATACAGCTGATTAGTGGCAGAGCTAGATTTTAAACCCAAGCAATCTGGCTTGAAGAGCACTCCTTGACCACTAAGTCATAATGTATTCTTTTTGATGTGACAATTCTAATCAACAGCGTCTCAGAGAGAATAACAACTGCCAACATTATCTTGTACCTATAGCTCCTGCCCCTACCACACCTTCCATGGGGAAGTTTTTCTGTGCTTTTCATTTTACCCCAATTGTCCTCTTAAGGATCATTCCCACCTTCCCATCTTTCATAGTGATAAACTATGTGGCATAAGACAAATTGCTTTAAGTCTTTAATTCTCAGTATCCTCCTCTATAAAATGGAAATTATATCCACCTAATAGGATTGTTATTACTTTCTGCCCTAGCCTATACCAACTAACTCAAGCCAATCCACCCACACGCTATTCAACTGGCAGCCAATAAAGCCAAATACCAGCCCTCATGGCCCTTTTCATGGTAATTACCTTGAACCCATTCACTTTGCTCCTGCTCTAGCTCCTATTTAACTCTGAACTGGTCCCTATGGGTACTTGTCTCTTGATCCTGGCTCTTCATCCTGTGTTTGTCTTCACTCTGATCTCCCAAACTGACCATCTTAGTGCTTCATAGGCAAAGGTTAGCATTCACTATCTGGTTCTGCCTGTTCTAGCTATCCCATGCCCAGCCAAACCCCAGACCTAGCTCTCAATAAGGCAGCCCTGGACCATGTTGTATAGCAACATGACTGATTTTTCCCAATTTACTACCTCTGAGTTCCCACTCAGGAATTTCCCAAATCTAGAATGCACGCTTAACCCAACAACTGCAATGGCAATTTCCATCCTTGCCACTCTTCTGCATTACTAAGTACATTCCCAAACTCAACAGATTTCAAGCACTTAGGGAGAAAATTCAAATAGCAGATCATATCCAGCTTTCTTTCCAATAAAAATAGCCACTACAACTTATTAAACATTTACTATATGCTAAGCAAAATGCTGAATAGTCTATATGCATACCCTCACTTAAAACTGTTCAATAATCTTATGTAACAAATAATATTATTCTCAGTTTTAAACTGTGAAAACTGAGCCACAGAAGGTTGAATGACGCACCTAGAATTACATAGCCATCACATGGCAGAGCTGGGATTTGAATTCAGGTCTATATATCATTAAATCCCACACTTTGAAGCATTAAACACTGTTGCCTCCCAACTTACATCATATATACCCTACCAAGTGCTTGAAGACATTTCTGGGCCCATTTACAATTCAAGAAATGTGAATCCCTTAAACTTATCTTTCCTATTCACCCTGTCTAAATAGTGGGTATGCTTTTAGCATTCTTTGTTAAGCCCAGACTACCCATATGCCGCCCTGTGGCCTCATGCCCTTCCTCATGACAACTGGGGGCTGGTGGAAGAGAAGGTAGTAAAATTCTCAGCTCTATAGTAGCCAGTTTCAAGAGCTTGTGCAAAAAAAAGGGCTGTAGATTAGAGGAATGCTGGTGGGAACCAGCCTCCCACCTCAAAAATGCTTCCAAGCAAGTCACAACTTCTCACTGGGCAAACCAGGGAAAATCCCAGCCCCATACCATTATAAATGGTCCAAGTAACCCATGTACTATGTGGCAAGTGGCCAAAGAAAACTAGTTGCAGACCTCAGGGCCGCATTTGAGGCAATTCCCTTGAACCCTCTCATGTCACTCCCTTTTTTCACTTCCTGCTCTATTCCTTTACATACCTGGCTCCAGACTTTCTTGGAACTACCTTCTATTTGTGGCCCTACATTCACCCAATAGGTTTGCCATGCTCAGTTTTTACTCTCTCGGTGCTTTCTAAGAACGGGCTTGCCCTCATCCACTGGCTCTTCCTGCTTCTTACAGTTCTATATCACTGCTCTGGCCAATTCAAGCTCCTATCCCTGGAAACTCTACCCTGGCACTGAACCACCTGGCAGAGCTCCAGCCTCAAGGTGGTGAGAGGTTGGGAGAATAAAGAGGGTGATCAGATATTGAGGAAGAGTCATTGAGACTGTTGCCTTGTCAGTGTCCCCACCTAGTATAAATGCCTCCTTCATGGAATACTAAACCCTAATGACCCTTCAGTATTTGGAAACTTCCTGTGTCCAACCCATTTATCCCATAAAATAGACATGACCCAGGGAATTGAGAATGTATACAGCTACCATATTCTTTACACTATAAATTATAATACATGAACTGATGCTATGAATGTGCTTATGACAACAACACAATAGAATATTTGAATTTATCGCTGTCCTGGGAAATCTTTGATGTGCTATTACCATGCTTATATAGTATGGTAGAAGGGTGCTCCATGTGCCTGTGTGCTCAAAAACAATGCCTGTTAGCCTGACATGTTGACTACCACACATTGATCACTTCTTTCACTCTGGCCACACTCACCTCTTGCTACAAGGTTTAAGCTATTTCCTTTTCTGGCAAGTTTGGTGTTCATGAAAAATAACTCCCCATCTTTTACCATATCTTACTTCCATCATCACTTCTCTATAGGAGTTTTCCCTACCTCCCTCACTCATAGAACCATGATCCTATCAATCAGATTAATTGAAACACCACACTTGCAATTTTGTATTTACTTGTGTGACAATGTGATTAGTGTCTGCCTCCACCATTAGGATAAAAGTTTCATGAAAACAGGGATCATGTCTTCTTGTTCACCAGCATATCCTTGGCACCTGGCATGGTCAACAACATATAGGTATGTTTTTGTTTGTTTGTGTAATGGTGGAACAGATAAGTGGCCTAAAATGCCCACCAACTAAGTCTTCCAAAGATGTTTGGCTAACTGCATGAACCCTGTGGGAAGAGGAGGGTCCTGGGGTACATCTGGGTTGGTTCTCTCCAATCAGAAAATTGATACCAAGCTGTTTAATAGTTATAAAGTACTAGAGGCCTGGTGCATAAAATTCATGCACGGGGGTGGGGGGTGTCCCTCAGCCCAGCCTGCACCCTCTCCAATCTGGGACCCCTCGAGGGATGTCCGACTGCCCATTTAGGCCCAAGGATCCTTGGGCCTAAATGGGCAGTCGGACATCCCTCTCACAACCCAGGACTGCTGGCTCCCAACTGCTTGCCTGCCTGCCTTCCTGATTGGCCCTAACCGCTTCTACCTGCCAACCTGATCACCCCCTAACCACTCCCCTGCCAGCCTGATTGATGCCTAACTGCCCTCCCCTGCAGGCCTGGTCACTGCTAACTTCCCTCCCCTGCAGGCCTAGTACCTCCCAACTGCTCTCCCCTGCAGGCCTGGGTCCCCCCCAACTGCCCTTCCCTGCAGGCCCAGTTGTCCCCAACTTCCCTCCTCTGCCAGCCTGGTCACCCCTAACTTTCCTCCCCTGCAAGCTTGATCACCCCCAACTGCCCTCCCTTTCAGGCCTGGTCCCTCCCAACTGCCCTCCCCTGATGGCAATCTTGTGGTGGCCATCTTGTGTTCACATGGGGCAGCCATCTTGTGTGTTGGAGTGATGGTCAATTTGCATATTATTCTTTTATTAGATAGGATAGAGGCCTGGTGCACGGGTGAGGGCCAGCTGGTTTGCCCTGAAGGGTGTCCCAGATCAGGGTGGGGGTTCCTTTGGGGCATGGGGCGGCCTGGGCAAGGGGCCTGTGGTGGTTTGCAGGCCAACCATGCCCCCTGGTGACCCAAGCAGAGGCCCTGGTATCTGGGATTTATTTATCTTCTATAATTGAAACTTTGTAGCCTGGAGCAGAGACCAGGGCTGCGGGAGCTTGGTTTCCTCCATCACCAGGGGCAACTCAAGCCTCCTGCTTTCTCCAGCTCCATGGCTGCTGCCATTTTTGTTGGGATTTATTTATCTTCTATAATTGAAACTTTGTAGCCTTGAGTGGAGGCCAGGGCTGCGGAAGCTTGGATTCCTCCATTGCCGGGGAAACCCAAGCCTCCTGCTCGTCCCGTGGCCCCAGCCATCTTGGTTGGGTAAATTTGCATACTCGCTCCTGATTGGCTGGTGGGCATGGCTTGTGGGTGTAGCATAGGTACTGTCAATTTGCATATTACTCTTTTATTTGATAGGATAGGCTCTTGCTAAGTGGGATATACACGTTGCACCTTTCTAGAATAGAGAAATTGTGATAGCCAGTACAGAGCGAGGTAATGTACTGAAATTCACTTAACCAGTAGATAGCAGAGCCAGGATTTAAAACCCAGTTGTAGCTCCAGTTCATTAACAGTTTTGAACCTCAGTTTTCTCATCTGTAAAATGGGAGTAATGTTGCCAGCTTGAGAAGTTATGAAAGCATTAAAAGAGATAATGTTTTGAAAGCACTTACTCATAATAAATATTCATTGTGTGGTGCCTATTACTATTAGTTTCTTTTAAAGTGATGGGAAACTAGAGAAGCTATAACTTCAATAAAGCTTCACCAACCTTTGTCTTATTCCTTCTCCATTCTTTCTTCCTCCCTCCTTAATCCTCCCTCCTCCCTCATGCTCCTCACTGTTTATAGGGATTAAGAAAGAAGAAAGAGGAGCATATTGAAAGAGAGAGAAGTTAGGAAGAAAAGGACTCAAAAGGATACTGGAAAGAAGAACAAATGAAAGAGAGAGAAATTAGGAAGAAAGGGACTTAAAAGGATACTGGAAAGAAGAACAAAGAGGAGAAAAGGGAGAACACATATAAAATGGTTAAATTTTTGCCCAGCCAGCATGGCTCAGTGGTTGAGCATCAGTCAGGAGGTCACAGTTCGATTCCCAGTCAGGGCACATGCCCAGGTTGTGGGCTCCATACCCAGTAGGGGGCGTGCAGGAAGCAGTTTATCAATGATTCTTTCTCATCATTGATGTTTTTATCTCTCTCCTTTCCTTTTTGAAATCAACTTTTTTAATTAAAAATATGACTACATATTTGTCTATACTAAATAAAATTAAAGTATGGCTGCATACAGCTTACTACAGGACTTTCTTTTCCTTTTAAAAAAGAGATGGGGAGAGGGAGTATATATAAATGGGCTTAGAAAGGTACTTGCAAAGAACACAATTTACATTATGGCCAGCACTGCCCCAAATTTTCTGGAAAGAACAAAAGTCCTAGAAAAATCACCTCATTTATGCAGCTTTGAAACACACACACACACACACACACACACACACACACACACACACACACACCATTGTTCAATGCTGTCCCTTTAGCATTTCCCAGTCATATGGTTCGTGTGTGTGTGTGTGTGTGTGTGTGTGTGTGTGTGTGTGTTTTGTTGTTGTTGACTGTGTCCCTGGCCCTCATGGAATAGGAGCCCCTAAGAGTCCAGGGAATATGCCTTTTCCTCTGCAGCCTTATGCTTAATGTTTGCTGGGAATTGTGATGAAAGGTGGCTGAAGGGAACCATACTTCTGATGGTGGTAACATGCAATTCCCTATTCCCTGCTGGGCTTGTTTAACTGTGCCTCAGATACCAGCATACCTGGGCCTCTTAGAAGATAAGAACCCAATTGAATAGATCCCCTGGAAGCCCAAGGAGCAGTGCACAATGGGAGAAGTGATTTTTGGAGATTTCTAGGCCAACTTGGCAGTCTGGAGACTTGGGAAATCTCTAGAGTTCATGTACAAACCAAACTTGTGAAATACTGGCTCATCCAAAGGTTCTGTTAGGGCCTTTGGGGAAAGTCCTAAATGCAAGCTAGCCAAGTTGAACATTACACTATTTATAATTATAAGAGGGGAAAAAAAGACAGAAAAAGGGAGGGGGAACAGAAAGTAGGAACATAATTAAGGCTTGGCTAGCAACAACTGGGATACAGTGTCATTAAAAGTAAAGCATGCTTGTATAAATCAATGAATGCAAGCTTTTAAGAAATTTTTGTTTTCAAGAAAGAAAATAAATGTGCAAAAGGAACCATTGTAGTACTTAGCATTTCATAAAATGAAACAGATACCTGTATTCAAAGGGAAACGTGCCATGAAAACACATAAGATGTTGCAAGGTCTTAATCATAAACATATGCAAAGTGTTATTATAATTAGCACTGTTAAAACTCTAAAGTTCTTAAAAATACAACTTATTTCAGGGTTTTGGGGGCAGGTATTTTGCATCTGATAAGTGACCACAATGCTATTTCCGTATTAATGTTTATGATGAACTGACCATCTTTAGATTAATAATATGGAGAGCTGTCAAACAAATGGAATTTCTATTCTCACTATTGTAGCCCCAATGAATAAAAATTATTCTCTTAGTGAAAAAAGTTAGATTATTTGAGTTATGTTTTCACCTTCTTCTTTATCTTACTATAGAAGTTCATTAAGTCTCTGAATCTCAAATACTCCCTTAGTCATCTACAGTTTAATGCATGTTACAGATGGTGCCTGCTTTTGTCAAAAGGAAAATTTTCTCCCTACATGTATCACTACTGTAGCTCAGATACAATGTGATTTGGGAAGTCTTAAGGATCAATACAGATTTATGTTTCTAGCCCCTCTCCAAGAAATCTGTTTGGGTTTATTGGAAGTTAGGCAGTGACTTCAAAGAATGTGACTTTATTATCCCTTTCAATTCAGTAAGAATTTCTTCAGCATCTACCATGTACACAGGAAGCTGAAGTAGCACATGTAGAATTTGGAGACCACTAAACTTTCTGGAGAACTCTTAGAAGGGCCTCATACTCTTCACCCTCATACCTCTTTCCAACTGCTAAGACTCTGCTTAGTTTAAAGTGGGGGGGGCAGAGACTCCTTGGCTCCTTTTTTCTCTTCATGCCAGCTGCAAGCTTCAGCAGCAGCAGAACTACTGGGTGAAAGAAGCCAACATAGCCTAGAAGACCCAGAGTACTTTTGAGCCTCAGGGAAATGCCTTACTTTCAAAATAACTATGAAAAAGTGTTCTCTGCTTATTCGTCTAATCTCCAGGATTAGACTAAGAGGCTAGAAACAGGGATTTCTGCTCTCCATTTCCCCTTCCCTTTGGTGCATAGGAAGGCATAGTTTCCCTAATCACTCATCATTCACTAGGAAGTAATTTCTGGTGCAAAACACCATCTCACTCCTGCCCACATCAGCCTAGTATTAGGGGGAATGGGAGGAGGAGGATGCTGTTGAGGAAAAGGGGAAATGGGAGGAGGAGGATGCTGCTGAGGAAAACAAGGGGCTGCTGGGTAAAGTGAGATTATTTCTGAGATACCATCCACTTTGCTATCAAAGCTGCACAGTCTGGACACCAAGGAGAGTCAGAGATATTCTGACCCACAATTTTTTTCTCTCTGACTCCATTGGGTACCAGAGCCCAAGCCAGTGAGCAGCTACCAGGGATCCCTGTGCATCTCTGGAAAAATATATAATAGCTACTCAGCATTAATTGATGAGCTGATAATTAGCACCACATCTGTAGACTGACCTTAATATGTGCCTTGATTTGTGAAACCAATGTCTCCCAGCAGTCTCTTTGGTCCTGAGGAGCTCCAGGTGGGACTGGGATGTGGCCGGAGGTAAAGGCAGACTAAAGAGGACCACTGACATCCTTGAAACCCAGTCAGCAGATAAATCAGGGAGAGGCAGGAAGTTTTAAGAGAATATGAGCAATAGAGGCAAATATGAGGAAGAATAAATAAGGGAAGGATAAAGGAGAAAAAGAAACAAGCAAAGTATTTCTGAAAGAGCCCCAGATGAGGCCTTCAATGCCATGAAGCTTGCCAACCTCCCACCCTCCCATTCCCCACTCACACTCACTACACCTTTATGCTTATTCTTTCTACCTTATACTCTCCCCATACTCATTGTCAGGGCAATCAAACCCACACATATACAAATGTCTTGACATGTCAAATCCCTTTTGGTTTAAATGGCACTGCTGCTTACCTATTAGTGATTGATAAGGATGCTACATTACAAATAGATCCCTTCTCTTGTGAAATCTCTTGCTACCATGTTACTCCCTGTAATAGTGTAACTTGGTTCTCTTGGTTGAGCTGGGTGGGTAGAAGGGTCTCTTTTCTAAGATTCTCTCCTGAGCTCAAGTCCTGTTACAGCTATTTTTTGGCAACCTTTCACCTGTCCTTGTTCATGATTGCTTCTGTCTAGCTCCCTGATTTAAGATCCCTCTACTACATTCCTTGTCCTAGTCCATCAGGGACAGCTTTCCCTTCTGCTAAACATCAAATAAGCTCTCTTAAACATGTTGAATATAGCTGGCAGCTTAATGTGTCACTCTTTGCTTGTGTGATTATTGCATTTTCATGGTGGTTAAACCAAAGGGATAGCTCTCAGGTGATAGACCAATAAGCATGACTATAGATAAGGAAATTTTGGGACAAGACACCTGCATATTCTGTTTCTAGGAAAGGCTGATCTTGAGCATGAGGATAGCACTATCAGGTTACCACAGATATTTGCCAAAGATGAAAAGTTGCCTTGTGATTTTTGTAAATTGGTTAGTGGTTAGAGAGGGCAGAGCCAATGGATTTGAGTTTTACTTCCTACCCAGTTACTCAAATTCTCAAGAGCTCTTACCTTCATGAGCTCCATACAATCTCCCACCATGACATTTACTCATCTGACTAAATTTATGAAGATTGTATTAATAAAAATGCATTATACATTAGACCCAGGGTTACTTGGACCCAGGGTTACTTCCCAGAACTATGTAAAAACCATGCTTACTTCCAAACTATGCCCATGATTAAGCTCACAGATTAACTGGGCAAAAAGCAAAGTGATTTGCAGGATAACCAGCATTCACAGAATATAAAGATAAAAGACTCATTATCATGTCCACTCCTGTCCACACTAGCCTAGTCACACTGGTCTGCCTCCATACTTTGTGGCTACATATTTCCTGTGCCTCTTGTTTCACTGAGCTCTGAGTCAGGCCAGAAAGGCAAGTGTATTACTTTTTCCAAGTGAGATGGCAGAGTTCCAAATTCAGGAAGGAAGCAATCTTATCAGACCTCTGAACCATTGATAAGTCCACAGAAGGAAATTATTGAGTTTTAAATTAAGAAAGGGAAGTCTTAGATAAAACTAGGAATTTCCTAGGGAGTTTCCACTTTAAAGTTGTTTTTCCACAAGAGTAGAAAAGCTTTTAATCATAGCTAGGGTAATTTTTCTGTGGTCTTAGAGCTGAAGTGCTATCTGCCTATTTAAAGCTGTTTATAAAGTCTTCAGTAATGACTAGTCTCTTCCACCCCCAAAACATAGCCATTCTTTTCTCCACCCCACTTCCTCTTTCAGATGTATCAGGAATTTTCCTAGATGCCCAGGGTTTTTCTCTTAAGTCAGTGGTCGGCAAACTCATTAGTCAACAGAGCCAAATATCAACAGTACAACGATTAAAATTTCTTTTGAGAGCCAAATTTTTTAAACTTAAACTTCTTCTAATGCCACTTCTTCAAAATAGACTCGCCCAGGCCATGGTATTTTATGGAAGAGCCACACTCAAGGGGCCAAAGAGCCGCATGTGGCTTGCGAGCCACAGTTTGCCAACCATGGTCCTAGGTAGTCTGTGAGGATTCCCAGTATGGTATTTAGGTTTCACAGTAGAAGAAACTGCCAGATGAGGCAAAGAAACTAACTGTACCACATAACAAAAGATATTATGGAATTGCTTTTATTATAGACTAGAGGCCCAGCAGACAAAATTTGTGTGCTGGTATGGTCCCTAGGCCTGGCCTGTGATCAGGGCCATCTTCCCCCGCTGCCCGCAGCCAGCCCCACCACCCAACCCCTGTTCCCCATTTTCCATCAGATGATCAGTGCCTGACTGCCGGGGGAAGGGACCAAGAGGTGGTCAGTGTGCCTCATAGTGACTGGTCCAGTGGTTGTTCTGGTTGTTCTGCCATTAGGGTCAAATTGCATATTACACTTTTATTATATAGGATAGGTCCATGCAAAGATTATCTACACTACTTGTCTGAGTCTATCCTATCTAATAAAGAGGGAATATGCAAATTAACCATCACACCGTCGCAAATATGGTAGCGCCGATAGCCACAAGATGGTGGCGCCCAGTCCCCTCAGCCCCACTTGGGTGGCAGCAAGCACCAGAGTCCCCTAGTCCTTTCAGCCCAGATGAGGGGCACCTGCCGCCAGAGTCTCCCAGTCCTTTCACAGAAAATGAGTTGCCTCAAAAGTTGGTTAAGCTTCTTAGGACAAAAAGCATTCAAAATATTTGAAAAGAGAATTCCAATATTTATAAAAGTTTGGACTAGACAATTCAAGGTTATTTCCACTACAACCTTCTATGATTTTGTGATATTAACATTCTGAATTCACATAGTACCAGCTGTATTGTATGTAAGCAGTTATTATTTAAAGGAATGTTCATTATTATTAAAACAACTAATAAAACCACACTGTTTGTATGTCAAGGACATTCTGTGTGATTTTCCTAATAGTTGGAGTTAATGCCCCTAAACTGGCAGTTGGACATCCATGAGGGGTCCCAGTTGGAGAAGGTGCAAGCCGGGCTGAGGGACACCCCCTCCCCCGTGCACGAATTTCGTGCACTGGGCCTCTAGTCTAGAATATATTACTCCATTTCAAGGTCCTTTCCAATGCTAGACTTTGGGAATTCTACATGGTATTTCAGGCTGGTTAATTTCTGTGTTTTTTATTGATTTGAGGAGAGAGAGAGAGAGAGAGAGAGAGAGAGAGAGAGAGAGAAGTTTGTTGTTCCACTTATATGTGCATCCATTGGTTGATTCTTTTTTTACTAGGGGCCCGGTGCACAAAATTCGTGCACTGGGGTTGGGGGGTCCCTCAACCCAACCTGCCCCCTCTCACATACTGGGAGCCCTCAGGGGATGTCCTACTGATGGCTTAGGCCCGCTCCCCATTGGGAGCGGGCCTAAGCTGCAGTCTGGCCTCCCTTTGTGGGAGGCAACCGGGCTGATCAGGGGAAGGCACCAGCCCCATCATCCCACTGCTGCAGCCACTGCCAGTCACCACAGCCACCAAGGTGTTTTCACCAACACGGACTCCAGTCCCTTCACCAAGAAAAAATGACAACTTTCTTTAGGCATTTTCAAGATGTGTCTTTCATAGGATATGCATTTCTTTTTTTTTTTAATCCTCACTTGAGGATTTGTTCCCATTAATTTTTAGAGAGAGGGAGAAACAGAGAGAAACATCAATGTGAGAGGGACAGTTTGGTTGCCTCCTGCATGAGCCCTGACCATGGGCGCCAGGCTGGGGGGCATGCAGGGACCCCTGGGCCGCATGCAGCGGTGGCCGCCGGGGTCTCCACACACTTCAGAGGCCAGCAGCCAGCCCCCCATCGTGTGCGCCAGGCTGGGGGCGTGGACCCAAACTGCCTCTTGGTGCTGGAGCATTCCCAAGCGGCTGGGGGCACTATGGTGACACGGGATGTTCCCGCCCCGTCCCGCCCCCAGCCCCTTGGCACCTGCACCTATAGGCTTGAAGTGGCCAGGGGGCGTTCTGGGACCCCTGCCTCTCAGGACCTAAGCGAGGGCCTACAGGCTCGGAGCGGCCTGGGTCCCGAGGATGTTTATGGGACCTAGGCCGCGTTCTGGGGCTCCTGCCGCTCAGGACCTAAGCACGGACCTACAAGCTCTGACTGGCCTGGGTCCTGAGGATGTTTGTGGGACCCAGCCCCTTGGCATCTGCACTCTTAGGCTCCGAGTGGCCAGGGGGCATTCTGGGACCCCTGCTGCTCAGGGTCTAAGTGCGGGCCTAAAGGCTCGGACTGGCCTGGGTTCTGAGGATGTTTGCGGGACCCAGGCCGCTTGGTGCCTGCACCCTTAGGCTCCGAGTGGCCAGGGGGCATTCTGGGACCCCTGCTGCTCAGGGTCTAAGCGTGGGACTACAGTCTTGGAGTGGCCTGGGTCTGGAGGATGTTTACGGGACCCAGGCCACGTTCTGGGGCCCCTGCCACTCAGGACCTAAGCACGGGCCTGCAGGCTCTGAGTGGCTTGGGTCCGGAAGATGTTTCCTGGACCCAGACAGCTGCAAGTGTTTGGGGGCAGGAACATCCCCGTGTCGCTATGGTGATGTTCCCACCCTGCCAAGGCTCCCAGTGGCCAGGGGGCATTCTGGGACCCCTGCTGCCCAGGACCTAAGCGCGGGCCTACAGGCTCTGAGCGGCCTGGGTCCGGAGGATGTTTACGGGGCCCAGGCCGCTCAGCGCCCACATATGCAAATTAACTGCCATCTTGTTTGCTCTGATTGGCTGTGGGCATAGTGAAGGTGCGGTCAATTTGCATGTTTGTCTATTATTAGGTAAGATTGCTATAGAGCAGTGATGGGCAACCTTTTGAGCTTGGTGTGTCAAACTTCGCCAAAAAACTGAGCATAACTCGGGTAGTGTGTCGCTTTGAGGATAAAACATTATTTCGCAAATGTTTCATCCTCAGGAGCAGCAAATGTTTCATCCTCGGCATGCGGCCGCCTCAGCGGCTGCGTGTCATCAGAAATGGCTACGTGTGTCAGTGCTAACACGCGTGTCATAGGTTCGCCATCACTGTTATAGAGGCTTTGTTTTTTAAATACTTTATTGTTGAAAGTATTACATATGTCTCCTTTTCCCCCCATTGACCTCTCCAAGCCAGCTCCCAACCCGCAGCACAGGCCCTCACCTCCTATTGTCTGTGTCCATTGGTTATGCTTATATGCATGCATATAGTCCTTTGGTTGATCTTGATTCTTATATGTGCTCTGACCAGGGATCAAACCCACAACCTTGGCATATTGGGATAATGTTCTAACAAACTGAGCTACCCAGCCAGGGCTTATTTGTTTTTGTATTCAATGATATTTGTCTTCAACCACACTCAGGCAGAGACCAGATGCACTGAGGAGAGTGACTTGGAGTAAAGGATGAGGTGAGTATACATATGAACACTGAGGCCAGAGAAAGTTCTCAACTAGACACACAATATGAAAGTAACTTTTGTGCTAAAAAAAGGATTTCAGCCTTCTTCACTAGCTTAAAAACTTAAACTGAATTCCTAAGGGACAGTGGCTTAAAGGTCTTTTGGGGAGTTAAAGAAGAGTGGAAGATTCAATAAAGAACAGAAATCTCTAGTTTTTCTCTCTTTTTCCAAGTTTTTGGGGAAAGGCAATGAAGATACTTATGCCTATTTTATAAATTATTTTTTAAAGAGATTTATCCTGTATAATAAAAGCCTAATATGCAAATTAACCAAATCATGGAACAACTGGTTGCTATGACAGGTACTGACCACCAGGGGGCAGACACTCAGCACAGGAGCTGCCCCCAGCCCGCAGGCCCCGACCAGTGGTGGCAGGGGGTGGAGCTGGTGAGCGGGTGGCGCCAGGCCAGCCAAGGAGGGTGACAGCAGGGGCCTCCAGATCACCCCACTGGTTACCCCACGGATCGGCCCTGATTGCCAGCCAGGCCTAGGGACCCTAACCATGCACGAATTTCATGCACCGGGCCTCTAGTTGATATATAATTTACATACCATGCAATTCATTCATTTAAAGTGTATATACAATTTAGTGGCTTTTATATATGCACTAGTAGCCCATCGTGCTATATCGCGTGCAGTAGGCCACCCACCACTTCCGTGGGAGCCGGCAGGAACCACGTTGCTTCCATGGGAGCCGTGCAGCTTCTGAGGGAGGTGGAAGTGAGCTGTGGCACCCACGGGAGCTGGGAGGGAGCCGCGCCACTTCCACAGGAGCCAGGAAGGACCCACGCTGATTCCGCAGGAGGCGGGAGGGACCCACACTGCTTCCATTGGAGGCAGGCCCGCCATCTCCTCTCCAGGCCTGCGCTTGGCCACGGTGGCTGTGGGCCAGTCCCCCTGTCCTTGTCTGTGTCCGCTCCAGCTCCGGGGAGCCAGCCCGAGCCGGGCGCGATGATGAAGCAAGCATTTTGCCAGGCTGCTTATGCTGCCTGCTCTCAGCGGCTGCCCCCCTCCACCCCCCCCCCGCCAGGACTGGGGGACTCTGGCGGGGCTGAGAGGACTGGGCACCACCATCTTGTGGCTATGGGCGCCACTATCTTTGTGATGGAGTGACGGTTAATTTGTATATTACCCTTTTATTAGATAGGATAGGGTTGTGAACCATTAATACTATCTAATTTTATAATATTTTCATTACATAAATGAAATTCTATGTCCCTTAGCAGTCATTCCCAATTCTCCCCAAACCCTTTTTCAATCCTTGGTCAACTACTAATCTACTTTCTGTCTCTACAGATTCATCTATTCTGTATATTTTGTATAAAAGGTTTTATATAGCATTTTTAACAGCTTCATTGAGTAATAATTGATATACAAAGAACTTCACATATTTAATATGTACAATTTAATGAGTTTGGACATATGCAGTCATCCATGATAGCATCACCACAGTCAAGGTAATAGACATATTCAACAATTCCCAGAGTTGTTTGTTTTTTTGTAGCAAGAACACTTAACATGCGATAACAATTAACAAAATTTTAAGTTAACACTATCATATTGTTAACTACAGCAGATCTCTAGAACTTATTCATCTAGCATAACTAAAACTTTATACCCATTTCTATGGCCTCCACCCCCAGCCCCTGGCAATCATTATTCTACTCTCTGCTTCTATGACTGATTATTTTAAGGACCTCATGTAAGTGGAATAATATAGTATTTTTCCTTCTGTAAATGGCTTATTTTTCTTAGTCTAATGTCCTACAGGTTCATTTATCTTATCACATATTGCAAGATTTCCTTCTTTTTTTAATGCTGAATAATAATATTCCATTGTATATGTATACTACACCTTCTTTATCCATTCATCTGTTGATAACTTGGGCTGTTTCCATAACTTGGCCATTATAAAAAATGCTGTAATATTCATGGGAGTGCAGATATCTTTTTGAGGTCTTAATTTCAATTCTTTTGGATATATACCCAGAAGTGGTATTGCTGGATCATATGGTAGTGCTGTGTTTAATTTTTTTTAGCCATGTCCATAACGGCTTTCCATAGTTGCTATACCATTTTACATTTCCAACAGTGTGCATGGGTTCTCCACAACCTTGCCAAACCCTGGTATCTTTTTTGTTGGTGATGGTTTGTTTGTTTTTAATAGTAGCCATTATAACAGGTATTAGAGGTGGTGTCTCATTGTAGTTTTGGTTTTCATTCACCTAATAAATAATGTTCAATATTTTTTCATGTATCTGTTGGGCATTCATATGTCTTCTTTGGAGAAATGTCTGTTCATAATACATTTTTAATCTGGTTTCTTTCACTTAGCACATATGTTTTCAAGGTTCATTCATAATGTAGCATGTATCAGTACTTCACTCTTTTCAATTGCTGAATATGGGTATATAACTTTTTGTTTGATCTTTGGTCTGTTGATAGACATTGAGGTTATTTCTGTTGGGTTTTTTTGGTGGTTGTGAATAATATTGCTTTGAAAATTCATGTACAAGTTTTTGTGTAGATATGTATTTTCCTTTTTCTTGAGGATACCTAAGATGGAATTGCTGGGTCATATCATAGCTGTATGTTTAACTTTTTGAGGAACTGCCAGACTATTCTTCAAAGTTGCTACATCATTTTACATTCCCACCAACAATAAATTAAGATTCCAATTCCTCCATGTCCTAAGCAACCCCAGTTATTATCTCTTTCTTTACTATAGCCATTTTTGTGTGTGTAAAGTGTTACCTCACTGTGTGTATGTGTGTGTTTTTTCCATTTCTCTGACCAATAGCACTGAATATCTTTTCATGTGCTTATTGGCCCTTTGAATATCTTCTTTAGGAGGTGTCTATTCTGTCATTTGCTCATTTTCAAATTGAAATTTTTTATTATTGCATTGTAATAGTTCTAGATGCAAGTCCCTTACTAAATTCACTTAAAAAAAATAACAGTCCTCCTCCTGGATCACTGTTTTATTTCCCATGTTTCTTCCCAACACCCAGAATAGTTAGACAGTCTCCCTTCTGATACCTTTATTACTTTTACACTGCTGCCTTCATTTCAAGGAGACATCTCTGGCCACCATTGATTCTTTGCAACAGATAACAGGCCCTACTGTTGGTATTTTGAAGTCCACTTACCTAAGACTCTGAACATATTCACTGTCCTCTCTGTGCTTGCCTATTAAAAACTGTTTACAATCCAACCCTAAATCATGAACAAACAAGAAAAAAAATACAGAGCCCCCACTCTTCTGCCCAAACAACTGAACAACTAAAGAAGAGCATACAACCTCTAGCTAGGCTGATGGCTGACACTATAATGGTTCCAGCTCCTCTCAGCCATTAGTCAAATGAGCCACATAAACATTTCAGCACTTTGAGTCACCTCATGAAAAGTATTTTGCCCTACTTTCATTGCTATTTTTTCTAGAAGATGGTATCTTCTTTAAAGAAAAACAGGGAGCAATCCAGTGTGACCATTTAAACTATCAGTCATAAATCAAAACGTTTACATGGGCTTGGCAGGTAACCTGATGAGTGAAGCTGCCAAAGTGTAGGATGTGCTGAAGACTTTGGGAAACTGGAAAGCAAGTAACCAGTATATGTGCAACCTGGCTTCAGCAGATTTTGCCATGTGGGATTGCAAGCCCCATGTTGCCAGAGATTTTATTTTTTTAAAGAGAAGCTGGAAACTGGGATTTTTATGTGAAGAATTCTCTTTTGAAAGACTAGCAAAAATATTGATATTTTAGAAAACATTGTGTTGGTCAAACCAAACATGCACTCTTGCTGGTCTGGCCAATAGGCTAGAAGTTTACAATCTCTGTTCAAAACACTACTTAATTCTTCCTCCTACATTCCTTGTCACTGGCAGTACCAACCTGGTATCCCACTGTTGCCTACATTCTTAAGTCTCCTTCCTTCAGACTGTCAGCCTTTAAAAAAAGGCACTTCTCTTCTAGCTCTTTCTTCTCTATGTGCACACCCATCCTTCAAGAGTAGCTTAATATATTAATGAAGAGCATAAACTTTGGAGTCAGTGAGATCTATTTTCAATCCTAGCTCTTTCAACTACTAGCTATGTATCTTTGGGCAAGTTACTTTACCTTTCGGAGGCTGTTCCCTCTTCATTAAATAGTTATACTAGTAATAGCCTCTCATTCACAGACTTGTTTTGAAGCAATATATTTGAAGAAATTAGAATATAATAGATGCTTAATGAATAATATGGGTCATCCTTCATCCTTACTTCTTAACTAACATTATCTAACATTTGACACATTGACACACTTAACTTCCTCTCTTTTTTCCCTTTTAACTTTACATTCCTGTAGCAGTATGGTTTACACTCACAGTGTAAATTCAAGAGCCCCACTGTTTATCTGGACCATGTCCATCCAATGTCATTTGAGTATCCCTGATCCTAACCTCAAGCTCCATTCCAGACTCCGTAATTTTCCCATACATTGTTCATTGTTAAATCTAAATGGCAGTTGCTTGTTTAATACTTGTCAGTTTCTCTAAAGCCTTTGATAAAACAAACCCCATATACCCTACCAAACTCTCTGAATGGGCTTCCAGGATAGCAGTCCTCAGACATCTTGGGTCACCTAATATCTATCTACTCAATTTGTATCACAGCAGCTCCCATTAAGAGTTCTCTTGCTTTTGTTTCTATCCATTAAGACCTAGGTGGAATTCATTTGGTCACATGGAATCAATTTCATAGAGGGTACAAAGTGTAAAAGATTTAATCTAACTCTATTTAGTTCTCTATTTGAAAGCAAGCAAACTCTGGCAGGATGACTCACTTAAATTTATCAACTTAAGATAAACCAGAAAAATAAAAGAGGTAGTTAGACCTAGAAAAGATTCCAGTGGCCACATGAGTCTCACCACCTTTGATCAAGTAAGATGGATTCATTTACCTTATAGGTATAGAGGTCACCTCTCCAGCTTTCCAAGTGATCATCAAAGGTTATGGCTAAGAAGCCATAAGTCTTATTCTATTCTTCAGAACCCTCTTCCATCACAGCTAGTTATTTCCACTTTATGTCCCAAAGTTATGGGCACAGTTTGCTTATTTGGCTTTGGAGGCTAGGCCAGAAGAGAATTTTCAAAGATATGTTGAGATGCATTAAGAATTTAGGCTTCCAAGATGTCTGCTTTGAAGAGGACAACACTGTTGGGATATAAAGTTCTGGTATGTTTGTATCAAAGGAAGTCACATTTATCACTTTATGGTTACAGCTCATTTGTTAAGGCACACCTGCTTCAGGTTTCCTGCAGACATATCCTACTCCCACCTCTGAACCTTTTCCAAAACAATATATTCTCCCTGTAATACTTTTTCCTCCAGACAGTCAAATGGTCTTTCCCATCATTTAAAAATCTCTGTAATTCCATTCATCCTCAAGTCTTCTAAGATTGATTGGCCAACTGACAGTTGTATGTGTTTTTGTTTTGAGGGGTTTGTATGGATTTTTTTTTTTTTGGCTCAGCCTGGACCCGAAACACCCACTGCTATTCTCCCCTCCCTGATCATGTCCATAGCCCTCATTGCCTCACACCTATTAAAGTACATTTACCTTTTCTTTTTTTACATTGGTGAAATTTGTTTTGGTCAAAGATTAAGCAGAGAGTAATGTCTGCAACACAATGAATAGCTCATACATCCAAGTTTCAATATTCTACCCATAATGCTATTGTACAGCACAATAATTTAGTAGCTTAAGTAAGATCCCAGGTACTCGTTACAAGTATTATGACATAAAGTGTTGGCAGAAGTCCCAGCCAGATGGCTCAGTTGATTTGAGCATCATCCCATACACCAAAAGGTTGCAGGTTTGATTCCCAGTCAGGGTACATACTTAGGTTATGGGTCTGACCCCCAGTCAGGGCACTAAATTGGAGGTAACCAATTGATGTTTCTCTCTCACATTGATCTCTCTCTTTCTCTCTCCCTTTTTCCCTTCCTCTTTCTCTCAAATCAATGAAAAACATATCTTCAGGTGAAGACTAAAAAGATAGTATTGACAGAGTCTCTGTCCATGTTATACAAATTCAAAATTTAAATGTATGTATGTGAGTTAGAATGCAGTAACATTTACTAATATTTACTTATTAGCTTGATGACAGTAGAAAAGCATAGTAAAAGTTAATTAGATATTCACCTAACAATATAAGTAAAGCTAGGACTCACATATTTATAATTGTTTTTTTTCTCTGTTATATATTTAAGTAGACAGTACCAAAGTAGTTCAATGAGAATTCTCATGGACATGAGTTTGAATACTAGTTCTACTACTTACTGTTTGATCCTGATCAAGTTCTCTGATTCTCAGTTTCATAATCTTTGAAATAAAGGTAATATTAGTACTTATGTTACAGGGTAATTGGTGAATTATTAACAAAAGATAATATCAATTAACTAAGTTCTTGGAGTCAGGTATTGTTTTAAACCCTTTAAATCTATTATCTCATATAATCCTACCAACTACCTTAAAAGACATTTATTATCTCCAATTTATTGGGCTCCCTAGGCAAAGGGAAGTTAAATAACTTGCTCCTAGTTATGCAGTTTATAAGTGATGGCTCTAGAATGTGAATCTAGGTATTCTAGTGTTTTTCATTGTGCCTATTAACTGTAATACTTTCAAAGAGCAGAGGATATAATGCCTGCAAAGCACTTAATACAGTGCCAAGCACATAGTTAAGTACTCAAAAATGTTAAATATTAGTATTATTTACTTACAATTTATTTCAGTATATTCAGACATCTGTCCCATATAAATACATACTTCTCAGGACCTTCTACCTTAGGGTCTTATTTCTCAGAAGCTAGGTCCCATAGTGATGTGGCTACCTTTGTAGGTCACCAAGTAGAGTTAGAGCCTTACTAGTAACTACTTTCTGAAGAATAGAAGAAAAGAAGAGAGAGAGAAGGGGTGAAGTTCTTTTTGTTTGTTTGTTTTTTAGGGGTGAAGTTCTTAAGAGTTGTGGAAAGAGGTTCAACAATTATATGGTGGTTTGTGAGGCTAGCTTAGATTTCTGCTATGTGACTCTCTTGGTTCAGTTTAGTGGCTATGGATAGAATAGGGGAGATTTCCTGCCACCCATGGTTCACCATACCTCTACCATGATACATAAGGAGACTAATGACCAGTGGCCATTATGTCAAGGAAAAGTCTATGGCATTTTGCATCATTAAGCATGGTTGTGAGGCTTGTTGAAAACAAAAGTGAGCACCAGTAGAATTGGGTGAATTTCAGCATATTATGTGCATTGGGAAAATATTAATTACTTATCACCTTATGTCTTGCTAAATGTCTACTACTTAAAAATTATTATTAACAAATTACCCTTTGAAATTCAGGTTTATTTTGAAAAATAAATAAATTAAGCCAGTTATCATTCACACCTTAAATCAAGTTATTTCCTCCTTAACAAATAGATGGTCTCCAATGTAGAAGAAATGGGAGATTGGCTCAAGCAGGAGATAGAAGATTCATTTCAAAATGTAGGGGCACTGCTTAATTGTGGGTAAGAATGCACAAAACTGTTCACTAGCCCTATATTAAAGTATCAAAACTTAGGGGAAAAGATAGTCAAAACAGTTAACACTGGCCTATCTTATCAGCTTTCCTCCTAGGAGCAATGAGGAGGGCTTAGGGTAAACACTGAAAGATGGAAAGGAGAGAATGAGAAAAGAAATGGAATTGTTGTGCCTGGTCTCCACACAAAACCTAAGGACTTCATGTGATTGATATTTAATAATGCGTTGTTGATTTGAAATCAGGGCAAAGCAGAAAGGAAAAAGCAAGGATTATTTGTGCTTAACGCTTCCCTCTCCTCAGTGGCTATTTAAGTCCTAGAAGAATGACCTTGGAGGCTCCCAAGATTCTTCAGAACTTGAGAATATGGGTTCACTGAATGGGAAAGAGTCCTGGCACTCTTTAATCTGACAGGGGTGCCACAAAGCTGGACACTGAAGCTGTGTTTGCAGCACAGGCAAAAGTCCCCACCATACATAGGACCTAAGGGTTGACTTTCAAGGTCAGTGTGAGAACAAATTATAGAAGGAGAAAACTTCCTAGTTATCCTAAAATCATACCACAAAGTTGAGCATCTGCCTCTCATTTTGGCTCTGGTGATTCTTCAACCTTATATTCTTCCTCTTACATGCTAATCTGCCTGTCCAACATACAGGGGTCCAAAATGGAGCTCACATTGAATGAGCTCACAATTTTTTTCAGTCAAGGATTGCTGTACAATCTACTTCAGATGTTCCTCCCTCTGATGGGGTGAAAAGCCATAAAGCTATAGACAATAAAGGAAAGGAAAGAAAGAAGTTACTTGGGGGTATAAAAAGAAAACCAGAAAAATTAAGTAGCTAATTGTGGGCTAAGTAGCCATTGATTTCAAAACACACACACACACACACACACACACACACACACACACACACACACTCACACTTCTAAAAGGAGGAGGAAACACAACCAAACCATCTCCACTAACTGAGTAAAATCAAGGCCAAAGAATTTAAGGTATTGCTAAAAATCAAGTCATGCTTAAGGTGGTCTTTATGGTCTAGTTTGAGCTCGTGAAGTACAGAAAGCACAGTGATATACATTCATCCATACAGTTATGACATAGCTCTCATCATACATACAGAATCTCACTCAGTATATGACTAGATTTAGCTGCATAACAAGACTTCTGTACTCACACAGACACAGAGAAATACATATCACCACACAGCAAATTATACATCTACATACCCAGATAAGTACAAAGATACAAAGTCAAATATGGACACCTGGAAAATATAAGCATGGAGGTACACACAAGAATACACAGCTACAGAGAAGATACTTATGTAAATTGTAATAGCTACCATTTATCAACAGTCTATTATGTGCCCAGTACTTTATATATGTTGTCTCATTTATCCTCACAAACACTCCTCTGAGAGGGTTGTCATTCATCTCATTTTACAAATGTGGAACTGAAACTTAGAAGAGATACTAAATTGCCAGAAGTCATGGAATAAATATGGCTTATAGCAGAGCAGGAATTCAAAACCAGGCTGAAAAGTTGCAACTCTGCAACACACTATGTTGCAGCCTCTCATGACAACTCAAAGACATCCATAAATAGATGCAATCCCATTTACATGTACTAAAGCTCTATGGCCAAGAGAATTTGAAAATGTGATTAGCATAGTTCAAGGTCTGTTATCATCTCAATCATTTGTTTGAACTAAACAATCTGGAATTCCTTTGGGTCATTAGTAGCCATCAGTAAATTATAACATGCTTAAATTACCTCAAGAGTATTTAAATTTAAACACTCTTGTACCTTGGAGAAGGGGCAGCCAATGTTTTAAAATAATAACACTACAATTAAAGCTTAAGGTAAGCTTAAAATCAGGTTCAAATTAACAAAAGATTACTCTTCACAGCACAATTAAAAACAAGACTCTAATTAATTACTGTGCTAATTGTTCTTCCTTTTTTGCAATCAGCATAGCAATTCCATCTGAGATGCTGCACAAATATGCACACAAAAACCACAGCTGATACCGTGGCTGGATGCACTGTCCAGAGTGCCTTCTCATTTTCTTGTGTTATCCTGGGCAACTGTGAGGCACCCTGTGATATCAAACAAGAGCCTAGAGTAGGGTATTCTACTGTGAATCCAGACCCTCAAGTTTTGGAGAGTTTTAACTACCTCCAGGATAAGAAAAACAGATGCCCCGGTTTGCCCAAGACAGTCCAGTTTACTACTGTTGTATTCATTCAGCTAAAAGTACTCTAAAGAGGGTCTGGATTGGGAAGATAACTTACCTACAGACCTTACTTCAGATCATTCACAGATCCATGAATCTTTATATCAGGGAAGGAAATAGGATGTGGAAGAAATAAATAAAAATGGGCATAGTGTATTTACTTGCTCCTTGGGCCAAGACTCCTAATGGCATTGGTGTTTATGCCACAGTGTGGGCTTCCTAAAACTACTCCCTAGCTTGTGCATTAATAACCATATACATTCCCTGTTACTAAGAGCTTTCTCCGCTCCTCCCCCAGCATAGCCACAATTATAGTATTTCCAGAGAACTAAGTCCTTTACTTCCCTCGAGGTACATACAAATTTCAGCACCTTGTAACATTGGTGATGGTGCTACGGAATGGGCATGGATAGAGCCTTCAAAAAACAGTCCCTCAATGCTTCACAGTTTTATCTGGCTTTGAATTTTAAGATTACAATCAAATGTAATATATAGACTCTAAAGAGGAAGAAAAAAAGATTTGGAGGAAATTTCTAACACAATATTCAAGGGAAGAAGTGTACTCTGTTCAGAAGATTGAAAAAAACTAAACAAAAAACACATGGAGTGTGTCATAGGGAGTAATCCTGCCTGAACAAGTGAGGGGTTGACTGCTCTGTTGGACATATTTCAAGTCTTAACTTCTAAGGATTTTTCTCCTGAAGAGACTGAAAGGAGAACAATGGGGGTCAAACTGCAAAACATAAAGCCAGCAAAAGCAAATCTTTTTAATATGATCTGTGAAAAAACAGTGAAAAACTAACACCTTGCATCCCTACAACTTTCTTTTGAAAAGTTTGCTCATAACTCTTAACATTTTTATTGAATTATCTTGACATGTGCATAATGCCGTCATGGAGAAACAGAGGGACTTTCCCTAGGTCTCACAAACCAGTTGCAGAGTCAGAATCAGAACCCATATTTCCTGACTCCAAAACTAGAAGAGTTTTAATTTTTAAATTAAACTTTGTGCCTATTGCAAGATTACATTTGTATAGTGGCTAAATAAAAGGACTTTTGAGCTTGTCAAAGTTTGAATCCTGGTTCTACCACTTATCAGCTGTGTGACCTTGGGCTAGATATTTGAACCTCTCTGTGTCTAAGTTTCTTCATCTTTTTAATGGGAGAATAATAGTACCTCATTCAGGAGATTGTTGGTAGAATTATATATTACATACAAAAACAATGCAAAGCTTGACATAAGAAGAAGTCAATAAATGCTAACTGTTCTCTATAAAACAATTTTGAAATACTATTTTGAGGTCTTTTACTAAGGAAGTAGTTGGATAGCCACACAGCTAAAAAAAAATCTAATAATATTCATTAAATGATCAACCCACATTTGATGTAACCAAAGAAGTGAATCAGATTAACTGTGTGACAATCAATTTGGTGATTTGTCTCTGTGATAAAATTCTATTTTAGGCTGTTCTGTTGAACCATAGGTCTCTTGGCTTTTTAGGTACCAAGAAAGGAATCTCCATTACCAGGATATGTTGCAAGTTTCCTTCTAGAGACTTCTGTAAAAGATTTTTAGGAACACAGAAATTAAAGTACCCTGAGCTTAACTGTAGGGGGAAAAAATCAAAATATGCTGTGAGGACCATGATGTGCCTTTTTCCTCCTGGAGATTTATAAGTATACTAGAGGCCCAGTGCATGAAAATTCATGCACTCAGGGGGTCCCTCAGCCCAGCCTACACCCTCTCACAATCTGGGACCCCTTGGCTAGGGTTCCTAGGCTTGGCATTAGGTCAGGGCCTTTCGGGGCTTTCCTTCCCCCAGCTGCAGGCAGCTGGCCCCACCCCTGCCGCTGCCACTGCTTTCCATCTATGCAGCACTGTGCCCTCCCTCCCCTGCCACTGGTAGCCTCCCTCTGCAGGTGACAGGCATGGGTGCGATGGCTTGGCTGGCCTGGACCTCCCTCTGAAGGGCAATTGGTGGCCAGCCGCACACCTGCCACAGATTCGCTGTGGGTGGTCTGGGCCTTCCTCTATCTTTGCTGGGGGGTGGGTCCAGCCCTGCAAGGGGCTGTCTGCCTACCTGATCGCCTCTAACCACTCTGCCTGCCTGCCTGATCACCCCTAACTGCTTGCTGGGGGGTGGGGCCAGCCCTGAGAGGGGCCATCTGCCTACCTGATTGCCCCTAACCACTGGCCTGCCTACCTGATCACCCCTAACCATTTGCCTGCCTACCTTATTACCCCTAACCACTCGGCCTGCCTGCCTGATAGCCCCTAACC
This sequence comes from Cnephaeus nilssonii, assembly GCF_951640355.1. NCBI lineage: Eukaryota > Metazoa > Chordata > Mammalia > Chiroptera > Vespertilionidae > Cnephaeus > Cnephaeus nilssonii. The sequence continues at coordinate 76,759,899 of NC_137071.1, forward strand.
ACTTGCTTGGGGGTGGAGCCAGCCTGGGGAAGGGCCATGGTGGTTCTGGTCTCTGGTTGTTCCGGTCGTTATGCTTATGGTGGCTGGCCTTTTATTATATAGGACTAGAAGCCCGGTGCACAAAATTTGTGCACGGGGGGGGGGGGTGTCCCTCAGCCCAGCCTGCACCCTCTCCAATCTGGGACCCCTTGAGGGATGTCCGACTGCCCGTTTAGGCCCGATCCCTACTGACATCCCTCTCACAATCTAGGACTGCTGGCTCCCAACTGCTTGCCTGCCTGCCTTCCTGATTGCCCCTAACTGCTTCTGCCTGCAAGCCTGATCACCCCCTAACCACTCCCCTGCCAACCTGATTGATGCCTAGCTGCTCCCCTGCCAGCCTGATTGCCCCTAGCTGCCCTCCCTTGCAGGCCTGGTCACCTCTAACTGCCCTCCCCTGCAGGCCTGGTCACCCCTAACTGCCCTCCCCTGCAGGCCTGGTCACCCCTAACTGCCCTCCCCTAGGCTTGATCACCCCCAACTGCTCTCCCCTGCAGGCCTTGTCCCTCCCAACTGCCCTCCCCTGCTGGCCTGATCACTCCCAACTGCCCTCCCCTGCTGGCCATCTTTTGGTGGCCATCTTGTGTCCACATGGGGGCAGCCATCGTGTGTGTTGGAGTGACGGTCAATTTGCATATTACTCTTTTATTAGATAGGATAGCATTTTATGCTCAATTCTAATGCTACAGCCATGGTCTATAGTTTCAATCAAGTGTTCCTCCAACCTTAACATTAGTTTCCCAAACTTACTATTTTGATGCCAGATGTAGTGAAAAATATATGCACTCTGTGGTCAATAGCACTCTACCTGCCATAATTCCCTTCTCTGCAGTGGCCAAGGAAAAGAGGGCAGCCAGCAGAAGTATCTATAATGTGAATTGTCCAGGAAAGTGTGTCTAAAGTGGAGATACATTTTGCAACATGGTAAACCTTTGCCAAGATGGCTGGCCTTTATTTGGGTTGGTTTTGTTAGGATGATGTTAAGCCCTAACAGTCCTTGAGAGGTGAGAAAGCTTCTTCTTTGGCACATAAGTTTTATGGTCCTTGCAGCTCTAAAGTTCAATGTTCTGAACCTGGGGTTGTCCTTGTACTTCAGATACTACCCATAATGCCAAATATCTTCATTTGACAGCCAATCAAACCACGCACACTCATCTCTATTTTGGTCAATATGAAAAAAGCACAGTCTAGAAAACTATGTTGAAACAGAGCTAGTGTTCATTTTTCAATAATCTAGAGTGCTGCTGAGATGGCCATTCTTTGTTCAGATTTGTTGTGTTAGTTTGGAGTCAAGCTCCAACATGAGGTATGAAAGAGCTGCTTTTTGACACTAAGGCTTATTATCCACTTTCCACAACAGAGCTAGATATATATTGTTTTGTAGGCAAACCACAGTTGGCTGAAGAAAAAACACTTATTTAATGCTCCTTTCTTTTCCCCTTCCATATGAAAAGAGCTGTACAGGTTCTAAAAAAATATTTCTCTGTCATCCAAGCAGGATATGAACTCTGCTATTGCTCCTCCAAGTCAGCAGGTGGATATCCACCAAACTTACAGGGATGCAATTTGGGTAGGACACTCAGAACTTCCTGCAGTGGCCCCTGTTATTTCCAAGACAACACGCTGATGTATTTTCCCATGAAGCAAGTTAGAGAGGCAGGACAATATGTAAGCACCACTCTATCTCTTCTCCAATCCCTGACAGTCCCAGAGACTCCAGCTCTGAAAACCTTGGGCTGTGTAGGTCTGTTGTAGAGATGTAGTGGATGGTATGCTGGAGTTTGCTTACACAAGCTCTTAAGAGCCACTTGTATTCATTTCTTTACAACTTCAAGCTGCAGGCACATAGTGGTCCATTAACCTTATTCCCTGGTGACATGATTCTGTAAGCTGCAATCAACCATGGTGGAAATATTTTCACCATAAAAATTGGCAAACACTAAAAATCAGGGATTCTTCCAACGCCCCCCCACCACACCATACACACACACACACACACACACACACACACACACACACACAGAGCCCTTACCAGCACATCCCTGAACAGGATAAACTACCATTGTGTCAGACACAGCTCCCTGCCATTCCCAGATGAGGTGGGACCCTTTCAGTTCTTGACAAATGTTGAGAGCCTTTTACCAGTTGAAGAGCTTCACTGGATGGGGACTGGGCTGCTTTGGTTCAATTTCTAACTTTAGGCCTGTTTGCCATGGCAGTCCTAATGACATATCCCCAAGGGACACTGGATTACCCAGCCTCCTTACACATAAATCTTCTCAGCCCCTCAGAGGAATTTGAGGTTCCAGATGCTGGACACTATTGTAAAGAACAAATCCAAAGGAAGGTAAATGGTAAGAAACTGAATATAATGAAGGGAGCAATAACTACCCTGCTTTCAAGTTTCCAACCATCATTTTGGGAAGTGAGATCAATTCCATTATTAAAGAAAGAAAGGGATTCCTACATGAAGCCAGGAAGCCATTTGAACTTTAATGACCAAAACAGAGAAAATTTGGGTTAAAGGCAATTTATAGTACCAATGAAATCAATCAAAATTGAAACAATACAGGCACAGACCAAAGAGGCTTTTAGGCCACGTGTAAATCTAAGCAAATACAAAACACATGGTATAATCTCTGTACAAGCATTGTTCTCTGGTTCTCCCTCCCCTATGTTCCTACTCTTAAAGTTGGTCAGTGACATCTTGATAGTACTGAAATAAGAGAAATGTATCTAGTGATACTTTACTGATATTCTGTCTATGTTAGATTCCAAAGGAGACAAGGCCCCATCTTGCCTTCCAAGAATAAGGTCAACATCCAGTTCTATCTCTGGTACTCCCACCGAATCCTCAGTATGGAAACTAGAAGAATACTGTCTAATTCAGTTTCCGCCTTTAACAACTTTGAAAAATAAAGCCCAGAAATGTTAATTCCCCACAGTCTCAAAGTTAGTGGCAGGTCTGGATCAAAACCTCAGGACTAATATCTATACTAATAAAAGGGTATATGCTAATTAGACCCGGTCAACCAGCCAACTTCTGGACATCCGACTTCCTTCCTGACAAAGCCATGGTGGTGGAGGCCAAGGCAGAGGCAGTTAGGGGTGATCAGGCTGGCATGGGAGGGCAGTTGGGGGCAAGATCATACTGGCAGGGGGGGTAGGGGCAGTCAGGATGGCAGGGGAGGGCACTTGGGGGCAATATCAGGCCAGCAGGGGAGGGAAGTTGGGGGCAACCAGGCCAGCAAGGGAGGGCAGTTGGGTCAAGATCAGGCCGGCAGGGGAGGGAAGTTAGGGGCAATCAGGCAGGCAGAGGCAGTTAGGGGCGATCAGGCAGGCAGGCAGAGGCAGTTAGGGGCAATCAGGCAGGCAGGCAGAGGCAGTAAGGGGCGATCAGGCAGGCAGGCAGGTGAGCAGTTAGGAGCCAGTGGTCCCAGATTGCGAGAGGGATGTCTGATTGGAGAGGGTGTAGGCTGGGCTGAGGGAACCCATCCTGTGCATGAATTTTGTGCACCAGGCCACTAGTGTTACTATAAAGCACAAGCTAAGTGTTTCTTAAGGGTTCCCACTTGTAAATATCTATGAAAAGATGGGATAAGTTCTTATTAAGTTGGCAAGATCCTGATCTCCTGGTTATTGCTTCTAGCTTTGCTATTATTGTAGCTCAAAGTCTACAGGGTTATTTTTCAGATCACAGATGTATTTGCAAATTTAACTCACATGTAGTCCAGAAGTCTTGGATTTTAAAAATTATTGATAGCAAATGCTTGACACAAGAGCATCTGTGAACCAGGTGAAATTTTATCATGTGCAGGGCAAAAAGCATGGCTTGGGTGGCTCTGCTGTATTAATATATGAACAAATTTCTACCTCCTGGTGGTACTTTTTCTTTATTCAGAAACAATATTGGCTCAAAATTACTGAGTACTTGGGATATAATGTACCTCTTGATTGAAGAATTATATTACTAGGGATTTCCTCTTATCTCTTCCACCATTTCCCAGTTGCCAAGGTTGTCCCAGTGACTACCTTAACATTACAAATCCCTTTGTACAGAAGACCAGCATGTCTTCAGAAAGTTCCTATAAAGAAATTTATGTTTACTCCAATCCCTTTTGACTCATACAATTTATTTTTATACCAACCCACCATTATGCCACATTTTAAGTGATTTACTAATTATTGCTAGCCCTAGGATTTTTTAAATCTTGAGATTATTTTGCATTTTGACATCACAGGGCCAACTTGTAGATATGACTTTGCAATTCTGCTCTTGTAAGAGAAGAGGAAAGGAAATAAAGGGCAATGGATGACTATGTGCTGACAAGCTATAAGTGGTCTAAAGCCTGGAGAATCATATTGTTTCCATAGGGCTCAAAGAAAGGGAATCCTGGACCTGATGGAGGAGAGAGAGTTAACATTTGTTGAAGGCCTTCCATGTGACAGGAAAGTTAACTTGGAGCCTTCCCAAAATTTTCATGCAGTATGGGGAAACTGAGGCTAATGGATATCAATTTACTCAGGTAGTAAGTAGCAGAACCAGAGTAAGAACCCGATCTGTAGGATTTCAACGTCCATGGTCTTTCTCTAAGACCAGTATACCTCCATAAATGGAGGGAGGAACATCTGAGATGAGTCCTGAATGAATGCTTGTCACACCTCCTCTTGAAGAAAGGGATCTTTTCCACCATGTTTATAAACTCATCTGCTCAAGTCTGTGTTTGGCAGATACCAGCCCAGAAAGGGCATTAAAGGTAGTGGGAAGTAGATGCAGCAGCCCTCCAGGTACAGAAAGCAGGTTGAACACCTGGCCTTGTTTGGAGCATTCCCACCTGCTGTCCCTTTATCTAGGCAACATGAATAGCTCCTAACATACTGGCCATCCTCACTGTACCTCTGAGACATAAATACCATTTCCTTAAGAAAATCAAACAAACAAAGTATTCATACAATAGAGCAGGAAATCAAGCCTTGTGCAAATTATTGCTTACACCTATGGAAAGGGATGACAGAAGGAAATCATTTCACCTGCCTTTGAGCTTCTTTGCTGAGAGCACCAAATCTTAGCCTTCACTCATGCAACCAATAAATAATGAGCTCTAAATATTGCTGATTATTTTGTTAGGCTCTGGGAATACAAAGACAAATGACATACTCCCTTTCCTGAAGGAGCTCCTAGCTCTTAGTAAAACTGTAAGCTCTGAGAGGAAGACTGGTTTGATGACTAATATAATGAGCCCCAGAATCTAACTTCAGGCTTAAGTCCTGACTCTACCACTTATTTGTATAGCTTTGGGTAGGTGTCATAACTTTTCAGTTCCTCAGTTTCCTTATCTCTGAAATAAGGGTTGGGAAGTTTAGTTAGCCCAAATAAAACCCTATAAAAATGCCCAGCAATTATAAATCCTAAATAAATATACATTATCGTTACTCTTACAAACTGAAGTGAATTCTTCCAATGCCGGCCCTATATGAGTGTCTACAGTGAATGAGGAAACTTTAGCTTTTTAGAAAATAATTTTCAATATGATGTGAATAGAAAGTAAAGCCAGGAATTGGGTGGGGGAGCGTGGTCTTCAAATAAGGGGAGAATGAATCTCTTTATCCAATTTATTTTGAGAATCTTTGCCAATTAAAACCGGGTGGTACTATTGACATTTTATAAACAATTAATTACCCTAAAGGCCTCAGATATGTGAAAAATTGCATTAAAACAACTCATCTTGGGCTGGACGCTTTCCTCTATGGATCTTGATTCCTCCATCTGTGCGTTGAAATGGTTAGATTGAGTTCATTACTGAAGGCCCTTCAGGCTCTGACACCACACCAACATTTCTTCTATTCTCAGTACTCAATTGTTATTTCCACAGAATTAAAATATGGATAAATCTTGAAAGGTTTGTTGAAAAAGTTCCTATTTGACAAAGAGTTTTGGCTAAGGAAAAAAATTCTGATTTAATGACAATTGATCATTGATCAAAATATATGTTTAGCATAATTATACATGAGGATCATATACATTAATATAAATATTTGAAGAGCTCTTAAATTGAATCATCTAGTCCATGGTTTCTCAACAATTATACTATTGACATTTTAGCCTGGTTATTCTTTCCTTGGAGGGGGAGGCTGTACTGTGCATTGTAAATTGTTGAACAGCATCCCTGGCTCTGCCAGCTAGATGTCATAGCAATCCTCCACCCCCATGTGTGACAAACAAAAATATCTCCAGCCATTGCCAAATGTCACCTGGGGATAGGAGTGCCATATTTAAAGAATGTATTTTATATGAAAATACTACCTGGGGAGAGGGAGCAATGTTGCCCCAGCTGAGAACCATCAAGTTGAGTCCCTTGCCCTGGCTGATGTTGCTCAGTTGTTAGAGCATCGACCTGCACACCCAAGGGTCACAGGTTATATTTCTAGTCAAGGACACGTGCCTTGGTTGCAAGTTCAATCCCAGGCCCTGGTCCAGGTGCATGCTGGAGACAAACAATTGAAGTGTCTCTCTCACATCAATGTTTCTCTCTCCCCGCTCCTTCCCTTCTTTTCACTCTAACAATCAATGGAAAAAATATCCTGGAGTCAGGGTTAACAACAACAACAAAAAGTTGAGTTCCTTGCTACTCAAAGTTCAGTGTGGGCATCACCTTCGAACTTGTTAGCAAAGCAGACTTACTAAATCAGCAAGGGCAGGCATTTTATCAACTTCCCCAAGCAATTTGTTTGCATATAAAGTTTGAGAAACCTTGATTTAGTTTTAACCTTGTATTTATATCAGAATTACCAGTAATGCTTCAAAAACATGATGGCATGATATATTCTAATTCAGTAGGTCTAGGTTACAGCCTCAGAATCAGTATATTTTTTTAAATTCTCAGTGCTGCTTCTGCCCAGTGAGTCTGAGATACAGCAAGGAAATGCTGATCTAGTTAGTCCAACCCCTTCTTTTTACAAATAAAGCTAAGGACAAAATGAAGCAAGTGACTTGCTCAGGCCACAAAGATTCAGTTGAAAAACCAATGGCTAAGCCGCAGAATTAGACTATAGTTCCACTGACTTCTTATCTTTATTCATCTTATTTTCCACTGTATCTTCTGCTGTCATTAAAGTTGTCTACCAAAAGTTGTGTCCTCCTAAGAGAAGATAAAGGAAGCAGAAGTGTTGCAAAATCAAATAGACTCTCACATCTCCAAAAACGTTAGGAGTTACTGGCATTTAAAATGGATAGTACCCTGGTAGGAAAGCTGATTCTGGTCTCTATCATCAGCTGTAAAAGATGTTGCAATTAAAAGCAGGCTGACCTAAGGGAAATCCATATCTCAACTCAGTTCAGTAGAGAATGGTCCAGGTAAAAGAGCAAGAAGGTAATAGATTCAGGTGTATTTTGAAATGAAATGAGGAACAAGCAGAGAACATCTTAAACAATATGGCAGCGAGCCTATATTCTACTTGAGGTCGGTTATAGCACTGAAGATTCACATGACTAACTAGTGCCACCAGCAGAGCACCACCCCTGAGTGGGAATACCTTCTCAGTAGGATATGTGAGCTTCAAGCAAGTTACCCTGGGAGCCAATAGTCATCTCAGAGGAGTTTAGGAAATTCCTTACTTCCCAGATTGCATTAGAATACTATACTCTGAGGTGAAGCAGTCTCTGGCTATGTTTGGGGTTCCCACAAGCCATTGAAATTGGTGGCAAAGATGAAAACAACAAACACCACTGTGTTTTTACCAGAGGCCATGGCTGAAGAATTTACTCCAGAAATCTGCTCAAATTCCAATGTCTTCATATTTCAGGAAAAATACAACATTCACCCTTTAGAAAAATAAATTTGGAAGTGGCAAAGCATGAAGCAATCTTTGCAGGCTGCCCACTGCACCCCAACTAACATAGCCCAGGGCAGAGGCAAATGGAAAAATTAATATGTTCATTTGACAATTTCTCCCTCCCCAAAAGGCTAGATCTTGTAATTCACTTTTTCAAGACCCCTTGGTTATTCACTAGCAAGTGTGAACAGTGCCCAATGGACACTGCTAGATCAAATTATCTTTATATTTAAAATGTTTTGTTAGGATTTATGAGTAATTTCTTTAACCCCAGTTGATTATTGGATTATCTTAGAAAAAGTAAAGAAAAGCTCACTTCCATCAACTTATGCTTGCTAATTTCTCCACCTGGAAATAATCAACAACTGGTGCAATGTATTGAGTGCCTACTGCTTGCCCTGTGCTGCACTTGGCAAGATAGAAAATGTAGTATAAAAAGGGTAGATTATCACCCTCATTCTCAAAGAACTTGCAAAAAATTCTATACACATGGAACAAGGCTGATAAACATTAGGCTGTATGCATTCAGAGTTCAGAAAAGGAATGAAGTGATTGAGAAGAAAGACTTCATAGAAAAGGTGGAACTAGAGTGAGATTGTGTATGAGGACTGCCTTTGTGCCTTCCCAAATCACAAACTATTTCTAGTCTAAGAGATAATCTATATAATATCATTGGTTTAAAATATGGTGCCCAATCACCTGGTTGGAATTTACTTACATAGCTTCTTTGAAGTATTTATCCATTTAACAAATATTTATTGACCAATACTATATGCCAGAGATTGTTCTAGGAGCTGGAGATATACCAGTAACAAGACAGAAAGGCTCCTACCCTCATGGAAAGTTTATTCTAATTAGGGAAGAAGACAATAAGCATATATTCAAATAATTAAAAGCAGGATGCGAGGACAGAAAGTGACAGGGTGGCTTTTTTTGTTGTTGTTTTCTTTCACGGATTATGTATTTGTGAATTTGTCTGCTTGCTAAAATGTATTTGTAACCCCCAAATCAATATTCAGTGCTTTTATAGTCATCCAGGGACGTGTGCAGAACAATGAAAAATTTCAGTTGCCCAGTTCACAGATTCCCAGTTCAGTCCTAGCTGAGTTCAAGCAAGGCCATGCTCTGCCTTCTTGTTTCAGCTCCAGTAATGTAAACAGATGTCTTTCATTGGTCAAGCTAGTGCCACATTTTGTGAATACTTATACATTTTTAAAATCTTTATTATTTAGATTATTACAGATGTCCCTCTTTCTTCCCACCATTGCCCCCCTCCACCTAGTTCCCGCCCCACCCCAGGCCTTCGCCACCCTATTGTCTGTGTCCATAGGTAATGCATATATGCATATAAGATCTTTGTTTAATCTCTTCCCATTCCCCCACCACCCTTCCATCTGAGAATTGTCAGTCTGTTCCATTTCCATGCCTCTGATTCTATTTTATTCACCAGTTTATTCTGTTCATTAGATTTCTCATTCATTTATTTTGATTTTTAGATTCAATTGTTGATAGGTATGCATTTATTGCCATTTTGTTGTTCATATTTTTTATCTTTTTCTTCTTCATCTTCTTAAAGAATACCCTTCAACTTTTCATATAATACTGGTTTGGTGGTGATAAACTCCTTTAGCTTTTTATTATCTGTGAAGCTCTTTATCTGACCTTCAATTCTAAATGATAGCTTTGCTGGGTAGAGTAATCTTATTTCTTGCCACTCCCTTCTGGCTTGCATAGTTTCTGTTGAGAAATCAGCTGACAGTCGTATGGGTACTCCCTTGTAAGTAACTAACTGTTTTTCTCTTGCTGCTTTTAAAATTCTTTGTCTTTAACCCTTGGCATTTTAATTATGATGTGTCTTGGTGTGGTCCTCTTTGGGTTCCTCTTGTCTGGGACTTGCTGTGCTTCCTGAACTTGTAAGTCTATTTCTTTCACCAGGTAGGGGAAGTTTTCAGTCATTATTTCTTCAAATAGGTTTCCAATATCTTGCTCTCTCTCTTCTTCTGGCACCCCCATAATGGGAATGTTGGTACACTCGAAGTTGTCCCAGAGGCTCTTTACACTCTCTTCATATTTTTGGATTCTTTTTTCTTTTTGCTCTTCTGTTTGGGTGTTTTTTGCTTCCTCATATTTCAAATCATTGATTTGCTTCTCAGAGTCCTCTATTCTACTATTGAATACCTGTATATTGTTCTTTATTTCAGTCAGTGTATGCTTAATTTCTGACTGCTCCTTTTCCATTTTTTTTTTTTTTGGCATTCTCACTAAGATCCTTGAAGGTCTCACTAAGTTACTCAGAGGTTTGTAGAAGATTCTTAAGTAACCTTATAACTGTGGCTTTGAACTCTATATCCAGTAGTTTACTTTCTTCTATTTCTTTCATTTGTGACATGTTTCTTTGTCTCTGAATTTTGGCTGCTTCCCTGTGTTTGTTTCTATGTATTGGGTAGAGCTGCTATGTCTCCTTGAGTTGGTAGAGTGGCTTTGTATAGTAGGTGTTCTATAAAGCCCAGTGGCTCAGCCCCCTCAGTCACCTGAGCTGGGAGCTCTAGGTACACCCCTCTATAAGCTGTGAGCACAGTCTTGTTATAGTTGAGACTTGATTGCTGTTGGTGTCACTGGGGGGAATTGACCTCCAGACCAAATGGCTGTCAACCAGTAGCTGCAATTACAGTGGGAGAGCTGCTGTACAGGAGATACCCCTATGGAGCAGGACTTGCTTCGGTGGGACTTTGGTGCTAACAAAGTCTGCCCCTTGAGTGTGCTTATGGATGTGTAGAGTTGTAATCTGGTATGGTCTGATACTGACCACTGGGTACACTGGCTCTTGGGTCTCCAGGGAGGTGCTAAGTCAGCCACCCAGCAGGAGCTACAGAGAGATCTGCAGATTCCTCCTCTTTGTATCAGGTTTGGAAGTGCCAAGACAAGGCCCAGCTATGAAGCAAGGCAGGCTGGTGCTGGTGCCAGGTCTCAGGCCTTTTACTGATAGGTTTGTAGCTCCCTGACCCAGCTGCAATTTGTTTGAGAGATTTAGTCTGAACAAGTATGGCCATTCATATGCAAAAGCCACTGCACACAGCTTAGGTGTGGTTGTAAATTGGATGAGGCAGGGTCTTAGGGAATCACCAAGGCGTAGCATACAGAAATGGCTGCCAGTCAGCCCTGTGATTGGGGAGGTCCCAGCATAGGAATAATGATCCCTGTGAGCACTTCCATCTGGGATAAAGCCACCCCCGTGTTCCTGCCCAGATGCCAGACATTCCAGTTCCTCCTTGTATGTGTCTGTTTTCCCCAGAGCCTGGCCCTGGTGCTAGAGCTCAGAGGAAGCAGGAACTTGTAAGTTCAGTTCATGGTGACAGCCTTTTCAGAGGAATAGCTGGTTCTCCACCAGCCTCTGTGTCACTGAGCCCCAATCCACACTGGTTTTTATAGCCCATGGTTCTTACTGCCCATAGGGACTTCTTTTCCCAGCTCTGGGACCCTGTGCTGGGGGACTGGTGTGGGTCTGGGATCCTTTGCTCCTCCAGGTGGCCTCCACAGAGGTGATCTCCCTCCCAATTAAAAAAGTGGCACACGTGGGTGCCGGACCAGCCCATTCTGCACCTCTAGACCTCCTACCAGTCTCAGTGTGCTTCTTCTTTACTTCTCTAGTTGTAGGATTTCCACTTAGCCAGCTTTCCAGTGGTTCTAGATGATGGTTGTTCTGTATTTCAGTTGTAATTTTGATGTGGTTGTGGGAAGCAGCAAATACAGGCATTTACCTAAGCTGCCATCTTCCTCCTCAATCCAGAGGGTGTATTTTTTTGTTTTGTTTTGTTGTTGTTTTTTTGTTTGTTTGTTTTTTAATGACAGCCAGAGGAAGCCTCTCAGAGGAGGTGATATCTGAGCTGAAACCTTAGTGAAGTGAGGGAGAAGCAGGTGGAAACCTGGAGAGAGAATACAGACCTATTTCCCTGGCCAGTTTTGCCTAGCATCGGCATTATCAAGCCTCTGTAACATCCTGCTGCCAAACTATACCTGTTTCCATTTGAGATGGCAGATTCCATCTGCTCTTCTAATCCATTGTAACAGCTTCTGAACTAAAAAAAAAGTTCTATCACTCTTTTGAAATTATGGGTTCAAGTTACCAGCCAGCATACTGGAAATTTTGGTGCAAGTTGGGAGATAATTTTAACTAATGTCAACTTTACAATAATGCTAGAAGATGTAAATGGCTTAGTTTTGACTCAGGCAGCTTCATAACCACTATATTCTTTATTTCTGTCAATAATTTAAAAATCAGAACTAAAACTATTTTAGACACTATTATTAATCCAACTATGTTATTAGTCTGGCAACTCTTTTCACGCAAACAACTGGAAAGTGTTTCCTAAATTTAAACTTAAAAAAACCTTCTAACTTCTGTTATGATCTTCATAGTTTATTTTTAAGAGCACATTATATCTACTTTATTCTGTAAGTCTTATGAAGGTTTTAGACCAAAAGTATATAATTTTCAACTTACCTAAATGCCTTCCCCTCTACTTCTCAATTCCTTCCCTTGCTAAATCCTCATAACTCCATTAAGCCCACTCAAACAGCCTCATGTAAGTTTTGACTTCTCAATAGACTATGCCAAGATAGGGACTACACTTTATGCTTTGCTAGTATCCCTGTACTATACCTAACACAGTGCTTTGCCTCTAGGTAACTGTATAAATACTTGCTTGTTGATGAACTAAATGGAGGCACTAATTGAGGTAAGCCTGAACAGAAGTCATGGTGCTTTAGAAACTGTCTTTCCAAATTCTTTGTTGATAAATTGTTAGTGATATGTACTCTATGATAACTAGAGTCCTAGGGACGAGGGGAGTGACTTATCCTATCAATAAGGGTGGCTTCTTGGTCAGGCACTGAGTCACCGTATGGAAATATATCCACCCAAGAAACCAAGTAAGTCATCTTTGACATGCACAGGTCACAGCAGAGACATTTGACTTTCTCCCCTTCTGGGAAATGCAGATCCATTTGTCTGGGAAATAAAATCATTGTTCCAATAGTCTAACACAGAATTAAGTGTATATCTAGTTTATTGGAGCAATGTCTAGGATACTTGGGCATTTCAAATAAAAGAATTAGTCATTAATGGATAAACACTTTCATTAGGTTAGGCTCATGGAAGAGACTATGGAGGCTGATGGACAGATGCAGAAGAAGTTATGAAAGAACAGATTAAGTAACTGACAGGCTGTGGAGTATAGGCAGTTGTTAACTATTATGTTTTTAATATGGGGCTTGGGAGAATAACTTCTTCCTTTACCTTAAGCACTGCCATTGATTGTCAACTCTAAAGCAAAAAGGACAGTGGAGCATGTATCTCTTCTCAAGTTACTACAAGAAACACCAATGTTGGCCTCCAAGAAGGCTGCATTCAAAGACTCTTCTTCAATCCTTCTGTTTATTTGTTTCAAAGTTAAGCTTGTTTAGTTATCATTAACTTGTTGTGGGGCTGTCAAGTGTGATTTATCAGTAGCTTGTTCAACGTGGCCTTTAAGGTAAAACAATGGTATTTCATCCATTCCATTTTCTCAGTACCAGAGAAATTATTAAATTTACATAGTTATAATCTTGTACAACTTACTGAATGTATGTGGGTGCTATGCCCTTTCTGTTCAGTTCTGTTTCATTAGAATTTAGTAACCTATTAGCTAAATATTGATTAACACTTAGTCTTGAAAGTTAATTTAAACATTTTGATTACTCAAAGTATCCTTAACTACATTTCTCCAAGAGAACTACAATGAATGAAATGAGCATCACTGTTGAAACATTCAGCAAGTTGCTATTTCGAAGAATGCTTTTCGTATTTAAGGATAATCTGCTTTGTTCTCAAAGGCAAGTGCTTCTTGAATGAGCAGTCTAATTTAGAAATGTGATATCCTATTCTGGTTTTTGCTTTTAAAACCATGTTAACATTTTTTTCTTGTATGCAAGAGGTATTTTCTTGAAGGGTATCTTGAAAAACAGGTGAATGAAAGGCCCACTAGGGGGTCAAGTAGTGGACCAGCAGAATGACATAGGTTCATGGTACCTGCCAACAGACATAGATTCAAATTAGAGTTTTCCCAAAAAATTTCTGACATGGTACCAGATATATAGAATCATATAGGAAGAGTGTAATTAAATAGGTGCAGCTTTTGTAGAGAGCAAGTTGGTGACAATGTAGTATTACTTTTCACCTATCATATTGGCAGAACATTGAATGATTGATAAAAGCCTGTAGTTGTAAAAATGTTGGATAATAGGCACCCTCATATTCCATTGGTAGAAGTGTAAAACTACCTTTTGGAGAGTAATTTTGTAATATTAATAAAAACTGTAAATATATGTGCTGTTTGATTCAGCAACTATTTTATGTCAATTAGACTAAAGGTATACTTGTCGTACAATTTGACAAAGGAATCTGTACAACTGTATTCATTGTGGAGTTACTAGTTTATTACACACAAAAATTGGAAACAACTTAGTTTTCATTCACCAGCTGAATAAATGATAGTATATCTGTAATATAGAACACCATACCATTGTTACATATAATAGAGTAGATCTGTTTGCCTGCTTTGAAGCACCCCAAGGTATTTAAAAACACAAAGTTACAGTATGGTATGTATATAAGTCAGGTTTCTCCAGAGAACCAGAACCAATCCTATCTAATAAAACAGTAATATGCAAATCACCACTCCACTACACTCACAAGCCACGCCCACCAGCCAATCAGAAAGTGAATATGCAAATACACCTAACCAAGATGGCTGCAGCCTCGGAGAGTGGTGGTTGTTGGAACTGGGATATTGGAGTGGAAGATCAGAGGGGAAGATCAGAGCCAGCGGGGGTCCCCCACAGGTGATCAGAGCCAGCTGGGGTCCCCTGCAGGTGATCAGAGCCAGCTGGGGGTCCCTGCCCAGGGCCCAAGCCTTGGCCAGAGGCTTGCAGCCTTGGCCATTGGGGCGGAGCCTGGCGATTGGAGCCTGGAGATCGGAGCCAGCTGGGGTCCCCTGAGGGCGATCGGAGCCAGCTGGGGGTCCCTGCCCAGAGCCCAAGCCTCAGCCAGAGGCTTGCAGCCTTGGCTGCGGGTGGAGCTGGGCGATTGAGCCAGCTGGGGTCCCTTGCGGGTGATCAGAGCCAGCTGGGGGTCCCTGCCCAGAGCCCAAGCCTCTGCCAGAGGCTTTCGGCCTTGGCCGCTGGGGCGGAGCCTGGCGATCAGAGCCAGCTGTGGGTGTCTGCAGGTGATCGCAACCAGCTGGGGGTCCCTGCCCAGGGCCTGAGCCTCAAACAGAAGCTTGCGGCCTTGGCTGGGGGTAGAGCAGGGCGATCGGAGCCAGCTGGGGGTCCCTGCCCAGGGCCTGAGCCTCAAACAGAGGCTTGAGGCCTTGGCCAGGGCCGCAGCCTGGCGATCGAGCCAGCTGGGGGTCCCCTGCCAAGGGCTGGAGGCTTTAGGACTTGGCAGGGGCGGAGCCGGAGATCAAAGGAGATAGGTGTGAACTACAGAGGAAATACCTTTTCTGACCGCTCATTGGCTAAACTCCCTGTATGCCACTGGTAATATTCTTAGTAACTTGGGTATAAGAATCCAAAAAGGTGATCTAGGGCTTTTCCACCACACTCCTGGGGAAAAAAACGAAGGTCCGCTGCTGGAGGGCTAAGAAATGTCATAACCTGCCCTACACGGTTTGGCTCAGTGGATAATGCCTAGGTTTGCCGACCACAGAGTCCAGGTTAGATTCTGATCAAGGGCATGTACCTAAGTTGCACGCTCCTCCCTGGCTGGGGCCCAGGTCAGGGCTCATGAAGGAGGCAAGCAATCTAAGTATTCCTCTCACTTTGATGTTTCTCTCTGTCTTTCCCTTTCTCTTTCACATTCTCTAAAACTCAATGGAAACATATCCTCAAGTGAGGATTAAAAAAAAAAGAAAGAAAGAAATGTCATATTCTATGAAAGACACATCTTGAAAATGCCTAAAGAAAGTTGTCATTTTTTCTTGGTGAAGGGACTGGAGTCCGTGTTGATGAAAACACCTTGGTGGCTGCGGTGACTTGCAGTGGCTCCAGCAGCGGGGTGATGGGGCTGGTTCCTTTCCCTGATCAGCCTGGTCGCCTCCCACAAAGGGAGGCCAGACTTAGGCTTAGGCCCGCTCCTTATGGGGAGCGGGCCTAAGCCGTCAGTAGGACATCCCCTGAGGGCTCCCAGTATGTGAGAGGGGCCAGGCTGGGCTGAGGAGACCCCCCCTCCAGTGCACGAATTTCATGCACCGGGCCCCTAGTAGTAGATATATGTGTATATCATTCTCTCTCTCTCTCTCTCTCTCTCTCTCTCTCTCTCACACACACACACACACACACACACACACACACACAGAATGAGATTTATTATAAGAAATTGGCACAGATGATTATGGAGCTGAGAAGTCCCAAGATCTGTAGCTGGCAAGCTAGAGACCAAGGAGAGAAAATGATGTAAGTTCCAGTCTAAACATGACAAGGTTGAGACCCAAGAATATTCAATGTTTCAGATCAAGTCCAAAGATAAGAAAAGTCCAATATCCCAGATCAAACAGATAGGAGGAAATCCCTCTACCTTGCAGCAGGGTCAGCCTTTTGTTCTATTCAGGACTTCAACTGATTAGATGATGCCCACCCACATTAAAGCGGACAAAATGCTTTACTCAATCTACACATTCAAATGTTAATCTTGTGTTGGATCTAAAATGGCAGTGGAATAGGTGGAAGATACACTTACCTTGTCCCAGGCCCAAACTGTAATTACAACTAAAATATACAATAACTTGAATAACCAACTTAAGACAAGCTGAAGAGAAGTTTTATAACCAAGGATTAGCAGAAGATGCCACATTGAGACTGGTAGGAAAATATAAATGTGAAAAGGCCTGGCCCCACTCCCACAGGTGGTGATTGAGAATACATAGGGATATCTCAGCCACAAAGGTCCCACTTAAGGAGCCTGGGGACTCAAACCCATGCCAGGATCCCCAGCCTAGAGCACCAGAGCCAGAAAGAGGTGCCCACATAACATCAGCAGTGATTCTGTCTGCAAGAGAGAGATCGGAGTCGGCTAGAAACCCAGGCACCCTCTTAAAGGGCCAGCACACAAAATCTAGTTTGCAATCACTCATCCTGGGTTCCAGCAGGGGGAGGACAGAGTGGACTAGAGTCAATTCAGGAGAGATTGGGGTGTGTGGCTCAGAAATAAATGAAGGGACAGCCCCACAATACCTGTGCTGAGTCCCTCTCCCACACTGCAAAAGCTATCTTTCTTAGGTGGAGTGCTCCCCTCCATGCAGAATCAGCCTAGTTCCACACTGCCTATCACCCCACCCTGTGGAACTGGCAACCTACTGAGAATTCAGCTGCCTGGGCTCAGGTGTAGTTGTCTGGGCAGACTCAGGGGGTTTCAGTGACTGAGTTGTGTGCCTTTGGGGCAGAGGTCATTCCCTCACTTTCAAATGAAACGCACTAGAACCTCCACTCATGGCAAGTCCATTAATCCCACCCTCAGGGCTACCAGTGACCTCACACACCAAACTCCTGGTGGCACTGCCCTGCTGACAAAGTCTAGGCAGAATAAGAGACAGATTCTTGCATTCCCAACTGGTGCAGAGACTTCCCTTCACACAGCCAAATCCTGGTCTGCTTGGGACTGATAAACTCTGCTGGCCTCACTCTGACAACTTCCTGAAACACCACCTGTCAGAGCACAGCTCCTTCTCTGCTAGGGGTTGTACCCCGATAGATGCCAGGTATTGGAAGATGATATGAACAGTAATAGACATATACAAGAGATTTTATTGCAGACCAAGTAGCCATTGCTAACAAGGAGCCATTAGACAAAACAATTCTTCAAAGCAACCGCGCACCAGCTGGTCAGTAACACATATTTATACCAAGTTAGAAAAATAGGCTTCTTACCAAAGAGTGATATCAATATTTGGGTTATAGAAAGGTACGCCTGCGCACTGTGTACAGTAAAACTGACGTGTCATTGCCTTTGTACATGCATATTGCAAATTGGCCTTGAACATCTGATTAGGGTTCTCACACCACCCCAACACAAAAGTCTGTGGGCACCTGGTGGGGTACAGCTAGACTTGGTATTCCATGATACTTATCTTTTTAATCCTCACTGAAGAATATGTTTTTAATGATTTTTAGAGAGAGGGAGAAAGGAAGAGAGAGTAACAGCAATGTGAGAGAAACATCCATGTGTTGCTTCCCATAGGTGCCCTAACAGGGAATTGAACCTGCAACCTTTTGGTGTACAGGATGATGCTCCAACCAACTGAACCACCCAGCAAGGGCTTCCCTGCTACTATGGTTGAGTGGCCACAGACTCAACTTGACACCTAGTTTAAACCTGTATCAATTGGGTAAACACCACTCACTTCTATCTGCAGATGCACTGACAACCTACCCCATGCAACTTGAGTATGGTGAGAGGCTCTTTCAGTAACTGAGACTACAGGCAGCTGGAAGACATAGACAGGCAAAGGAGGATTTCACAGTGCCTTGGGCCTTTTGCTGACCTAAACCCACACTTCTTGCTGCTGGAAGCCAGCTTTGTTGTTGTTGTTGTTGTTTTTGTTTGTTTATTCTTTTCTTTTTTTAATTTTTATTTTTTGTATTGTCTAAAGTTTTATATATGTCTCCTTTTCCCCCAATTGACCCACCCCCCAGCCATTCCCACCCCAGCCAAGCCCCCACTGCCCCAGTGTCTGTGTCCATTTGTTATGCTAATATGCATGCATACAAGTCCTTTGGTTGCTCTCTAATCCCCCCTCCCATACCATTTGACTCTAGATCAATTTATTATTGTTCATCAAATTATGTTGATCATTATATCACATATATGAGTGAGATCATGTGATATCTATCTTTCTCCGACTGGCTTATTTGGCTTAGCAAAATGATCTCCAGTACCATCCATGCTGTTGCAAATGGTAAAAGTTCCTTCTTTTTTATAGCGGCATAGTATTCCATTGTGTAAATGTACTACAGTTTTTTAATCCATCCATCTGCTGATGGGCATTTACGCTGTTTCCATATCTTAGCTATTGTAAATTGTGCTGCTATGAACATAGAGGTGCATATATCCTTTCTGATTGGTGTTTCTGGTTTCTTGGGATATAGTCCTAGGAGGGGGAATACTGGGTCAAATGGGAATTCCATTTTTAACTTTTTGAGGAAACTCCATAATGTCTTCCACAGTGGCTGCACCAGTCTGCATTCCCACCAGCAGTGAAGAAGGGTTCCTTTTTCTCCACATCCTTAGCAGCACTTGTCCTTTGTTGATTTGTTGATGATAGCCATTCTGACAGATGTGAGATGGTATCTCATTGTTGGTTTGATTTGGATCTCTCAGATGATTAGTGACTTTGAGCATGTTTTCATATGTCTCTGGGCTTTCTGAATGTCCTCTATCAAAAAGTGTCTATTTACATCCTTTGCCCATCTTTTGATTGGATCGTTTATCTTCCTTTTGTTAAGTTGTATGAGTTCCCTGTAAATGTTGGAGATTAAACTCTTATTGGAGATAACATTGGCAAATATGTTCTCCCATGCAGTGGGCTTTCTTTTTTTGTTGATGGTTTCTTTTGCTCTGCAGAAGCTTTTTATTTTGATGTAGTCCCATTTGTTTATTTTCTCCTTGGTCCCCATTGTCCTATGAGCTGTGTCTGTAAATATATTGCTACGACATATGTCTGCTATTTTGCTGCCTATGGAGTCTTGTAGGATTTTTTTAGCCATTTTGAGTTTGTTTTTGTGTATGCTGACCTAAACCCACACTAAGTAAGTGGGTGATCTAGTTTCATTTTTTTGCATGTATCTGTCCAATTTTCCCAGCACCATTTTTTGAAGAGACTGTCTTGACTCCATTGTATGCTCTTGCCTCCTTTGTCAAATATTAATTGAGTATAATGGCTTGGGTCCATTTCTGGGTTCTCTATTCTATTCCATTGGTCTATATGTCTCTTCTTGTGCCAGGCCCAGGCAGTTTTGAGAACCGTGGCTTGGTAATATAGCTTGATATCTGGTATTGTGATTCCTCCAACTTTGTTCTTTCTCAGGATTGCTGTGGCTATTCGGGGTCTTTTTTTATTCCAGATGAATTTTTGGAGTTTGTACTAGATCTTTGAAATATGCCATTGGTATTTTAATGGGAATTGCATTGAATCTGTAGATTGCTTAGGGTAGTATGGACATTTTAACGTTGTTGATTCTTCCAATCCATGAACATGGTATGTTCTTCCATTTGTTTATGTCTTCCTCTATCACTTTTCTCAATGTTCTGTAGTTTTCTGAGTACAGGTCTTTTATGACCTCAGTTAAGTTTATTCCTAAGTATCTTAATTTTTTTGGTGCAATGGTAAATGGGATTGTTTTTTGTTTTGTTTTGTTTTTTATTTATCTTTCTGTGAGTTCATTATTGGTGTATAAAAAGCCATAGATTTCTGGGTGTTAATTTTGTATCCTGCTACATTGTCAAATCCATTTATTAGGTCAAGTATTTTTTTTATGGAGTCTTTGGGGTTTTCTAAGTATAGTATCATGTCATCTGTGAATAAGGACAGTTTTACTTCTTCTTTTCCAATTTGGATGCCTTTTAATTCTTCTTGTCTGATTGCTATGGCTAGCACTTCCAGTACTATATTGAACAGGAGTGGTGAAAGTGGGCATCCCTGTCTTGTTCCTGTTCTTAGGGGAAATGAGTTTAGTTTTTGCCCATTGAGTATGATGATGGCTGTAGGTTTGTCATATAAGGATTTTATGATGTTAAGGTATGGTCACTCTATTCCCACTGTGCTGAGAGTTTTTATCAAGAAAGGGTGTTGGGTTTTGTCAAATGCTTTTTCTGCATTGATTGATATGATTATGTGATTTTTGTCTCTCAGTTTCTTTATGTGATGTACCACATTTATTGATTTGCAGATATTGTACCATCTTTGCATCCCCAGAATAAATCCCACTTGGTCATGGTGTATGATCTTTCTAATTTAATGCTGAATTTTATTTGCTAGAATTTTGTTAAGGATTTTAGCATCTATGTTCATCAAGGCTATTGGCCTGTAGTTCTCTTTTTTTTTTGTGGTGTCTTTATCTGCTTTTGGGATTATGGTAATGCTGACTTCATAGAAAGAGCTTGGAAGTGTGCCTTCCTCTTGAATTTTCTGGAATAGTCTGAGGACAATAGGTTTTAGTTCTTTGAATGCGTGGTAGAACTCCCCTGTAAAGCCGACTGGACCAGGGCTTTTGTTTGCTGGAAGATTTTTGATTGCTGCTTCAATATCTTTGGTAGTTATCGGCCTATTCAGGGTTTTTTATTCTTCTTGATTGAGTTTTGATAGCTTGTATTTTCCTAAGAATATGTCCATTTCATCTAGGTTGTCCATTTTGTTAGAATAGAGTTGTTCATAGTATCCTATCTAATAATAGAGTAAAATGTAAATTACCATCACTCCGCTACGCCCACGATTGGGCGGTGGGAGGCTGGGGGGCGGGACTCGGGGTGGCCTATCCGGCCATTGAGAGGCACGGATCCGCTGCCACTGAGGGGGGCGGGACTCCCGCCCCCTGCGACTCTCAACGGCCAGATCGAGGCCAGATCCGCGGCCGCTGAGGGGGCCTGCGCGGACACCCAGCTGTGCCTCTCAACGGCAGGGTAGCCAGGTGTCCGCGGCCGTTGAGAGGCGCAAGGGGTGGGAGTCCCGCCCCCTGCACCTCTCAACAGCAGGGTAGCTCCCCTCAGCGGCCACGGACCATCAAAAGCGTGGGAGCTGGGTGCCTGCCCGCTCAGGCACCCAGCTCCCCGCGATCAAAAGCAAAAGTGTGGCAGCTGGATGCCTTTCCGCTCAAGCACCAGGCCTTTCAGAAGCCTCCGCCACGCCGGAGGCTTCTGAAAGGCCTGGTGCACCAGCGATCGAAAGTGAAAGCGTGGCAGCTGGATGCCTGTCCACTCAGATACCAGCAGACAGGCACCCAGCTCCCCGCGATCAAAAGCAAAAGCGTGGCAGCTGGATGCCTTTCCGCTCAGACACCAGGCCTTTCAGAAGCCTCCGCCACGCCGGAGGCTTCTGAAAGGCCTGGTGCACCAGTGATCGAAAGTGAAAGTGTGGCAGCTGGATGCCTGTCCACTCAGATACCAGCAGACAGGCACCCAGCTCCCCGCGATCAAAAGCAAAAGCATGGCAGCTGGATGCCTTTCCGCTCAGACACCAGGCCTTTCAGAAGCCTCCGCCGCGCTGGAGGCTTCTGAAAGGCCTGGTGCACTAGCGGACAGGCACCCAGCTCCCCGTGATCAAAAGCAAAAGCGTGTAGGGGACCCTACATGTGCATGATTCAATCATGCACTGGGCCTCTAGTTTTTTCATAATCGTTTGTATTTCTGTGGGATTGGTTATAATTTCACCTCTTTCATTTCTGATTTTGTTTGTTTGGGTCCTCTCTCTTTGCTTCTTGGTGAGCCTTGGCAGAGGATCATCAATCTTATTTATCCTTTCAAAGAACCAGCTCCTGGCTTTGTTGATCTTTTGTATTGTTTTTGTTTTTTGTTTTTTGTTTGTATGTTTGTTGGTCTCTATGCTGTTTATCTCCACTCTGACCTTTATTATTCCCTTCCTTCTACTAACACTGGGCTTTTCTTGTTGCTCTCTTTCTAACTCTTTGAGTTGTAGGGCTAGATAATTTATTACCATTTTTTCTTGTATTTTGAAGTAGGCCTGTAGAGCTATGAACTTCCCTCTCAAGACTGCTTTCACTGTGTCCCATGGATTTTGGATTGTTGTATTTTAATTGTCATTTGTTGTCCAGATGGTTTTTATTTCTTCTTTGATCTCTTTAGTAACCCAATCATTTTTAATAGCATGCTGTTTAGCCTCCATGTGTTTGATTTTTTATTGTTTTTTGTAGTTGATTTCCAGTTTTATGCCATTGTGATCTGAGGAAATGCAAAATATGATTTCTATATTCTTGAATTTGAAGAGACTTTGCCTGTGTCCCAATATGTTGTCTATCTTTGAAAATGACTCATGTGCACTTGAGAAAAATGTATATGGGGTGACTTTGGCTTTGGGGTGAAATGTTCTGAAGATGTCAATTAATTCCATCTGATCTAGGAAGTCATTTAGGATTGATGTTTCCTTGCTGATTTTTTGTTTAGATGATTTGTCCGGTGATGTTAGTGGGGTATTACAGTCCCCTACTATGACTGTATTGCTGTCAATCTCTCCCTTGATATCCCCCAGAAGTTTTTTTTATGTATTTTGGTGCTCCTGTATAAGCTGCATATATGTTTACCACAGTTATATCTTCTTGTTGAATTGCTCCCTTTAGTATTATGAAGTGGCCTTCCTTATCTTTTTTTTTTTTTGGCCTTCACTTTGAGGTCTAATTTGTTGGATATAGGTATTGCTACCCCAGTTTTTTTTAATTTCCATTTGCCTGAAAAACCTTTTTACATCTCTTCACCATCAGTCTGTGGGAGTCCTTTGTTCTGAGGTGGGTTTCCTGTAGACAGCAGATATATGGGTCATGTTTTCTTATCCACTCAGTTACCCTATGTCTTTTGATTGGGGCATTGAATCCATTTACATTTAAAGTTATTATTGATGCCGAAACCGGTTTGGCTCAGTGGATAGAGCGTCGGCCTGCGGACTCAAGGGTCCCAGGTTCGATTCCGGTTAAGGGCATGTACCTTGGTTGCGGGCACATCCCCAGTAGGGGGTGTGCAAGAGGCAGCTGATAGATGTTTCTCTCTCATCGATGTTTCTAACTCTCTATCCCTCTGTCTTCCTCTCTGTAAAAAAAATCAATAAAATATATTTTTTTAAAGTTATTATTGATAGGTACTTGTTTGTCTCTATTTTTATTCTTTATGCCTGTGTTCCTTTTTCTCTTCCTATGTCTTCTTTTTATAGCTGACCCTTTAGCATTTCTTGCATTGCTAGTTTGGTGGTAATAAGCTCCCTTAGTCGTTTTTTGTCTGTGAAGCTCCTGATTTCTTCCTCAATTTTGATTGATAGCCTTGCTGGGTACTGTTGTGGAGCGAACGCGAGTGAACGACCACTGGAGTCCAGGCCAAATTAAAATTTAGGGAGCCTTTAATAGCTGGCTGGCGACTGCTCTGCCTTTCTCCATGCAGGGAGTCCAGAGAGAAGCCCCCGACCCTTTGTTCAGGACCACTGTTAAGCACATTAACCACATCCTGTTTTTGCAGAGCAAGCAACCCAAGACAAAACAGTTTTTCCTAAGCAACATCAGGGTCATGCCATTGACGACCATGTTATTCACAGGGTCATCCTGTTCTTCAGAAAGATGACAGTGTTCTATCTTGCAAGGCTATTTTGTGAGGTGCAGCTGGGAAGGGGCCATAAGACCATATCTCAAGGCCTGGCCTGGTGTCAGCACTGACAACTCTATCTGGGGCATGGTCCATGGTGTCTCTGGAGTGCTCAAAAATTCCCACTCTCTAACATTCCCCACTGGTTTTATGGGAGAATCAAATCATTGTTTCTTCATCATCAGTGCCGACATGATGATAGTGAGTGTGCAGGACCATCAGCTTTACTGCCCGTATTTGCCTTTGTACATAGTTGGTGAGACTATTTATAAGACAGGGTCCAAATATTGCGGCTATTAACAATAAGATTAAAGGTCCTGCTAGAGATGTTAG
This sequence comes from Cnephaeus nilssonii, assembly GCF_951640355.1. Taxonomy (NCBI): domain Eukaryota; kingdom Metazoa; phylum Chordata; class Mammalia; order Chiroptera; family Vespertilionidae; genus Cnephaeus; species Cnephaeus nilssonii. Next base: position 76,784,488 of record NC_137071.1, read on the forward strand.
GAGTGTTGTTAGCCATGGGGACCAAGCGAATAGATTTTCATACCAATGTCCCTCAGTTCTTTGCCTTTCCTCTCTATCTTGGAGTCTTTTTCTGAGTTGACTTAGGCTTTCTCTGATGACCCCGGAATGATTGGTATAAAAACAACAAGTTTCTCCTAAGGCCATACAGAGTCCTCCTTGCTTCATGAATAATAAGTCTAAACCCCTTCTATTTTGTAAGACTACTTCTGCTAACAAACTGAGAGAATCCTCTAGCTGGTTCACATTCTCCTTTAGGGTGCTTAAGTCTAAATCTACTTGGCTGCTAAGTTCCTTAAAATTTTTGTCTCCTGTGACCAGTGCTGCAGTACCTATTGCAGCTGATCCGGCTATTCCCAGACCAACAAGCAGGGGGACAATTACCGGGGCTCTACGAACTCTCCCAGGGGCTAGATCCAGGTGCTCAAGCCCTCCCTCCCCAGAATAGTAATATACCTGGGGTAGGATATGAGCTAAGATGCATAAGGAAGGCTTGCGTGGGTGCATCAGTGTCAGAGGAGAGACACAAGGGGTAATTCCTGTGGTGCACGCAAAACAGGTACCTTCAGGGGCCACTAGGTACCAGTCTGTCTCCTCTTCATTGTCCTGACCAAACCTCAGTACTGAGGAACAGGATTCACCATAAAGGGATTTTGATAAATCAAACTCTGAGGACATAACACAAGTACCTCGTCCCTGGAAATCCCCAAGGGTTAATTTTGGTCCAGAGACATAGAAGCATGGAATAGATGGATGAATCACAGAGGGAAAGCGGGTTGGGGAGATTAACCGGGGAACTTATGTGCATATATGTATAGCCCATGGACACAGGCAATAATGTGATGAATGCCTGGGAGGAGCAAGTGTGAGGTGGAGGGGTCAATGGGAAAAAAAGGGGACATCTGTAATAATTTCAACAATAAAGATAAAAGTTTTAAAAAGACCTGTACTCAATAAACTACCATTGGAAAAAGAAATATAGGAAGATACAAAGAAATGGAATCATACACCATGTTCGTGGATTGGAATAATTAACATCATTAAAATGTCCATACTACCCAAAGCAATCTATAGATTCAATGCAATCTCTATTAAAATACCAATGGCGTATCTCACAGATCTAGAACAAATATTCCAAAAATTTATATGGAGTAAAAAAAAAAAAAAAAAAAAAAAAAAAAAGACCCCAAATAGCCACAGCAATCTTGAGAAAGAAGAAAAATATTGGAGAGATCACAATACCAGATATAAAACTATACTACAAAGCTATTGTAATCAAAACGGCCAGGTACTGGCACAAGAACAGGCATATAGATCAATGGAACAGAACAGAAACCCCAAAAATCAAACCATATCATTATGGTCAATTAATATTTGACAAAGGAGGAAGAAGATAGAATGGAGTAAAGACAGTCTTTTCAATAAATGGTGTTAGAAAAATTAGACAGGTACATGCAAAAAAAAAAAAAAAGAAACTAGACCACCAAATTACACCATACACAAGAATAAACTCAAAATGGATAAAAGACTTAAATGTAGTGAGAAACCAAGATTGTGGCATAGGTAAATACCTGAACTTGCTGCCTCGCACAACCATTTCAAAACTACAACTAAAAGACAAAACGGGTATCATCCAGAACCATGGAAAGGCTGGCTGAGTGGAAATTCTACAACTAGAAAGAAAGAGAAAAGCACACTGAGACTCAGAGAAGGGGTGGAGGTGCAGAAGTGAAGTGTAGAGGTACAGAGGTGCACGCAAGGAAAGGGCTGGCAACTGAGTACAGTGTTGTCTTTTTCAATCGGGAGAGAGACACAAGCTCCCAACTGCTCTGAACTCCAGTTCGGGCGGGACTCTGGGGACCCAGACTCATACGGGGAGAAACTGGACTGTTTGGCATGGGGTGGAACTCGAGGGTGGCTTTCTGTCAGAGGTGCTTGCAGTGATCATTGTTCCTGTTTGGTGCCACGGGACACAGAGACACAGGACCTCTTCCAGGCAGGGCTAAGAGTCAGCCATTGCTGTTTGCTCCACTCTTGTGATTCCCTGAGACCCCGACCCACCCAATTTGTGCACAGAGGCTTTTGCATATGAATGGCCTGGCGCTTTGCAATCTGAAACCTAACATACTGCAGCTAGGTCAAAGAGCCCCAGAGCTTCCAAAAGACCCAAGGCTCAACAGCAGCTTGCATTGCCTCACAGCTGGGCCTCATCTGGGCACCTCTAAACCCCAAACAAAGAGAAGGAATCTGCAGATATCTCTGTAGCTCCTGCTGGGTGTCATCTCTCCTTGGAGATCCAAGAGCCAATGTACCCAGTGGTCACAGAGAGACCATCCAGACTACACCTCTTCAGATCCATAAGAGACACACTCAGGGGGCAGACTTAGTGAATGCCAAAGCCCCACTGAAGCAAGTCTTCCCCATAAGGGTGTCTCCAGCACAGAAATTCTCCCATCATAGACACAACTGATCCTCACAGCCAATTGGCCTGGAGGTCAATTCCTCCCAGTGATACCAACCACAAGTAAGGCTTAACTACAACAAGACTGTGCACACAGCCCACAGAGGGGTACACCAAGAGTGCCCACCTCTGGTAATTAGGGAGGCTGAGCCACTGGGCCGTATAAGACACCTAGCACACAAAGCCAGGCTATCAACGCAGGGAAGCAGCCAAAATGCAGAGACAAAGAAACAGGTCACAAATGAAAGAAATGGAGGAAAGCAAATGACTGGATATAGAGTTCAAAACCACGGTTATAAGGTTACTCAAGAATCTTCTAGAAACTGCCGATAAATTTAGGGAGACCCTCGAGGATATGTAAAAGGACCAACTAGAAATTAAGCATACACTGACTGAAATAAAGAATAATATACAGAGATCCAACAGTAGGCTAGAGGATCGCAAGAATCAAGTCAAAGATTTGAAATACAAAGAAGCAAAAAACACTCAACCGGAAAAGCAAAAAGAAAAAAAGAATTCAAAAATATGAAGATAGTGTAAGGAGCCTCTGAGACAACCTCAAGCATACCAACATCCGAATTATGGGGGTGCCAGAAGAAGAGAGAGAGCAAGATACTGAAAACCTATTTGAAGAAATAATGACTGAAAACTTCCCCCACCTGGTGAAAGAAATAAACTTACAAGTCCAGGAAGCACACAGAACCCCAAACAAAAGGAATCCAAAAAGGACCACACCAAGACACATAATAATTAAAATGCCAAGGGCAAAAGACAAAGAGAGAATATTAAAAGCAACAAGAGAAAAACAGTTAATTACCTACAAGGGAGCACCCATACGACTGTCAGCTGATTTCTCAACAGAAACTATGCAGGCCAGATGTGAGTGGCAAGAAATATTCAAAGTGATGAATAGCAAGAACCTACAACCAAGATTACTCTACCCAGCAAAGCTATCATTCAGAATTGAAGGTCAGATAAAGAGCTTCACAGATAAGAAAAAGCTAAAGGAGTTCATCACCACCAAACCAGTATTATATGAAATGCTGTAAGGTATTCTTTTAAAAGAGGAAGAAGAAGAAAAAGATAAAAATTATGAACAACAAATACATGTCTATCAACAAGTGAATCTAAAAATCAAGTCAATAAAACATCTGATGAACAGAATAAACTGGTGAATATAATAGAATCAGGGGCATAGAAAGGGAGTGGACTGACAATTCTCGGGGGGAAAGGGGCATGGGGGGTGCGGGAAGAGACTGGACAAAAAGCTTACACCTATGGATGAGGACAGTGTGGGGGGAGGTAAGGGCAGAGGGTGGGGTGGGAACCAGGTGGAGGGAGAGCTATGGGTGGGGAAGAGGAACAACTGTAATAATCTGAACAATAAAGATTTATTAGTAAAAAAAAAGACTTAAATGTAAATTGCGAAACCATAAAAATCCTAGGAGAAAACATAGACAGTAATATCTCAGACATCTCACACAGTAGAATTAATTTTTACCGATATGTCTCCAATGGCAAGAGAAACAAAGGAAAAAGTAAACAAATAGAACTACATCAAACTAAAAAACTTCTTCACAGCAAAAAGTAGCCATCATCAAAATGAAAAGGGAAACCACTATATGGGAGAACATATTTGCCATTGATATGTCTGATAAAGGGTTAATTTCCAAAATATATAAAGAACACATACAACTCAACTAAAGGAAGACAAATAACCCAATTTTAAAATGGTCACATGACCTGAGGACCTACAGATGGCCAAGAGACATATAAAAAAATGCTCAAAGTCACTAATCCTCAGAAAGATGCAAATTAAAACTACATTGTGATATCACCCCACACCTGCCAGAATCAACAAACAATGAATGCTGATGAGGTTGTGGAGAAAAGGGAACCCTAGTACACTGCTAATGGAAATGCAGATTGGGGCAGCCACTATGGAAAACAATATGGAATTTACTAAAAAAATTAAAACTGGAACTAACATTTGACCCAGCGTTACCACTTCTAGGAATATATCCTAAGAAGCCTGAAATGCCAATCAGAAAGAATATATGCACCCTTGTGTTCATAGCAACATTATTTACAACAGCTAAGATCAGTAGATGAGTGGATAAAATAGCTGTGGTGTATTTACACAATGGAATACTTTGCAGTTGTAAAAGCGGATTTCTTAACTTTTGTCACAGCATAGATGGACCTGGAGAAAATTATGCTGAGTGAAAGAAGCCAGTCAGAGAAAGACAAATATCATATGCTCTGACTTGTAAGTGGAATCTAATGAACATAAACTGATGAACAAAATAGGTCCAGAGGCATGTATGCATGGAACAGACTGACATATCTCACTCATTGCAGGGGTGGGGGGTGGAAATGGGAAGAGATTAACCAAAGAACTTTTATACATAAATGCATAACCAATGGACACAGACAATAGTGTGATGAAGGTTTGGGATGGGGAAGAAGATGGGAGGAGAGGGGTAAAGGGGGGAAAATTGGGGGCCTCTGTAATACTGTCCACAATAAAATAATCTCTATATATAAAAGCCTAATATACAAAGAGTCCCCTCGGGAGTTCCACTGACAGGGAGTTTGATCACTTTCTATGACATGCACTGACCACCAGGGGGCAGTGCAGAGTGAAGGAAGGCCCCAGCCGGCAGCTGGCAGCCACTAGAGACCCTACCTGTGCATGAATTTTGTGCACTGGGCCTCTAGTATAAAATAAAATAATTTAAAAAATATTAACCTTTTGCACTCGGATGTCGAGTGTGACTCGACACGGTTAGCATTGGTAGCAGCTCGAGAAAAAAGCAAGCGAGTGCAAAGGGTTAATCCTCAGCATGATTCTTATCCCAGGTTCCCAAGAAGAAGAATACCATCAACATAGTACCCTATACCCAGCAAGGAGAAAAAAATGAGGTGGTTTGCTATGAGCAAAACTTTGAAGCAACTGACAGCCAAAGCATATGAGGCATTGCTAACAATAACTTTGGTAGAGACACAATTTAGACTTGGAGTAGAAATGGGCCTTAGCTCAAGATCTGTAGGCATGACTGTTTAGGGCTCTAAAATTTAGGCCCTGTGGATATGTTGAGAGACTTTTCCCTTTCCTTCTTTGTGTCATTCTATGCTGTGATTTTCCTCTACTGACCTACCCATAGAGGTTAAAGGTGGCTGTACATGTCTCTTTAGTTGCTAGAAGCTCTGCAGCTATGATACCATCATGAATGTCACCTTTTAACCCAGGAGAACATGATATATGTCACAAGATGCAATACCAAGTTACCCTAATCCACTTAAATATAGGCAACTGGCCCATTCAGGCAGAGGAAGGATATTTCCCAGATGGGCTCTCTGTGTGATAGGGGAGGCTCTTTGTATGTGTGTATACAGAGGCAGGGGGCTTCCTGTGGGCTCCAAGGGTGGTCTTGGGGCCTGAGAAACCTAAAGCCATATTTCTGTCCATGTTTTATTTGTGCATCCTTTAAAAACATATCTTAGTACTAGAGGCCCAGTGCACAAAATTCGTGCATGGGGGTGTGTGTCCCTCAGCCAGCCTGCACCCTCTCCAATCTGGGACCCCTCAAGGGATGTCCAACTGCCCGTTTAGGCCCAATCCTACCTGGCCTAAACGGGCAGTTGGACATCCCTCTCACAATCCAGGACTGCTGGCTCCAAACTGCTTGCCTGCTTGCCTTCCTGATTGCCCTTAACTGCTTCTGCCTGCCAGCCTGATCACCCCATAACCACGCCCCTGCTAGCCCGATTGATGCCTAACTGCTCCCCTGCCAGCCTGATTGCCCCTAACTGCCCTCCCCTGAAGGCCTGGTCACCCCTAACTGCCCTCCCCTGCAGGCCTGGTCCTCCCCAACTGCTCTCCCTTACAGGCCTGGGTCCCCCCCAACTGCCCTTCCCTGCAGGCCTGATTGCCCACAACTGCCCTCCCTTGCAGACCTGGTCCCTCCCAACTGCCCTCCCCTACTGGCCATCTTATAGCAGCCATCTTGTGTCCACATGGGGGCAGCCATCTTTGACCACATGGGGGCAGCCAACTTGTGTGTTGGAGTGATGGTCAATTTGCATATTACTCTTTTATTAGATAGGATAGAGGCCTGGTGCACAGGTGGGGGCCAGCTGGTTTGCCCTGAAGGGTGTCCTGGATCAGGGTGGGGGTTCCTTTGGGGGGTGGGGCATCCTGGGTGAGAGGCCTGTGGTGGTTTGCAGGCTGAGCACGCCCCCCAGCAACCCAAGCGGAGGCCCTGGTATCTGGGGTTTATTTATCTTCTATAATTGAAACTTTGTAGCCTTGAGCAGAGCCAACCCTCCTGCTCACTCCATGGCTGCAGCCATATTTTTTGGGGATTTATTTATCTTCTATAGTTGAAACTTTGTAGCCTTGAGTGTAAGCCTGGGCCAGCCAGGGCGGCAGGGAAGCTTGGCTTCCTCCATTGCTGGGGAAACCCAAGCCTCCTGCTTGCTGCAGCTCTGTGGCCACAGCCATCTTGGTTGGGTTAATTTGCATACTTGCTCCTGATTGGTTGGTGGGCGTGGCTTGTGGGTGTAGTGGAGGTATGGTCAATTTGCTTATTACTCTTTTATTAGATAGGATGACATGAGAATAGCTGTTCCTCAGCCCATCACCAGGCATTGACTCTGTGGGAGATCTGAAACCAAGCACAGAAATTGTTTCCCAAGATGGAGTTTAGGGGTTCCTGTGAGTGTAAAATAGGAGCCTGAAGAAATCTGGGTCTCACATAAAAATTTTGGAATATTGCTCTCTCTCTCTCTCTCTCTCTCTCTCTCTCTCTCTCTCTGGGGAAATGAATTTAAACAGCATACAGCTAGGCCCTCGCTGATGTGCCTAAGTTGGTTGGGCATCATTTCATGCATGGAAAGGTTGTTGGTTCGATTCCCAGTCAGGTTGTGGGCTCAATCCCAGGTAGGGGTTGTGCAGGAGGCAGCCAATCGACGTTACACTCTCACATCAATGTTTCTCTCTTCTCCCTTCCTCTGTCTCTAATGATCAATAAACTATTGTGTTTTTTTAAAAAAACAAAAATAAAAAAAACATACAGCTAGACAAGAAGGGTATAAGTGGAGTGCTGGAACTTGGGAGAGTGCCAGAAAATATAAGTCTGAGTTAATGAGGTCAAAGCTACCCACTCTGAGAAGGACTTTTGCTCTCTGTATTCATTGTGAGGAGGCATAGAACCACAAGTTCCATTATACTGTCTCTTCGGGTAAAAGCTGGATATTTGTTGGGCAGCAGCTTGGTACATAGAAATAAGTACATAATGTGAGATACCTTTTAGGGAAGAAGACAAGACCCTGGTTGCCATGTATTTATACTGGTAGAAACTTCAATTATCTTTGGGTCTGTAGCCCTGTGAGAGAGAGCCCCTGAGAGGGGAGTGAGGGAAGGGAGTAGAGATCATATGTTGTTAATTAGAAAAGAAGGAATGAGAAGAATGTCATGTTTTAGCTTGAGCTCTCCTTGTAGGTTGAAGACAAGTCACATGTAAAGTTTAAGATGGATATTTTTGAACTCATCTTTCCACTCTATAAAGCAGCTTCAGGTATATGGTAAAGAAGCAGATGTGGCAAAAGATCAGGATGTTTCAAGCTTTGAGTTTCAAAGGGCCAGAATGAAGTAAAGATCTGGTCCTTTGATCAGCTGAACACTTAAGATTGAAGGGTTTGTGGCTCTCTGGGGCTGTATTTCACAGCCTGGATAGGCATCCTGTTTTTTCAAGTGTGACTAGGTGGGGTGGGGAGGGAGAAAATCAGGTTGGATAGGCCTGGTGAGGAGAGAATATGGTCTTCCTTAGGTATAAGGATAGACATAAATATCCATTCTTAGGTCTACTAAAAATTATTGGGTGTTGTACTCAAGACTCCCAAATGGGACAATATGCAAGTGTCCAAACTGAGAGGTAGTTTCCCTGGATTGAAGACTGAGAGAAATCGAGTTATCCTCAGGATAGAAGGAAGCGGGAAGATGCTTGACTGGGTATGCCTTTGCCTAGGGATAATATTAGGAATTTTAATGACTTCCTGTGTAAGTCTTGAGGGGCCTTGGGTAACAGGAGGCATTTCAGTTGATTGGATTTATGTTTCTGAAATCAGGAAACAGGCCAACATAGGCCTCTGTTTAGCTCTGTTTCATGGGATTGAAAGTTGGAATGCAAGGAGATGCTGCCTCAGATTTCATTCTGTAATCAGAGGCCAGTCAGTCTTTTGGCTTTTATCTCATTCATATATATTCACTAGAGGCCCGGTGCATGAAAATTTGTGCTCTGGGGGGGTGGGTTCTCAGCCCAGCCTGCCCCTTCTCACAGTCTGGGAGCCCTCAGGGGATGTCCCTTTGCGGGAGGTGACTGGCCAATCAGGGAAAGGTGATGCCCCATCACACTGCTGCTGCTGCTGCCACTGCTGGCCACCATGGCTGCCTGAGCCTCAGCCCTCACAGCCACTGCGGCTGCCTGAGCCTCAGCCCGGCCCTCACAGCAGCAGCCGCCATCCCTGGCTGCAGTTTTGTCTGAAAGGACATCCAGAAGACATCTGGTCTAATTAGCATATTACCCTTTTATTAGTATATATATATATATATATATATATATATATATATATATATATATCTTATTTATTTATTTATTTATTTATTTATTTATTTATTTATTTATTTAAAGTTCTCTGGGAGGTTGGGGACTAAAAGAGGGTCTGGCATCTATGAATGGAATCATTGAGTCAAAAAAGATCTCCTGCAAACCTAGGACAATAGTTCTATAAGATATAGGGATTAGACTATATGGTCTTGAACATCCATTTCAAAAGATCCTTTGCATAAGAAACAGAAAGGTCACTCTGGCCAGTTTGGCTCAGTAGATGGAGCATCAGCTCATAAACTAAAGGGTCTTGGGTTCGATTCTGACCAAGGGCACATACCTCCGATGCAGGCTCCATCTCCGCTCTGGTCGGGCATGTGCAGGAGGCAGCCAATCAATGTGTCTCTCTCACCTCTCACCTGGATGCCTTCTACTCTCTCTAAAAATCAATGGAACAAATATCCTCAGGTGAGGATTAACAAAAAAGAAAACAACAACAAAAACAAACAAAAAACAAGAAGCAGAAAGGTCATCAGGAGTTTCTGTTCTCCATTTGCTGACCAAGTCTAGACCACGTTTTTCACCCTCATTACCACCTTATATTGTTCAAAGGACTTGACACTTAAAAGTTAGCCCTGGATTCCAGCTTGTGCTTTGCCACTAGCTAGCTGTATAAACTAAATAAGAATATCCACTATTGATTGAATGCTTACTGTGTCAGCTTTATGCTAAGTGCCTTACATAGATGATGACATTTTATCCTCACAACAACCCTGGAAGGTAGAGGCTATTATTTTTCTCACTTGAGGGAGTTATTATACCTCAGTTGAGAAAACTTAAGTTTAGTAACTGACTCAAGGTCAATGACTAACCAGGGGAAAAGTACAAATTGGAATCCAGAAATGTGTCCAAAGCCGATGATCCTAAACACTGCTACAGTAGATGGCCTCCACCCCATACACAATGTACTTTGTGTCCTGGGTCCATGTAAAATAAGAAAAATACATTGAATAATACCTAGTCTGCCTTCTTCACAAGCATGTTTCAAGGATAAAATGAGAGGATTGTTATTCTATTCTATGAACATTTATTGAGTGTTAGGGGCAAGGCACTGTTTTAGGGTTTGAGTCTTCAAAAGTAAGTAAGATGGAGTTCCTTCACTTTGGGAAATTATTATCTGAATATGAAACTGCCTTGAAAAACATAAAGCATTATACACATGCCAATTTCCTATGGTATAGTTTCATTGCATGTACAGTGAAGGGAAACTAATAGTTGTAGGCACAGAGCAAGCTAGGGTAAAAATCCCACATGGCTTTCAGCTGCTCCTTACAAAACATGGCAATCAACTGTTGCCAATCCCTATTGAGAATTAAAGGAGAGGAAATAGGGAATAATTTTAAATGTGACCATAGTGTAATGACTGCTGCTTTTTCACAAACATATTAGGACATGCTCATCCCAAGGAGTGGTGTCCCCTTCAGACTAGCACCTTGGGAGGCTAAATTCCTGTTTCTTTATTGCAATGATGTTGCCATTGCTCAAAACATTTTTGGAACTCCTCTTTAGTAATTGAGTTTAGATCCTGTGGCACAGTCATTTGAATATCTTCAGTGTTAATAAATCTTTGTCCTTTGAGGGTGGATTTGATTTTAGCAAACAACCAACATTCAATCAGAGCCAAGTCTAGAAAATAAGATGGGTGATTGAGCTCAGTAGTACAGTTTTTAATTTAAAAAATCCACTCCATTCTTTTCCTCATCCTACTTCTCTCTACCTGCTCCTCTCTCCTGCCCTGCCTTCCAAGTATGATTATGAGCGACTAATTCCACTTTTGTTGCATGGTTCATAACCTAGTGTAGTGGTTGGCAAACTCATTAGTCAACAGAGCCAAATATCAACACTACAACGATTGAAATTTCTTTTGAGAGCCAAATTTTTAAAATTTAAACTTCTTCTAACACCACTTCTTCAAAATAGACTCGCCCAGGCCATGGTATTTTGTGGAAGAGCCACACTCAAGCGGCCAAAGAGCCGCATGTGGCTCACGAGCTGCAGTTTGCCGACCACGGACCTAGTGCATAGAGGTTAAATTACTACTGCCAAGGTCACAAGATTAGGTTAAAAGATGATCTATGATTGGACCCTATGTTTCCTGCAGATCACAGCATGAGAAACTTCAGCTAACAGAGTAAATTGATTATGACAAAGGGCTCTAACTAATGGAAATGGATGAGCAAAGGGACATGGGTTCTTCATCCCTAAATGTATTTCCAAATACCTCACAGAGGACATAAGAATAGTGCTGCTTGATGGTTGCAGGAATGCTCTGTTATTTGGTACTTCCTTCCACGTTAAATCCACATTTTAGAGATGTACAGGCTAACATCTCTAAAAACTGACATTCCAAACATGGCATAAGTAGAAGGAGGTAGGAACTCTCTAATGCATTACAAATTCTGGAAACAAACAAACAAACAGCAAAACTATAGGAGAGCCAGGGATGTCTCTGAGCGAGATTGTGAAGGCAGGAAAATATGCATCCTTGGCAATCACTTTTCCATGTTTCCACCCCTACTCCATCACCACTTTCTCCCTACTCTCCAGTTAGGGGGAAGTGTGTCTGATTAGTGCGTTCATGTTAAGAAATAATACAGACCATCTGTATCTTAGAAGGGAGCATTGGAGCTGTGATTATCCCAAAGGAAAGAAGATTAGCATACACTCTTCATGCATCAATGAAGGGATATTTTTCGGCAAGGCAAGGATATGCCAAGTCACTCCAAAGAGACAATATCTACCACTCCTGTGCATAATGTTATCTTTGGAGTGAGCTATATCACAAGCTGCTTTCCCTCAAGTTTTGGCTGTTGTTTGAAGGGCTGGAGTTGAAACACAGAATTTTAGAGCTTCCAAAGCTCTTAGAGAAGAAATTGTTCCCTCATTTTGAAATTTGGAGTCAGGTTTTGAGGGAGAAGCAGGGGCAGGGGAAATAATAGCCAGATCATACAAGGAATTCATGGCCCTACTAAGCTAGAGCCCAGGTCCCTGGCTTCCCACCATACCTAAGCACTCTGCAGTGAACACCTGACCTTTCCTGGGCTCCTTTGGCCAACAGTTTGCAGAAACGCCCAGCTCCTCATTCAACATAATCCAAAGGCTTTTTGAGTGGGTCACAGTTCCTATGCTAGTTTCCTCTTGCTATTAATATAAGAAGCTCTGTGTTTCTCAGGGGACCAGAGTGAGAAAAATGTCAGAATCCTGTGCCTTTTCCAGAGACCCAACATCTTCTCTCTTTTGAGGACAAGTAATCCCCTTGGAACCCAGAATTTCTCTAGAGTCCAGGCAGCCAGCATCCCTTCCACAGCAACTCAAGTTTATATTTACTGTTGAATCCCCAAGATGAAGTATTGGAGAAAGTATTCTACCAATTATGTTTCCGTGGGGGTCCACAGCACATGGTCATGATTAGAATGAGCAAGAGCACAGCAGATTTCCCCCAGTGAAGGTCTGAAAGTTACTTGAAATCTAGCCAATATTGTTCCAGCAGCCAATGCCTGGCTTCCAGCTGCTGCTTGGTGAAAATTCCAAGCTCAAGGAGTTTATACTTGGAGAGGTAGGTGGAAGTGCAGAAGGCCACGCTTGGGAGGAAGAGGACTACAGGAGGACTGTAGGTAGAAGAGAGCTAGTTTATGGTTTCCCCCAGCCCCTCTGTCCCAATTCCAAATGCCAACAAACTCAGGAAGAGCTAACTGCCAGCCCATTACAGTATGAGGCTCCATGGTGAAACTCATTGGATATTAGATCAACTCCTACCTCCTCTACAAAGTCTTCTCAGATTATTCTAACTTACCAGTAGGCCTTCATGGCCTATTAGCTCTTTCAGCAAGAAGACTGTTTCTTACAATTGAGTATGTCACTCCACCTTTATATCCAGTTTTCAGTCTTCAGTTGGTGTGTTAGCTTCTTCCTTCACTACTATACTGTGAGATTCTTGAGATCAGAACCTGTCTCCTGCTTGTTGTCATAGTCCATACTGCCTCACCCAGTTAAGGACTTGCATGTAATTGACTACAGAAGAGAGTCTGGACTGGGCACAGAAGCACAAATGGTCCTCTCAGCTTTTGCTGGCCTTTTCCACTTAGGTTTCCACTCTGATATTTACAGCTATGCTAGGCAGGAAGAATTGCAGGAAAGGCCAGCCACTGAAGAAGCCACCAAAGAGAAAGGAAGTTGAGGATAGATGAGTATTTTAGTGGGATATGGCAGTGAAGCTGAGCCAATTGGGCACAGGTCATGGAGAAGGACATTTAGAAGAGGAACTTAATCTTGCCCCCACTTTTTTCTAGAGATTACCTTACTTAGAGGAAAATCTGTAGAAGAGAAAGGGAATCAAGAAGATACTAACTTCTTTAATCCTGGTGTTTGCTAATTTCAGATTTGAGACCCACAGCTCTTATTTGGGTACATCTGGGAGACAAGCTTTGCTGCTGTGGTTGTTCATATGAGGAAGGTGGTGCTAGGGAGGGGAAGTTAGAATAGCCAAGAACCTTATGGATGGATGTGTGTGTGCATGTCTGTGCATGTGTCTATATATTTGCACTTTCTTTTGTTTTTCACACTGTTCCAGCTTGGATATTACTAGATAAACTAATGCCTCTGCCACCCCTTCTATGAAATGTCACTAATAGTTCCCACCACCAATAAGATGTCATGGGAATAACAGGTTGACTGCCAAATGCTAAGTGGAAACATGTGACCTGTCAATCAAACAAGAATCAGGTTTGTTTGTTTCTTTTTTCCTAAGATGAAGAGTATTAGTAGAAAGGGAGCTGCAAGCTAGATACAGAGAACTGAAAATCACTCCACTACAGACAAGCTAGAGAAAGAATCTGGTTTCTGGTTTGGTTTTTCTTTAGTTGTACCAGGAATTTCTAAAGCACCCAGGAAATTAAGAAGTGCTCTGACTCGTGAAGATTCCTGAAGGACTTCTCAGAAATGCCGAGATCAGCAACCTATGCCATTCCCTCAAACTGGGGCTCTGAGCTATCCAAATTGTACCTAAGTTCTCTATCATGCAGAGAGAGTGACCAGACCTTGGAGGTTTTCCTCCCTCTTATGCCCCATAGTGCCTCACCAAGGACAGCTCCACTCCTCACCACCTACATTACCACTTGCAAACCAAAAAGTAATGAGCTTGTAGCAGCATAAGGAATAGAGTCAGACAAAAGAGAGCACTTATAAACAATAATTAAGTAAATTTCTCAAGAAATTGTTAAAATAAGGGTGCTGTGGCATCTGTCTGGAATGGTTTAAATGGGACTATTTCTCAAAGTCCCTTCTTGCTCTAGAATGTTGTCATCTCAATGCCCTCCTTCTTAGACACCCAGAGGAAAAATGACTTTCATTCAAGAGAGACAATGGTCCACCCATCATTGCCCTCTCTCCTCTTTCATTTATGCTATTTTACTCACTTGCTTGTTTGAGACATATTTCAGCTCTGACACTTTTGTTGAAATGTACTGGTGCTTGTCAAAGTTGGAAAGCAACATTAGGAGCAATTTCAAGTGTGAGCTAGTGGGTACTCTGGTTTCAGGAATCCCTAGAGTTTAAGCTTATCTTTGTGAGTGGGTTGAGATGGATTGGGGGGACCACCTTTAGGTGAGTCTCTGTATCTCTTCGGGTATCCTTTTTCTTTGGAAAGAAATAGACACATACTTACACAGACATACACGCTGACCAGTACAGGGAAGTTGAATGGGAGCCAGATTTAAAGTTTTCCAAATAAAAATTTTTTGAAATGACAGTACTAATTACAGAATTTTGGAGTCAAAAGTGATCTAGAAAAAAAGACATATCTGTTCCAGTACCCCTGCCCTCAGTTCTTCAGAGAATGTGTTTATTCCCTCTCTATCCATTGAAGATGTACATGTTGCCTCCTTTCAGTGACATCGGAATAAAACACAGTTTCTTGTAATGTTGGCCTTTAAAGTCTCCCAGGCTGTACTGAGTGTAATGGATACTGAGTTGTTGATATCTGGTATTGTACCTGAAACCCTAACCTGGTATCGGAGCTTCACAAAGCTGCTGCCAGAGGGAGAGCTAAATGGCAGTGTGAGCCAATAGGTAAGACCATGGAGCTGAAAAAATCCAGTGGTCTGTTCCCAGGTTGGGGTAGTAAGCCATGTGAGGGAACTTACCTAAGCTTTTCTGTAAATCAACTTGGACTATATTATTTCATAAATGCTGTGCTTTCTTAGAATTTCTCTAAAGTCCTTTTAGGTATGTTTAGATATCAGAAAAAGACATACCAGGGCAGGGAGGACCTCCTGCCATAATTTCAGTGTTCTAAATTTACCAGGCACACACATTCTGGTTGTATGTCTATGTGCAAATATGATCTCAATACAGCTCATTGTCATGACCCAGGAACACTCAGAGGCAAGGTGTGCTCCCCTTTATTTTATTTATTCCTTCCTTCCTTCCTCCTTTATTTCCTTCCTTCCTTCATTCCTTCTTTTCTTCCTCTCTTCTTCTCTCATTCTTGCATATTTTCTTTCTATATTTTTCAGCACTTGTCTTAAAATCATAAAAGGAAGGTAGTTCCTGGAAATCTGTGCTGCATTCAGCATGGCTGGGTGGAAATGAGTATACTAAATTGACTGCAATGTCTCCTGAATGGCACAGAGATGACTGGCCTGAGGCCTGGACACCTGACTTGTCAAATCAGGGAAGTCCTGCTGTTCTTCCACTCTTCCCTCCATTGCTCTAGCTCAGCTCGAGGCAAAGAACAGTGGCTACTGGCCTTGTGTACTTTGGCAAGGCAGAACTGTTGTAATAGGCCAGGATGACGTTTTCCTAAAGCCACTATACAGTCCCCTGGGAGATGTAGGATGGCCCAACCTAATGTAGAATTCATTTCCTCTTAAGACTTCAAATACTCCACTGACACCACTGGATAAATCCTCTAAACAAAAAATTAGCAATCCTAAATGACTCACTAGATCAGATGGACTTAATTGACATCTTCAGAACATTTCACCCAAAAGCTACAGAATATACATTGTTCTCAAGTGCACAGGGGACATTTTCAAAGATAGACTACATATTAGGACATGGGCAAAGTCTCTTCAAATTCAAGAAGATAGAAATCATAACAAGCATCTTCTCAGATCACAATAGCATAAAACTAGAAATCAACTACAATAAAACAATGAAAAAAATCAAACACTTGGAGGTTAAATATCATGCTATTAAACAATGATTGGGTTACCAAAGAGATCAAAGAGGAAATAAAAAGCATCCTGGAAACAAATAACAATGAAAACACAACAATCCAAAATCTATGGGACACAATGAAAGCAGTCCTGAGAGGGAAGTTCATAGCTCTACAGGCTGACCTCAAAAAACAAGAAAAAGTGGTAATAAATTATCTAACCTTGCAACTTAAAGAATTAGAAAGAGAGCAACAAGAAAAGCTCACAGTAACCAGAGGAAGGAAATAAATGACAAAGAGACCAAAAAAAAAAAAAAAATACAAAAGGTCAATGAAACCAAGATCTGGTATTTTGAAAGGATCCACAAGATTGATGAACCTCTAGCCAGGCTCACCAACAAAGAGAGAGGACCCAAATAAACAAAATCAGAAATGAAAGAGGTGAAGTAACAACTGACCCCACAGATATACAAAGGATTGTAAAAAAAATACTACGAACAACTCTACTCCAACAAACTGGACAACCTCGACGAAATGAACACATTCCTAGAAAAATACAAGCTTCCAAAACTCAATTAGGAAGAATAAAAAAACCTGAATAGGCCGATAACTACTGATGAAACCGAAACAGTAATCAAAAAGCTTCCAGCAAACAAAAGCCCTGGACCAGATGGCTTCACAGGGGAGTTTTACCGAACATTCAAAGAAGAACTAAAACCAATCCTTCTCAGACTGTTCCAAAAAATTCAAGAGGAAGGCACACTTCCAAGCTCTTTCTATGAAGCCAGCATTACCCTAATCCCAAAACCAGATAAAGACACCACAAAGAAAGAGAATTACAGGCTAATATTCCTGATGAACATAGATGCTAAAATCCTCAACAAAATTCTAGCAAATCCAATCCAGCCATACATTAAAAAGATCATACACCATGACCAACATTACCTCACCACTAAACTAATAGGTAAAGCATGGGACCCTGAAGACCACAATATCATGTGAAAGTAATCTGAGCCTCTTTCTCTAATGGCAAAATGGGGATATAATGCTTATTTTTGCAGTGCAGTCAGGATTAGAAACACTATATGCCAGACATAGGTAGAAAAAGGGCAACTTCACTTTGTCCCATCCCCCATGAAGATTCATAGACCCCAAGGTGGTTCCAGAAGCTTCCAAATTTGCTTCTCCAGGATGTATTGAGGTCTGTAACATCTTATAGTGAGTTATTCCCTGATATGTTGGCTGAAAATGACGTGCTGACTGTCACTGTCAGCCTGGGTATATATATTTCTGAAGAGACTGGCCTATTTTCTGATAGGCATACCTAGGTGGGGAGATTATCCAGCTCTGCCTGGCGGGGCAGTAGGGGCTTCATTATATAGCAATAGAAAGCTCCACAGAGCTGTTTTAAGTAATTGCAGTAGCTATCATTTATTAAATGCTTGCTTTATTCCAACTACTTTATATGTATGTTTTCATCTAATATGCATAAAAATTCTCCCAACTTTACAAATGTGGAAAACTGAAATTCAAAGATATTAAGAAAATGTCCCAAAATCGTGCAGCAAATAAGTGACAGAACTGGGATGTGAATTCAGTCCTGTCTGGCCTATAGGGCCCCTTGAGGGGGTATAGAATGAGTGTAAAGGAGTGGTTTAAAGCCAGGGGGTAGGGGAGGCCAGGGGAAGGTCAATGGGGAATGAAAGGAGACATATGTACTACTATTTGTAATACTTTAAACAATAAAATAAAATTAAAAAGAATAAAAAGTCAACATAAAAGAAAAGAATGGGCCGTTCTGTTTGAACTATATTTTTCCCTCTGTTCCAGCACTTTTCTATGTTTGAGCTCCCACTTTTTCCACTTCTCCTCATCTTGATAGCACAGCTCCAGCAATATCTAATGCAGGGCAGCAATTTGGTTTAGAAACAACTTCCGGACGATAGAGGCATCCACTCAGAAAGGGTTTCTGGACCAAAGGCAATCTTGTCTATCATAAATGGACAAATTGGTCTATTAGAGAAATAGCATATAGCTAGAGAGCCATGGGCAATTAGTGAAGTGACCTGGGTTTCTCAGCTAATAGGCACCAGCATGAATCATTCTTTTGGGGACATAATGCACAGATATAAGGGAAATACAAGGTTGAGCTGACCTGGCTGCACTTGTAATTGGCAGAAGAAAAGTAAAAACAGGACGAGGAAGCCTCTGCCACCAATCTCTCAGGGACCAGATAGCTGGTAAACAAGGAATGTGCTACCAGAGAAGCCTCTGTTGAGCCCAAATGAAGCAGTGACAAGGGAATGAACTGAGGCCAGGTTGGACAAATGGAGGGGTAGTGTGAAAAGGACGTCAGAGTTACATGGGCCAACTCCCTCATTATCCCAGTGAGGAAATCAAGTCTCAGAGAGGGGAGATAGATTGCCAGAAATCACACAGCTCACTACTGTTGGAATGAAGACGAGAACTTGGGTGTTTGGACTCTAGGAAAAGTGTTTTCATTTTGTCAATACATAATGCAGGCAACCTGTATTTGGAAGAGGTGGGAGCTCCTAAGTGTGTGTGCATATTTGGATAGGTGGGGGAGAGACCATGCTGTGGGCTACTTTGCTCTATCCAGGACCTGAAACAGATTGTTGTTGGAAAACCTTCTATTCCTGCTTTTAGCATACACTTATTCCTCAGAAGAAAAAATGGAAAGAACTATTCTTCCATTTTCCTACCTTTTCGGCCCAGAGCCTTTCCACCTTATGTCTTCACACCTGGCTGTTCTTCTGGAAAACTAACCAGTGTCACTCCAGACCAGCCATCACATGCTTCTATAAATCTGAGATTATTAGCTTTCACATAGACCAAAACTTTCCAAAAGTCAATGTGCGGACCAGTTTCAACCTGTGGCCATGTTTCCACTAGTCTGTGTTGAAATTAGATGAATCAAGACAATGCAGTTTTGTTTTTTGTTTTTTTTTGTGTGTGTGTGTGTTTGTGTTTGTGTGTGTGTGTGTGTGTGTGTGTGTGTGTGTGTGTGTGAATTAAATTTACTCTAAATTTATTCTTCTCTTTCTAAGTTTTTGGAGTTAAAGTGTCATTTTTCAATGAAATGGAGATATTTTCGTTTTGTTTTTGTTGTTGTTGTTTTTTGTTTGTTTTTGTTTTTGCTTATAAAGGATTTTTGCTTCATAGGATAAAAGCTGACTACCTTATGCCATTCCTATATTAAATGATTTGTAATCTTCTATGAAATTCTAAACTCTGGAACTACTGACATATGCTACCCATCCTGTTTCCAACAATATATCTACCCCCTTTCTGGGCCCTATTATCTCTGCTTGCTGCTTATTTTTCCCAACTTTGCTTCCTGCCCTGAAAAGTAAATCTTCAAATGCAAGGAACACAGCCAATGTCAGATATTAAGGACGCTAATGCTGATCACTGCTCTATCAGGTGCTTAATGAGATGCCTGTTGAAAGGTACCCACACCATACCTGTGTATTAATGGAACTGAGACTAGCCACAGTATTAGTAAACTAATTGCCTTGTGATGTGAACCTCATACACCCCTCAGGCTCATCCTCCTAGCTATTGTCAAGATTTAAAAAAAAATTTGTTCCATTGGAGACATCCAAACAGAAATTGTATAATAATACAATGTGGGGTTAGTAAGTTGCTTAGGGTTTTAATGACCATTATCATATTCCCACCTCAATGTTCTAGTATGTACAAAGGCAATTTCTTCTCATGGTAGATCTTGGAAGCACAGAAAATACAAAGCCCATAGAGGACTGGAAATATAAAATCTGGAAGGCAAAAGGACCCTTTTCTATGACCCAAGGCCACTTGATCTCTGATAAGCTAAGTGGTAGCCACAGGAGAGTAAATTGCATCCCCTTGGTCTAATGAGAACATGTGATTTGGTGTTCTTTGGTGTTCCCAGTGATAAGGTAAAATAAGGGAGGTTAACTATATTATTTTTGACCCCCTTCCATCTCTGGGCCATTCTGTGGGTCTATACATTATAGGCCACCAACTGCAGTGATCTTTAGGCCTTATGATTGGACTAGGAACTCCCTGAACAAGGCAACATATTTCTTATGTTTTGTAGCCTCCTGAGTTCTACAAGTCCTAAGCATACTAAGCACAACCTTTCTAGGCTGCTTGGTGCTTATTCAGTCTGGAGAAAGAGATGTAAGTTTTTTTGTGCATCAGTTATAAAGTAGGATAGAGCAGCTAAGATTCTTAAATTACTCAGGTTCTTGGTAAAATGAGGTGAGAAGTAAACAGGTGAATGTTTGCAAGCATGCTAACAATCTGACCCTATTGAACTTGGTTCTGAGAAGTGGATATCAGGATGCACCACTCTTGGCTTCTACTAGCCTCTTGGTTCTTTCTCCCATTGTTGGGGTTTCAATAGTCCTTATTGCAGGCCAAATACTTGAACTCTGCCCTTGCATTGTTTCTTCACTGACAATCCAATAAGGACAAGATCTTATGACATCTGTGAGTGGGTGGCAGGTGCAAGACTGGAGGGTACTCTGGATGTAGGACTCTATGTAAAGATCTTATACATTCCAAAAATATCTGAATTGCAGACCTTCAGCCTTTCCAAAGTAAACTGGGTTGATTAACCCCTAACAATGAACCTACCATATATACATGTCACTTTTCTTGACTGCATCTATGGCTCTTCTACTAAGAGCTTTTGATTGACTTAGTTGACTAACTTGACTAAGGCTTTTTTGTTTGTTTGTTTCTGGGAGAGGGACCAGAGCTGAGCAAGCAGCAGTGTGGGAAGGCACTCACAAAAATCCAATATTACACCAACGATGTTGGCCTTTTACCTTTACCAAGACATCTTTCTAGTATCTCTCAAGATGGCATGAATGTTTGGCATTAGGCACAACCCAGAAATTTCAAGGTAAACTAAGAATGTTCAGTCTAGATTTTAGGCTGCTGCAATACAGCTTGCTGAAGTATAGATGTCCCATATATTCTCACCAAGCATCTCATAAATGGGCAGCAAACTAGTTATACAGCACATGCATTTCCAACCCACCAGCAGGGGTCTCAAAGAGTCATGCCATGCCATGCCTCAGGACTTTTTCAACATCCCTAATTATCCTGTGGTCTGCAGTATTTAGCACTATCCAAATTCAAAATTGAATTTTCCTGGTTCAATTGCCTGAATAGAAAATTGCTGGAATTGTACATACCAAACCACTATAGCATTAAGCCCTGTGGGAGAGATTGGGGGATTAGAGGAGATCTTTCCCATTTTAATTTATACATGTTTGTATTGTTGAAAAGTTGTCAACAAGTATACATGACTTTGTAATTTAAAATGACTTAATCTAGGGGAACCAAGATGGCGGCAAAGTTAAACAAATAAACTGTACCGCGCACAACAATTTCAAAAATACAACTAAAAGACAAAGCGTCTACCACCCAGAACCACAGGAGAGCTGGCTGAATGGTAGATTTACAACTAAGAAGGAAAAAGAAAGAACAAACGTGGAAGGGCTGAGGTACGGAGGCGCGTGAATCGGGCTGATGGCGGGTGAAGGGACGCATGGCTTTTTTTCCAACCCTAAGGGAGATAAGCTCCCCATCACTCTGAAATCCAGTTTCTGGGGACGCGCGCGGGAGACCCAGACACCTACAGGGAGAAGCTGGACTCTCAGCCATCGTGTCAGAAAGTGAGAGTGACTTCTTGCAGAGGTGCGCCCAGCAATCAGTGTTTACTGCGCTGGAGCATGGGACACGGGGACTTGGAAACAAGGAAAGGCAGAAAAGGCAGAAAAAGCAGACTTGCAGCCATTGCTGTTTGCCACGCCCTAGCCTAGTGACGCCCTGAGACCGCACCCCGCCCTGAGACCCGCCCCACCCTGAAACCCTCCCCGCACATTCTACAAACCCGCCCAGGCTCCAAACAGCAGCTTTTGCATATAAATGGCCTGCCCTGTGGCAGCTTAACCAAATAAACTGCAGTTCCAGTCAGAATGCTCCAAAACCACTCAAGCAAGAGGAGAAAACTGCAGTTTTTGCTGTAACTCCTGATGAGTGGTCTCAGACAGTAGCTGACCTGCACCCCATTGGAGACCCAGAAATGAGGGCATCTAGTTGTCGGTGTGAGACGACACCAGATTTCAACCCCTCGCATAAGGGACACATTCAAGAGGCAGACTCAGTGAGCGCCAAAGCCCTACTGGAACAAGTCCCGGCCCATAAACGTGTCTCCTGCACAGCAACTCTTCCTTTATAGATACAGCGGGTCCTCACAGCCAATTGGCCTGGAGGAAAATTCCTCACAGTGACACCAACAACAATCAAGACTTAACTACACAAAGGAGGACCAAGATGGAGGCATAGGGCGGACACCTGATTGTTGCCTACCACAACAATTTTGAAGCTACAACGGGAAAACAGAGCAGACACCATCCAGAACCACCAGAGGGCTGGCTGAGCAGATGCTCTACAACTAGAATAAAAGAGAAGGGTACTCGGGATGATGCTGATGCCGGTGACCCAAAGATCACACTTTAAGAACTACGGCTCAGGCGACACAATGGCGGCCTGGAACGTGCTCGGCGCAGTTCCCCCGGCTGTCTCCGGCTGAGGGGATGGCTCCACTCGCTGCCGAGCACCGACAGACGAGTCCCTGGGAGACATGGGGTGGGAGACCCCACACTTGCTGACCTCCGAGTCCTTCGAGAATCTCAGCGCCCCGGAAGCGGCCAGGTGCGCACGCCCGGCGACTGGCCACTGCTGCAGACCCGAGCACCGACGCAGCGACCCTGGACCAGCCCGCCACCGCGCACCGGGCGCACCGGAGCTTCGCCGAGCCCGCTACCCAGCGAGTTCCGTGACAGCCGCCCCAGAGCTTTGAGAAAATGGCTGGAGGAATTGATGAGAAGGAATTGACCGATGAGAGTTGGGATCAGGAAAACAAGGCCCCGCTGGGTCCTGGATCCAGGGGCGCTTGCCCGGCGACTGGTCGCCGCTGCAGACCCAAGTGCCGCCGCAACGACCTTGGACCAGCCCGCCGCCGCGCACCGAGCACACCGGAGCCTCGCCGAGCCCGCCACCCAACAAATTCTGTGGCAGCCGCCCTGGAGCTTTGAGAAAATGGCTGAAGGAATTGCTGAGAGGGAATTGACCGACAGGAATTGGAATCAAGAAGACGAAGCCCCGCTGGGTCCCGGGTCCGGGTGAGGCCATGCGCCCCTGGGTCCAGGCGAGGCTGGATCCCGGGTCCAAGTGAGGCCGCACGCCCCGGGGTCTGGGTGAGGCTGCACGTCCCTGGGTCTGGGTGAGGCCATGTGCACCTGGGTCCAGATGAGGCTGTGTCCCGGGCCCGGGTGAGGCCGCATGCCCCCGGGTCTGGTGAGGCCGTGCGCCCCTGGATCCGGGTGAGGCTGGGTCCCGGGTCCAGGTGAGGCTGCGCCCCTGGGTCCGGGCGAGGCCACACGCCCCTGGGTCCAGGTGGGGCCACGCACCCCTGGGTCTGGGTGAAGCTGGATCCCAGGTCTGGGTGAGGCCGTGGGCCCCTGGATCCGGGTGAGGCTGGGTCCCGGGTCCAGGTGAGGCTGCGCCCCTGTGTCCGGGAGAGGCCATGCGCCCCTGGGTCCAGATGAGGCTGGGTCCCAGGCCCGGGTGAGGCCACACGCCCCCGGGTCCGGGTGAGGCCGCGCTCCCCTGGGTCTGGGTGAGGCTGGGTCCCGGATCTGGGTGAGGCCGTGCGCCCCTGGATCCGGGTGAGGCTGGGTCCCGGGTCCGGGTGAGGCTGGATCCCGGGCCCGGGTGAGGCCTCACGCCCCCGGGTCCGGGTGAGGCCACACTCCCCTGGGTCAGGGTGAGGCTGGATCCCAGGACCGGGTGAGGCTGCACGGACCTGGGTCCGGGCAAGGCCACGCGCCCCGGGGCCCGGGTGATGCTGGGTCCCAGGTCAGGGTGAGGCCGCGCGCCCCTGAGTCCAGGTGAAGTCGTGCCCCTGGGTCTGGGCGAGACCAAACCAGAGGGAGTCGGATCTGCATTACCACCATTGGTCCACCATCCAGAGCTGAAAAGTCAGTGCCAACATGTACACATAAGGAACTGGTGGACATTGAAATTGGGTGTCAAAAGAACTGTTGGTCCAGAAAGAAACTCACTACAGACTGATTCATTTGCCTGTCAGCATAACTATTATTGCTCGTCTCACATTCAGTTCTCATAAGTATATTTCTAGTAACACATGATCTCACTCATCTAGGGGAAATGATGAACAACATAGACTGATGAACAAGAACAGACCCAGAAACAAGAAGGCATCGTTTGGACTGTTGGGCCTCAGAGGGAGAGTAGGGGAAGGTGGGGGTAGGGGGGAGAGATCAACCAAAGGACTCGTGTGCATGCATACGAGCCTAATCAATGGTTAAGGACAACAGGGGGGTGGGAGCATCCGTGGGGAGGGGTGTGGGATGGGAATGGGGGGATGAGGACAAATATGTGACACCTTAATCAATAAAGAAGTTAAAAAAAAATAAAATAAACATTAAAAAAATAAATAAATAAAATAAAATGACTTAATCTATTAGTGTAGATTTAGTTTAAAGTGGTTGAAGAAGTAGGGGAGAGTTAGGCCATAAAACACCTGAGAGGGAGAGGTGCCAAGCGCACTTAGATTCCTGAGCTAGGGATTGGTGTGGTCAGCCTGAAGCAAAGCAAGGAGCTCTCCCATGTTGGGCAGGGCCTAGGAATTGCAGTTGACTCCTAAGGGAACTAATGGACTTGTTTACTCTCATCACTCCCAAAACAAAAAATCAAAGTGGGTGAGATAGCATTGGAACAGGATGGATTGTGAGCAAGGAGACTGAGAAAGTCTATTTCCTGCCACCTTTCCTCTATCTCAGAACCTACCCTTAAGTTATTGGAGACTCAAGGCCTTAGAGGGAAGAGGATTATTTAGGTATTCCCTTTTCTCTCTTTTTATTCACAAGACAACCTCAGGTTCTACCCACCAGTCACCCCCTCTGTTCTGTCCCCCACTGCTTTTAAATGTGCAGGATCCTTTTGGCAGCATGGAGTAGTCAGTATCATTTGAGGAGTTGGCCAATGTCCATGTAGTCAATTCATTTGATACCTTGGGGGAAAGCAGATTTATTGTCATATTTCATCAAAGTAACCATACCAGACTGAGATCTCCAAAGGCATGCCCAAGTGATATATGGAAAATAAATAAGAATCTTTGTATGTACAGACTATAGCACCTTTCACATAAATTTAATTCAGAGATTTCATCAACAGCTTTTTGTTTGGCTGTATTGGATTTGGGCTTGGGGTGGGTGGATTCCTGCTAGAACACCAATATATCTGGTGGCTTTTGATTATTTGTTCAGTATATGTCCATGGTAAGACAGAGGAGGGCAGGACAGATGCTAGGAAAAAGGTCAACTGCTTACTTCCTTGAGCTTAGTGGCAGTAGGCCATTTGAAAGAGGATGATTGATCAAGGATTAGGACCACTTGCCTGGTTCATGAGGTGGCTAAACCCAATAGCTCATTGCTCTGAGTGTCTGTTTCAAATGTGCAGTTCATTCCCAGGACTAGTGCAATTTCTGGCAAAGAGAATAAATTTAGATTCCAGTTTCAGTTAGACTTGCCTTTTGGCCTTTCGGTGCACTCTGCCAAGGAGTAAGACTGGCCAGGCCTACTAGTAGCTGATTTGCTTTTTGTCCCTGGGGGCTTACCTTAGTTTAAGAATATGAGAAGGAAACATGAGTTTGTATAAGGTTAAACCAACAAAAATGGCTTTCCACAGAACATCTGCACTCAATAGTTTGGAGGGAAACATACACAAATCTAGTATTTTCTTCTTTTCCAAGAACTTACATATACATTCTTTCTTTTGAATCTCACAATATTCCCGTGAGCTAGGTAAAGAAGAAACAAATATTCCCATTTGACCAGTAAGAAAACTGAACCCCAGATTGGTAATAACAGAGTATGGATTAAATATGAGGTCTTCTGACTCCCAGAATTATGTTCTTTGGACTATGCCATGTTATCTTATGTCATGCTTCCATTTTTCCCAAATATTTATTCAGCACCTCCACATGCCAGGCATTATTCTAAGACCTGTGAATAGGGCAGTGAACAAAACAGTCTTTGTTCTCATAGAGATTATATTCTGGTGGGGGGGGGAGGGCAATCAATAAACAACTAAAAATAAAGGTATAATTTGCCAAGTGGGTACTATAATTTTTTTAAGTGGATGGGTGCTATTTTGGACATGGTAATCACATAAAACATTCTCCATTAGGTGACATTTGAGCAAAGAACTGAAAAAAGGGAGAGAGCAAAGTATTATGTGGGGGCAAAGGATTCCAGGCAGAGGGAACACCATGTGCAAAGACTGAAGCAGGAATATATGTGGTGTGTTTGAAGAACAGTAAGGAGGTCAGGCATATTTTATAGTGATATCCACTTACATCTTGTTGTATTTGGTTTTTGCTTTTTTGTTAAATTATTAGTTTTAGGTGTACAACATAGTGATTTGACATTTATATATCTTACAATGTGATTACCACATTAAGTCTAATAACAATCTATCACCATCCTATTGTATTTAAAAACAGGCAACACTCCTCTACCTTAGTCTGCTGCTCATGCTTTCTCAGATCTTGGGTGACCTTATGGGTAATGTGACCCAGGGGTCTTTAGACAATGTGACTGAGTGGCTCAGTTAAGGCAGAACTGTCCTCTAAACAAAGCATAGGGCTCCAACTCTAGGACATCAGTGGCATCATTAATCAAGGACCGAAATTGACTAGACTACATGTATATCAATTCACTTCAGGTTTAATATTAAGATTAGTTTGAAGTTCTGTGTTAGTTTTGGTTCAACCACTTTAGAAAATATATAACAGTGGTTCTTGTGTGAATCAATTCACTGTATGTTAAAAAACCACCAACAACAAAATTTGGTTCAGATCACAGTTCAGTAAGAATATTTGGCTTCAGTTGGTGAAGTGTAGCTTAGCAAATGAGTGTGGCTAGTCCTAGCTTATGGTACCTGGTTTGATTCCATACCAATTTTAGCATTAGCAGAGATAGACTTTCTTGAATCACTGATAATATCAGTTATGTGAAAATAAATGACATAGAGACTAAAAATAATACAAAAGATCAATAAAACTAAGAGATGGTTTTTTAAAAGATAAACAAGATTGATGAACATGTAGCCAGACTCATCAAGAAAAAAAGAGAGAGGACCAAATAAACAAAATCAGAAGCAAAAGAGGTGAAGTAACAATTAACCCCACAGAAATACAAATGAACATTAAAAAAAAATACTATGAACGGCTGCATTCCAACAAACTGGACATATTCCTAGAACAATACAATCTTCCAAAAATTAATCTAGAAGAATCAGAAAACCTGAATAGGATGATAACTACTGGTGAAATTGAAGCATTAATCAAAATCTCTCAGCAAACAAAAGCCCTATTCTAGAGGGCTTCACAGGAGAGTTTTACCAAACATTCAAAGAAGAACTAACACTTATTCCCCTCAAACTATTCCAAAAAATCCAAGAGAAAGGAACACTTCCAATCTGTTTTTATGAGGCCAGCATTACCCTAATTCCAAAACCAGATAAAGACACTACAAAGAAAGAGAATTATAGCTAACATCCCTGATGAGTACAGATGCTAAAATCCTCAACAAAATATTAGCAAATCCAATCCAGCCATACATTAAAAAGATCATACACCATGACCAAGTGATATTTATTCTGGGGATGCAAAGCTGGTACAATATTCACAAATCAATAAATGTGATACATCACATAAACAGATTGGAAGAGAAAAATCACATGATCATATCAATTGATGCAGAAAAAGCATTTGACAAATTCCAACACACTTTTTTGAATAAAAACTCTTAGCAAAGTGGGAATAGAGGGATCATACCTCAACATAATAAAGGCCATATATAACAAACTTATAGCAAACATCATACTCAATGGGAAAAAACTAAAACCATTTCCCCTAAGGACAGGAACAAGGATGTCTGCTTTCACCATTCTTATTCAACATAATACTGGAAATCTTAGCCACAGTGATCAGACAAGAAGGAAAAATAAAAGACATCCAAATTGGAAAGGAGGGAGTAAAACTTCCATTATTCATAGGTGACATGATATTGTACATAGAAAACCCTAAAAAACTACTAGATATAATAAATGAATTTGGCAACATAGCAGGATACAAAATTAGCACTCCAAAATCTATGGCATTTTTATACACCAATAATGAATTCTCAGAAAGAGAAACTAAAAAAAACAATCCCATATACCATTGCAAAAAAAAAAAAAATAAGATACTTAGGAATAAACTTAACCAAGGAGGTAAAAGATCTGTACTTGGAAAACTATAGGACATTGAAAAAGAAATAGAGGAAGATATAAGTCAATGGAAGCATATATCATGTTCATGGACTGGAAGAATTAACATCATTAAAATTACCATAGTACCCAAAGCAATCTATAGATTCAATGTAATTCCTATTAAAATACCAATGGCATATTTCACTGAACAAACACAACAAAAATGTATATGGAACCAAAAAAAAAAAAAAAAAGAACCCAAATAGCTGCAGCAAGCTTGAGAAAGAAGAACAAAGTTGGAGGAATCACATACCAGATATCAAGTTATACTACAAAGTCATTGTGCTCAGGACAGCCTGGTACTGGCACAAGCACAGACATATACTTCAATGGAACAGAACAGAGAACCCAGAAATCAACCCAAGCCATTATGCTCAATTACTATTTGACAAAGGAGGCAAAAGCATCCAATGGAGTCAAGACAGGCTATTCAATAAATGGTGTTGGGAAAATTGGACAGGTACATGCAAAAAATTTAAACTGGACCACCAACTTACACCATACACAAGAATAAATTCAAAATGGAAAAATACTTAAATGTAAGTCATGAAACCATAAAAGTCTTAGAAGAAACCATAGGCAGCAAAATCTCAGACATCTCTTGTAGCAATAGGTTTACCAATACATCTCCTAGGGCAAAGGAAACTAAGGAGAAAATAAACAAATGGGACCACATCAAAATAAAAAGCATCTGCACAGCAAAAGAAACCATCAACAAAATGACAAGAGATCCCACTACATGAGAGAACATATTTTCCAATGATACATCTGATAAGGGGTTAATTTCCAAAATATATAAGGAACTCATACAACTTAACAAAATGAGATAAACAATTCAATTTAAAAATGGGCAAAGGACCTAAATAGACACTTCTCCAAAGTGTACATACAGAAGGCAAAGAGGCATATGAAAAATGCTCAAAGTCACTAATCATCCAAGAGATTTCCTCTGTCAAATTAAAATGACAATGAGGTATCCACTCACACCTGTCAGAATGGCTATCATCAACAAATTAACAAAGGACAAGTGTTGGTGAGGATGTGGAGAAAAGGGAATCCTAGTGCAATGCTGGTGGGAATGCAGAATAGTGCAGCCATTGTGGGAAACAGTGTGGAGTTTCCTCAAAAAAATTAAAAAATGGAACTTTTATGCCCATCCAGCATGGCTCAGTGGTTGAGCATCCGCTTGTGAACCAGTGGGTTCATGGTTTGATTCCCGGTCAGGGCACATGCCTGGGTTACAGGCTCAATCCCCAGTGGGGAACATGCAGGAGGTGGCCAATTGGTGATTCTCTCTCATCATTGATGTTTCTCTCTCTCCCTCTCCCTTCCTTAAAGCAATAAAAATATATTTTAAAAAATGGAACTCCCATTTGACCCAGTGATCCCATATCTAAGAATATATCCTACAAAACCAGAAACACCAATCAGAAAGAATATATGCACCCTTATGTTCATAGAAGTGCAATTTACAAGAGCTAAGATTTGGAAACAGCCCTAGTCCCCATCAGCAGATGAGTGGATAAAAAAGCTGTGGTACATCTACACAATGGAATACTACACAGCTGTAAAAAAGTAAGAACTCTTACCATTTGCAACAGCATGAATGGACCTGGAGAGTATTATGCTAAGCGAAATAAGCCAGTCAGAGAAAGATAAATATCACGTGATTTCATTCACACGTGGAATCTAATGAACAAAATAAACTAATGAACAAAATAGAACAAGAGACTATGGAACAGACAGTGGAATCTCAGAGGGAAGGCCGGGGTGGGGTGGGTGGGTGGGGAGTGATTAACATTAGAACTTATATGCATAAATGTATAGCCTATGGACTCAGACAATAGAGTGTTGAAGGCCTGGAAGGGGCAGGTGTGGGGTGGAGAGGGCCAATGGGGGGAAAAAACACAAACAAAAGGGACATCTTAGTACTTTCAACAATAAAGATAATTTTTTAATTGGTTCAGTAGATAAGTTTTCCTCTGTCAACTGTTTTGAAACAAAACCTCTTTAGAGGCTGAAACTTCAGTTAAGAGCAATGTGACTTAATGGTTTGTGTTTGCTTATTTTATTTTACATTTTGAAGGGACTTATTCCTTCCTACCCAGCCAGACAAACCCAGGGAACACACACTCTGACTGGTTGCTGTATATGCTTACTGTCCAATAGCTGCCTCCTCCATCAAGGATCTGTTGAACCAAAGAAACTGTTCCCTCAAGTGGGAAGTAAATTCCAAGAATTCAGAATTCAGTGAAAATATTATTTTTATCTTCTTTGATAATTTCACAATGTGGGTGAAAGGGGCCGCATGCTAACCTGAGAAGCTCAGGGAACCTGCATGGCAGTCTTGCAAACTCAGAGACCTAAAGTAACCATAAAGAATGGTCTGAAATTAAACTTTTTAATTAAAGAGGAGTCTATGGTGGGTTTATAAGTTGATGCTCAAACACTGAGCAAAACCAGCCAGGCAAGTTAATATCTTTTTAAATTTATAAAACAATAAAATCTTCAACCAAAGATAGAATAGTTAACTCTCACATAAACACTGGAATTTGCAAAGCATTTTATAAAGATGACAAAACCAATGTGATACCACAAATAATAGTTGTGGACGAAAAGGGGCCACATGCTAACCTGACAAGCTAAGGGAAGACCTGCATGGTGGTCTTTCAAACTCAGAGACCTAAAGTAACCACAAAGGATGCTCTGAAATTAAACTTTAACTAAAAGCAGTTATGGTGGGTCGTTCCTAGGCCGGTATCTTCACTGATAAGGTCAACCTTTACCTTAACTGAGCCTATGTGTCTTTTTGCATCTATAATAACATATTCGTGAAATGTCTGGGTAACTTCTAACTTCCTTTTTTTCTGGACCCCTTGGAGCACAACCTAATGTGCCTGGGCACCAGGACAGATACCACAAATTTCTTCATTGTTATCATGTTAATTGTTCCTACACCCACCTAAGTATGTGTCTATCATTTTACTTTTTATCCAATCCCAGGGGTTTTCCTCCCTCCCCTCCCCACCCCCCGCTTGCTTTCTCCCGCCTCTCTAATCTTTCACCAATGGATTCATGTAACCCACCTACATCCCTTCCTTTGCTTGCAATATATAAAAATAGATGAGAAACCTCCCATCCATTGAGATACTGCTTACCGGCAATTGTCGACAGTTTGGCTCAAATAAACTCACAAAAATTCTTTACAGGTTTGAATGTTTTTTACATTAACATCATGTGAGTATGGTAGAATGTGGATGGACTTTGTAATCAAGATGAATCTGGTTTCCCATAAGCTTATCACTTATTACCTTTGTGGCCTTGGGAAATTTGCTTAACCCCTCTGAGACTCAGTTCCTTTATTTGTAAACTAGAGCCCTGTGCACAAAATTCATGAACTGGTAGGGTCCCTAGAGGCTGCCGGTTGCTGGCCAGGGCCTCCCTCCCTTCCCCCAGCTGGCACTGCCTCCTGGTCAAACTCCCAGACCAACTCTTGGTCGAGGGGACAATTTGCATACTACGCTTTTATTATATAGGACTGGGGTTAATAATAATACCAGCCTCCCGGGACTGTTGTGAGAATCAGAAAAGACCATATGTATACAGTGTCCTCCACATAGTAGGTACACAGTAATAGAGCTAAAGATGATGAAATTTTCTGTTAAAGGAAATAGATTAGTACTTTTCTGATTTGAAAATGACATGTTGTTATGTGGCTCTTCAGAAAACTAATGGTGCCTGGAGTAAATAGCCCCAGTTAATATTTACTCCAAGGAAATAAGTTTTGAGATTTCCACAGTTACTCAATTTATCATAGATAGACAACCAGATCATTTCAGCACTCCCACTACAAACAAAAAATCCATTTTGGAGATCATTTATCTGGTTTGACTGCTTTTGTAGATCTGAATATCAGGGTATTTGCCAAATCTCTTTGCATATGTGTCAACCTTGCCTTGATTCCTTAGATCAGAGTTGGGGTTGGAAGAGGAGAGCAGAAAAGAAACTCCAACTATTGCACATCTGGCTCTACCTCTTTGGCACTGTGATAAGAAAAAATGTCAGGAGAAACTTCTAAGCACATTGCCAGGATTGCCAGACTGTATGAATACACAGCTGATCTCATAGGATGCGGGTTAACCAATGAGATAATTTAATGAATAACACCTTGGACATAATCTAGAAGACAGCCTATTCAAAATTAATGTATTGTAGTCAGGTAGATGGATGGTATATTAGACACCTGGGCAATAGTCTGTTTTACTGGTTAACATTCAATATATTAAATTGTCCTTCTGGACACCAAGCTTATCTCTAGCTAACTGACCAGAGAGAGATAGAGGGAAGACATGTCAGAACTGCAGTTTCACTGAAGTTAATGTCACCATTGCCCACAACTGATTTTGAATAAATTCAATTCTCTATCTCTTTCCCAAGATAGAGAATACCACTCTTGTGAGTGTCATAATTAAGTGAGTTAGCATTCACTGGCATAAATATAAGATGGAATTGTAAAATTGTTTAATGTAATATTTTAAAGCATTATTTTAAGCAGTCTGAAAAACTTTTATCTAGATCTGGCAGCCCTTAGTAGATTCTTGTTCTAGTCGTAACTTTTCACAGCCAGAAAATTTGGGTCAGGGTATTTGGAAACTAAATGGTCAATAGGTGATCATAAACTGATCCATAGATTGG
Source organism: Cnephaeus nilssonii (assembly GCF_951640355.1). Taxonomy (NCBI): domain Eukaryota; kingdom Metazoa; phylum Chordata; class Mammalia; order Chiroptera; family Vespertilionidae; genus Cnephaeus; species Cnephaeus nilssonii. The sequence continues at coordinate 76,817,912 of NC_137071.1, forward strand.
TAATTTCAAACTTCTCTCCCATGGGGGAGGAGAAAGCCGAATACATATATTATTCACATAAGCATGATTTGCTTCCCTGTAAGGTCTAAAGACTAAGTCCATTTAGAAAGTATAAGTCAGGAAAGAGTGTAGACTAAATAATCAAAAGCTGAGGCTTTTCCTTTCTACTGATGTTCTATAACTAACCAATTGAGCTTTTCCAAAAACCAGTTTGTATAGCTTTTTCAATTGGTGCCAAAGAGGAAGGGGAAAATATAAGATCATGGAGCAGACTAGAAATTATAATGCCCAATGAAGACCTAATTAATCACTATCCATTGGCTTCATAAAGGAAATGGGTCAGAATATATTGAACTGAAGTTCAGAAGTTATTAACCACACTTGGTGCCTTTTCAATAGCGTTTCACTTTAACAGTAACTATGCACCTGAAACAGGGAGAAAGGAAGTTCTAGTCACGACTGCTAATAACTGGCTGTGGAACCGTTGAGAAGGTGAACTTTCTTCTCTGGGATTAGTTTCCCAGTCTGTGAAATAAGAAATTTAAACCAAATGATCTCTGAGGTCCCTTCCAGCTTTGAAATTCTATGAATCTGTTTATTGGGACCAAAAAAATGTGCAACAACTGTATATTTGGATGCCTGTAGGTGGGATATCGGGTAGATGATTAAGGATTTATCATTGTCATCAACCATTAAGCTTGAACTGCCTTTTTAAAATTAATACATGCCAGAGCCTTTTCTGAGTGCTGGAGACATCGTGCCAATATGGCTATGAATCATTGAGTTTTGCTCATTGCTGTGTTTATGCCAACTACTACTCTCCATATCTATAACCAGAATGCATATCCCACCTGGTATCAGCATCCCATGACTTAAATGAAATAGTAAGGTTACAGTGACCACTAAACTGACTTACTTTGTTAATCTGGGAGAATTCTTTTTTTTCTTCTATTTTTAAAATATGTTTTTATTGATTTCAGAGAGGAAGGGAGAGAGAGAGAGAAACATCAGTGATGTGAAAAAAACCATGGATCAGCCGAAACCGGTTTGGCTCAGTGGATAGAGCGTCAGCCTGCGGACTCAAGGGTCCCAGGTTCGATTCCGGTCAAGGGCATGTACCTTGGTTGCGGGCACATCCCCAGTGGGGGGTGTGCAGGAGGCAGCTGATCGATGTTTCTCTCTCATCGATGTTTCTAGCTCTCTATCCCTCTCTCTTCCTCTCTGTAAAAAATCAATAAAATATATTTAAAAAAAAAACACCATGGATCAGCTGCCTCCTGCGCGCCCCACACCGGGAATTGAGCCCACAACCTGGGCATGTGCCCTGACCGAGAATCGAACCCAGGACCCTTCAGTCCACAGGCCGACGCTCTATGCACTGAGTCAAACCAGCCAGGGCTCTGGGAGAATTCTTGAAGAGATCAAAAATTTAAACATAGTATATTCCTCTATTTTTTTCTAAAATGCACAGAAGCTGGCATTTCTTTAAATATACAGCTAGTGTTTAGGGCCATAAATGAGAGGATAATATGTTTTTTTCCACACCTTTAAAGTGCTTAGAATTTTTTTCAACAGAAAAGAATGGCGTGATCAATTATCAAAATACTTACATTTGGCTTTAGAATTTTTGGTTGCTTTTTTATTTGAAGAGTAATGCTTAGAGTTTTCATACCACAATCTTAATATTGAAGTTCAGATGTAAGAAGCACTGGGAAGTTTAAAAAGTCCCACCTTGTTCCCTCTGCATGCTGAAGATAGCATCTCTCAGACTGATGTATAGAACCAGTCCAAGAGGAGCCCCAATCCTTCCACCATGCTTGTTACCTTTTCTAAATACATACACCAGAAGGTTTTGCTAAAATTAGCTATTGTTTCCAATGATCTTTGTTTCCAGCTGTTGTGGAAAAACCTAGTCTATGACTTAAGAGTAAAGAAGAAGAGATTGAGTTAATAACAAAAAGGTATGAATTGGGTGATTCTGGTTATCCAAGTGTCCATGTCATGATGTAATGGTGTGAAAATTATTAATGTATATATGTTAACAACCTTCTTCTTCTCCCAGTGCATCAAGGCGAGGTTGCTTTTCCTTTTCTCAGATCCTCACCATTCCAACCTCTCCCTCCTATGTTTGGTGAAATGATCTTTGGCCTTTTGTGATGCAGAATCAAGAAGAGAGAGCAAGAACACTTGGGAGACATGGGAGAAGGATTTAGGCTGTATTCTAAGCCAATACACATAATAAAGTGCTTGGAGAGAGGGAAATATTGAGAGAGAAAAAAATTGTTTTGCCCGGAGGTCCAGGAAAAGTTAGTGGGAGAGTGATGAAATAAAGAGAAACTTTACCTATAGAATATGATACAAAACAAAAACAAAAACACCACACTGTAGAGAAAGGGAGATTTTAATGAGATGTTTTGAATCCCCTTCATGGTTTTGTATTAGTGTTAGAATTTAAATTATTTTGAAATTCCTTTTGGTTGCTAGACCATGTCTTTGACTATGACACTACTCTGACACTGGTCAATGATGGTCCTTACTTCATAAAAGATTCATTAAGTTCATGAAATCATTTTTCTCTGAGTTGAATGCCTTGCGCCTGTAGATATGCAATGACATTTCGTAGCAGATCTGACAAATGGGCTTTTCTCAGTAGCTAACCACCAAAGCCCTCCTGGGGCCTAATCCCTGGTGAGAAGCAGTCTGGTGGCAATAAAACTATCCCTCATCCGAGAGATTAATAGCAATACAATCATAGTAGGAGACTTTAATACCCCACTATCACCACTGGACAAATCCTCTAAACAAAAAATCAGCAAAGAAACAGCAATCCTAAATGACTCACTAGACCAGATGGAATTAATTGACATCTTCAGAACATTTCACCCCAAAGCCACAGAATATACATTCTTCTCAAGTGCACATGGGTCATTTTCAAAGATAGACCATATGCTGGGTCACAGGCAAAGTCTCTTCAAAGTCAAGAAGATAGAAATTATATCAAGCATCTTCTCAGATCACAGTGGCATAAAACTGGAAATCAACTACAATAAATACAATCCAAAGAAATCAAACACATGGAGACTAAACAGCATGCTATTAAACAAGGACTGGGTCACCAGAGAGATCAAGGAAGAAATAAAAAACATCATGGCAACAAATGACAATGAAAACACAACAATCCAAAATCTATGGGACACAGCGAAAGCAGTCTTGAGAGGGAGGTTCATAGCTCTACAAGCCTATTGCAAAAAACAAGAAACAATGGTAGTAAATTACTTAACCCTACAACTCAAAGAGCTAGAAAAAGAGCAGCAAGAAAAGCCAGTGTAAGCAGAAGGAAGGAAATAACAAAGATCAGAGCGGAGATAAATGACATAGAGACCAAAGAAACAATACAAAAGATCAACAAAACCAAGAGCTGGTTCTTTGAAAGGATAAACAAGATTGATGGACCTCTAGCCAGGCTCACCAAGAAGCAAAGAGAGAGGACCCAAATAAACAAAATCAGAAATGAAAGAGGTGAAATAACAACAGACCCCGCTGAGATACAAAGGATTGTTACAAAATACTACGAACAACTCTATTCCAACAAACTGGACAACGTGGAGGAAATGGACATATTCCTAGACAAATATAACCTTCCAAAAATCAATCAAGAAGAATCTAAACAGCTCAATAGGGCAATAACTATGGACGAAATTGAAGCAGTCATCAAAAAGCTTCCGGCAAACAAAAGCCCGGGGCCTGATGGCTTCACAGGAGAGTTTTACCAAACATTCAAGGAAGAACTAAAACCTATCCTCCTCAGACTATTCCAAAAAATTGAAGTGGAAGGAACACTTCCAAGCTCCTTCTACGAAGCCAGCATCATCCTAATACCAAAACCAGATAAAGACAACACAATGAAAGAGAATTACAGACCAATATCCCTCATGAACATAGATGCCAAAATCCTCAACAAAATTCTAGCAAATCGGCTCCAGCAGTACATCAGAAAGATCATACACCATGACCAAGTAGGATTTATCCCAGGAATGCAAGGATGGTACAATATCCGCAAATCAATAAACGTGATACATCACATAAACAAGTTGAAAGATAAAAATCACATAGTCATATCAATTGATGCAGAAAAAGCATTTGACAAAATCCAACACCCTTTCTTGATAAAAACTCTCAACAAGGTGGGAATAGAAGGCTCATACCTCAACATAATAAAAGCTATATATGATAAACCCACAGCAAACATCATACTCAATGGACAAAAACTAAAAACATTTCCCCTAAGAACAGGAACAAGACAGAGATGCCCACTCTCACCACTCCTGTTTGACATAGTACTGGAAGTATTAGCCATTGCAATTAGACAAGAAGAAGAAATAAAAGGCATCCAAATTGGAAAAGAACAAGTAAAGCTGTCTTTATTTGCAGACGACATGATATTGTACATAAAAAATCCGAAAGACTCCGTCAAAAAACGAATAGACTTAATAAATGAATTCGGCAATGTAGCAGGATACAAAATTAACGGCAAGAAATCTATGGCCTTTCTATACACCAATAGTGAACTTACAGACAGAGAGACTAAAAAGGCAATCCCATTTACCATCGCACCAAAAAAATTAAGATACCTAGGAATAAACTTAACTAAGGAGGTAAAAGACCTATACACGGAAAACTACAGGACACTGAAAAAAGAGATAGAGGAAGATGTAAACAGATGGAAGAACATACCATGTTCATGGATTGGTAGAATCAACATCATTAAAATGTCCATACTACCCAAAGAAATCTATAGATTCAATGCACTCCCCATTAAAATACCAATGGCATATTTCACAGACCTTGAAAGAACTCTCCAAAAATTCATCTGGAATAAAAAAAGACCCCGAATAGCCACAGCAATCCGGAGAAAGAAGAATAAAGTAGGAGGGATCTCAATACCAGATTTCAAGCTGTATTACAAAGCCACTGTTCTCAAAACAGCCTGGTACTGGCACAAGAACAGACATATAGATCAATGGAACAGAATAGAGAATCCAGATATTGACCCAAACCACTATGCTCAATTAATATTTGACAAAGGAGGCATGAACATACAATGGAGTAAAGACAGTCTCTTCAATAAATGGTGTTGGGAAAATTGGACAGATACATGCAAAAAAATGAAGCTTGATCACCAACATACGCCATACACAAAAATAAACTCAAAATGGATACAGCACTTAAACATAAGACAGGAAACCATAAAAATACTAGAGCAATCCACAGGCAGCAAAATCTCAGACATATGCCAAAAGAAATTCTTCACTGACACTGCCCCTAGGGCAATGGAAGCTAAAGAGAAAATAAACAAATGGGACTACATCAAAATAAAAAGCTTTTTCACAGCAAAAGAAACCATCAACAAAACAACAAGAAGGCCCACTGCATGGGAGAACATATTTGCAAATGGCATCACTGATAAAGGTTTAATCTCCAACATCTACAGGCAGCTTATACAACTTAATAAAAGGAAGATAAATGATCCAATAAAAAAATGGGCAACAGTCCTAAATAGAATCTTTTCCAAAGAAGACAGAAGGAAGGCCAAGAGACACATGAAAACATGCTCAACGTCACTAATTATCCGAGAGATGCAAATCAAAACAACAATGTGGTACCATCTCACACCTGTCAGAATGGCTATCATCAACAAATCAACAAACGACAAGTGTTGGCGAGGATGCGGAGAAAAAGGAACCCTCGTGCACTGCTGGTGGGAATGCAGACTGGTGTAGCCACTGTGGAGAACAGTATGGAGTTTCCTCAAAAAACTGAAAATGGAACTCCAATTTGACCCAGTAATCCCACTCCTGGGAATATATCCGAAGAAACTAGAAACACCAATCAGAAACGATATATGCACCCCTATGTTCATAGCAGCACAATTCACCATAGTTAAGATTGGGAAACAGCCTAGGTGCCCGTCAGCAGATGACTGGATCAGAAAACTGTGGTACATCTACACAATGGAATACTATGCTGCCATAAAAAAGAAGGAATTCTCATCATTTGCAGCAACCTGGATGGAATTGGAGAACATTATGTTAAGTGAAATAAGTCAATCAATGAAAGAAAAATACCACATGATCTCACTCATTTATGGATAATAAAGAACATTATAAACTTGAACAAAAAGATAGATACAGAGACAGTAAAGCATCAAACAGACTGTCAAATTACAGGGGGAAGGTTAGGGAGAGGTGGGGGAAATGAGAGATCAATCAAAGGACTTGTATGCATGCATATAAGCATAACCAATGGATGCAAAACTCTGGGGGGTGAGGGCATATATGGGAGTGGGGTGGGGGGGGCAATGGTAAGATATGTACACATATAATACCTTAATAAAAAATTGAGAAAAAAAACTATCCCTCATCCATGATATTTGGTTAGAAATTGTAACTTTCTCCAGTACTTTGACATCAATATACTCTTCTCCCATCTTCACAGCGTCCTTCTGAGGTAGGTAGGACTGAGATGTATATCTCTACTGTTCTTTGCCAGCAAGTAATTGGCAGAGAGCACAAATCCTTAGGCTCTGAATATCAATCCTCCTTGAGACACCCCTTAGAGAATTAAAAAATGAATTGTTTGTGATACAAAGGATCACTTGATACAGGAGGTACTTGAAAGCAGATAAGGGTCACTTTGACTGTCCATGCTTCTGGATTCTTTGTGCCAGGTCTCTATATTAAGCCAGGTTTAACAGAAAGCAATCTACCTTAACCATACTTTTTATTTTTATTTTTTTTTTTTCCAATTTTTTTTATTAAGGTATTATATGTGTACATATCTTGCCATTGCCCCCCCCACCCCACTCCCATATATGCCCTCACCCCCCAGAGTTTTGCGTCCATTGGTTATGCTTATATGCATGCATACAAGTCCTTTAATTGATCTCTTATCTCCCCCATCTCTCCCTAACCTTCCCCCTGTAATTTGACAGTCTGTTTGATGCTTTACTGTCTCTGTATCTATCTTTTTGTTCAATTTTATAATGTTCTTTATTATCCATAAATGAGTGAGATCATGTGGTATTTTTCTTTCATTGACTGACTTATTTCACTTAACATAATGTTCTCCAATTCCATCCAGGTTGCTGCAAATGATGAGAATTCCTTCTTTTTTATGGCAGCATAGTATTCCATTGTGTAGATGTACCACAGTTTTCTGATCCAGTCCTCTGCTGACGGGCACCTAGGCTGTTTCCAAATCTTAGCTATGGTGAATTGTGCTGCTATGAACATAGGGGTGCATATATCCTTTCTGATTGGTGTTTCTAGTTTCTTCGGATATATTCCCAGGAGTGGGATTACTGGGTCAAATGGGAGTTCCATTTTCAGTTTTTTGAGGAGTTTCCTTAACCATACTTTTTAACCTTCTGAGGGAAAAAGACTCTTACTGGTTGAAGATTTGACATTTTACAGCTATTTTTTTGAAAGGGAAGAAAAGATATTTCCGTTTGAAGATTATATCTATATCTTTTATAAAGCCACATTGTCCGTTATGATAAGCACTATATATTATACAAAGAATTACATGATAAATTCCTCCTAGAATTCCATGGCAGAAAAAACAACATCTGTCTAGGCAGTTGAACTCAGCCATTTTTTTTTTACTTGACAAAGAACCATGTGACTCAATTATGTTGTTTTCTTTCCTTTTTACCTTAACTGCCAAAGAACTCAGAGTAAAATTTAGTGGTCAAATACAGTGATTTATCATGAGGCTCTCTGAAGCTTCTAGTTCTGTTTCTTAGAACATTCTTTCATGTTTTCTATTTGAATTGATCTGTTTATATGTGTTCTTAACATTTGGAAACTGCTTAAGTCTATTTTAAGTAATCATGGAACCATAGAATCTCAGAGTGGGAAAGGATCTCAAGGGATCATTTATAACAAAAAATAATAATTTATCCCAATACCCCATACAATGCTAAGAATATCATCTACTCTCTCCCCACCACATGTCCATTCAGGCTCTGTTTGAATACCCATAATATCAGAAAACTCACTATCTTTGAGGTCAAAACATTCATTTTTGGACATATTCTATTTACTGAGGCCACATAAACATGGTCCCCCTGGTATCCTTTCACATATATCAAGAGAGCTATCATGACCCCCCTTAGTCCTTTAGTTACCACTTCACTTGGCTAAGTGTTACAATGCCTAAAATGGGCACCTCTCAACACCTCAAGAGAAAACCATAGTAAACAATGACTGAATTCAATAATCAATGCATGAATGGGGAGCATTTTGCTATCAATGGTCACTTCCCATCAAGACAAAAAAGTTAACCAACAATAGCATAATAAAAATATGCTTTATTTATCTGTTTAGAACTTTATGAGAGGAATATGAAAGCCATTACTGCTTTTCAGAATAAAACAAGGCATCTAACCTAAATTTAATAAACACAACAAATTAAAAATATACTTTATTTTTATAATGGTTAATTAAATTATATATTTTATTTTATATGTGTATATCTATCTTTATCTCCATGTCTCTATCTAGCTATATGTATATACAGGGTGAGGCAGAAGTAGGTTTATAGTTATGAATATGCAAAACATGGAGTTTATTCTTATATTATTATTATTGATTAACTATTGTATTACTTTGCATATGAACAACTATAAACCTACTTTTGCCCATACCCTGTACACACACACACACACACGCACACATAGTGAGAGACAGAGGCAGGTGGAGCAAAGAAGAAGGGTGGGAGATTGAGGGATGGGAACACAGGAAAAACATTAAGCAAAAAAGGAAAAGAGTTGAAATGCCCAGAGGAAAGCTACATACACAGAGAGGCATAGAAACACACATTTATTCATTCAATAAATACTTATTGTGTGCTGTTTATTTTTGTCAGGTACTATACAGAGTACAAAGATTAATCAAACATGGTCCCTATCCTCAAAAAGCTTGTAACATTTATTTTTTTCTCTAGATCAAAATATAATAGAAACAACAAGTGAAAAAATAAGAGGTATAGCTAAATTTATTATGGAATGCAGAAATAGGGACATATCACTAGAGGGATTAAGGAAGGCTATCTGGAGAAAGTGATATTTGACTAGACTTTGAATGATGGGTAAAATTGGATCTGTGGTGGTTGGAGACAGGGATGAAATTTTAGGTAGAGTAAAAAGCATGAATAAAGGTATGGAGTCAGAAAAGGTCAGGACAAAGTACAAGTAATAGGTTTGGGCTATAGCATAAACTATAAAAAGGAGTATAAAGAACGCTAGGTTGTACCATAATAAGAAATTTATAAAAATAGAGAAATATTGAAATTTTTAGAATAGGAAAATTAGAAGATCTGAAATTTCATCCCAGAAAAATATACTGCAAAAAAAAAAAAACAGAGTTATACACACATGAGGGTGGGGGGAGAATTACTTCTCTGAAGTAATATAACAATTTTTAACATAATCTTATAACACTCTTTTGGAATACTATCATGTCAACCATTCATGTAGTGTTGCACTTTCAAATTATAGGCATAAATGGAGATACTTCATGTTAATATTTGTTCTGTGGTGTTAGTGACTAGGCCACCCCAAATCTGACCAAAGGGGCAGGTTCTACAGACTCAAAACTAACCCAATAAATTTACTCTGACCTTTTATTGCTCTTTGACCAATGTATACCCAAAAGAGCAAGCATGCCCTGCTTCTTAATTACACCAAAGATGTCACAATGAAGTTAACATACTAACACTTATGAAGAGTCTAGCTCCATGATCTAGTCCCCTTGTGGGCTCCAAACAATTGTTTTTTCTTTGATCTCTTATTCTCGGAAGGCATCCTTATAGGAAGTTCACCTGGGTCAATCATCCCTGAAGCAGGTGGAGTCAGTGAGTAGAGGGGCAAAGTCCCCCTCTGGCTAGCTTATATCTACTGGGTGCACTACTTTACCCACAGCTCAGATTTCAAGGCTTTGGAGGAGAGAGATGGTGTCAACAATAGAAATTGGAATTAGTTCTTATCCAATTTTGTATGAAGTTTGCAGGCTTGGTTCTGTTCTGATCTCCCTCACTATATACTGGAGCTCCTATTTGAATGATGTGCACAGTGAAAATACACCTAAGATGTTCTCTGAAGTCAGGCCTCTTTTTAGATATATCTGGGATTTTAATTTTACACATAGAAAAAAAGGCCATGTGCTATATAAACTACAAATAAATCCATTGGTCTGGGAAGAAATAGAGGTTTGTTTTCCATCCATTTGGGCCAGATCAACTTAGGAACATGTATGGTTCTGAATGAGATCTTGTCTGCATGGTAAAGGTGATTTAGTGACCAATAAATCTGTCTCTCTCTCTCTCTCTCTCTCTCTCTCTCTCTCTCTCTCTCCCTCTCTCTCTCCCTCTCTCTCTCTCTCCCTCCCTCCCTCCCTTCCTTCCTCCCTCCTACTCCTGTTTTGTCAGTACAGTAACCTACATCAAAACACTACAAACGAAAGTTTTCCTGCCAAGCTTGTGCCTACACATACAGTTAGGGGTCTTACTCCAGGATCTCTAACAAGAATTGTTCCTAAGGGTCAGGGATTTTCTTTTCTTTTTTTTTTAATTTCTTTATTGAAGAAATTAAATATGTGTCCTCATCCCTCCATTAACCTCCCAACCCACCCACCCCACTCATGTCCTCACCCCCCTGTTGTTCATGTCCATTGGTTAGGCTTATATTCATGCATACAAGTCCTTTGGTTGATCTCCTTTCGCCTACCCTCCCCTAGCTTCCCTCTGAGGTCTGGCAGTCTGATCAATGCTTCTCTGCCTCTGGATCTGTCCCTGTTCATCATTTTATGTTGTTCATTATATTCCACAAATGAGTGAGACCATATGGTACTTATCTTTCTCTGACTGGCTTATTTCACTTAGCATAATGCTCTCCAATTCCATCCATGCTGTTGCAAATGGTAAGAACTCCTTCTCTTTTACTGCAGCATAGTATTCCATTGTGTAGATGTACCACAGTTTTTTAATCCACTCATCTGCTGACGAGCATTTAGGCTGTTTCCAAATCTTAGCTATGGTGAATTGTGCTGCTATGAACATAGGGGTGCATATATCCTTTCTGATTGGTGTTTCTAGTTTCTTGGGATATATTCCTAGAAGTGGGATCACTGGGTCAAATGGGAGTTCCATTTTTAGTTTTTTGAGGAAACTCCATACTGTTCTCCACAGTGGCTGCACCAGTCTGCATTCCCACCAGCAGTGCAAAAGAGTTCCTTTTTCTCCGAATCCTCGCCAACATTTGTCGTTTGTTGATTTGTTGATGATAGCCATTCTCACAGATGTGAGATGATACTGCATAGTTGTTTTGATTTGCATCTCTCAGATAATTAGTGACTTTGAGCATGTTTTCATATGTCTCTTAGCCTTCCTTCTGTCCTCCTTCGAAAAGTGCATATTTACGTCCGTTGCCCATTTCTTGATTGGATTGTTTATCTTCCTTTTGTTAAGTTGTATGAGTTCCCTGTAAATGTTGGAGATTAAACCCTTATTGGTGATGTCATTGGCAAATATGTTCTCCCATGCAGTGGGCTTTCTTGTTGTTTTGTTGATGGTTTCTTTTGCTGTGCAAAAGCTTTGTATTTTGATGTAGTCCCATTTGTTTATTTTCTCTTTAGTTTCCATTGCCCTAGGGGCAGTATAAGTGAAGAAGTTCCTTCGGCATTTGTCTGAGATTTTTCTGCCTGTGGATTCCTCTAGTATTTTTATGGTTTCCCGTCTTATGTTTAAACCTTTAACCATTTAGAGTTTACTTTTGTGTATGGTGTAAGTTGGTGGTCTAGTTTCATTTTTTTTGCATGTTTCTGTCCATTTTTCCCAACACCATTTGTTGAAGAGACTATCTTGACTCCATTTTATGTTCATGCCTCCTTTGTCAAATATTAATTGGGCATAGTGGTTTGGGTAAATTTCTGGGTTCTCTATTCTATTCCATTGATCTATATGTCTGTTCTTGTGCCAGTACCAGGCTGTTTTAAGAACAGTGGCTTTGTAATACAGCTTGATGTCTGGTATTGTGATCCCACCTACTTTGTTCTTCTTTCTCAGGATTGCTGCAGCTATTCGGGGTCTTTTTTTTATTCCAGATGAATTTTTGGAGTGTTCTTTCTAGGTCTGTGAAATATGCCATTGGTATTTTAATGGGGATTGCATTGAATCTGTAGATTGCTTTGAGTGGTATGGACATTTTGATTATGTTGATTCTACCAATCCATGAACACAGTATGTTCTTCCATCTGTTTATGTCTTCCTCTCTTTTTTCAGTGTCCTGTAGTTGTTCACATATAGGTCTTTTACCTCCTTAGTTAAGTTTATTCCTAGGTATCTTAAATTTTTTGGTGCGATCATAAATGGGATTGCTTTTTAAATCTTGCTTTCTATAAGTTCACTATTGGTGTAAAGAAATGCCATAGATTTCTTAGCATTAATTTTGTATCCTGCTACATTGCCGAAATTGTTTATTAAGTCTAATAATTTTTTGATGGAGTCTTTAGGGTTTTCGATGTACAATATCATGTCATCTGCAAATAAGGACAGTTTTACTTCTTCTTTTCCAATTTGGATGCTTTTTATTTCTTCTTCTTGTCTGATCACAATGGCTAGTACTTCCAGTACTATGGTGAACAGGAGTGGTGAGAGTGGGCATCCCTGTCTTGCTCCTGTTCTTAGGGGAAATGGTTTTAGTTTTTGTCCATTCACTATGATGTTGGCTGTGGGTTTTTCATATATGGCTTTTATTATGTTGAGGTATGATCCTTCTATTCCCACCTTGCTGAGTGCTTTGATCAAGAAGGGGTGTTGGATTTTGTCAAATGCTTTTTCTGCGTCAATTGATATGATTATGTGATTTTTATCTCTCAATTTGTTTATGTGATGTATCACATTCATTGATTTGCGGATATTGTACCATCCTTGCATTACTGGGATAAATCCTACTTGGTCATGGTGTATGATCTTTCTGATGTACTGCTGGATCCAATTTGCTAGAATTTTGTGGAACATTTTGGCATGTATGTTCATGAGGGATATTGGCCTGTAATTCCCTTTCATTGTGTTGTCTTTATCTGGTTTTGGTATTAGGGTGATGCTGGCTTCATAAAAGGAGCTTGGAAGTGTTCCTTCCTCTTGAATTTTTTGGAATAGTCTGAGGATGATAGGTTTTAGTTCTTCCTTGAATGTTTGGTAAAACTCCCCTGTGAAGCCATCTGGACTGGGCTTTTGTTTGCTGGGAGCTTTTTTATGACTGCTTCAATTTCTTCCATAGTTTTCAGCGTATTGAGATTTTTAGAATCTTCCTGATTGAGTTTTGGAAGGTTATATTTTTCTAGGAATATATCCATTTCCTCTAGGTTGTCTAGTTTGTTGGAGTAGAGTTGCTCATAGTATTTTTAACAATCCTTTGTATTTCTGTGGGGTCTGTTGTTATTTCGCCTCTCTCATTTCTGATTTTGTTTATTTGAGTCCTCTCTCTTTGCGTCTTGTTGAGTCTGGCTAGAGGTTCATCAATCTTGTTTATCCTTTCAAAGAACCAGCTCTTGGTTTCATTGATCTTTTGTATATTTTTTTTGGTCTCTATGTCATTTATTTCTGCTCTGATCTTTATTATCTCCTTCCTTCTACTCACTCTGGGCCTTTCTTCTTGTTCTCTTTCTAAATCTTTGAGTTGTAGAGTTATATGATTTCCTACCATTTTTTCTTGTTTTTTGAGGTAGGCTTGTAGAGCTATAAACTTCCCTCTTAGGACTGCTTTCATTGTGTCCCATAGATTTTGGATTGTTGTGTTTTTGTTGTCATTAGTTTCCAGGATGCTTTTAATTTCTTCTTTGATCTCTTTGGTAACCCAGTCATTATTTAATAGCATGCTATTCAGTTTCCAAGTGTTTGAGATTTTTGGATTGTTTTTATTGTAGTTTATTTCTAATTTTATGGCATTGTGGTCTGAGAAGATGCTTGGTATGATTTCAATCTTCTTGAATTTGGGAAGACTTTGCTTGTGTCCCAATATGTGGTCTATTTTTGAAAATGTCCCATGTGTACTTGAGAAAAACATATATTCCGTGGCTTTGGGGTGAAATGTTCTTAAGATATCAGTTAAGTCCATCTGATCTAGTGAGTCATTTAGGATTGCTGTGTCTTTGCTGATTTTTTTGTCTAGAGGATTTATCCAGTGATGTCAGTAGTGTATTAAAGTCCCCTACTATGATTGTATTGTTGTCTATCTCTCCCTTGATATCTTCCAGGAGTTTTGTTATGTATTTGAGTGCTCCTGTGTTGGGTGCATATATGTTTATCAGGGTTATATCCTCTTGTTGTATAGATCCCTTTAGTATTATGAAGTGGCCTTCCTTATCTCTTGTTATGGCATTTACTTTGAGGTCTATTTTGTCAGATATAAGTATTGTTACCCCAGCTTTTTTTTCATTTCCATTTGCCTGAAAGATATTGTTCCATCCCTTCACTTTCAATCTGTGTGAGTCTCTTGTTCTGAGGTGGGGTCTCTTGTAGACAGCATATATATGGGTAATGTTTTTTTTATCTATTCAGCCACTCGATGTCTTTTGATTGGAGCATTTAGTCCGTTTACATTTAAAGTTATTACTGAAAGGTATCTGATTGTAGTCATATCTATTTTTGTGTCTGTGTTCCTTCTTACCTGTTTATTTCTTCTTTTTACAGTATTCCCTTTAGCATTTCTTGCATTGCTGATTTGGCGGTGATAAACTCCCTTAGCCCTTTTTTGTCTGCGAAGCTCCTGATTTCCCCTTCAATTTTGATTGACAGTCTTGCTGGATAGAGTATTCTTGGATTCAGTCCTTTGCTTTGCAACACTTTGTATACCTCCTTCCATTCACTTCTAGCTTGATGTGTTTCTGTTGAGTAATCATTTGATAATCTGATGGGTGTTCCTTTGTAGGTAACTCTCTGTCTCTCTCTTGCCACCTTTATGATTCTCTCTTTGTCATTTATATTTGCCATTGAAATTATGACATGTCTTGGTGTGGGTCTTTTGGGGTTGATCTTGCTTGGGACTCTCTGTACTTGTGTAACTTTTTTCTTCCCCATATCTGGGAAGTTTTCTGTCATTATTTCTTCAAATAGATTTTCTAATCCTTGCTGCTCTTCTTGTCCTTCTGGCAGCCCTATTATATATATCTTGCTTTGTTTCCTGTTATCCCAAAGCTCCCTTAGGCTTTCCTCCTGCTTTTTAATTTTTTTCTCCAATTGCTGTTCAGATTGAGTTTGTTTCTGTACCTGATCTTCTAACTCACTATTTCAGTCCTCTGCTTCTTCTAGTCAACTGTTGAAACTTTCCATGGTGTTTTTGATTGTAGCTATATCACTTTTCATTTCTTCCTGATTCTTGCATAAGTTGTTGATTTTCTCATCCATCCGATGTATAAATTCCACGACCATTACTCTGAACTCTTTTTCGGTCATGTTGCATGCTTCAATTTCACTAATTTCCTTTCTCAGTGACTCCTCATTTTCTTTCCTCTGTGGATTGTGTCATCTCCCCATTCTGACTATCACCAGAAAGTTCAAGTTTCAATTTGCGTGGACCTGGGCCGTGTGCTGTGGGAACTTCTTACCACCTGAGTTTCACTGAAGTGCTCTGACACTAGGACGTGTGGCTGCCATGAATTGGTGGGAACCAGGCTTGCCCAGGGTAAGTGTCCCCAATGTTCAGTGTGGTCTTGTGTGCACACTTAGAATCAGGGACCCTGCCTGCACCACACTGTTGGTATGTGCCGAAAATGAGTCCCTTAGCAGTGCCAGGAGTCAGAGTTTCCCTGTGTCTGTACCAAGAATCGAGTGTCAGAGTCTCTGTGTCTCATTGAGAATCAGGGTCCCTGTGTGTGCATGCACCAAGAATTGGAGTCACTGGCTCTTAGTGTGAATGTGTTGTGAGTCAGGGATCCCAAGCAGCTGTGTCCAGCGCACCAAATTCCCCGAAGGGGAGCAAAGTCCTGTGCGTGTGCTCTCTATTGAGCCAAACTGGTTAGGGCTTCACGCACTCTCAAATTCCCTGAACTGGAGCTGCGTTGAGTGCGTGCTCTCTCTACTGAGCCAAACTGGCTAGGGCTTCGCGCACTCTCAAATTCCCGAAGAGGAGCTGCGTCCCCATGAGAGCCCTTAAATTTTCTGTAGAGATGTTGCACCTTGGGCGAGGGACGGGTCTATCAGTTACTATGGCACTATCTGAGAGCCTGCGGGGAGGGGGATAGGCTCTTTGACTCACAGTAATCTGCTCCTGGGAAGTCTGGATTCTTGTTGTCTGTTGGACTGAAGCTGTGGTCACAGGTCTCTGTCCCCAGTGGCTGCAGGGTCCTGGTTTGCTTCTGAGACCAGATTGGGTGGTGCTGAGGCCAGGATCCTAGTCTCAAGCAGCTCTGTTTCTCAAGATGGCATGGTCTCCATGCCGCACCGGCCACCAGAAGTGTCTGCTTTGTGCACGGGCCTCCGCCGTCTAAGACTGCCCGGTTTGGCTCCCCTTGGAGGGCCTGCAGAATCTAACTGTCCCTAGCTCATACACACACACACCACACACGTCTACACTCTCCTCTATGGGTTCCTCACTCTCTCACACTTTCTCCCTCCCTACCTTCCTGCCAGTCGTCATCTTCCTCTCTCTTCGGGTCAGGGATTTTCTTGATACCTCAGATCTCATTTTGACTTTGGTAAGAGCAATACCACTTCTACCAACCATATGGTGACTTTAGGAAGATGGTTTCTCTTTTCTGGACTGAATATCCTTTTCTACATTTCAGCAGGGTTGATAGTCTCCAAGGCCCTTAGCTCTATGATTCTATGTGCATATTCATTTGCTTGGGATTAGGTCATCTTTGAAAAATCTTGAGTGGCATCTGGAACCACTCTAATTTGCAGTGAGCCAAATTGAGAATATAGGTTAATCGTCACCACTGCTCTCGGTGCCTCCTTGAAAGAGATTCACTATTGCTTGGCCTGCAGCAAATCCAAACTGGAAGAAAAAATAAGGTAGCAGGGTTTTTACAAACCAGTTCAGAGAAACCCAAATAGCATACAAAAAATCAAACCTATAATGTTTTTTAAAAGATTATAGCTTGTGTCTATGTCTGTGGTCCACTTATCAATCATCTTGACCCAAGAAGATGGCATGGATCATAGAAGAGGTGAGAAAGGATTCTATTGCACAGATTCTATTGTTTCAAATGGGCTATAAGCAATCAGCCAATAGGAAATGTGCTTGATTAGGTCAACCCACTTTGACTAGAGAAAAGGTTAAAATAAGATGATCAATCGATTATGGCCTTTTGTCTTATTAATCCTTACTTGATTCAACTGAGTCCTTAAGTTACATCCCATGGCTTGATGTCGCACAGACGTGACCACCCAGTGCATGAAGTATTTGGCTGCTTGCCACCTCCCACTCCTTGAAAAATGATTCCACTTGGATTAAGGACAAGAATGTGATGAGATGAGTAGCTTGGTAATAAAGTTGTTTATACACTAAGTTTAAGACAGGGTAGACAGAATGGGAGTTCTTAGAACAACATTTTTTGGTAGAGTAGCTTTTTGTAGTAAACCAAGTTACAGCCCTCTAATGAGGTAGATAGCCACTTGCTATCTCCTCCTGTTTAGCAACCCCAAGTAAAATAAGAAACAAGTGCATCACTGTAAGCTGTCTACAATCTAAACAGATCCATCCTCTACCATGAAAAATATCAGCAACACTGCCAGCAATAAAATAAAAGCAAAATGAGAATCAGCTGATTTAAAGTATTCTTTGTCTGGATATATGTTATAATGACATGCAGTAATCTATGAAATGAGTCCAAACAGGAAGGATAAAATAGAATAAAGGATCAAAAGGGATTCTGAACAATTTTAATTTCCTAGGTGTCTTTCTGTGTTTTCTAAATTTTCTGTAATGAAAGTGTATTGCTGTTGAGACAGGTGAGAAAAAAAATCTAACAGGACTTAAACAATCCCCCATGGGATGACCATTTTGTTAAGTTACATTTATAAAGTAAAGTAAAAACTCAATAAACAGAACCTAGCTTGCAATTCATTAGCATTAGCTTTCTTTTCCCAATAATTTATTTTGAGAAGTAAATCACAAGAAAACAAGTGATGTGATAAAACTAATTTGACTTTGTTTGAAAATTTTATGTTGTTTTATAAATATTTTGTTTTGGATGAGGAATATAAGCTACTTAGAAAAACAACTGTGAAAAAAAATCACTTTTGTCTTTCTTAACCACCAACTCAAGCCAACATGCTAGTAGTATCGGGTGAATAAAGAAAAATATTTGCTTGTATGTAAGAATAAGGCTATACTCCACTAGGTCAGTGAAATGGTACATGGGAGTAGAGAGTGTTTTGCTTCCCCACAAATAATTAAAATACTAAGGCAAATGGAAGAAAGCTTAGTTTAGGTCAATGCAGAAGGCCTTAATGAAAAAAGAATCCAAGAAAGGATGGAGTGGTTTTAGATAGGAGTTCATGACAGGATCAAGTCAAGATGTGATGATGAACAAGACAGGATCAGTAGCCTAGATGAGGTAGGTTTGGTTGACATGCTGAACTAGAGAAATACCAAAGAGGAAAATAAGGAATAGGATCAGACACAGAGCTAAGTATCACCTTCAAGGATCTTGTTATTCAATAAAAGACTGGCTGCCAGTCCTTATTCTGCAGGCCTAGCCCTGGGGCTACAGTTCTGGGTATAAAGGACTAGCTCATGTTTGGGAAAATCCTGATCTATGAGCCTATACCTACACCCCCATTTCCTTGCCCCCAACAATCCTTCCCCATTCCTACTAGAATGCAGTATTATTTCCTCTAGGAGAAGTAAAGTCCTGTTTTGAGTTAGTAACTTTCCTGGAAAATTCCCTTAGACCTTGCTTCTCTCTAGAATTCTTTTTTTTTTTCATTTTTTTATTAAGGTATTATATGTGTACATATTTTACCATTGCCCCCCCCCAACCCACTCCCATACATGCCCTCACCCCCCAGAGTTTTGCGTCCATTGGTTATGCTTATATGCATGCATACAAGTCCCTTGGTTGATCTCTTATCTCCCCCAACTCTCCCTAACCTTCCCACTGTAATTTGACAGTCTGTTTGATGCTTTACTATCTCTGTATCTATCTTTTTGTTCATCAGTTTATAATGTTCTTTATTATCCATAAATGAGTGAGATCATGTGGTATTTTTCTTTCATTGACTGGCTTATTTCACTTAGCATAATGTTTTCCAATTCCATCCAGGTTGCTGCAAATGTTAAGAATTCCTTCTTTTTATGGCAGCATAGTATTCCATTGTGTAGATGTACCATAGTTTTCTGATCCAGTCATCTGCTGATGGGCACCTAGGCTGTTTCCAAATCTTAGCTATTGTAAATTGTACTGCTATGAACATAGGGGTACATATATCTTTTCTGATTGGTGTTTCTAGTTTCTTAGAATTCTTAAAAGCTTAGCTTTTGACTGAGATCTTGCCATGAGTAGAGATGATTTTCAGTCTTCTCTTCCATGTCTATACAAGAGAATTAGAAACTCAAGAAGTTTGAAAGGCAACTTCTGCCTTTTCTGTACCCTCTTGAACAGCTTTAGCATAGTAAATAGACCACCTGAGGCTGAAAGAAGTTAGCTTCTGTAAAGAGTCCCGGGGTGCATTGACTGAAGGTGTAGGGAAAACTGCTGGGAAGATCTTTGGATTTGAAGCTCATATTCAGGTGAGTTAATAATGAAAAAATTAAGTATTAGTGAGAAAGGTATCAAATTATACCTTAGATATTTCTTTCTTTAAAAAGGTTTGTTCTAAAGGAATTAACTGCATTACTGGCTAATGTGTTTGAGTTCACTTGCTTTAATAAAGAGATTATCTTTATCTATACTAATAAAAGAGAAAGATGCCAATTGACTGTACCTCTGCAACACCCACCAGCCAATCAGGAGTGAATATGCAAATTAACCCACCAAAGATGGTGGGTTAATTTGCATACACAGGTGCTGAGAGGCCTGGGTCCCAGGAACATCCTTGAGACCTAGGCCACTCCTAGCCTATAGGCCTGCATGTAGGCCCTGATCGGCCGGGGTCCCAGAAGGCCCCCAGCCACTCTGGGCCTACGGGTGCAGGCACCAAGCAGCTGGGGATGGGGCGAGAACATGTGCTGCATCACCCGCCCTGCGGCCGCTTGTGCATACACCAGCACCAAGCAGTGGCCCAGGTCCACGCCACCAGCCCAGCGCCCACAACATGGGGCTGGCTGCCGGCCTTGGAGGTGTGCCCCCCCGGGCTGTGGGGACATGCCCCTAGCCCAGTGGACACAACGCAGGGGGTCCTCTGTGAATGAGCTGCAGAGGAAACACCTTTTCTTTTTAAAAAATATATTTTATTGATTTTTTACAGAGAAGAGGGGAGAGGGATAGACAGTCGGAAACATCAATGAGAGAGAAATATTAATCAGCTGCCTCCTGCACACTCCCCACTGGGGATGTGCCCCCAACCAAGGTACATGCCCTTAACAGGAATCAAACCTGGGACCCTTCAATCTGCAGGCCCATGGTCTATCCACTGAGCCAAACCATTTTGAGAGTAAATACCTTTTCTGACAACTCATTGGCTAAACTCCCTGTAGGCCACCAATTGCAGTGTTCTTGGTAACTTGGGTAATAAGAATCCAAGAAGGTGATCTAGGGTTTTTCCACCACACCCATGGAGGAAAAAACGAAGGTCCGCTGCTGGAGGAGCTAAGAAATGTCATATCCTGCCCTAGCCAGTTTTGCTCAGTGGATAGAGCCTCAGCCTGCCGACTGCAGGGTCCGGGTTCAATTCTGATCAAGGGCATGTACCTAGGTTACAGGCTACTCCCTGGCTAGGGCCCAGGTCAGGGCTCATGCAGGAGGCAACCAATCAAAGTGTCCCTCTTACATTGATGTTTCTCTCTGTCTCTCCCTCTCTCTTCCACACTCTCTAAAAATCAATGGAAAAATATCCTCAGGTGAGGATAAAAAGAAAAATGAAGGAAAGAAATGTCATATCCTATGAAAGACACATCTTGAAAATGCCTAAAGAAAGTTGTCATTTTTCAATGGTGAAGGGACTGGAGTCCGTGTTGATGAAAACACCTTGGCGGCTGTGGTGTCTGGAAGTGGCTGCAGCAGCGGGGTGATGGGGCTGGCACCTTCCCCTGATAAGCCCAGTCACCTCCCGCAGAGGGAAGCCAGACTGTGGCTTAGGCCCTCTCCCCGAGGGAAGCGGGCCTAAGCTGTCAGTGGGACATCCCCTGAGGGCTCCCAGTCTGTAAGAGAGGGCAGCTGGGCTGAGGGACACCCCCAGTGCACGAATTTCATGCACTGGGCACCTAGTCCTATCTAATAAAAGAGAAATATGCAAATAGACTGTACCTCCGCTATGGCCCACAAGCCACGCCCACCAGCCAATCAGGAATGAATATTCAAATTAACCCAACCAAGATGGTGGTTAATTTGCATATTCAGGCACAGAGCGAAGACTGAAGACAGTGTAGAAGGAAGCCAAGCACTGCAGAAGGGAGCGAAGCTGCAGAGAACCAAGCGGGGTGGTGAAGACTGGAGGGAAGCAGGCGGGGCTGCGGAGAAGGAGGGAAGCAGGTGAAGTGGGGGAGAAGGGAGGGAAGTAGGTGGGGGAGAAGAAAGGGAAGCAGGCGGGGCTGCGGAGAAGGGAGGGAAGCAGGCAGGGTGGTGGAGCCTGCCGCAGGAAGCCCTATTGCAGGAATCTTCCTGTAACGGGCCTCTAGTCCTACCTTATAATAGAGAAACATGCAAATTGACCGCACCTCTGCTATGCCCACAGCCAATCAGAGCGAACAAGATGGTGGTTAATTTGCATATGCAGGCGCTGAGCGGCCTGGGTCCAGGAAACATCCTCCTGACCCAGGCCGCTCCTAGCCTGTAGGCCCGTGCTTAGGTCCTGAGCGGCAGGGGTCCCAGAATGCCCCCATGCCACTCAGAGCCTATGGGTGTAGGCGCCAAGCAACCTGGCGGGCGGGACATGCCCGCATCGCTATAGCGACGCGGGGATGTTCCGCCCCACCCCAGTGGCTTGCAAAGGCTCCTGCACAAAGCGGTGGTTTGGGGCCATGCCCCCAGCCAGGCGCCCAGGACCGGGAGCTGCCGCTGGCCTCTGGGGTGTGCCGAGACCCTGGCGGCAACTGCTGTGTGCTGCCCGGCGTCCCTGCAAGCCCCCAGCCTGAGCGCCTGGCTGGGGGCATGGCCCCAAACCGCTGCTTTGTGCAGGAGCCTTTGCAAGCGGTTTGGGGCCACGCCCCCAGCCAGGCGCCCAGGACCGGGGGCTGCCGCTGGCCTCTGGGGTGTGCCGACACCCTGGCAGCCACTGCTGTGTGTTGCCCGGGGTCCCTGCAAGCCCCAAGCCTGATGCCCATGGTCAAGGTTGGCTGCTGGCCTCCCCAAGCCGCTTGCAAAGGCTCCTGCACAAAGTGGCGGTTTGGGGCCACGCCCCCAGCCAGGCGCCCAGTACCAGGGGCTGCTGCTGGCCTCCTGGGTTTGCTGAGACCCTGGCGGCCACCGCTGCGTGCTGCCCAGGGTCCCTGCAACCCTGAGCTTGGGGCCCATGGTGGGGCTGGCTGCTGGCCTTGGGGCATTTGGAGACGGGGATGTTCCCACCCCGCCCCAGAGGCTTTCCAAGCTCCAGCACCAAGTGGCAGATTGTGTCCATGCCCCAAGCCTAGCGCCCTCCACAGGGGGATGGCTTCTGGCCTCTGGGGTGTGCGGAGACCCCAGCAGCCACCACCGGGTGGCAGGGACACGCCCCTAGCCCAGTGGACACAACCCAGGGGCTGCATGAGCTGCAGAGGATACACCTTTATAAAAAAATTTTTATTGATTTTTTTTTTTTACAGAGAAGAGGGGAGAGGGATAGACAGTGAGAAATATCAATGAGAGAGAAACATCCATTAGCTGCCTCCTGCACACTCCCCACTGGGGATATGCCTCCAACCAAGTTACATACCCTTAACAGGAATCAAACCTGGGACCCTTCAGTCTGCAGGCCCACGGTCTATCCACTGAGCCAAACCATTTTGAGAGTAAATACCTTTTCTGACAACTCATTGGCTAAGCTCCCTGTAGGCCACCAATTGCAGTGTTCTTGGTAATTTGGGTTATAAGAATCCAAGAAGGTAATCTAGGGTTTTTCCACCACACTCTTGAAGAAAAAAATGAAGGTCCCTTGAGGGGTCCCAGATTGGAGAGACTGCAGGCTGGGCTGAGGGACAACACCCCACCGCTACCCCCCCCTCCCCGCCGTGCACGAATTTCGTGCACCGGGCCTCTAGTATATATATAAAAGCCTATGTGACTGAATGACTGAACAACCGGAGTGACCGGTCGACCAGTCACTATGACACACACTGACCACCAGAGAGCAGACACTCAACTCAGGAGCTGCCCCCTGGTGGTCAGTGCACTCCACAGCCAACCTCCCAGAGGCCCTCCTCCTGGCTGGCTGGCCTCCCTGATGGCCCCAATAGGGAGGCCAGCCGGCCAACCTCCCGCAGCCCCTCCCTCCCCCACTGGCCAACCTCCTACAGCCCCTCCCCCCTGGCCAGCCAACCTCCTGCGGCCCCTCCCCCCGGCCAACCAACCTCTCGTGGCCCCGATGTGGACTGGGAGAGATTGCCCAATCAGCCCTGATCACTGACCAGACTGAGGAACTCCACCCATGCACGAATTCATGCACTGGGCCTCTAGTTTTTTATAATAAAAGGGAAGAAAGCTTGCTTAACTATTTTAAACATGCCAGTGACTTATACCACTGCCAATAACCCCTTGAAAGTAGAATCTGAAAAACTAAAAGCATAATTAAGTAAAAACAAATGTTCAAATGGATTTATATTAGGGAAGGGGTAGGGATTTGAAAGGCCAGTGGGAAGGGGGGAAGGCAGGGAAATTAAAAAACTTTAAGGGAATTTCCCAATTCAATCCACTACTTCTATATCTTTTACCTTGGTAACAACTTTTACATCTCTGAACATGACTGTGAGGCCCACTTATATACTCACCTATCTAGCAAGGAAATTCAATTATGTTGCCTAGATTATACTTCCTTAGACAGTAAAAGAGGCCACAACAGTTATGGAAAGATTTTGAATAATAAGCAATAAGAAAACAAACTTCTTAGCTCTCAGTTATCCAAACAACACAATTAACCAGACTCTTTTCCTCCCCTTACCTCCTATGCATTCCAGCCAACTGAGGTCACAGTGGACTGAAATTCAGATGTATGTTTGCTAGAAGATTTTTTCTGGGCACTAATCTCATAGTATCTGAGTTATAGATTATGCTCATTACTTTCTATAAATGCAAACAAAATGAAAAATAAAACAAAGTACCTTCTACTTTTTTCTGTGAAAATAGAGACCTTCTTATTTTAGTCTTAGTTGTGCCTGCCATTTTGAAATGACCCCACTTGGAAGTAGTTCCTTCCCGTTCCTTAGGGTTCACATTCATTACCCTTTACATCAAACAACTTTTTGCATGATGGCTATGTAATGAGAAAAGCTTATTAAAGTTACTTCCAAGATTAACCAATATCACCAAAATAAATTTAATAAAAAATAAAATAACAATAATAAATTACTTCCCAGAGACCCTTACACTGTAATTAGGCTTGAATAACCCTGGATATTGGTCATCCTCATAGGTATAGTCATTCACTAATTTCTTGCCCAGGCATAACAATTTGTTGAACTAGAGTGAGCTTTTCCATTCCTTACCAAGAGAAGATTTCAATCTTGGGTCCTTTTACTCCTGGGTTGGAAAAAGAAAACACAGTAAGTCTATTTTCTCCATTTTAGGCTATTCACAGGATTTAAATATGAATGTTTCCAAACCTCTAAACACCATTCTATTCCACAAACAACTTGCAAATTGCTAAAGTTTCCTGAATCACTGAACAAATAAACATTATTATATTTGTCAGGTTTACATAATTAGATGTTGCTATTTACAAGATTTTTTTACAAATTTCACAAAAAGGGAGACATGTTAATATACAGGTAGTCCTCAACATACTAATGACGTATGTCCAAAACATTTATCAGTCACTGATTTGGATGGACATTGGAATGCATTGCTTCAGAGAAAGAGTGCTATATCGCCGAAACCGGTTTGGCTCAGTGGATAGAGCGTCGGTCTGCGGACTGAAAGGTCCCAGGTTCGATTCCGGTCAAGGGCATGTACATTGGTTGCGGGCACATCCCCGGTGGGGGGTGTGCAAGAGGCAGCTGGTCGATGTTTCTCTCTCATCGATGTTTCTAGCTCTCTGTCCCTCTCCTTTCCTCTCTGTAAAAAATCAATAAAATATATTTAAAAAAAAAAAAAAGAAAAAAAAGAAAGAGTGCTATATATGTGGTGGTCAGGTTTCTAGGCCAGCCCACATAGGTTGATTTAACCCACATGGAGCAGAATTATATTAGAGTTCTAGCAGGGGTCCTGGGAGCAGAAGAAAAGGGATTCTTTCTTCCCATTTTGGGGGTCTAAGGAAAACCCAAAGCAAATGTTTTAAGTGGTAGAATCTAACCATCATGAGCCTCCATTCCTAAAAACTAACAACTTTGTCATTTCTCCTTGTTCCAATCAAAATGAAACTTCTTTGTCCTCCTGGACATCTAGCTTAGTTCACCTTCATTATATGACTAATTGACCCTTACCCTCCAAAAGGTACATCTATTATTGAAAGAGGAGATTTATCAACCCCAAATGAACCCCAGTTGGTGAAATTTTAGAGAAAGTAATCAGATTAAGTGATAACTTTTAGGAAGGTTTGGTGAGTGGTGGATTTTTGGAAACATGCCGAAGGAGCTACTAGGTAGACAACAGGGCCTTGCCTGAGATATAGCCCCTGTAGTCACTTTCACAGCATGTTTCCTTCCTCCATGACACCACTGGACAATCTAAAGGACTCAAGTTTTCCCCTAACAGCTCCCATGATTGTGGCAGTGGATGAGAATCATTCATAGGTACTCTAGGTCTTTTGTAAGTTGGATCTATCTCACTAAAAGAAAGGCTGAAACATTCTGAAATAGATGGTATTACTGGGTGACATCAACATAGGATATTTAATGAGATAAGTGAGATATCTGGGAGCTCTTGGATTTAGAACAAGCCTTTTGAAATTTTTTAAGAGTGCCCTACTTGAGGATTTTTGTGATTTGCACACCCTTCCAAGGCCACTGTGGTTAATTAAAATGCTGATTAAAGCACAAATGCTAATGATGACAGGATCAGAGATCAAATCTACTTTTAACCCAATTGGCTTCAATCTATTCCACATGTCCACAGCCCACAGAAGCCTGCCTTCTGTCAAGGTGTTCCAAAAGAGTGAGTGTAAATGGCTTAAGCCAGTTGTCTGCAAACTCATTAGTCAACAGAGCCAAATATCAATAGTACAACGATTGAAATTTCTTTTGAGAGCCAAATTTTTTAAACTTAAACTTCTTCTAATTTTTTAAACTTCTTAAATTTTTTAAACTTAAACTTCTTAAATTTTTTAAACACCACTTCTTCAAAATAGACTCACCCAGGCCGTGGTATTTTGTGGAAGAGCCACACTCAAGGGGCCAAAGAGCTGCATGTGGCTCGCGAGCCGCAGTTTGCCGACCATGGGCCTAAGCCACATCCATCTGTAATGCTGGAAAAGCACTACCAAGCACAGCCAATGATAGTGAGTCTGCTTCAGTGCCTTTTGCTGAAAACTCCAACATGTTCTTAAGAATGGAAAGTTTTTTTTTAATTTTTTTATTGCTTAAAGTATTACAAAGAGTAGTACATATGTCTCCTTTCTTCCCCCCATTGACCTTCCCCCAGTCTCCCCTACCCCCCACCCCCGTATCATACGTCCATTGGTTATGCTTATATGCATGCATACAAGTCTTTTGGTTGATCTCTTACCTCCTCTTCCGCAATCCTCCCCAGCCTTCCTGCTGTATTTTGACAGTCTGTTCCATGCTGCTCTGCCTCAGTATCTATTTTTGTTCATCAGTTTATAATGTTCTTTATTATCCATAAATGAGTGAGATCATGTGGTATTTTTCTTTCATTGACTGCTTATTTCACGTAGCATAATGCTCCCCAGTTCCATCCATGCTGTTGCAAATGGTAAGAATTCCTTCTTTTTTATGGCAGCGTAGTATTCCATTGTGTAGATGTACCACAGTTTTCTAATCCATTCATCTGTTGATGGGCATTTACGCTGTTTCCAAATCTTAGCTATGGTAAATTGTGCTGCTATGAACATAGGAGTGCATATATCCTTTCTGATTGGTATTTCTGGTTTCTTGAAATATAGTCCTAGAAGTGGGATTACTGGGTCAAATGGGAGTTCCATTTTTAACTTTTTGAGGAATCTCCAATACCATCTTCCACAGTGGCTGCACCAGTCTGCATTCCCACCAGCAGTGCAGGAGGGTTCCTTTTTCTCTGCATCCTCTCCAGCACTTGTCATTTGTTGATTTGTTGATGATAGCCATTCTGAGAGGTGTGAGATGGTACCTCATTGTTGTTTTGATTTGCATCTCTCAGATGATCAGTGACTTTGAGCATGTTTTCATATGTCTCTTGGCTTTCTGAATGTCCTCTTTCGAAAAGTGTCTATTTAGATTTTAGATTGTTGTGTTTTCATTGTCATTTGTTGCCATGATGCTTTGTATTTCTTCTTTGATGTCTTTGGGAACCCAATCATTGTATAAAAGCATGCTATTTAGCCTCCAGGTGTTTGATTTTTTTTGTTTGTTTTTATTTTAGTTGATTTCTATTTTTTGCCATTGTGATCTGAGAAGATGCTTGATATGATTTATATCTTCTTGAATTGGAAGAGACTTTGCCTGTGCCACAATATGTGGTCTATCTTTGAAAATGACCCATGTGCACATGAGAAGAATGTAAATTCTGTGTCTTTGGGGTGGAATGTTCTAAAGATGTCAATTAATTCCATCTGGTCTAGTGAGTCATTTAGGATTGCTGTTTCTTTGCTGATTTTTTGTTTAGAAGATTTGTTCATTGGTGTTAGTGGGGTATTAAAGTCCCCTACTATGACTGTATTGCTGTCAATCTCTCCCTTGATATCTTCCAGAAGTTTTTTTTTTTTTTATGTATTTGGGTGCTCCTGTATTGGGTGCATATATGTTTACCAGAATTATACCTTCTTGTTGAATTGCTCCCTTTAGTATTATGAAGTGGCCTTCCTTATCTCTTGTTATGGCCTTCACTTTGATGTCTAATTTGTTGGATATAAGTATTATTACCCCAGATTTTTTTTTTCATTTCCATTCACCTGAAAAACCTTTTTCCATCCCTTCACCATCAGTCTGTGTGAGTCTTTGTTCTGAGGTGGGTTTCCTGTAAACAGCAGATATATGGGTCATGTTTTTATATCCACTCATCTACCCTATGTCTTTTGATTGGGGCATTTAATCCATTTACATTTAAAGTTATTATTGATAGGTACTTGTTTGTCACCATTTTTATTCTTTATGCCTGTGTTCTTTTTTCCCTTCCTATTTCTTCTTTTTTATAGCAGACCCTTTAGCATTTCTTGCATTTCTAGTTTGGTGGTAATAAACTCCCTTAGTCCTTTTTTTTTATCTGTGAAGCTCCTGATTTCACCCTCAATTTTGATTGATAGCCTTGCTGAGTACAGTATTCTTGGATTCAGACCCTTGCTTTGCATGATTTGTATATTTTATTCCATTCCCTTATGGCCTGATATGTTTCTGTTGAGAAATCAGTCTATAGTCTAATGGGAGCTCCTTTGTAGGTAACTTTCTGTTTCTCTCTGGTAGCCTTTAACCTTTTGCACTTGGATGTCAAGTGTGACTCGACACAGTTAGCATCGGTAGCAGCTCGAGAAAAAAGCAAGCGAGTGCAAAGGGTTAAGATTCTTACTTTGCCATTGGTGTTTGCCAATTTAATTATAATGTTTCTTGGTGTCGGTCTTTTGGGGTTCATCTTGTTTGGGACTCTGTGAGCTTCTTGGACTTGTGTGAGTTTTTTCTTCCCATTATTTCTTCAAACAGGTTTTCTATTCCTTGCTCAGTTTCCTCTCCTTCCGGTACCCTGATTATGCGGATGTTGTTTCATTTTGTGTTGTGCCAAAGTTTCCTTAAGCTCTCTTCCTATTTTTTAAGGTTTTTTTTCTAGATGCTGCTCTGCTTGGGTATTTTTCCCTACCTTGTCTTCTAGCTCACTGATGCAGTCCTCCACTTCTTCTAGTCCACTGTTGATGCTTTCTTTTGAGTTCTTTATTACAGTAATGTCATTTTTCGTTTCTTCTTTGTTCTTCTTCATTTCCTCTTGGTTCTTACACATATTGCTGAAATTGTCTTCCATCCTTTTCAGCAACCTTATGACAATTGCTCTTAATTCTTTCTCTGTCATATTGTTTGCCTCCATTTCATTTACTTCCCTTTCTGGTGATTCCTCCTTTTCTTTTGTATGTGAGCTGTTACTTTGTCTCCCTGTGATCGTTCCTCTCAGGATTTCTGGTTATGTGGCTCTCTCTCTCTCCTGTGTTGACTTAAAGGCACAAAATACAACACAATAAGACACAACACACAGGGCACCAAACACAAATGTATTCACAATACTAATACCCTTAAATAAAGGTGATGGCCAGAAAAAAAGAGAATTAAAGAATAGAGATGAGTGCAAAAATGATATTGAGAAAAGGAAAAAAAATGTAAGAGAGAAAAGACATAGAAGAAAAAAAGAAGGGGAAAAATATGTATAAGGGGAGAAAACTCCAATAAAATAACGAATCTAAAAAATGCAAACAACAAACACATAGAGATGAATGCAAACTACAAAGAACAGCTAATATAAAAAATGCAAATAACAAACCTCCAAACAACACCCTGATGAATCTGAGGAGGCAGAGCTTATTTCCACGAGGTAAGGTCAAGGAATTGAATGAATGGGGAAATAGCCACAATTCAGTATAGAGAAGGTAGAAAGAGAATGGGTGTATAAGAAGAAAAGTAAAAAACTAAATACAAAAAAAGAAAAAAAAAAAAATATATATATATATATATATATAGAAATATATATATATATAAAAGAAAATCATATATATAAATTTCCTCCTTCTTTAATCTATCTATCTATGTATTTGTTTACTATTGGAAAAGGAGGATAGAGAGTAGATAGGCCTGAGTTGGTGATTGGAATTAGTTAAGCTATTCGTAGAAGAAGAGAACAAACAAGGAGAGGAAAAACAGAAGCAAAACAAACAAACAAACAAGCAAAAAAATAACCAATAATCAAACAAACAACAAGACAGAAAGAAAGAAAAAGGCAAAAAAAGGAAAAAGAATTTGGATAGTGAAGAAAGCCAAGAGAGAAGTGTATATGGGTTTGGAGCTGGGGAGAGGAAATTAGATGTATGCATAAGATCATTTTTTTAACAGGGAGTAAAAAGAAAGGGTAGACAAAAGCTAAAGCAGGAACAGGGTAAGAAAAACAGGACAAAAAAGGGGAAAAGTGATGAAGAGAGTGTTGGCATAAAGGAAAAATTGAGATAGAGTAAAATAATGCTAAAGGGAAAATCAAAATAGAATGTATAACACTAATCCCAAAATAAAATAAAGAAAAAATAACATAAAACTTTTAAAAAAGGGTAAAGAATAGTATTAATACTAATCCTATATAATAAAGAGGTAATATGCAAATTGATCATGACTCCAACATACAAGATGGCCGCCCTCATGTAGTCAAAGATGGCTGCCCCCATGTGGACACAAGATGGCCACCACAAGATGGCTGGCAGGGGAGGGAAGTTGGGGGGAACCAGGCCTGCAGGGGAGAGCAGTTAGGGGCAACCAGGCCAGCAGGGGAGAGTAGTTAGGGGCGACCAGGTCGCCAGGGGTGGGCAGTTAGGGGAAACCAGGCCTGCAGTGGAGGGCAGTTGGGAGTGACCAGGCCTACAGGGAGGGCAGTTAAGAGTGACCAGGCCTGCAGGGGAGGGCAGTTGGGGGGAACCAGGCCTGCAGGGAAGGGCAGTTGGAGGCAACCAGGCCAGCAGGGGAGAGCAGTTAGTGGCAACCAGGCCTACACGGGAGTGCAGTTAGGGGAAATCAGGCCTGCAGTGGAGGGCAGTTGGGAGTGACCAGGCCTGCAGGGGAGGGCATTTTGGGGGAACCAGGCCTGCCAGGGAGGGCAGTTGGGGGCGACCTGGCTGGCAAGGGAGGGCAGTTAGGCGTGACTGGGCCAGCAGGGGAGGACAGTTAGGGGTGACCAGGCTGGCAGGGGAGGGCAGTTAGGGGTGACCAGGCTGGCAGGGGAAGGCAGTTAGGGGTCATCAGGCTGGCAGGAGAGGGCAGTTAGGGGCAACCAGGCCTGCAGGGGAGGGCAGTTGGGGGGAACCAGGCCTGCTGGGGAGGGCAGTTGGGGGCGACCTGGCTGGCAAGGGAGGGCAGTTAGGCGTGACCGGGCCAGCAGGGGAGGACAGTTAGGGGTGACCAGGCTGGCAGGGGAGGGCAGTTAGGGGTGACCAGGCTGGCAGGGGAAGGCAGTTAGGGGTCATCAGGCTGGCAGGAGAGGGCAGTTAGGGGCAACCAGGCCTGCAGGGGAGGGCAGTTGGGGGGAACCAGGCCTGCTGGGGAGGGCAGTTGGGGGCGACCTGGCTGGCAAGGGAGGGCAGTTAGGCGTGACCGGGCCAGCAGGGGAGGACAGTTAGGGGTGACCAGGTTGGCAAGGGAGGGCAGTTGGAGTATAGCTGTCCCTCACTCACAAATACTGACACTCCCTGCACGTCCACGCGCTGTCCTTTCGTTCTCTCACTCTCACACTATCCAGCAGCCTGCAGTCTTGTGGGCAGCCATCTTGGATCCTCTCCGAATGGATAGGTTTTTTTTCTACAGTGCCTCCAAAGCCTGCACTACCCTGCCGAAAGGAAAACCCTTCAAGAGCTTCCAAACCATTTTCTGCTGTGTGAGAGGAAGACAGAAAGAGACAGAAACTGAGACTGAGTCTGAGACAGAGACTGATTGTCTGTATGTTTCTTTCCCCACAGGAAAGAATGTTCCTGAAAACTGGATGTGTGTGTGTCCCAGCTGCTTATCTGTTTGTATTAGTCCATAGGAAAGAACAGAGCCAGGACCCAGGTGGCAGGGTGACAGTGGAGCCACATGCTCAGTACAGAATCCTTTCTGAAGTATAAATGTTATGACTTATAGAGAGTACTTCTGATAGTCACAAAAATGAAGATGCACTGGGTTTTCCTAGGAGAGAAAGAACCATAGAGTTGATAAAGTCAACCAAGGCTAGTAGAAAAATTGGAAGCATGTGGATGCCTTTGGTAGTTGCTGCTAGGATTGTGATTATTGTAGAACATGTTAAAAAGAAGTGAACAGGAGTTAGTGGAGATGCCCTAATGCTTACTTTAGAATTTTGTGATTTTCAAGGATATGTAGAGGGAGCAATAGCTCCTGGGTTCAAAGTCCCCATGTAAGCAAGAATTTAAAAAGCAAGATAAAGAAGAGCAGAGATATTGACAGAAGCCCAAGAAAGTAACGGATCCCTTACAGATAAATACAAGGGAAGAATTCTCGATAATTAGGTTGTTGCTGCTTCATAATCATATCTTTCTAGTAGAGGAGGAATTATCCTGAATTCAAGCCAAGCAGTAAAAGAGTAGCCAGTATTAGTTTGGTTGGCAATGCCAATCTTGGAAGGGATCAGGTAGTGCCTCCTTAAAGATGGTCTTGCCAATAGATCCCAGGAAAGGGGGGTTAATGCAATATTGCTGTGTTGCTTAGGTAGATGTGAGTCTCACAAGTCTTGAGGTGACTCACTATGTGGCCCAGGTTCACAACAATGAAAAAGACAGGTGCACCTGCTTGATAACTGGATAACAAGCCCTGCTTTGTTAATGTGCAAATGTGTTAGTGCAGGAGGCAAGGGTCTCTCTCAGGCCAGGGCAGCTGACCTCCCTCAGATGCAGCTTGCTCTGCAACAGGCTTCTCCACAAGGTTTTTGGCATAATTCAGCGGAGCTTGGAAATTCACCAACTCCATCACACTCTGCCAACAGAGTGTAGGTTGAGATTGGCACTCATGCCAAAGGGAGCCCTAGCTTTGAAAATCTGGCAAGCTCTTATGCTCTGTTTTCCTACTGGTCATTACCTTATGGCTTGTTTTTTACCAGCTGCCTTTCTGCTTTTCTTCTTTGGAGGGCTGCAATCACTACCAGTTTCAGGCCATGTCCCACTTGACTGCAGTGTAGGAGAGCAACAAAAATAGTGAAGAGAGTGTGGCAGAATAGGACATAGGAAGACTCTAATAAAGTGTGAACTTCACTTACCCACTTTGCCCACTGGTGGGGGCACAAGAAGGGGCTTTGTGAAACCTTTTTTTTTTCCAACCAGCCAGAAGGTCTCTTCTGCTTTGCCCTTACTATAGAAAATACGGAAAGTTACAGACATGCTATAAACCTAAAGCAGTCCTTCTGATCAATAGGTTACAAGCATTTATTTTGGCTCAGAAATTGCCTCTGCTTTCCTTTTGTCATCACTCCCTGGAATCTTCCTTCCTGTGTGGCTTGCTTGCTATATATACCTGAGATTCAGGCAAGCTCCATAAGCTGCCAAAGCAGTCAGATGAAAAGTGAATACCATTTCAAGCTGTCATCCAGATGTTTTATCTACCTGTTGCCATGCAGCTCCATCTTTGGGAATGTGTGGCTGTTTAGCTTCATAGCAAGTAAACACCTGGATGCTCAATTTAAGATTTTGTTCGTCATTTTTACCATGATATTTTGGCATTAGGCAAATCATTGTGGGTTTTTTTGTATCTAGAGTACATACTTCCCCACAACACCCCACCATCTAACAATGCTCACAAAACCCAAAAAAGGAATAGAAATGGAAAAAGGCTGTGCAACTTTGTTTTTATGCCCAGGGCATCCTGGCTGCTTTGAGAAGTCTACACATCTGCAGTGTTTTCATCTTGCCAGGGGATTCCTACAGGTAGGGAGAGACCCCGGGGGGTGGGGGGTCTTCATCTATAGTTGGCTGTCAAGAACCATTGGTCTGAGAAAATACTATAAAAGGAGTATAAACTCAAGCTGGTCATCCTCGAGCCTGAGTGATAACCTTAGAGGAGCCAAATTTTCAGCCTCTGCTCTGTCCTCCCTTTTTTTTCAATAAATCCTCCTCTCAATGAGTTTCTCTCTCCTCCTTTCAAAACTCTTTTGTCTGTCCTCTCATTTCCTTCAATCCATAATAAACAAATGTGCTTACTAAGACTGAGGGAAGTAATGGGATGTGCTTCTAACTCATTAATTTGAAATATGGTCTTACTTGCAGCAGATCTCATTTGGAACAGTTCAAAATTATTTAACTTACAAATTCAAATTAGGTTTGCCTCATTCAAGTATAAAATCCATTGCTCTCTATTTTATATCACATATATTCATCCCTTAACAATAATAACAACTATAACAATAATTAGCACATTGAATTGGAGAATCTGAAAGTATTTTGCAAAAATTTGCTTCAAGGCTCTGAACAACCCCTCCATGAAGAAAGTAGGAAGAGAATACCATGACTGCCATTAACTGGCAACCAACTCACCTAAACCTCATATAATTGGACTGTTTGGGCCACTCTGTTTTCAGAAGAGGTGAACAACTTGAAAATATTCTCACATCACTCATTCTTACATTTAACCCAATCTCACTGTATCAGGGCTGGGAATATAGATATGGCTCTGTCCATAAAGGGCTCAGTGTAGTTAGATAAAAACAACTGTCTTAGGCTCTAAACACAAGCCCAACTCTTCTGCCCCTTAAGCTCTTTCTTTTCTTCACAGTATCTAGTACAGTGTTCTGAACAAAACATTTGATCTGTAAATAATCAGATTGTTCTATTAACTGGAGTTATCAACCCTTGAGCATTTGGAACACTCAAGGTATCATCGGACCTCAATTTGGTAAAACTTACTCTTAACGCTCAAACTTGAGAACCCCAATCATTAGCCATATTTGACTGTCATAGATCCAGAAGCTATTAGGACAGCATGCCATCCCCAAGGAAGCTTTGCAGATTCAAGGATGGTCCAGAAATTTGAATGAGTCCTTGGACACACTGGAATGCCACAACTACTGGTTGCAAAAGATGATGGTAGTGTTATAGATTCAGGCAAGTTTACAAATCAAAGAGTATGAAGGGGAGAGGCAAAGGTTCCAAGATGGTGGCAGAGTAGGTATAAGTTTCACTCACCTCCTCCCAGGACCAACCTGGAATTACAAATAAAATATAGAGCAATCAACTGAAGATTAGCTGCAAAGAAGTCTTATAACCAAGGATTTATAGAAGAAGCCACATTAAAACTGGTAGAAAGGGCAGTAATGTGAAAAGGGCTGGCTCCACTCCCACAGGTAGCGGCTGAGATTTTAGAGAGATATTTCAGCTGCAGGGGGCTCCCCTTGAAAAGCATGGGGTCTCAATCCCAAGCTCAGCTCCACAGTCCAGAGCATCAGAGCTGGAAAGAGACACCCACATAATATCTGGCTATAAAAACCATCAAGGTTTCTGTTTGCCAGGTAGAAGTGGGAGTACTCTAGAGACACAGGAACACTCTAAAAGAGCCAACACACAAAATATCATTTTCAGCCACTCATCCTGGGCTCTGGTTGGGGGTAGGGTGTAACAGATAAAAGTTGCATGAGGAGAGACTGGTGTCTGTGGCTGTAGGGAGAGAGCTAAAGGGACCGCTGCCAGAATCCATGAATTGAGTTATTCTCCCACACCACAGATGCCATCTTTCTTGGATGGAGCATGCCCCTCCATACCCCATCAGCCTATATGAATGCAATAACCCAACCCTCTGGGCTCTTTGCCATCCCAAACAGTGGATCTTATGCCCTGATGAGGAGTCATCTGGCTTGGCCAAGGTGTAGAGGTCTGGGAAGATTCAGGAAGTGTTAATGACTGAGTTGTGTGGTTTTGGACCACAAATGCCATTTTCCCGTGAACCTGACTGGCACTTCTCCCACACATGAGATCTGCTAGCCTCACTCTTCAGGCTCCTGGAAGCCCTACCCTCCTGACTCCTGGTGGCTCCGCTCTGCCAAGGTCTGGGCAGAATCAGGGACAGACTGAGTTGTGTGGTTCTGGGGCAGGGTCTGCCCCCCCGCCCCCACTTTCTCCCAAGACTGACTGGCACCTCCCACACAAAGGAGATCTGTGAGTTCCATCCTCCTAACTCCTAGTGGCCCCACCCAGCTGAGATCCAGCTCCTGGCAAAATCTGGGACAGCCTGAGTTGTGTAGCTCAAGGATGTGGGCCATTTTTTGCTCACATACCCTATCAGTACAGCGCTCTCCCTTCAAATAGCCACATCTTGGTCTGTTTGAGCCTGATAAATTCTGATGGCCTCACCCTGACAGCTCTCTGAGACCCTGACCAAGCACAAAGGTGTGCAAGCATGCAGCACCTAGACTTGCTATACCCGGGGACTTTCGCTGAGTGACCTCAGACACAGCATTGCACTGTGTTTGAACCTGTATCAATCTGGTGAACACCACACATCCTACCTGGTGACTACTAGTAAATGAGAACCTACCTCATGCAACTCAAGTACTGCCAAAGGCTATTTCAGTGACTGAGTCTAATAGGCAGCTGGTAGCCGGAGACATGGAGAGGCAGATCTTGGGGTGCCTTGGGCCTTTTGTTGACCTGCCCCTGGCTTAGTACTGGTGAAAACTGGCCTAGGTGTGCAGCGTGGTCCTTCCTACGCACACCCAGGCCCAGCAGAGGCATCCACAAACTGCAGATTGCTTTGTAGCCCCAAACAAATTGCCTAGGGCAAGTCACAGGAAGCATCTGAGTTGACCTATACCAGAGGACCTCCCAAGAGGCTCCAGAAC
The DNA here is from genome assembly GCF_951640355.1 of Cnephaeus nilssonii. Classification (NCBI taxonomy): domain Eukaryota; kingdom Metazoa; phylum Chordata; class Mammalia; order Chiroptera; family Vespertilionidae; genus Cnephaeus; species Cnephaeus nilssonii. Next base: position 76,854,898 of record NC_137071.1, read on the forward strand.
CAACACACTAATTAGCCACTTTCAGACAACACCAGAGCAAGATCCAATTAGCTTTACAAGCAGCAAAACCATAGGAAGATCTTAGCAGGAACAAGACCCTGCAGAGGCAAAATCTATTTCTTGTGATCAGCACCTGAACAGCAGCTCATACACTGTGGCCAGGAATCACACTCACAGTCAGCCAAACTGAGGGTCAACGCCAAGCACAAATGGGCCAATAGCAATAAAGAATTGCAACAGGAGGACCCACACAACACAAAGTATCATTCCTAGAGCACCCAGCTCAGGGGATCAAGGAGACTGCACCACTGGGTTTCATAGGCCATCTACTACATAATACAACCCAACCAAGACTGGGACTCATAGCACATCTATCTAATACATAAAAACAAACACAAACACAAAAAGTTAGCTAAAGTGAAGACACAAAGAAAAATGCCCCAAATGAAAGAACAGGAGAAATATCCAGATAAAGAGCTAAATATAATGTAAGAAAGCCATTTATAAGATATAGAGTTCAAAAAGTGGTTATAAGGTTGCTCAAGAAACTTGTGGGAACTTCAACAGCATGTAAAGGAACATAGAAGCCATAGAAAAGAACCATTCAGAACTGAAGAATACAATACCTTAAATGAAAAATACACTTCAAAAAAGTATTTTTGATGAAGCAGAGGATTGCATCAGCAATTCAGAAAAGTTGGCAGGAAACACCCAATCAGAGCAGCAAAAAGAAAAAAATATTTTTTTAAATGAGGATAGTTTAAGGGACCTTTGGGACAATATACAGCAAACAAAAGCCACATCATAGGCTTACAAGAAGAAAAGAGAGAGTGAAAGACTGAGAACCTATTTTAAGAAACAATAACTGAAAATTTTCTTAACACGGTGAAGAAAAAAGACACACAAGTCTAGGAAATGCAGAGTCCTAAATAAGATGAACCCAAAAAGGCCCACACCAAGACACATCATAATTAAAATGGCAAAAGTTAAAGACAAGGAGGGAATATTAAAAGCAGCAAGAGAAAGAAAGTTAGATAAAACAAGGGAGCTCCCATTAGGCTCTCAGCTGATTTCTCAACAGAAACATTTCAGGGCAAAATGGATTGGCATGAAAATAGTAAAAGTGATGAAAACAAGGACCCACAACCAAGACTACTTTACCCAGCAAGGATAGCATTTAAAATTGAAGGAGAAATAAAGAGCTCCCCAGATAAGAAAAAGCTAAAGGAGTTCATTACAACCAGTGTTACCAGAAATGTTAAAGGGTCTTCTTTAAAAAGATGAAGAGATTTTTGTCCATTGAGTATGATGTTTGCTGTGGGTTTATCATATAAAGCTTTTATTATGTTGAGGTATGATCCTTCTATTCCCACCTTGCTGAGAGTTTTTATCAAGAAAGAGTGTTGGATTTTGTCAAATTGCTTTTTCTGCATCAATTGATATGACTATGTGATTTTTATCTCTCAGTTTGTTGATGTGATGTATCACGTTTATTGATTTCCGAATATTGTACCATCCTTGCATTCCTGGGATAAATCCTACTTGGTCATAGTGTATGATCTTTCTGATGTACTGCTGGAGCCGATTTGCTAGAATTGTGTTGAGGATTTTGGCATCTATGTTCATGAGGGATATTGGCCTATAATCCTCTTTCATTGTGTTATCTTTATCTGGTTTTGGTATTAGGGTGATGCTGGCTTCATAGAAGGATCTTGGAAGTGTTCCTTCCTCTTGAATTTTTTGGAATAGTTTGAGGAGGATAGGTTTTAGTTCTTCCTTGAATGTTTGGTAAAACTCTCCTGTGAAGCCGTCTGGCCCCGGGCTGTTGTTTACCGGAAGCTTTTTGATGACTGCTTCCAATTTCTTCCATAGTTACTGGCATATTGAGCTGTTTAGATTCTTCCTGATTGAGTTTTGGAAGGTTATATTTTTCTAGGAATATGTCCATTTCCTCCAGGTTGTCCAGTTTGTTGGAATAGATTGTTAATAGTATTTTGAAACAATCCTTTGTATTTCAGCGGGGTCTGTTGTTATTTTGCCTCTTTCATTTCTGATTTTGTTTATTTGGGTCCTCTCTCTTTGTTTCTTGGTGAGTCTGGCTAAAGGTTCATCAATCTTGTTTATCCTTTCAAAGAACCAGCTCTTGGTTTTGTTGATCTTTTGTATTGTTTTTTTGGTCTCTATGTTGATTATCTCTGCTCTGATCTTTATTATTTCCTTCCTTCTGCTTACACTGGGCTTTTCTTGTTGCTCTCTAAGACAGGGATGCCCACTCTCACCACTCCTGTTTGACATAGTACTGGAAATATTAGCCATTGCGATCAGACAAGAAGAATAAATAAAAGGCATCCAAATTGGAAAAGAAGAAGTAAAGCTATCCTTATTTGCAGATGACATGATACTGTACATAAAAAACCCAAAAGACTCCATCAAAAAATTAATAGACTGAATAAATGAATTCGGCAATGTAGCAGGATACAAAATTAATGCCAAGAAATCTATGGCCTTTCTATACACCAATAGTGAACTTATAGAAAGAGAGACTAAAAAACAATCCCATTTACCATCGCACCAAAAAAATTAAGATACCTAGGAATAAACTTAACTAAGGAGGTAAAAGACCTATACGTGTAAAACTACAGGACACTGAAAAAAGAGATAGAGGAAGCCATAAACAGATGGAAGAACATACCATGTTCATGGATTGGTAGAATCAACCTCATTAAAATGTCCATACTACCCAAAGCAATCTATAGATTCAATGCACTCCCCATTAAAATACCAACGGCATATTTCACAGATTTAGAAAAAACTCTCCAAAAATTCATTTGGAATAAAAAAAGACCCCGAATAGCCACAGTAATCCTGAGAAAGAAGAATAAAGTAGGAGGGATCTCAATACCAGATTTCAAGCTGTATTTCAAAGCCACTGTTCTCAAAACAGCATGGTACTGGCACAAGAACAGACATATAGATCAATGGAATAAAATAGAGAATCCAGATATCAACCCAAACCAATATGTTCAATTAATATTTGACAAAGGAGGCATGAACATACAATGGAGTTAAGACAGTCTCTTCAATAAATGGTGGTGGGAAAATTGGACAGATACATGCAAAAAAATGAAACTAGACCACCAACTTACAGCATACACAAAAATATACTCAAAATGGATACAGGACTTAAACATAAGATGGGAAACCATAAAAATAGTAGAGGAATCCACAGGCAGCAAAATCTCAGACATATGCCAAAAGAACTTCTTCACTGATACTGCCCCTAGGGCAATGGAAGCTAAAGAGAAAATAAACAAATGGGACTACATCAAAATAAAAAGCTTTTTTACAGCGAAAGAAACTATCAACAAAACAACAAGAAAGCCCACTGTATGGGAGAACATATTTGCAAATGATATCACTGAGAAAGGTTTAATCTCCAACATATACAGGCAGCTTATGCAACTTAATAAAAGGAAGATAAATGATCCAATAAAAAAATAGACAACAGACCTAAATAGAATCTTTTCAAAAGAAGACAGAAGGAAGGCCAAGAGACACATGAAAACATGCTCAACGTCACTAATTATCCGAGAGATGCAAATCAAAACAACAATGCGCTACCATCTCACACCTGTCAGAATGGCTATCATCAACAAATCAACAAAGGACAAGTGTTGGCGAGGATGCGGAGAAAAGGGGACACTCGTGCACTGCTAGTGGGAATGTATACTGGTGCAGCCACTGTGGAGAACAGTATGGAGTTTCCTCAAAAAACTGAAAATGGAACTCCCATTTGACCCAGTAATCCCACTCCTAGGAATATAGCCTAAGAAACTGGAAACACCAATAGGAAAGGATATATGCACCCTTATATTCATAGCAGCACAATTTACAATAGCAAAGATTTGGAAACAGCCTAGGTGCCCGTCAGCAGATGACTGGATCAGAAAACTATGGTACATCTATACAATGGAATACTATGCTGCCATAAAAAAAGAAGGAATTCCTACAATTTACAGCAACCCGGATGGAATTGGAGAACATCATGCTAAGTGAAATAAGCCAGTAAATGAAAGAAAAATACCACATGATCTCACTCATCTATGGATAATAAAGAAAATTATAAGCTGTTGAACAAAAAGATAGATACAGAGACAGTAAAGCATCAAACAGAAGGTCAAATTACTGCGGGAAGTTTAGGGAGAGGTGGGGGAGTTAAGAGATCAACCAAAGGACTTGTATGCAAGCATATAAGCATAACCAATGGACACAAAACTCTGGGGGGTGAGGGCATGTATGGGAGTGGGGTGGGGGGCAATGGTAAGATATGTACACATATAATACCTTAATAAAAAAATGAAAATAAAAAATTAAAAAATAAAAGTATGAAGAGAAAAATCAAAAAGGAACATAGTTAAAAGAATAAAATGGCAATAAATACATACCTATCAATAATCAATTTAAATGTCAATGGCTTAAATGCTCCAATCAATAATAATAATAATAATAATAATAATAATAATAAATGTTCCAATTATAAGACATAGGTAGCTGAAAATTTAAAAAAAAGTCCCATATATGTGCTATCCACCTCAAAATGAAAGACACACACACAGGCTGAATTTAAAGGGATAGATAAAGATATTTCATGGAAATGGAAAAATAGACATCAAAACAAGGGCTGTACTAAGAGACAAAGAAGGACACTATATATGATAAAGGGAACAATCCAACAAGAGGATATAACCCTTGTAAACATTTATGCAACCAACATAAGAGCACCTAAATATATAAGGCAAATCTTGATGGACATAAAGAGAGATTTCAACAGTAATACAGTCATAGTAGGGGATTTTAACACTCCATTAACATAAATAGATATAACTTCCAGACAGAAAATCGACAAGAAAACAGTGGCTTTAAATGACATATTAGATCACATGGAATTAATTGATATCTTCAGAGCATTTTACCGCAAAGCAGCAGAATATACATTCTTTCCAAGTGCACGCAGAACATTTTCTAGGATAGACTGCATGTTCAGTCAAAAAATAAGTCTCAATAAATTTAAGATTAAAATCATATCAATCATCTTTTCTGACCACAATGGTGTGAAATTAGAAAGCAGTCACAGGAGAAAAAAGAAAAACACACGAAGACATGGAGGCTAAATAACATGTTACTAAACAATGAACGTGTTAACAATGAGATCAAGGAAGAAATCAAAAGATATCTTGAAATAAATGAAAATGAGGACACAACCACCCAAAATCTACGAGGCACAGTGAAAGCAGTCCTAAGAGGGAAATTCATCGCATTACAGGGCTACCTCAAAAAACAAGAAAATTTTCAAATAAACAATCTAACTTTATACTTATTAGAATTAGAAGTAGAACAACAAACAAAACCCAACATGAGTAGAAGGAAATAATAAAGATCAAGGCAGAAATTTTAAAAATAGAGTCTAAAAAACAACAGAAAAATCAATGAAACCGAGAGCTTGTTATTTGCAAAGATAAATGAAATTGACAAACCTTTAACCAGACGCATCAAGAAAAAAAGGGAGAGGACCCAAATAAATAAAATCATAAATGAAAGAGAAGAACTAAAAACTGACACCAAAGAAATACAAAAGATTGTAAGAAAATATTACAAACAACTGTATACCAACATATTAGACAATCTGGACACAATGGATACATTCCTAGAAACACACAATCTTCCAAAATTGAATTGTTAAGAATCAGAAAATCTAAATACAGAGATAACAACTAATGAATTTGAATCCATAATCAAAACACTCTTAACAAACAAAATTCTAGGATCTAATGGCTTCACAGGAATTTTACCAAACATTCAGACAAGAATTAACACCTATCCTTTTCCAACTCTTCCAAAAAATTCAAGAGGAAGAAGACTCTGAAGCTTATTTTACAAGGACAGCATTATCATAATTCCAAAACCAGAAAAGACACTACAAGGAAAGAAGATTATAGGCCAATGTCCCTAATGGACATAGATGCTAAAATCCTCAAGAAAATATTAGCAAACCAGATCCAGCAATACAATGAAAATATTATACACCATGATTATTATTCTGAGGATGCAAGGTTGGTACAATATCCACAAATCAATATGTGATATATCAAATAAATAAAATGAAGGATAAAAATCATATCATATCAATAGCCGCAGAAAAAGCATTTGATAATATTCAGCACCCATGTATGATAAAAATTCTTAACAAAGTGGGAGTAGAGGGAACATATCACAACATAATAAAGGCCATATATGACAAACCCATAGCCAACTCAGTGGGCACAAACTAAAGCAGTTCCTTAAGATAAGGAACAAGACAGGGATGTCCACTTTTACCATTCTTATTCAACATAGTACTGGAAGTCCTAGCCATAACAATCAGAAAAGAAGAATAAATAAAAGGCATCCAAATTGAAAAGGCAGAAGTAAAACTGTCCTTATTTGCAGATGACTTGAGAATATATATATAGAACCCTAAAGATCCGACCAAAAAACTATCAGTACTACTAAGTAAATTCAGTAAAGTAGAAGGATACAACATAAATGTCCAGAAATCAGTTGCATTTTTATGCACCAATAATGAACTATCAGAAAGGGAAATTAAGAAAACAGTCCCAGTTGCAATTGGATAAAAATACCTAGAAATACATTTAACCAGGGATGTAAAAGACCTGTACTCAGAAAATTATAAGACGCCAAAGAAAGAAATTGAAGAAGACACAAATAAGTGGAAGCACATACTGTGTTCATGAATAGAATAAATTAACATCATAAATATGTCCATATTACCCAAAACAATCTATACATTCAGTGCAATTCCTATCAAGTTACCAATGGTGTATTTCACAAAATTAGAACAAATGTTCCAAAAATTTATATGGAAACACAGAAGATCCCGAATAGTCACATCAATCTTGAAGAAGCAGAAAAAAGTTGGGGAAGTCATGCTACCAGATATCAAATTATACTACAAGCCCATAGTAATCAAAAGAGAATGGTACTGCCATAAAAATGAACATACAGATTAATGGAATGGAATAGAGAGCCCAGAAATAAACCCATGACTTTATGGTCAATTAATATTTGACAAAGGAGGCAAGAACATACAATGGGGCAAAAATAGTTTAGTCAATAAATGGTGTTGATAATTGGATACATGCAAAAAAATAAAATAAAACTAGACTACCTCCTTACACTATACACAAGAAAACTCAAAATGGATTAAAGACTTAAATTTAGACTCAAACTCACTAAAAAACATAGAAGGAAACACAGGCAGCAAAATCTCAGACATTTATTGTAGCAATATTTTTTATGATATATCTCCTCAGGCCAGGGAAACAAGAAAAATAAACAAATGCGACTACATCAAATTGAAATGTTTTTGCACAGCAAAGGAAACCATCAACAAAGTGAAAAAACTACCCACTGAATGAGGGAACATATTCAACAATGATACATCTAATATGGGGTTAATAGCTAAAATTTATAAAGAACTCATAAATCTCAACACCAAAAACAAGCAATCCAATTAAAAAATGGGCAATGGACCTGAATAGACACTTCTCAAAGAGGATATACAGATGGCCAATGACATATGAAAATATGCTCAACATCACTAATAATCAGAAAAATGTAAATTAAAACCACAATAAGATATCACATCACACCTGCTATAATGGCTATCATAAATAAATCAACAAACAAGGATGTAGAGAAAAGGGAACCCTTATGCACTGTTGGTGGGAAAGCAAATTGGTGAGCCACTCTGGAAAGCAATATGGAGTTTCCTCAAAAAATTAAAAATGGAATTGCCTTATGACCCAGTGATTCCACTTCTGGGAATATATCCAAAGAAATATGAAACACTAATTGAAAAGATTGCATGCACTCCTATGTTCATTGCAGTGTAATTTACAGTAGCCAAGATCTGGAAGCATCCCAAGTGAGCATCAGTAGATGAGTAGATAAAAAGCCAGTCAGTGAAAGACAAATATCATATGATCTCACTTTTATGAGGAATGTAATAAATAAAATAACTGATGAACAAAATAGAAACAGAGGCATGGATACATGGAACAGACTGACAGCTGTCAGAGAGGAGGGGGAAAGGGGGGACTGGATGAAAGAAGGTGAAGGAATTAGCCAAAGAACATATATGCATAGCCCATAGACACAGACAACAATGTGGTGATGGCCGGGGGGGGGGGGGAGGAGGGGAGGGGAAGGGATGGGCAAAGGGGAGGTGTGCAAAAGGGGGGAAATGGGTATATCTGTAATAGTGTAAACAATAAATATAAAGTAAAAAAAAAAAAAAAGCCTGGTACATGTACACAGTGGAATACTACTTGGCTGTAAAAAAAAAAAAAAAAAAGAAGGAAATCTTACCTTTTGTGATAGCATGGATGGACCTGGAGAATATTATGCTAAGTGAAATAAGCCAGTCAGTGATAGTCAAGTACCTTATGATTTCACTTATATGTGGAATCTATGAACAAAATAGAAACAGACTTATAGATACAGAGAGCAAACTGACAGCTGTCAGAGGGGAGGTGGGTGGGGGGTTGGGTGAAAAAAGTGAAGGGATTAAGTAAAGAAAAAAAAAACTCATAGACATAGACAACAGCATGGTGATTACCAGAGGAAAAGAACAGTAGGGGAGGGGAGGTAGAATATGGTAAAGGAGTGATAAATGGTGATGGAAGGAGACTTGAATTGAGGTGGTGAATACACAATGCAATATGCAGATGATGTATTATAGAATTGTATACCTGAAACCTATATAATTTTATTAACCAATGTCATCCCAGTAACTTCAATTGGGAAAAAGAGTATTAAGGGGAGTTCTAGGGGCTCTCTGAGGTTTTGGAGCCCATCCAGAAGACTTCTTAAAATCCTAGTTCTCTTTTTACCCACCCCCCTTCCAAAATTCTGCTGAAGAGAGAGGGGTGGGGGGAACAAGTACATAACAACTAAAGGCTAAAGCAAACTCTTTTACTCAAAAATCAATCTCTAAGCAGTCCCAGAGACACCCCGCCCCCCAATAATATTATCTTACTTTTGTCTGAAGCTTTTAAGACAGTTTGGCATCTCCTGTCTTTAATCCTCACTAAACCTCTGAAAACTAGGTTTATTATTAACCTCATTCTGCAAATGGGTTCACTAAGGTTCATGGATATTAAATGTCTTGTCAATAAGCAGGCATAGCTGGCACTTGGACCTAATTCTACTAGACCCCAAATTTAATTTTTTACTATGACTTTGCTAATTTTATTATACTATAATTGGCATGCAATGTTATATTACTTTCAGGAGTACAACATGATTATTCAATATTTGTATATATTGTGAAATGGTCATCACAATAATTCTAGTTAACATCTTAGGTTCCAAATTTTTATTGCTCTTGCCTCCATACTATATAGATTTTCCAACACACTGGAATCAAGGGGCAGGTTTAAAAGCCAAAAATCAACTGTTGGGAATTTTTAAGTTTGTAATAAATGAGTTTCCTGATAATCACAGGCCAGAAGAGGCTTTTATGTGGAGAAATGAAAGCACAGAGAGGATGTAGTTACTTGTACATTTTCACACATGAGTCATTGATGAGACAAAAAATACAGACCAGCTCTTCTGACCCTCAGAACGCTGTCAATACAAACGTTATTACTTCTTAGCTCAATTGCTGGTGTGTGTTTGTGTGCACATTCTTACATGTATGCATGTTCATGTTTATTTGTTAAGAATTGAGGGTGGGAGTGGAAAAGGTTGAGAGAAAAGAGAAATCATAAGTAAAACAGGACTACTGCTTAGGGGCCTGAGAATCAAATATTACTTAGCTCCTGAATTCAGACAAAGGTCAGAAAGTGTTCACCCCTGGCAAGGACAACATAAACTGGCTGAGAACAATCATTTGAGTAAGTCTTCTTCTTCTTCTTCTTCTGAGCTACTTCTTCTGAGGCCCTGGTAAATACAAATGATAAGCCAAGATATATACAAATCTCAGCAAGGAGCTTCAAATTTATCAGGGAATAATGTAAGAAAAGAAGTAATATGATGACTTATCACCAGGCCATCAGAAAAGAAATATCGAAAAATGCAGAATTCGTCAGTTAACCACTTATGATTTGTTACCAGCATAGTACAAGTGGGGATTGGAATGGGCAGTTGGACAATTCCCCATAGAGGCTGAGCTTCACATCTCTAAATGGGTCCTCCCCCAAGCTACCTCAGCTTCCCTTCTTTGGTCTCTTTCTTTGTACCCACCCAATTACTCAACTTCTGTATATTCTCTTCTCTTACCTAATACAATCTACATCTTTGATTCCACTAAAGGAAACATCTTAAAGTGCCACCACTCCAATGAAGAAGATGGGATGGGATGGGGGGCGGGGAATGAAGAGTATTATTAGATCCAAGCCTTGAGGCCAAGAGAAGAGACTCTGATGAAGGAATTGCAAATATCAGCCAGTTGGAAGGAGATAATATTTTTAGCTTTGAAATCACACCTGGTTGGACATCAACTGTGGTCTTTCTGACCCATGTTACGAGAGCAATTCTTGTTTTCAGTGGATGAGGAGTGGAAATACTGAATCAGAATTTCTGAAGTGTGCTGGTGATATGGTCTTATTGGGGAAGGAATCCCCCAGTCCCTACTATGTAATGTCTAATACCTGTCCTCTGCTGTGGAGGTGGGGGACACAGATAGAAAGGATCTCACCTTCTCTCCCTTCCTTTTTTTGGGGGGGGTCTTACTTTCTATCATTTTCCTTCTTCTCGTTGCTTCTTCTTTTTCCCTGGAGCGCCTCTATTCTGTCTTTGTATCTCCCTTTCAGTCTCTCTTCCTTAGGAGTCCCCTGCCACCTCAATAACCAAGACCTAAAGTGACCTTAGGGGAAGCATCTCCCTGCCTCTTTCTCCAATTTGCTGTATAGCACATTCCTAAATTTCCTGGGGAAATTGTGATGCTGCAAAGGGCCCTTTTGAAGTAGTCCTGCTTTTGTACTTAAAACACCCAAAGATCTGATTTCTTCTGAGTGGAATTTGGGGGACAATAAAAACCATGGATATAAGGGCATATTTTTCCTTTTCAGTTTCAAAGTGGCACCTCTTTAGCTTTTAAATAATTGTATTTATTTCCAGCAATACAGAGATAAAGGTGCTTCAGGAAACAAAGCTGCCTTTGTCCTATAGAAGGATCACAAAAGCCTTTGGTGACTTGATTCACCGCCCAGGTAATATCCCCATTCCCATTATCTCACTGATTTCTCTGCAGTGGTTGAAAAGAATCTCTGTCCCTTCATAAGTGACTCATCCCACCTGCTACAAGATATTAAGGATCTATTGGAAGGGACAAACTAGAACAAGCCAGAAAAGAAATTAACTAGAATCAGGCCTTCCAACCTTTAACTTCTGAAATATGTTTACATTTAAATTTCCACCATTTGAGGAAGGCATGCCAAATTGTGCATTACTCAGTGACCAGGTTTTGCTTTGCCAAGAATAACTACTGAAGAAATAATTTTCATGCACAATGGTATAGAAAGGGTACTGAATGGGAAGTCAGGCTTCCTGAGTTTTGGCCTGATTCTGCCATCAATTGACTGTGTGAACCTAATCAAATTACTTCACCTTTCTTGATCTGAAATGAAGGAATTAGATTATCAGATCTCTAGAGTCTCTTACAGCTGGACAGCCAGGGGTCCTGGAGTCATCCAGAAGATGATGGAAAAAATCCAGTGGAAATAGCAAAGAGAGAGAGAGAGAGAGAGAGAAGAGAGAAAGAGAGAGAGAAATTATTCTAATCCTGAATCCTAGATCAAATGATAATCCTAACAAAGAGAAAAGGTGGCACAAAATCTTTGTCTTTCATGGGAACTTACTTTATTCCTCCTGGTCCTTGGATAAAGACATAACAGGGGATCAATGGTGGAGATGAAAAGTCGGAAAGGTTTTCTGATCAAATAGAAAACCCAATTTCACCAATACTGTAGCTTATGGAACAATGTCTTAAATTGCCAAAAAGTAAAAAAAAAAAAAAAAAAAAAAAAAAAAGGAAGTTAAAAATGTAAATAATATTTTGGGGGGAGTGGCATCAGAGGAATGGCGGCCTAAGGGCGCATCTATCTTCTCCCCCTAACATTTCAACAAAATAACCACCTATAATTCAACAAAGTAGTCCCTGCTCAACACAGATGCGTGCCTGAGAGACCTGCATACTAGAACAACTAAGGTGGGCTCCTTGAAATAAGCGGGGAGGAGAGACAAGGGAGGGAAACCGAACAGCGCAGCATTGTGTCTACAGCACAGCCATCAACTGACGGCAACCATCTTGGGCATCTTCCTCAGCAGGTCTAGACCAAAGGAGCTAACCTAGCATGTGGCTGGCTGTCGGAATAGCCACTCGAGTGGCAGCATTGTGTGGTCGCACACACAAAGAATGAGAGAGTGTATGAACCGTGGGGGCGTGCAGTGAATGGGATCTGAGTTGCATGCGTAAACTGTGAGTCAGTAGACACCCTCCCTACAGAGTCCCTCCCCACAGCTGGGCCTGGCTGCCGGCTTTCAGGCAAAGAAAGTAAATCGCAGAGATTAGACTCCCAGGTCTCACCTCCTATTGCCCTTGAATTGTTTCCAGTAGTGTATTATCTGTAGGCCAAGAGTTGTTGTAGTAGAAACACAATTTCCCTGTGACTGAACCCCAAGAGGGGTACTTGGGCTAGACCCTTGGAGGTCAGGGACTGACATTACTGCGAGGGAAAAACAAACCTCACCCCCAAACAGCAGAGGCAGTACAGCCCTACAGAAGCCACAGAGGCTCAAAACTGTGAGGCCACAGAGGAAAATAATCTTGCAATTCAGCGCCATCTACTGGAACAGAGTAGAAAGACCTCCTCAAAGATAAATGGGAAAACAAAGAAGAACAAATGCCATGAACAACCACAACAACAACGATGACAAGAAAGAAAATGAAAAATCCCCAGAAAAAAGGCTGTAACACACGGAATTATGCAAGCTGAATGACAGAGATTTCAAGATTGCAGTTCTGAAAATACTCAATGAGATGCAAGAAAATACTGATAGGCAATTCAGCTCACTCAGAAAACAAATCAATGAACAAAATGAGTATTTCTCCAAAGAAATTGAATTATTAAAAAAGAATATAGCATAAATCCTGGAAATGAAGCAGGCAGTTAAAGAAATTAAGAGTGAACTGATGAGCATAGAAAACGGAACCAACCAGTTAGAGGAAAGAACTAGTGATATTGAAGATAGGAATCAAGAAATGATGTAGAGGGAAGAAGAGAAATACCTGAGAATAAAGAAATACAAAATAGCCCTACAAGACCTCTCTGATTCCATAAAAAAAAAAAACACAACACATCAGAATCATAGGCATAGCAGAAGAGGAAGAGTATGGAATGAAGAGTGTATTAAAACAAATAGTGGATGAGAACTTCCCAAATTTATGGAAATAAATAGATCCATGAATCCAAGAAACAAACAGAACACTTAGTTACCTCAATCCAAAGAGGCCCTCTCCAAGGCACTTGGTAATGAAGCTGTCAAAAATTAATGACAACAAAAAAATCCTCAAAGCATCCAGGGAAAAGAAGAAAGTGACCTACAAAGGAAAACCCATCAGAATTTCACCTGACTTCTCAGCAGAAACTCTACAAGCAAGAAGAGAGTGGAACCAAATATTCAAACGCCTGAAAGAGAGAAATTACCAGCCACGCATATTATATCCAGCAAAATTATCCTTTAAATACAAAGGAGAAATAAGAACATTCCAAGACATACAGAAACTGAGGGATTTTATCTCTAGAAAACCTCCATTACAGGAAATACTCAAGGGAGTTATTCTATCTGAAACAAAGAACATAAGGTCATAACACTACCAGTAACATTGCCAAAAACTTACAGCATAAACAGGGATAATTTGTGACAATAAAAACATACAAGGAGAAGAGGGACAGGTATAGACAGTCAAAGGAAGATGAAGATCAGATGTACTCAAAAGGGAAAAAAAACACTATGGTATATATGCAACTTCACTTTTTATAAAAATAATGGCAACCACACACAGAAATTTCCCAAAACAAGACATATAACTTAGAAAACAAGAGGAAACATGTATGGAATACCACCAAACAAAAACAACAGATAGAAGCATAAAGGAAGAGAACCAGTGGAGGCACAGAGTTACCAGAAAACAAAAGTTAAAATGGCTATAGGAAATCCTCATACATCAATAATTACCCTAAATGTAAATGGTCTAAATTCACCGGTAAAGAGGCACAGAGTAGCAGAGTGGATCAAAAACCAAAACCCAACCATATGCTGCCTACAAGAAACACATTTAAACAGCAGAGACAAAGGGAGATTCAAAGTAAAAGGGTAGAAAATGATTTTCCAAGAAAATAACATCCCCCAAAAAGCAGGTATAGCCATACTTATATCTGATCAAATAAATCTCAAGATAACAAAGATAACAAGAGACAAAGATAGACACTTTATAATGATAAAGGGAACACTACATAAAAAAAAATAACACTTCTCATGATGTTGAAAAACATGGTGGCAGAGTAGGAGGATGCTGCACAGACATGCTCCCAGGAACAAGCTGGAATTACAACTGAATGGAAAACTCACAGGCGAGAATCCTGATACCCAAGGACCAAAGGTGGAGACAGCATGGAGACTGGTAGGAGGGGTGGAGGCATGAAAAGGCTGTCCGGGCACCCACAGACAGCAACTGAAGTCCCGGAGAGATATCTTAGCTATGGAGTGGGGGTGCCACTGAGAACTCTGGGACTAATCCCAAAGCTGGGCTCCCCAGCAGAGAGCACCAAACTGAGGAGGGTACCCACATAACATCTAGCTATGAAAAGCAGTGGGATGCTGTCTTCCAGGGAGTGGCAACTGAAAGTTGGGCACCCTCTTAAAGGGTCAATGCACAAAAATTCCCTGTCCAGCCACCCACCTTGTGTTCTGGCAGAAGGAGGGTGAAGTGGACTGGAGCTGAGAGAGTAGAACCCAGGACTGGGGACTTGGGGGGTAGAATTCAGAAGGCAGACACCCCAAGTTCCCTGAGCTGTGTCATTCCCTCACACAATGGAGGACATCTTTCCCACATAGACATCTGCCTTGCCTGGGGGAAAGACAGTCCACACACCCTATTGGAAAACACCTAGCCCTGAGGCCACTTAAGAGATTAAAAGTAACAATTAGCCTCCAGGCAAAAGCAACTGCCCGACCCTGTTGAAAAAACTCTCGCCACACCTGAGGATGATTGCCTGGGAGCAATTCAAGTTGAAATCCTATTAGTCTGTAGACAGAGGTGGTCTCTGGAGGCTTTGAGTCTTTTAACACTGTCCTGCACTAGAGACTGAGAGGTCTAGAGGATCTACCTAAAACATAGTCACAAACCCAAACAGATGACCAAAATGAGGAAACAAAGAAACAAACCCAAATGAAAGAACTAGAGAATTCTCCAGAAGAAGAGATAAATGAAGCAGAGATAAGAAATTTATCTGAAACAAAGTTCAGAGTAATGATGTTAAAAATGCTCAACAGTATGAAAAAAGATATAGTAATTATGAAAAAAGAACAGTCTGAGATAAAGAATGACATAACACAAATAAAGAACACATTGGAAGGAATACACAGCAGATTAGGGGAAGCTGAGGATCGAATCAGTGAATTAGAAGACAAAGTTGAAAATATCACTCAATTAGAGAACCAAAAAGAAAAAAACAATTAAAAAACAGGAGGAAAGCTTAAGGGAGCTATGGGAAAATGTGAAACATAACAATATTAAAATAGTAGGTGTGCCAGAGAGGCTGAAAGGAATAGAAAATGTGTTTGAAGAAATAATGGTATAAAACTTCCCTAACCTGGTAAAGTAAAAAGTCACGCAAGTTCAGGAGGCATGGAGAACCCCAAACAAGAAGAACCCAAACAGACCCATGTCCAGACACATCATAATTAAAATGCCAAAAATTAAAGACAAAGAGAGAATCTTAAAGGCAGCAAGAGAAAAGAAAACTGTTACCTACAAAGGAGTTCCCATAAGGCTGACACCTGATTTCTTATCAGAAACTCTATAGGCCTGAAGGAATGGCATAAAATACTCAAGGTAATGGAAAGCAAGGATCTGAGAGCAAGATTACTATATCCAGCAAGGCTATCATTCAAAATAGACGGTCAAATAGAGCTTTCCAGAAAAAAAAAAGGCTAAAGGAGTTCATCACCACCAAGCCAGCATTACAAGAAATGCTAAAGGGAATGCTGTAAGGAATTGCTGAGAAGAACAAACAGAGAGAGAAACCTACCATACAGAATAAAAATGACTATAATTAAGTACCTCTCAATAATAACCCTAAATGTAAATGGATTAAATGCTCCAATCAAAAGGTGTAGCGTAGCTGAATGGATACAAAAACATGACCCAATTATATGCTGTCTACAAGAGACCCACCTCAAAACAAAAGACACACACAGGATGAAAGTGAAGGGATGGAAAAAATTTTTCCATGCAAAGGGAAAAGAAAAAAAAGCTGGAATAGCAATACTCATATCCAAAAAAATAGACTTTAGAAGCATCATGCTAAGCAAAATAACCCAGTCGGAGAAAGATAAATATCATATGATCTCACTTATTTGTGGAATATAATGAACAACATAAACTGATGAACAAAAATAGAGCCAGAGGTGGAAAATATACTAGAATACAATAGAAGTTATCCTGTTATTTGTAGATTTTTAATATTTCTTACAACTTTTGTGATATCATACTATGTTAGTACAGTTTTGGTAAATTATTATACTTAAAATCCTCTTATTCTTAAAATATTAATGTTTATTACATGTAATATTATCATATGCAAGATAATTTGTCTTGAATAATTAGTATTTTTGCATGTAACATTATCATATTTAAAGTCATTTTTCTTGAGACATTAATGTTTATTGCATGTAACATTATTATATTTAAAATCATTTTTCTTAAAATAAAAAAAAACTGAAAAGAAAAAATAACACTTCTTAATATATATTCACCCAACCAGGGAGCACCAAAATACTATATTAAAGAGCTACTCACAGAATTAAAGGGAGAAACACATCAAAAGATAATTATAGTTGGAGACCTTAATACTCCATTGACAACTCTAGACAGATCAACCAACCAAACAAACAAAAAAAAACAATAAAGAAATATCAGCCTTAAATGAAACACTAGACCAAATGGATATAATCAACATTTACAGAACATTTCATCCCGGAACATCAGACTATACATTCTTCTCCAGTGCGCATGGAACATTCTCAAGGATAGACCATATGTTGGGTATGTTGAGTCACAGAACAAGCATCAACGAATTCAAAAAGATTGAAATTATTCCAAGTATATTTTCTGACCACAATGCCATAAAATTAGAAATCAACTGCAAAAAGGAGGTAAAAAAAAAAAAAAACCTACAAATACGTGAAGATTAAACAACATACTACTAAAAAATGACTGGGTCAAAGAAGAAATAAAAGATGAGATTAAAAGATATATAGAGACAAATGAGAATAACACAACATATCAAAACCTCTGGGATGCAGCGAAAGCTGTAATAAGAGGGAAGTTTATATCACTACAGGCCTATCTCAAAAAGCAAGAGAAGTTCCAAGTAAACAACCTAATATCACATTTAAAAAGGCTAGAGAAAGAAGAACAAAAGCAACCCAAAGTTAGCAGAAGAAAGCAAATAATAAAAATCAGAGCAGAATAAAATTAAATAGAGAACAAAAAGACTATAGAAAAAAATGATAAAAGAAAGAGCTGGTTCTTTGAAAAGATTAATAAAATTGACAAACCCCTGGCTAGTCTCACTAAAGAAAAAAGGGGAAAGACCCATATAAACAAAATCAGAAATGAGAGAGGAGAAATTACCACAGACATCACAGATATACAAGGGATCATACTAGAATATTATGAAAGCATTTATGCCACCAAATTCAATAATCTAGAAGAAATGGCTAAGTTCCTAGAAACATATAACCTTCCTAGACTAAATCATGAAGAACTGGAAAATATAAATAGACCAATCAACAGTGAGTAAATTGAAACAACCATCAAAAACCTCCCAAAAAACAAAAGTCCAAGACCAGATGGCTTCACCAGTGAATTCTACCAAACGTCCAAGGAAGAATTAAAGCTTATTCTTTGCAAAGTCTTCCAAAAAATTGAAGAAGAGGCAATACTTCCTAACACATTCTATGAGGCCAATATAACCCTAATACCAGAACCTGGCAAAGATAACACAAAAAAAGGAAACTACAGACCAATATCCCTGATGAGTACAGATGCAAAAATCCTAACCAAAATACTAGCTAATCGAATACAAGAGTACATCCAAAAAATAATACATCACCATCAAGTGGGATTCATTCCAGGGGCACAAGGATGGTTCAACATTTGCAAATCAATCAACATAATACACCACATTAACAAAAGAAAGGATAAAAATCATATGATCTTGTCAATTGATGCAGAAAAAGCATTTGATAAGATACAACATCCATTTATGATTAAAACTCTCAATAAAATAGGAATAGAAGCAAAGTACCTCAACTTGATAAAGGCCATATATGATAAACCCTCAGCCAATATCATATTCAATGGTGAAAAACTGAAAGCTTTTCCCCTTAGATCAGGAACAAGACAAGGATGTCCTCTCTCATCACTTTTATTCAACACTAGAGGTCCAGGCATGAAATTTGTTCGCAGGTACAGTCCCTAGGCCTGGTCTGTGATCAGGGCCATCTTCCCCAGCTGCCCACAGTCAGCCCTGCCCTCTGCCGCCACCCATGCCTGGTTCCCCATTCACCATGGGGGGTGGGGAGGTACCAAGAGGTGATCAGTGCACCTCATAGTGATTGGTCGAGCGGTCCTCTGGTCATTCCACCATTCCATCAATTTGCATATCACTCTTTTATATATATAGATGTGCTCCAATCCTTCCACTTCCAGGGAAAGGGGCAAAGGAGTGTTGCTGAAAGTGATAAGGGAGGCAGCAGGGCGAACTTTATTTTGGTGGGAGGAGTTTCCTCTGATGAGGGGCTTCAAAGGACAGCAGCCTACTTCTGCTACCCTCTGTCTCCAGAGACAAAATTTCTGATTGGCATCTGGCAGGACAGAGCAGTTGCAGGTATAGGACTGGGAGCACCTTTCTGCATGCAGCTCCCTGGAGAGTCTCTCCCGGCCAAGGAAAGCTTTGTTCTAACCACTTCTCTCAGATCCAGGGCTGCTGGGTGGTCTGGGGCAGGAAGGAAGAATGGAGGTCGGGCTGGGCAGGGCAGGAAGAAGTATGGGGTAGAAGACAGGAGGGGGAGGGGAGGGAGAGGGTGTAATCTGTGTGTGGGGGGGCGGGGAGGGCTGGTGCAGAAGGGGAGTTGGGGTCAGCATAGGAAGGTTTGGAGGTACTGGGGGAGTAAGAGGGACCAGCAGATGCCAGAACAGGGGAAAGGGTCTATGGAATCAGGTGGGGGTCCGCGAGGGTGAGTATAGACTAAGTCCCTTCCCCAGAACCTGCCATCCCAGGTGGCTAGTGGGAGGGGTCCATAGCGAGGTGCTGAGCCCCCTACATTTTTGTGTCTGAGACTCCAGAACATGTGGCCAACACGCCACACCCCTGCCACCCCTGCCGAAGTGCTGCCATTTGGAACACATTTGCAGACACATGGATTGTTTTTAAGTTAATGCTTTTTAATTCACTCTGTTTCCCACTTGTCGTTTTTTATTGAAAAGGCGGATTCTGCTGGTGTGTGTTCCTTTGCAGAGGAAGCAGGGGTGTTCTCCACGGGCAGAGATCCCATGAGAAACAGAGACAAAAGGCCCAGTGAGATATGGGGAATGAGTAAACAGGGTCAGAGAGCAAGGAACAGGGAGAGGGATGCACAGGGTGAGACAGACAGCCACAGAGAGCCCAGGAAGGCTAAGGGAGGGACTCAGCCCTAAGGGCAGAGCGAGTGTGCTGAGAAGTCCTGCTTCGGAAGGCTGATCCCTCCACCTCCAACTAAGGCCCCTGGGGCTGAGCTTGCTCTCCTCTGCTCTCTGGTTCCCTTCAGCATAGACATGGCTGAACTGGCCTCAGGGAAAGGACTGGAAGGATGTGGTGAGCAATGGACAGAGTAAGCAGGACCAGGGTAGCCAAGGGCTAGGTATCCAAAATCAGACAGAGAGAGGAGGACCTGGAGGCATTCCCTCCCAGGTCCCCGCACACCTTCTGTTTTTGAGCAAAGCCCGAATCCCAAATCCCCGTGCCAGGGCTCTGGAGAGTGGCGGCCCTGGCCTCCTGTACTGCCTATGGTGAGTTCCCTAACCTCTCTGAGCCCTGGCTATGCCACCTGTAGGACAGGAGCACTGGTGGCTGAGGTTCTAAATGGCTCAGGGGGCAAGGAGACAGAGCATGGTCTAGGACACCTCGATTTGGTGGTTACATCTGAAATCCCAGGAATTTTTGGCCTTGGCTGCTGCCCCCGGCTCACATTTATGTAGGACTTGCATAGACAGGAGAGCCGAAAGCTAGCACTTCCTTCACAGCTGAAAACCAGTTCATCCTCCCCCTTCCCCCAACCTGCCACCCCCTCCTCTCCTCACTGGTGCCTGGTACTCAAGAACCTTCCCAGCAGCCAGTGTAGACACACAACCTAGGACCCACAAAGATATCCCCAAGCCAGCACGTGGTGGCTGTGTACACAGTTGGGCAAACACAGACACACCACACAGGGTGCTGTGGATGGGGATAGAGCTTGCCCGCCCAGTGAGAGGGCTCATTCTGCGGAGCAGTGGCTCCGTGGGTTTGTTCAGCCCGGGTGCAGCTCCCAGGCCTGGAGTTGGTGAACTGAAAGCCCAGGATAATTAGAGCTAACTACATGTGTGCAAACAGCCACAGAGGATGCCTGGGCCGGCCGCCCCTCCCCCGGCCTGCCCCTGTGATCCCACCCCAGTGATCCCACCCCAGCAAAGGGGCTTTGCTGGCACAGCTGGGGCTGAGCGCCTGGGGAAAGGGCATGCAGGCAGAGAACCCCTGGGGCCCAGGGGTTGGGGTGAACCTTCCACTTCCAGAGCGCCCCCGCAATTACACACTCCAGTGCACACTGTGGCCCCAGGATGGCAGGTTGTGATTGGGTTAGGAATTGGACCAGAACTTGGTCCGAGCTCCCCTTGGCCTTGTGCTGAGAGGGTCCTGGTGGCATGGGCCCCAGCATTTGGGTCCTTAGGTTTCTATTATCTTGGCCTCCTGAGCATTCTCGTCTCTGCAAAGATTCAAGACGGGGCTCTCCTTGTATCCTGCCACGGGGAGTGCCTGTCTGGAGGAAGGGACAGAATCTGGTGCTTGGCTTTTAGTGATCAGTTTGTCTCTGCCTGGATGTGCCACAGGACCCCAAAAGAGTGACTCTTCTGAGCTTTCATTTGCGTGTCCATATGGTACATGCTTCCTATGAGATGCGGAGTCCAAGGGGAAGGGGAAAGGTGTGAATTCCTCATGTGTGAATGAGGCTTTATACTTTGAACTGCTAGCCTGAATCAGTGATCTAATTGTGGTTTCAGGAGCCTTTGGTGGATTGGGTTGGAGTGGTGGTGGGGTTGGGTTTTACATTTTTATAGAGGCCCAGTGCATGGGTGGGGTCTGGCTGGCCTGACGTGATGGGAGCCCCTGATTGGGGTGGGGGTCCCCACTGGGGGGTGGGGTGGCTGGGACGAGGTGCCACGGTCATTCTGGTTGTTCTGGTCATTCTGGTAATTCCACAGTTTTGGTCACTGGCCTTTTATTATATAGGATAGTACTGGAAGTACTAGCCAGAGCAATAAGGCAAGAGAAAGAAATAAAAAGCATCCAAATAGGGAAGGAAGAAGTCAAACTGTCACTTTTTGCAGATTACATGATGTTGTATATAGAAAACTCTAAAAACTCTACCAAAAATCTACTGGAAACAATAAACAAATACAGTCAAGTTGCAGGATACAAAATCAATGTGCAAAAATCCATTGCCTTCTTATATACCAACAACAAAACCTCAGAAAAAGAAATGGAGAAAACAATTCTGTTTGCAATCGCAACCAAAAGAACAAAATACATAGGAATAAACTTAACAAAGAATGTGAAAGTCCTATATACTGAATATTATAAAACATTATTAAAAGAGATTTAAAAAGACACAATGAAATGATAAAATATCCTGTGTTCATGGATTGGAAGAATCAACATAGTTAAAATGGCCATTTTACCCAAAGCAATATACAGATTTAATGCAATCTCCATCAAAATCCCAGTGTCATTTTTTTTAAAAAAAAATACAACAAGAAATCATCAGATTTGTATGGAACCACAAAAGACCCAGAATAGCAAAAGCAATCCTGAAAAAAAAAAAAAAAAAAAAAAGAACAAGGCTGGAGGTATCACGCTACCTGACTTCAAAATATACGACAAAGCTACAATAATCAAAACAACATGGTATTGGCAGATAAACAGACACACAGATGAACAAAATAGACAGCCCATCTATAAAACCAAACATATGTGGACAGATAATTTTCAACTAAGGGGCCAGAAATGCACATTGGAGTAAAAATAGTCTCTTCAATAAATGGTGCTAGAAAAACTGGAAAGCCACATGCAAACTAATGAAATTGGATTGCAGTTTGTCCCCAGGTACAAAAATTAATTCAAAATGGATCAAAGACTTAGACATAAGACCCAAAACTATAGGTCACATAGAAAAAAAATATCAGTACCAAATGTATGGACCAGGGTGGCAAATAACATTTTATGGACTTGACCCCAAAGGCAAGGAAGGTAAAGGCAAAAATAAATGAATGGGACTATATCAAACTGAAGAGCTTCTGCACAGCAAAATAAACGAACAACAAAACAAACAGACAGCCAACCAGATGGGCGATAATATTTGCAAACAGTAGCTCCAACAAAGGTTTAATTTCCAAAATATATAAATAACACATAAAACTCAACACCAAACAAATAAACAACCCAATCAAAAAGTGGGCAGAGGACCTGAAAATACACCTCTCCCAAGAAGACATACAAACAGCCAATAGATATATGAAAAGATGTTCAACTTCACTGGGAACATCAAATTAAATGATTGAATTGATTGCAATCAGGGAAATGCAAATTGAAACTGCAATGAGATACCACCTTAAATCAGTTAGAGTGGCCATTATCAACAAGATAAACAACAGCAAGTGTTGGAGATGTTGTGGAAAAAAGGGAACCCTCATTCACTGCTGGTGGGAATATAGACTGGTACAACCACTATGGAAAGCAGTCTGGCAATTCCTCAAAAATTAAAAATAGAGCTACCATACGACCCAACAATCCCACTCCTGGGTATATACTTGAAAAAACTCGAAATCATTTATACGCAAAGATATATGCACCACTATGTTTATTGCAGCATTATTCACAATGGCCAAGAGTTGGAGACAGCCGAAACCGGTTTGGCTCAGTGGATAGAGCATCAGCCTGCGGACTCAAGGGTCCCCGGTTCGATTCCGGTCAAGGGCATGTACCTTGGTTGCGGGCACATCCCCAGTGGGGGGTGTGCAAGAGGCAGCTGATTGATGTTTCTCTCTCATCGATGTTTCTGACTCTCTATCCCTCTCTCTTCCTCTCTGTAAAAAAATCAATAAAATATATATATACTAGAAGCCTGGTGCACGAAATTCGTGCACGAAATTCGTGCACGGCGGGGGGTTGTCCCTCAGCCCAGCCTGTACCCTCTCCAATATGGGACCCCTTGAGGGCAGTCGGACATCCCTCTCACAATCCAGGACTGCTGGCTCCCAACTGCTTGCCTGCCTGCCTTCCTGATTGCCCCTAACCGCTTCTGCCTGCCAGCCTGATCACCCCCTAACCACTCCGCTGCCAGCCTGGTTGATGCTTAACTGCTCCCCTGCCAGCCTGTTTGCCCCCAACTTCCCTCCTCTGCCAGCCTGGTCACCCCTAACTGCGCTCTCCTGCAGAGTTGATCACCTCCAACTGCCCTCCCTTGCAAGCCTGGTCCCTCTCAACTGCCCTCCCTTGCAGGCCTGGTCCCTCACAACTGCCCTCCCTTGCAGGCCGGGTGCCTCCCAACTGCCCTCTCCTGCTGGCCATCTTGTAGTGGCCATCTTGTGTCCACATGGAGGCAGGATCTTTGACCACATGGGGGCAGCTATATTATGTGTTTCAGTGATGATCAATCTGTATATTACTCTTTTATTAGATAGGATAGAGGCCTGGTGCACGGGTGGGGGCCAGCTGGTTTGCCCTGAAGGGTGTCACAGATAAGGGTGGGGGTTCCCTTGGGGTGTGGGGCGGCCTGAGCGAGGGGCCTGTGGTGGTTTGCAGGCCGGCCACGCCCCCTGGCAACCCAAGGGGAGGCCCTGGTATCTGGAATTTATTTTCCTTCTACAATTGAAACTTTGTAGCCTGGGGCGGCAGCCATTTCTGTGGCAGTTAATTCACCTTCTACAATTGAAACTTTGTAGCCTTAAGCAGGTGAGCCGGGCCAGGGTGTGCGGAAAGCTTTGCTTCCCCTGTTGCCATCGGCAACCCTGGCCTGCTTTCTCAAGCTCCATTCTGCCGCCATTTGTTTGAATTTGTTTACCTTCTATAATTGAAACTTTGTAGCTTGAGTGGAGGCTTAGGCCTGCAACGGCTATGGAAAGCTTGGCTTGCTCTGTTACCTGGGAAACCTTGCTCTCTGTGGCTGTAGCCATCTTGGATTGGGGTTAATTTGCATACTCGCCCTGATTGGCTGGTGGGCGTGGCTTATGTAGCGGAGTGATGGTTAATTTGCATATTACTATTTTATTAGAGAGGATTTTTAAAAAGAGTTGGAAACAGCCAAAGTGCCCTATGATAGAGTTCTTGGATCAAGAAGATATGGTATATATACAAAATGGAGTACTACATGGCCATAAAAAATGATGAAATAGTGTCATTTACAACAACATGGATGGACCTTGAGAACATTATGCTAAGTTAAATAAGTCAAACAGAGAAAGCTAAGAACTATATGACTTAACTCATATGTGGAATATAAAGCAGAAACTTATATACACAAACAGCAGTGTGATGGTTGCCAGAGGGAGGGGGAGGGGGAAAGAAAGGGGTCCTAATATGAGGTGACAGGAGAAGATTTGACTTTGGGTGGTGGGCACATGGTCCTATATACAGATTTTGCAAATTAGTAATCCACACATGTAACCTATATGTTCATGTAGACTAATGTTACTCCAATAAAATTTAAAATAATGGAAAAAAATAAAATAAATTCCTATATAATAAAAGTGTAATATGCAAATTACTGAACGACTCAATGACTGGTCAGCAGGAGGCGGGGCCAGCGAGTGGGTGGCACCAGGCCAGCCAAGGTGCATGCCAGCGGGCAGAGGGAGGGGGCAGCAAGGGGGGGGGGGCAACAGCAAACAGCAGTGGTGCAGGGGTGGTCAGGAGGGCAGGGCCGGCTCCTTGCTTGCCAATGCAGGTCCCTGATCAGTTTGTCCAGTCGCTTCCCACAGAGGGAGGCCACCAGTGGGGCAATGGGGGGCGGGGCCAGCCACTTGCCACTGGCACTGTCCCCTGATCAGCCTGCCAGTTGCCTCCTGCAGAGGGAGGCCAGACTCTAAGCCATCAGTGGGACATCCCCTGGGGGCTCCCAGACTGCAAGAGGGTGCAGGCCAGGCTGAGGGACCCCCCTGAGTGCACGAATATTCATGCACCAGCCTCCAGTAAAATCAATTAAAACATGTAAACAATAGTGCACCTCATAGGAAAGCCAAATTCTGGGCAATAATTTAAGAGAGAAAGATGCAACTCATAGTCTAAAAAATGTGGGAGTTTTAACAATCTTACTCACTGTAGCCATATATATATATGGCTAATATGCTAAGTGTCTGACCATCTGACCAGTCGCTAGGACATGCACTGACCACCAGGGGGCAGACGCTAGATGCAGGAGCTGCCATAATGTGCACTGGGTATTTACAAAGAAACGGCACCGCGTACCTGGAGCCCACAAAGCAACACTCAGCTTCCCCCAAGTGGGACAGATGCCCCACCACCACTCCAGAGCAATAGCCCACCAAATTGCAGTCAACACTGGCCAGACACCATGGCACAAAATTCGGCCCACAACCCAGTCCAGCCCAGAAACGGTTACTGTGGGCACCGGGTAATGACATCATGTAGCAACACCCAGTTTCCTCTCCCTAGCAACTAGCCTTCTTGGAGTTTCTTCAAGCCCAGCAACATGACTTGCTTTATAGCCAGGTGGAAACATTTTACACTTTAATCAAATGTCTGTGAAGCATTTTCCCATGCCTCATTTCATTCGCTCCTCACAGAAATCCTGGAGTAGGTAGATAGGAGACTCAGTGGAATCCAATTTTCTTTTCATTAGCAGGAAAATGGAGAGTTAGAAAGTTTAGAAACTTGACCCAACTGAAAAGAAGTAAGAAATAGTGTTCTCACTGTGCAGAATACAGTCCAACACTGCTGCAGTTAAATATTTTACCCTTTGTTCTCCCTGCATGATCTATAATAATAATCTGCTTCATGTTGATATTTACTGCTGTGTTGCTGACAATTACCTGAAGGAGAAGTTGGGGTGCTTCACTGGGCTGGAAAAAGTTTAGCTAAATCAGAAAGCAGGTCTAGTTAAGCAAGTTTATTCTACATATATAAAAGGCTAAGTTGACTCACACATCCGCGATAGATATAAAGTTCTCACTGGAGCCAATCGCATGTGTGTGCTTTGATCTGTCATTGTAGATCTTGAATTTGGTTGACACTTCTATTATAGAGAAAAGGCAAATAGCGATATTAAAATATTTATTTTATTTTCCTTTCAATGTGCACAAATTCATGTACCAGGCCACTAGTATTTCAAAGAAAACTGAGGCAAAAGGCAACAATATTTTGGGAACCACAAATGGGGCTGAAAATTCTGCCCAAATTATAGCTCTGAGTCTCAGACAGCCAGGTAAACTTTTTCAGCAGACCATGACCTCTCCAGAAGCAGGTGTGTCCAAGGATTTGACTTACAAAACAAAAGGACATTATATCTTCCTCAAAGTTCCACTTCATAGCCCTCACTCAGAGCTTGAAGAATTGTCTTGGTGCTATGACTGACATGAATGTGATAAACTGTAAAAGAGAGAGAGAGAGAGAGGGAGAGAGATATGATTTTGGATCCTTTTAGGTAAAAAGAAATGAGAAAATATTAATATAATAAATACCACCACATCTAAGTGAACTAGACCGTAAACAAAGTCCCTGAGAGAGAGCTTTATACTTTTTTAATGTGTTTTTATTGATTTTTAGAAAGGGAGGAAGGGAGAGTGAGAGAGATATAGAAATGTCAATAATGAGAGAGAAAAATTGATCAGCTGCCTCCTGCACACTCCCTACTGGGGATCAAGCCTGCAATCTGTATGTGTGCCTTGACCAGGAATCAAACCAGTGACCTCCTGGTGCATGGGTCAACCCTCAACCACTGAGCTACACAAGCTAGGCCCTGAGAGAGAGCATTAGTTAGTATTTCATAGGAGGAGGGGGGAATTATGGTCTTCCTCACCAGGCCCAAATAAGGTTATAGCATCTTTTAGCTCATAGATACCACCTCAGATGAAAGACCATGCAATAGAAAGGTGTTAATTTAATTTGAGGGTTGAGGTGGAGAAACCAGCAACCACTGTTGTGCTCTCAGCTGATATGTGATCTCCTCTGAAGGAAGTGAGGCTTCAAGGAGTCTCTCATAGGCTGCTGCCAAGGTTGAACTTCCAAGGTTTACATATCCTACTTAAGAGACGAAAGAGTGACTGACTTTTCCATATACATCCATACAACCATCTTTCAATATTTCTGCACATAAAATTTTAAAAATCAATGAGAAGTGACTCAAGACCTCTCATAACATTTTGTGCCTACTACATATTTATAGTTGACCTTTGAGTAGGTTTATCTAGCTGTGTACACATATGAATGTATTATTTTTCAACTAAGGATCCTAACCTGGGGTGAGAGCTTTATATGGGGAACTAAAAAATTTTGTTGGAAACTAAGTGTAATTACTTGGTAAAGAAAACTCATTTATTAACTGAAGCAGATTCCTTGGCCTTCCTGAAAACTGTTGTCCTATAAAGTAAAACCTTGTTCAAGTTGAGTCTTAAATAAAAGTCCAAGATTTATTCTCATGCACATTTGAGAAGGTAATTCTTTTACAAGCTTAGTATAATCTAAGTAGGAAGGCATGGCTGAAAAGTATTGGAAGAAATTTCTGGTATGTTTACTCTAAATGACTTTCCTTTTTTGACATGTCACTACTGTTGTTGGTGTCTTCCTCACTAACTCATGGCCACCCAGAAAACTTGTTCAAAAAGGGTTGTCCTATTCCTAAAAGTCATATAAGCATCTAGTGTGTTCCTAGCCAGCCTTATGTGTGCCATTTCACTAGCATCTGGTTTTCAGGGAGCCTTTCACTAGAGTAATCCCACTGGCGAGGAACACACAGCTCATAAGAGAGAGACCACCATCTACTTGTGTGGCAAGGAGGATCACTCCAGGGCTATGTCACTAATCACTTCCATTCCAGAATCAATGGATACAACTGGGCACAAAGGAGGTATTGATGAAATTTACTTTTTAATAGACCTGTGACATGCCCCAGTCTCATATCCAATATGAGATTAGAGGTACCATTTTACAGACACTCAGTCAAGTATAGATTTTAATGCCATATTTCAGTTATTAGCTTCCAGAAAAGCATATTAACCAGCTCTTTTAGTGCAAAGATCACATGTGTATACTTCTTTGTATCCCTCCTAATGTCTTCTTTGCATAGTCACTGTTAAACACCTGCTGTATATGATTCATTCCATTTTCTTCTTCCTAGCTCATCACAAAACAAGATGCTGTCTAAATCTGAAAATTCAATTTCTGCTCTCAGCTTTATATATTCAATGTGAAATGTGTGGAGTTTCCTTGGTGCAGACCAGAATATGACTTTAGTCTTCTACAAGCTTACATCAGTCCAATAAATTGTGCCAAATCTGCATTGCGGCTCCATGATCAATTTCACTTAATCTTGAGATGCACTTCAAAAGCAAAGTCATATGCTTATAGCAGTTCTTGTAAGACTATGTCCATGTCCTCAGCCATGTCTATAGAGTTTGAAGACTTTCCCAGATGTCAGAAAATTTATTCTGACAACAGCTTCTAAATTCCATGCTGCCTCCTTAATCATGGCTGCATAGGCTAGATTGACTAAGACTGGACCCATTGTGCAAGCCTATTTCTGCACATGAGTGATGAGGAGTGGGGTCAGACAGGGCACCACCCACTGTGATATAGGCCACCATATCATCAGGGACTAGTTTGCATATATTGCTGAAATTTAAGACGAGCTGTGTTACCTGGTAACTGCCAAAGCCAGGGCTACTAAGGGCCTATGTTTTTTAAGTATAAAAACCATAAAAAGTATATATAAAATTTATTATTTTCCTATACTAGCATGAACAAATCTATGCTCAACCAAGATATATGTTAAAGCATATTGTGATTCAGATACTGCCTTAGTAGTAGCAGTACATAACCAAGAAAGAGTTGCTGGCAACAGACAGATGTCATAATAGTTTGTACAGTTTTCTTCTCAAAGAAGGAGTGGTATCATGGACACAGTGGATATTTTGATAGAAGCTAATGGTTTCATATACAAGCAAGTTGGAATTAATTATTTCAGAATCCCAAACTCCTTAGGTTGGGGGGTTATTGGTAGCTAAATTCAAGGGAGATATTTGATAAAGCCAGAACTCCTGGGGTCCTAACTAGTTCAAAAAGAGGACCAGAGCAGCAAACAGCAGCTGGCTCTGGGTATGTCTCCATAAACTAGTTGAAAAACTAAAAATGTCAGTTCCTTAGTTATTTCTTTTTTCAACATGATTCCCCTAAACACATCAAGTTGGCAAATTTTTTCCTTTACCCAAATAATTTTTTTACTTGTTTTGATCAAATACTTGCTGCTTCAGTGTCACTTAGCTACAATTTCATTTCTATAACAAGAAAGATACATGTTCAATCCAACATCACCCCCTACTGTTTTGCCATTACAGACCAGGAAAAATATGTTAAATCTTCTTAATCTTCTCAAATTGTGTTTTCTTTTTCTTCAAAACATCAAGTACTCTGCTCTCTTCCTCCTCTCTTGAGGAAGAATTACTTTCTCAAAAGTAAGAGATTACTATCCCATCCACCTTACTATAGGTACTCACATAACCCTGTTGATTCCATCCGAGAAGCTGTGTTCACAGTATCTCCGAATAAGCAGTATCTGGGCATGGTGAGGCCTATCACTCCAGCAATAACTGGCCCTACAGAGTAGCAGGCAGTTGGGATTACAGTCAACAGGTATGCATTCAATGCTTCATAAAAGAATAAAGTTGCCACCAAATAGCTCTGAGAATCTGAAGGAAGTCTTATAATGAGTAATTAATTCTTTGACCTATGAGAAGCAAGTTTATAATGATGCAGACATGACTACTTTTCTGATTTATAGCTTTGTTCCAAGCAACAGTTATACCCAAGATGCTTATATTTGTCAACAAGGACAAATAAGTATCAAACCCAAACCAGAAAGAATGGGCAGAGACTCAGGATCCAAACATATTTGTTGCAAGGAAAAAAATGGGACACTCTCTTGTGCCTTAGTATTGGAAGTAGAAATGCCATAGGGCTATATGTCTCTCAAACTGTGTCTATCAAGACAATTATTACTAAGACAGTTTTAAAATCCAAAAAGAAGTGGAGTTGACTTTCAATCATTTGTATTAGGAGCACGGAAGAGCAGTGTATATAGATAACCCACGAATATTTTCTATTTGCCCTTAGAATGTTTTTTGTTCTTATATTTTAATATGGTTGTGTTAGGTGTTCATAGAGTGAACATTACTTGAAAAACTTCAACAACCATACTGAAAACCTAGTTCTAGAAGTAACTAGGAAGTTCTTCACCTTTACCTTTCTGATTTCCACTCTGTTTCTATTAAATTTGTTCAGCATTGTCTTATTGTTGTTTCCTGAGTTAGAAAAAGTAATTAGTCTTTCTGCTTCAAAAAGTCCTTTCTAAACTTTAATTTTTAAGAATAAAAATAATAATTACAAAACTTAAGTTTCTCATTTTAATTCATTTCTTACCCATTCAGAAGCATTCACTGAGCCCTGAGCTGGGCACCTAGGGGAATAAAAAAGAAATGTAACACATAGTCTCAGTTCTCCAGGAGATTATAATCTAACTAGAAGCCCGGTGCATGAAATTCGTGCACTGGGAGGGTGTCCCTCAGCCCAGCCTGCACCCTCTCCAATCTGGGACCCCTCGGGGACTGTC
This sequence comes from Cnephaeus nilssonii, assembly GCF_951640355.1. NCBI lineage: Eukaryota > Metazoa > Chordata > Mammalia > Chiroptera > Vespertilionidae > Cnephaeus > Cnephaeus nilssonii. The sequence continues at coordinate 76,886,380 of NC_137071.1, forward strand.
TGACTGCCGGTTTAGGCCCAATCCCGGAAGTCGGATATCCCTCTCACAATCCGGGAATGCTGGCTCCCAACCGCTCGCCTGCCTGCCTGCCTGATTGCCCTAACCGCTTATGCCTGCCAGCCTGATCACCCCCTAACCACTCCCCTGCCAGCCTGATCGACACCTAACTGCTCCCCTGCCAGCTTGATTGACCCCAACAGCCCTCCCCTGCCAGCCCAGTCACCCTTAACTGCGCTCCCCTGCCAGCCTGGTTGTCCCTAACTGCCCTCCCCTGATGCCTGGTTCCCCCCCGCAACTGCCCTCCCTCCCCTGAAGGCCTTGTCACCCCCAACTACCCTCCCCTGCTGGCCTGGTTGCCCCTGCTGGCCTGATCATCCACAACTGCCCTCAGTGGCGGCCATCTTGTGACCACATGGGGGAAGCCATCTTGTGCAAGGGTGTGATGGTCAATTTGCATATTACCTCTTTATTATATAGGAGGATTGAAGAGAAGAGACAACGAAACAGGAAGCAATTAACTAACAACCTAGAACAATGTATGGTTGAGGCAAGATAAATGCTACAGGCAGAAGTGCTATACTAGTTTGGGGAGGGGGTGGTTATTAGGACCTGATTCAGTTAAGAAGGGTCACGTGGAGAAAGCAGAATTTGATCTGAATTTTGATGGGTGGGTAGGATTTAAGTAGGACAAAAGGGACATGAATCAAAGGTTTGTTGTTGGGATCAAGCATGAAATTTGGGGAAGCTCATAGGGAAAGCAATCTGTGTAGTTCAGGTGGCTAGGGAGAAACTGTAAACAAGGTTGGATATTAGTTTGTACAAGCTATAGGACATTGAACTACTAGGTAACTTTGAGCAGGAATTGTAGGATGAAAATGATTTTTCTTTTTTTTTTCTCACCTCAGTATATAGAATGCATTGAAAGTAGAGAAAGTATAACCAAGGAAAACTGTTAAGTGGAAGGTGCAGCAATCTAATTAAAATGTTGTGAGTACTAGAAAGGAGGTGCTGATAGAGGAGGGGGAGGGCAAAGAGTTGATAAAAGAGAGAGACATTGTGAAAGGAGAACCAACAGACTTGTTGGCTATCTGACTGATGACCATGAGGAAATTGGCATGATCTTATGAACTTATGCTGGTTTGTGGGAAAAGATGACTTGAAGTTTTAGGTATGTTGAATTCACAGTAATGGTGAATTATCCAAGAATTGATGTGCTAAGGGGTTTTGGAGATGTTAAACTGAAGTACAAATGAGAGATGAGAGCTTTTCTTTAAAAGAAAAATACTGAACACTTACAAAGTGATAAGCATTCAGGATACAAACATGAGTAAGATATGGTTCCAACCATCCAGGAGTGTATGTCTAATGGAAGGACAGACAAACAAATGTAGATTATGCTGATGACTATGAGAAGGATGGATAGAAAAAAGTAAGAGTGGAACCACAAAAATGCAATAGCAATGATCCAGGCAAGAGATGCTGGTGACCTAGCCTTGAGTAGTGAGAGTCAAGAAGAGATAAGACATATTCAAGAAATATTTAAAAGGTGAAATATTCAAGACTTAATAGTTGGTTGAATGGTGAAGGTCGGGGTGAGGAAGGAGTCAAGGATAATGACTCCCAAGACTAACTGGAATAACAAGATGATTGGTGATACCACCAATTGAAATAGAGAATAAAAACAGAAAGAAGAGGAAGTTAATGTGGGAAGAAAATAATTATGTTTTGGATGTGTTGAGGCTGAGGTTCGTGTAGAACATTCAGGTAGAAATGTCAGCTGCAAGTTTGGTATGCAAGACTAAAGCTTAAGGAAGAAGACATGTGCTGAAGTTGTGCAGTTGGAAGTCATCAGCATACAAGTGGCAGTTAAATAATAGACATGAATGAGATCACCCAGAAGAGTATATAAGGAAAGGAGAACAGTGGATTAAGGACAGAACCCTGAGTAATATCAATATCTAAGGGAAAGATAGAGACAGAAGAGATTATCAGACAATGGTAGAAAATGAAAGGCAGGCTGCAGTGCATAGAGAATGAATTAGAAGTTAGAATGGGCAGAGAGCAAGGAGACCATAACTCAGAGTTTTGCAGAAAATATGGGACCAGCCACACTTAGAGAGTAGGACTAATTAAGAGCGGCAGGAAATGAAATGGAGAAGAGTCATTTGGCAAGTGAGAAGCATGTCAGAAAAGCCAATTGAGGGAAGATTTTTAGGGAGGATTTTCAAGAATATAAAATGCTGCAGAAATAAGAAGAGAACAGAACTGGGGACAGTGTTGAAGGCTGAAGCCAGATTACAAAGGAGCTAAAGAGGGAGTGGATATTGACAAAATGGCAGAATGAATATCAATCACTCTTTTAAGAAATATGGTAGGAAAGGGATGAAAAGAATGGAGGAAGAAAAGGAGCCTAAAAGAGCAAAGCAATGATAAAGAGGAGGTAAGTGGAGATGGGAGCAAGAAGGACTACCAGGCCAGATATCTGTGACATCAAGTGAGATATCTGTCAAGATAACTGTGAATTTGTTAAAGTAGATGAGAAGGATACAACGAAGGAGAGATCCTGAATATATTCAAACAAGTGGGGAGTAGTGTGGGAGACAAATACTTCAGGAGTAGAGATTTTAAATAATTAAGTGAATTATCCTAAATACAACATATACATGTCGATCTTGTATCATATAGTCAAACACTGAAATGTTGGCTTTAACAAGAAAGGTAGACTGAAAGGGTTTGGTATCTTGAACAAGGATGCTGACCACTGTGAAGAGAATAAATTTGAGTGGGCTTAAAAGAATTATGCAGCACTAGACAGCTGGATAATCCAGCTACCAATAATCAGGGAAATATATATCCTCTCCCTCCTTTTCTAGTTTTCCCTTGAGGCACATGGGATTGTCATCTCTTGTTTTAGCTGGTCATTGTTACTTGAGTGCAGGCCTCGTTGAATCTAGACTGGCACCTCTGGCATGTGCTGCATCTTGAAGATACTCACGGAGCTCAGGATACCTAGGGACATGCTTGCAATCTCAGCTGCATGCCTACTGCTATTCTTCTTTGGGAGGCCTGATACCACCATGTAAGCATCACCAATGGTCTCTACCTGGGAAATAGGGGAAAATAGATTTAGCAAGCAAATAACTTCTGGGGTGTGTGTGTGTGTGTGTGTGTGTGTGTGTGTGTGTGTGTTCACAAAGTTTAAGTGGTATGATGGGAACCAGGTGTACTTTTGTAAAGTGAGAAGGAAAGGGAAATTGTCAGTGGTTCATAGGACTGGCTGCACAGTAGAATCACTTAAGAAACTTTATTAGAAAATACTGATGTCAGGTCCCACACCAATAAATTCTGAAATAAGTACAACTACTTTGTAGGCTTCTGGCTGGCCTTAGAGCACTATTAGGCTCCATATAATTCCTGGGAAAAGGAAAAGGGCAGATTTCTGAGACTGTCTGTGGGTATCCATGGGGAAGTACCCTAGGAAAAGGTGCACATGGTACTCCTCCATCAAACATTTCGCTAAATGATTTCAGATAAACGAGCTAGGGCAACCTTAATGCAAGTATAGGAAAAGGGAAATAATGGCGGTGGAAGAGTTCATTCCTTTTGCTTTGCCTTCTTAATATGATAAAATTAGTTTTGCAGTCTCATTGGATATGAGAACTGGGTCTTTTACCACCAGCTATCTCCTCCTCTCATAGTGCTACTACTTAAGGGTCAGCACTACTAAGCCTCAACTGCTTTGGAGGGGACAGTTAGAGCTGAAAACTTGTAAATAAAGGAAAATCTGTGCTCCTCATCTTCCCCACAGAAATGTGCTCACTTTTTTAGGTGACCAGTAAGTTGGAGCTTTTCAAGTAAATCCAAAAGATAAGTAAGCTGAAAGGACTTCTGTGAAATCTGCCAATCTGACTCTGCTATTACAAGTGTGGATGCAGTTTAAATCCATGTTCTCCTAAAGAGCAGTACTCATGACTGCAATGGTTAAGACCATGAAATTGTGAAGCCATGCTATCTTGGTTAAAATCCAAGATCTATCATTTATAAACTGTGTGGCCTTGGGCAAGTCACTTAACCTCTCTGTGCTTCAGTATCCTTATCTGTAAAATAGGGATTATGACAGTATCTACCTCATAGAGTTTTCTAAGAACTAAAATCTTAATACATATCAAAGCACTTAAAATCTGCCTGGTGTATGATAAGTGCAAGATATCTCCTCATCATCATAATTGGCATCATTACCAAACTGACAAGTCTTGAAACGAGCCTTAGAGAAAGTAATCAGTAGTAATCAGCAATAGGCCTCTCATCATGATTTTCTATATAGCTAATAATAATGATCTTTTGCACTAATGAGACTTTGTACCTCAGCATGCTTCCAATCAGGGCCTCCCTTACCTGGTGGACTTTGAGAAAAGGTTCCCTGCCCTCAAATAAGCATGCCTGTCTACACAGCGGGAGGCAATGGGTATCGTGCAAATGCTATATGGGAGGGGAAAACTCACTGGCTGGCCATTATCAAAGACTGGTGGTTGACCATTAAGATTTGAATCAGTCACACAGGAGTTCCCAAGGATATGGATAAAAAGATTTGAAGGGCAAGGAGCATAGGCACTGCCTAGCCTTGGTGTGGGACTGCAGGGGGAAACTGTGGGTTGCATAAGTCGACAAAAGGACAGAGAAAGGGAAGAAGAGGTATAGAAAAGGGTCTGGTTGAGACGAGGTACTAGCAGGAGAATTGAAATTGAAAACAAATCATGCACTTCGTAATTCTGCAGTAGCCTTCTCATTTCCATTTCAGATTATCAAGTGCCAGAGGAAGCGATTCCAATTTTATGGGGGGTGGGGAAGAAAACACAAACAGGTTTGATGAATCACTGCTGGTTCAATATTTTTCCTTTGCACTGTTTATTTTTAATAAACTGGACTAAAAAATCAGATTCCAATTTTGGATTCACATAGCCCTGCTCTGTCCTGGAAACAGCCAACTAACTCCCTACTATAACCATAAAGTACCAAAATATCTAACAGCCTCATCCCTAAGATCACCAACAATTGTCTGAACAATATCAGCTGGACTTGATTAAACCAGTGACTGTGTTACTGCTCATGCTGAATCACCGTTTATTTTAGTTTCAACTGAATTAGCTTTTGGTGATTTGTTTTTCTCTTCAGGCTGCTTGAGTTCAACAAGTTGAGATGAGTAGTCTGATTCCATGGATTTTTTCCTCCTTCATAGTCTCTATGTGTGCTTCTTGACTAATTTGCAGTTCCTCCTGATTGGCAGGTATGATGTCTATTTGTGAGTCCTATTTAGATGGCTTTGCCTAGCCCTGAGGCTCTCTACCTGACCTGAAAGGGCCCTGTCTAATCTGAGATAAACACACTACCCTGTGTGTGATTTAAGAATTGGAACATTTCAGACTCCTGTGAAGGAGCCAATGAATGGAGCTACTCATTCTCCAGCAATGCCTTGGTTCCTGGGACAGAGGAGTTGTCTAAAGTTTGGAATGCCTGTGGCATCTTTCTACACCAATAAGATAAGTATCCATGTTGCAGACAGTGTGGAAACATCTATGCAAGGCTATGGAAATTTTAGCAAGTTTCTTCCTAGAGACAAGATAACAAATAAAATCAAGTGTAAGGAAGCATCACACCAAAGTGAGTTTATGAAGTCATCTATTCTCTATTCATCTTCTGCAAACTTTGAAAGGAAGAGTAGAAATTAAAAGGCTGGAAGGGTAGGGAAAGGTGTAAGCAGGGGATTGCAACCTCACAATTAACCACTTCCCAGACCTCAGACCAATAGGTGGGCTTTTGGTTACCCTGTAGCAACCCCTAAGAGCCTCAGATTTAATAGCTCTTCAACATGAGTAATGCTAGAATTCTCTTCTGTATAAAAAAAAAAAATTTTACCTAAACGGGAAACCAACTTTTATCAGCATGTATTTCTACATAAACTTTACCAAGATGAACTCTGTGGCAGTTACCAACTACAGGCAAAGCACCAATACTTCTGTATCCCCTTCAGTGCCTAGCATTATACTGCCTACACTGTAGGGAGTCAGCCACTGAAGTGCAATAACACTTTTGGACCTAACCTCTTCTTAGTCCCAGTTCTAGAAAACAGCTCAAAAGAAATGTGACCAGCAATCATGTCTGGCTTTCATTTCCAATGAGATACTCATGAAAAAATTTTAATTTACTATTTAAATTTTAATTCCTAAATAACATTTAACAAAATAGCCTCCTTTTATTTTGAAGTATACATAGATGGGCCTCATATAAAAATTTCTCTCTGGAATATACACTGAGTGGCCAGATTATTATGACCATCTGACCTTTGTAGGCAAATTAGCCATACACTGCATCATATGGGATATGGAAGCCAAAGGCCTGTTGGAACACCGTTGCTGTCTGCAGTTACCAAGGTAAAATGTCTCCAATTCGCACAGGAACACAAGGATTGGACAGTCAAGCATTGGAAAAAAGTCATGTGGTCCAATGAATCACATTTCCAGTTACATCATGCAGATGGCAGAGTGAGAATTTCATGGAAACAGCATGAAAGCATGCACCCCACATGCATGAGTACAACCCTTCAAGCTACTGGGGGCAGTGTTATGGTTTGGGGCATGTTTTCCTGGCATGATTTGGGCCCTTTAATTCATGTGGAACAACATCTGAATAGCACAACATACCTAAGTACCGTTGCTGATCAAGTTCATCCTATCATGTTGGCATATCCCAATGGAGATGGCTTCTTCCAACAAGACAATGCACCATGCCATGGTGCTCGCATTGTGCAGGAGTGGTTTCAAGAACATGAGGGAGACTTTACCTTGCTTAGGTGGCCCCCACAAACACCAGATCTCAATCCAATTGAGCATTTGTGGGACAAAGTTAAAAGAGCCATCAGGCAGCTGGTTCCACAACCATCAAATCTCACAGAACTGGACAGTGCTATTCATTAGGCATGGTGTCATATTTCTCGCATCACCTTTCAACATCTCGTGGAGTCAATGCCAAGAAGAATTGCCGCAGTATTGAAGGCAAAAGGTGGCCCAACGAAGTACTGATGGGGTGGTCATAATAATCTGGCCACTCAGTGTATTTCTGTGCTAATTAACTTACTTTGTAGACATCATGACTGCTAATGATGGCATCAAAGAGTATGTACAGGTCATTGAGAAGATCCACCACCTCAATGGGATCACTCATGGCTGAGATGGTGGTGAAGCACACAATGTCACTGAAGTACAAGGTGATCAAGTCAAAACCCTCAGGTTCAACCGTGCAGCCCTTTTTGAGGGATTCAGCAACTGATCTGAAAAGCAGACACAGTTATTCCACAGAGGAAAGATGCTTCCTACTATGTAACACACAGATCTGCTAGAATAGAATTTATCTAAAAATTACTGTCAAGTAAATGATGAGGAAGAAAATATCACCTGGATAAAAACATTAATTCTTTCATTTATTCTACAAATATATATCAAGTGCTTACAATGTGCCAAGTATTGTGCTAGGCGCTGGAATACAGCACTGAACAGACAAACCTAGTCTGTGCCTTTGTGGAATTTTTTCAGCTCTCTTTCTTCTTCAGCATCCCATGCCCTTAGGGAATGTTCTCAGTTGGTTGCCTTTGCAAGAGACTAGTTTACCCAATTATCTCCTAGAAGATCGTGTTACAACAGAATAAGGTGCCTGGTAAATTTTGGAAATTGTAGTAACAGATAAAACTTTCAACTAAGGAATGAAAATCATAGAAATAGAACTCTACTACTTTCCTCTAGGAGTTCAAAGAACTGCTTCCTTTTAATTGATCAACTACAGGCAAAGTCATGAAATGACAGAAAAACCAAGGTACCAAAACTTAAATGACCAGCATGATGCACAGGTAGTGGAAAATTAGCAAGTGTGCTCTGCTCCCTTGATTTCCAATTATTCTTTGATTTGAATGTGTGACTCAAGCCTACTGGGAGTAGAGAGGATGCAGGAGAGAGAGAGAGAGAAGTTAGTTGATAGGTGTGTTTTTTCTATATTTCATATAACACACAGTTACAAGGATTCACACTCCTCAGGGGTTCACACATATGGTGGTAGCATCTGTGTTAGAAGCTTTTCTGTTTTCTGTTTTTCAATTTCCAGCTCTTCAGTCAATTCCTGGATCAGATCTTCCAAGTTGCTAGAATATTGTTCCAACATCCAAAATATAGAATCAATGGTATTAGTCTTTTTACCTTTATTGAAAATTTTAAACTGGAAGTAAAACAGAAAGAGGAGTCAGGGAATTCTTACTTCCCAAACTCAGTGATAATGGAACAGGACCCCTTATCAAAACCCCCTTCCTTTAAAATGCCAGGTGAGGGGAAGTAAACCCAGGTAAAAGTGGCAAAAGTCACCACCCACCCTCATATTCACCCTGGTCCATTCACAGGGATCATTTTCTTTGAGTTCTGTTTCTTTCAAGTCTGAGCAAAGGTGATCTGGGCAGGATCCTTCAGTTCTGAGATACAAACAGATGAATAGTAGCCACTTCTAAAGCAACAGGATTGTTCTTGAGCCCAGTCCAGTTGTGAGTGGTATAAGGGGAAAGAAAGCAGGGAGTGCTGTTTTACCCTTCTAGATTATCAACCTACTAAATTATCCTCATCTTCAAGTGCTGCTGTATTGCCAATTCTTGGGCAGTGGAAGGTTCCTTGACCTCTTAAATATGACCCAAGATCTACATGGTAAGATCTAACCCTATTTCTTCCCATGGAATCCAGGAAGAATGGTGTGCCCTATCACCTGCCCTTCATGTTAGTCAGGGCAATGTAGAAATTCAACTGGTCTTGTCCCATTCTATGCCCTGATTCTTTAGAAGTGACTGCATAATATAGATCAGGCATCCTCAAACTATGGCCTGCGGGCCACATGCGGGTGCTTTTGCCGTTTTGTTTTTTTACTTCAAAATAAGATATGTGCAGTGTGCATAGGAATTTGTTCATAGTTTTTTTAAACTATAGTCCAGCCCTCCAACAGTCTGAGGGACAGTGAACTGGCCCCCTGTTTAAAAAGTTTGAGGACCCCTGCATAGATTTTCAATACGCCTTTCTAGGACCCTTCCCATCTACAGAAATAGGGAGCCTGGCATAGCATTGGAATAATGATGAGGTAGTCCCACCTTGTTGCAGTATTTAGCATGCACAAGGCTGTGTTCACAACAAAAAGTTTTGCTGGGCAGACATCTAGGAATCTGTCCCAATGAACCCTCCTATATGGCTGGGCCACACATCTGATACTCAGTATGCCAAGGCCAACACTAGTAGATTTCTTATGAGCCTGGTCCACATCTACAGTCCACCAAAGTCCTGCTGATAATCTCAGTAGCCATATCAGATGCTTTGGGCTCCCCCTATTGCCTAATCCAGGGATTCCTCACAGTCTTCTCTCCATTTAAATTTTATTAGCTATAGGGAGTTGGGAGACTACCCTTGTCTTTCAGACAGTCTAAACTTCCACTGAAGCATTTCAGTGAGGGCAGCTCCAGCAATGTCTTCTTTGAAGGTCCCATGATGTACAACTCCTTCTATCACCGACTTCTCTGCTGTCTTCTGAAATAACATATCTAGCATCAACACAAGGGCAAATGCTTTTTCTCTTGATTTATGGGAAATTTTTAGTAATATGACCTTCATGGTTTTTTTGTCTTTTACATACTATTAAACACCTGTTTGAGTGTCTTCAAGAAAGCCAGCTAGGCTAATGGAGGCATTGTTAACTGGGGACACGGATGAGTTCATATGCAGGGCCTGTCAGGCTTTCAATCCAACTCTTTCTTTTTTCTGCCTCAGATACCTGCCACTCAGAAAGCATATCAGTGCTGTAATCCAGCCAGGCTCAAAAGCCTCTTCACCAAAGCTAACACAGCACTCATAGAGAGCACCCTGAGTTTCAGTATCCTGTAGTTTCAACAAAGCACTAAACTGCTGGCTCCAGCATAGGAACCATAAGATCCCTTAATAGGACTTTCTCTGTCCTTTTCTCATTTCCCCCTTTTGGTTCCCCACTCTAAAGAAAGAATCAGCCTTTTTAGAAATTTCATATTTTAAGGAGAGAGTTTATAACTTTACAGGTACACTTGCTCAAGTCATTCCCTAGAAATCTAAGGAATCTCCTGCTTTTGTACTCCACATTTGCACTTTCTTCCACCTTGAACAACCTTTCAAATACCTATATTCCTGACCCTCCAAAACAACCCACATTGCTTAAATAGTATAGTCATCATAATTCTCTGTGATCTTCAAAGCAATTATGACTGTATGAAGATCCCATCTATTCCATGATAATCATCTTGAAACAGTCTCAATGCTAGTGCCTCGCAAATGCTTGATGGTTCAATTCCACCACTGAAAAGTTTGTTAGGTCAGATTGTGGATTGTCTGGAACAGAGGTTCACATACAGAAGAGCACAGAAACCAATGCTTGTGCTCTTTGAGGCTGTGCTGGGATGCTCCAGTATGAAAGGCCTCCAAGTAGCTACCTCCATGCTTCTTTGCCTAAAGAAGTGTCTTTTTCTCTTTAGAGTTTCCTTCCAAGATATGACAAGAATCCAGGGAGTTAATATGGGATAGGCTGGGTTCAAAATGGCTGCTGAGCAGTGTTAAGATTCACAGTGTCCTTACCTGATTAAATATTTAATGAAAAGTTGGTCGTTGTTCTGAAGACTCAGCCCAGGACTTCTTCATCAGCTGGAGACATTCTGGAGGGGCATGCTCAGGAGGAGCTACTGGTCTGTGCACAGGAGGAGGCTTCTTAAGTCTGTCTATGATTTTTACCCAGAAGCAATAATAGAAAGGTGTACAAATCATGGGAAAAGCACCAAGACTTAACAAAAACAAGTGAGTTTCAGCCAAAAAAGAAGTTCTTGGTCAGCAGAAATCACAGAAAGCCCATCTCTTTGCTTTCTGCTTTGGTGACATGAATATAAATTGTATCTGAGCAAATGTTACATCAATTGAAGGCAAACAAATGGTTAGTTGAGGATGGGGTAAGAAATTAATCAGTTGAACTACTGGTATCATTTAGGCACAGCTTCATTCTGCTTCTGCTAGGTTTTAGATGAGGCCTATCAGATGCCAATTATAAAACTATAACTCCAATTATCTAACTCCCTTCACTCATCCACAAATTATCTAAGTTTTCTAATCCCCATAGAAGACACAATTACCACCTCACCCCCATAAGGTCTAAGACCAACTCAGGTCCAGGCTATGGGTCTGACAGGCCCCTAGAAAAAGGGGATTTAAAAATCCAGTAGATAGTTCAGAACCTCATTGGTATCCTCCTGGCTGTCCTTGAGCTCCATTTTGGAGGAACATTTATCAGACTATGGCCTGAGTGAATACTTTATATGCATTGTTTCACTTTATTCTCATTACAGACAGATGAAGTAGGAACTCTTCATTTCTCAAAAGGGAAAACTGAGGCACACAGAGAGAGTAACTTACTCAAAGTCACATGGATAGTAAGTGAACAGAATTCAAATTTGATCCTAGGTAATCTCAGTCTATAACATTGTCCTTCTTGCAAATGTGTCAAACCTCAACTGGGAGTTTTAAACTCTTAATTCAGACACAACAGCCATTAGTGACCAGAGGTCTATATCAGTCCGACTGATGTTTTTACAAAGGGAGAAAACTCCCTAGAAGTAGGAGAAAATGGTTAGCCTTCACTGCCCCCCAGCAACCTGCACTAGTCTCAAATTGGTCTCTGCTTCCAGCCTAGCCTTCTCAAACCATTCCTAAAACATGAATTTGGCCATGTCGCTTTCTTGCCTAAAACCCATTCATGACTTCTTATAACTCACAAAATAAAATCCAAACTCTATATCTTCAGCTCATGTCTTATCCTTAGTCTGCTGTCCACAACCCCAATCCTAACATTCTCACCATGAACCAAACCTTACTTACCCTACCTGTGTGCTCTTCCCATTGGCTATAACACACAACAGTGATGCTTCAGACCATAATAAATGTCACCTTACCCCATGAAAGAATTTCAGCTGTTACCTCTGACTTCTTAGCTCCTTGTGACATCACACCTTCTACTCTTATAACTCAGGTTTGCTTATACCAGTAATGGTTTCTCAATCACAGCACCCTCCTCTCTCAGTGCAATTAGAATTCATGTAAATCAACCCCTTGAGATACAACTGCCCCATCCACTCTCTAGCAGAGGGAGTCTTTGTTTCTTTCTCAGAACACCATCAAATTGAATGGGTCACTTCTCTACTTAGGTCAAGCATGATTCACGCCCTTGAGGAGCTCACAGTCCAATTAAGAAAATAAACAATGACCAACAATATAAGTGCTCTAGCAGACAAACATGCAGGTAAACACAAGGGGGGCACCTGACTCACACCAAAGAGTTCAGAAAAGCTTTCCAAGAGGAGGTGACACAATTTGTATGAGGCAAGGTGGGGGAAAGGTGAGGTCATTCCAGGTACTATGAACAGCCTGTGTGAATACACAGAGGTGGGAGAGACCACAAGGCTTTCAGGGCACTGCCAGTCATGGGGTTTAGGTGGAGTGTGGGAGTGAAGATAAGCCTAGAGAGGTGGTTAGGGGCCAGAATGTGAAAAGCATTATATGTCATGTGAGAAACATGTGTTTCGTTTAACAACTGATAGGGAACAGTTGGGGAGCTTTGAGTAGACAAGTGATATTGGACGCTAAGTAGGGCAAATGGTAACTATTTGGGGGGTTTTGTTTTGTTTTGTTTGCATTTTTAAAATCCTTTATTTAGAAATAAATTTAGACTTCCAGAAAAGTTGTAAAAAATAGTACAATTGCCTATATGCCCTTCACTCAGCTTCCCTTCATGTTAGTAACTTATATTACCACTAGTGACCTGGTGCACAGATTTGTGTACATTGAAAGGAAATTAATTAGAAGGTGGCCGGTGGGGTGGGACTGGGCTAGACAGACCAGACATGCCCTGGAGCCAACCTCCCGCAGTCCCTCCCCAGCTGCTGCACCTGGGGCTGCACCGTGGCTCAAAGGGTGTCTGCAGAGTGAGCGGGGTTCCTTTAGCAGGTGGGGTCCCTCGGCCTGGCCTGTGGATTGGCATGATAAACTGGGTCATGGTGAGCCCCTGGTGTGCTTTTCTCACCTCCTGCTTACCTTGAGCAGGCAGGTCCATCATGCACAATGGGGTTCCCTGGACCGTCACTTCATGCATGATGATGGCAAAGCTATAGACATCTACTGCAAAAGAACCTAACCTGCTTTCCTTGGGGGCTCTCAGCAGTTCAGGGGCTGTCCACAACAATTCTAAAAAGAAAGTATTGTGTAATGAATGCAGGGTAGATTAACTGACAGTATGTGCAATGGCCTCAAGGGCTCCAAGGGTGCTATTTCTTTGACTGCTTTATATTGTTACTAGAGGCCCATTGCACAAAATTCATGCACGAGTAGGATCCCTAGGTCTGGCCAACGATAAGGGCCAATCAGGGCCTTCCGGTTGCCGGCCAGGGCCTCGCTTTCTTGGCTGCCAGCTGCCAGGTGCTGGCCAGAGCCTTCCTTCGTTCCACACCATCCCCTGGTGGTCAGCACATGTCATAGTGAGTGATCAAACTCCTGGTCTCCCGGTTGAACTCCCGAGGGGATACTTCGCATATTAGCCTTTTATTTATATAGATTAGACAAACCGGCATGCTAGTGCCTTCCCAGGGTCTGAATCTATGAACCTAAGGAATTGTGCACAGAGAAAGCATACCACTTTCCCCACCCCAGGACCATGCAGGCATATACAACACATGTGTGGTGAAGGACAGAGAAGCTCAAAGTAGAAAACTATCTGGCTCTTGCTTTCTTGCTCTCTTGAGCCTGCCAGTAGCAGTTGGCAGGCTTCCAGGGAAAGGTAGTGCATTTCCAGACTGGTTGCCATGGATTTGCTGTTTGCTAAAATCTATATGTGCCTAGTAATTTGATTGTGCTGAAGCTCAGGGATTCATAGGTTGGTTTCTCCAGGTCTTCTCTAAAAAGATTAGAGGATCCTCAGGCCTCCTCTGTTCCTTGAAGAGCGAAAAAGGTATAGCAAATCCTTCAACTCAGTTATGCAAATATTTATTGAGGATCTACTATGTATTAGACACAGTGCTAGGTATATGCGAGGTGCCAAAGATAAATTAGGCCTTGCATTCGCCCTTTCACAGTTTACAGACCAATGGATAAGACAGATATGTGTATCCCTAACTGCAATACAAGAGAGATAGTGATGAGGCCCACTATATAGTACAAGAAAATGAATCCATTAAAAGCCAAATTTGACCACCCATAGTGTGCTCTGCATCATTTCAGGCCCCATCAAGGTAAAAAATACATTATTTCTGCTTTCAGAGTGTTATGGCAGTTAGAGACTCAGAAATTTTTTGGGAGGGCCCCTTAAGCAATATATGAAGAAATACACATTAACAATATAAATAGAACAGTCAAAAGTTGGCGGGAGTCTTTTACATTGAATCGCATAAAATTTATGTTTCTATAGGTCACAATGGCTAAATATTGACAATTTCTTAAAGTGCAAACAAATATAAATCTGAACTGATCAACTTAATCCAGAAAAGCTTCCTGGAAAAGTTAAATCTTAAAGGAACTTGTTAAGAAGGTTGAGGTGCAGTTTCCTAGAACTGAGAGGGTAAAGGCTTTGTAGGGATAAAGAACAGTACATGCAAAAGAATAAGAGGTACAAAGGAGCAAATTGCAGATGGGGGTGCTGGTAAGCAGATTAGCTTGGCTGAAAGGAGTGGCTCTGTTAGGAAATAATGAGAAATGAAAAATGGGGTTGATGAAGTGGGGGAGGAAGGATATGTGGAAGAATGAGGTCAGAAGGTGAGAGGTCCTGAGAGCCAAATGAAGGCATTTGGAATGAATACAAAAGGCAGTAGGGGTACAGAAGTTGGAGAGGAATTTGATGAAAACCGTGTACAAGAATATGAACCTGGCAAAATGCACAAGCTGGATTGAAGAACGAGAGAGGCTGGAATCAGGGAGACTAGCTAGGAAGTTGTTACTGGAAGAGCCAGAGTTGAGGTGAAAGGGGCCTTTATGGGAGTGCGGGTGGCAGCAGCAGGACAGAAACCAGATACATAGGAAGGCTACAATGGGGAAGGAAGTGATAGGGCTGGGGATAAGCTCTATGTGCTCTGAAAAGGGGTGAAAGTTGTAGTAAACAACCGGTTGATGGCCAGATACAGAGGTTGAAGTAATATTCACTGAGGGTGTGGGGGAAAGTGGTAGCTTACTTTTCATCTTGTTAAATTTGGGGTATTGGGAAGGGAGTCCAGGGGACAAACTTCTATGAAGCAGGAAGGAGAGTGAAAGGTCTGGGATTATTTTGGTTTGTTAGTAAAATCCCGGAAGGAGAAACTCACCCTGGAAATTCTTATTTTAAGCCAATCCTGATCAAAATGGTAGAACAGGGAATTCTCGCCTTTCCTCAATCATATACTCATCTTTTCTCTTTCTCTTTTAGGTATCCCAAGTCTTTTTTCCCTCTCCCCTGCCCCCATGAAAGTCTCTGATACACTATAGTGATTTTGCCCTTATGTCTCCGTACCTAAGTGGACTGATATTTATAAATAAAACTGAAAAGATTAAATGATACTTCAGTCAAAGAATATATTTATGTCTGTGGAATTTCAGGCATATGCTTTTGAGGGGGAGGGCAGGAGGAACATTTGGGAGTAGAGAAAATGGTGTGTGACTGCTTCTTCCTGGCATCCTCTCTCTGCAAATTTAAAAGCACAAGAAGGAAAAGGGGGACAGAACTCTCTGGTAAAAGCTGGATTATTAAATACAATCATTACCAGATAGTATTTTCAGAGAGCACTTACATGTATGTTGTTAATGGCTAAAATGTGGCTTTATCTGCACTATAATTATATAATTGAGAGTAGACAGTAATGAATATACTTACAAAACACCCCATTTCCCCATCCCTACTCCAGAGCCAAGTAAGAGCACTACATGCCATACTTAAACTCTCAAGAAAACTAGAAAAATTACCTTAGCTTGTTTTGTTTTGTTTTTAATCTGCTGGAGGCAATACTAACTCTGAGCCTTGCTATGGTGATAAAATCACCTTTCAATAGTCAGTGTGGTAAAGTACAAAAATAACAAATATGGAAATAAAGAGACGTGAGTTTAAAATCTCAGCTTGGTCACTAAATAGCTCACCTTTCTGAACCTCAGTTTCCCCAAATATAAAATGGAACTTGAGCCAGATCATCTCTAAGAGCTCTTCAATTATAAGATTGATTAGCCCCTATTATGTACAGCAGGGAGCAGCAAGTTACTTCATCCATTTGTTGATGCAGCAAACATTTATCCTGTCTGGTTGAGAAAGGTGCTGAGGGAAGAAAACCTGTTTCTTGCCTTCACGGAGCTTATAGTTTAAACAGGGAAAGAGGACAGCTAATTAAACACATAATACCAAAAATGTATAGTATTACAACAAAGTTCAAAGCCCTAAGGATCTTTAAGAGAACTTAGCCCAGCATAAGGAAGCATGGGAACCCTCTTGAATAAGTGGTATTTATGCTGAGCCCTAAAGAAGGAATAGAATTTAGCCAGAATCAGATAAGTATATAAAAGAGCGGGAAGGGAAGACTATCTCAAGTAATGTGCACAGTGTGTGTGAAGATCTGTAAGTAAGAGAGGGCCTGGTGTAAATAAAACAACTGGAAGGAGTTCAGCACCGCTGGAGCATAGAGATGGAGGGAGGTTTACAAGGCCCAGCCCACTCAAGGCTCATAAGCCATGTAAAAGAATTTGAACTTTATCTTAAACCATGGGAAGCCATTGAATGAATTTTGGCACAGCTGTGACATGATCAGATTTGGAGTTTAGAAAACTCCTGGCTGCAGTGTGTGAAGAATGGATTGAGCATCCACACTGCCATTGCAATTTGGAGAGTGAAATGAAACAGAAAGAGAGAGAGGTAGAGAAAAAGACAGACACAGTACACACACACACACACACACACACACACACAGTCTGCAACTATCCTTTACTCACTCTGAGACCAGAGTTACTTAAGTTTGAAAGTTGTCAACCTGTGAATTAAATGGAACTTTGGAAACTTGGCATTGTGTTTTATCTTTTGTGGGTAACTAATTTTGATAGGAAGCTAAGTACTTGCCACTCTGCAGCTGCTGTCCCAACATGTTAGCTCTAAGACCAGAAAACTATTCCAAACTTTTAAAGTGGAATCAGCCAAATAATAACCATAGGACTAAGTCTGCAATGAGAACAAGGAGAGAGAGAGAGAGAGAGAGAGAGAGAGAGAGAGAGAGAGAGAGAGAGAGAGATTTTAGATTTTTATTGCGATTACCAGGAGCTTCATCCTCCAAAGCATGGATGGATAGAGAAAAAAGAAATTAGTATATGTTTTAATTTAGTTGGATGAAAGGGCTAGTCTGCAGAAGACCAAAATTGAATTCCTGGAAATGCTGCTAAGTAGCTGCATTATTTGAGAAAATATTGAGCCTCAGTTATCTTATCTGTTAAATAAGAATTGGACTAGATGATTCCCTAAAGTTTAATATCCCACAAGTTTTGTAAAGCACAAAGATGATACCACTTGTGACCAGACTGTCCATCTCTATCTGCACATGTGTCCCTCTGTCTTTCATTCCTCATTTTTTCTATGTAATACACTCAGCAGTTTTAAAACTTATAATGCCAAAGATCCTTTAAAGAATATGAGAATATGTTGTGATTTTATCTCTCTCCTCCTGTCTTTCTTGTGTTTTTCTGTGTTTTCTGTGTCACTCTCTTCTTTGCCCTTGCAATACTGGTTAAAACTTTTAATGCTTGTTTCTTATGTGTATTTTACCTGATTCATTGTTTCTCCTTCTTACTTTTTCTCTTTCTTACTCCCTCTCTTCCATCAGTTCATTTTCTCCTAGTTCTCACTCACTCCTTCCCATTCCCCATTGCAGATTTCTATTTGATATGTGATGATTTCTACAGACATTGTTTGGTGCTGCCACTAGTGCATTAACAGAAGACAAAAACACAAAATGGACCTTAATGCCATACCTACTTATTTACTAGAATGCCATAGTTCTGTCTGAAGTCATCCCACACAACCCATAGAGCATTAACTTGCTAGGGGACCCCTACTTGCTTCTATCTCTCTGACAGAGATAGTGAGGGTAGGCACTAATGATATGCCATTTCAGAATGTGCTTTGTAGGGGTCCAGCTACCAAATTACCTTCCATTCAATCTGACAAGTATTTATTGAGCACCTACTGTGTGCCCAGCACTCAGTACTTTCCTCCAGGGACTCCTGGGGTCTACAAACAATACAGCCTAATCCTGCCACAGCAGGAACTCAACATTATTGCACAGGCTTTGTTCTGAAGGTTAGGCTTTGCTAAGATTACAGCCTACAGAATTCATTCAACTCCTTTGGCTTGGAAATGAGGCTGATTTTTCAACAAAAGTGAGGAGTTGAATCAGCCTGAGGCTTTAATTCAGTGCATATACTCATTTGAACTTTGGAGCTACCTTATGTGCATCAGAAAGGTAAAATACACCACTTACCTTCAGCAGAAGGTTTCTGTTGGGAGAGTGTTAGCATGTCCAAGATGTCATTAAAGCCATAATCTGTTACTTTTAGTACAAAACACCCATCTACCACATTGTTTAGTTCCGAGATTTCAGCTTCCCATGAGCAAACTCTCTATAGTGTAAGTACTTCATACCCTAAAGATGATACAAACAGGATTTACCTAGCAACTTATTTAACTATTTTTTGCTTATAAAGCTGCTTTCTGAGATTAATGGCATGAGCTATTATGATCCAGAATTCAGCCTTTTTTTTTCTTATATCCTGGCAAATCAAACTCTGACAAGAATTGTTTCCAGGTCCATTTTAACTCTAAAATTGTATCCTTTGATAAGGAATCATATCTTGAGTGTATCAAGAATTGTGTGTTAAACTGCCATTTCAAACACAGGATGGATTCATACATATATAATTACCAAGAATTTGAAGATTCTGAACCCCCTCCCCCACAAAGGTCTAGTGCAACTCTCATCTACTATTGGCAGGAATGGAAATTGGTACATCCATTTGGATAGGCAAATTGGCTGGAGAGAGAGAGAGAGACTTACAGATTCTAAGATTCTACTTCTTCTCCAAAGAAATGCTTGCTCATCTGTACAAGAAGACATACAAGAATTCTCATTGCAGCTTTGCTTTATAATCCTATCTAATAAAAGAGTAATATACAAATTAATCATCACTCCACTACACCCACAAGCCACGCCCACAAAGCCATGCCCACCAACCAATCAGGAGTGAATATGCAAATAAACCCAACCCAGATGGCTACTGCCACAGAGAGCAGGAGGGAGGCTTGGGTTTCCCCGACAATGGAGGAAGCCAAGCTTTCCGCCTGCCCTTGCCGGCCTAGGCCTCCACTCAAGGATACAAAGTTTCAATGATAGAAGATACATAAAGCCAAACAGAAATGGCTGCAGCCACGGAGCTGGAGAGAGCAGAAGGCTAGGGTTGCTCCTGGCAATAAAGGAAGCCAAGCTTTCCACACACCCTGGCCGGCCCAAGCCTCTGCTTAAGGCTACAAAGTTTCAATTATAGAAGATACATAAGTCCCAACAGAAATGGCTGCTGCCATGGAGCAAGCAGAAGGCTTGGCTCCGCTCCAGGCTTCAAAGTTTCAATTGTAGAAGATAAAAAAACCCCAGATACCAGGGCCTCCACTTGGGTTGCCAGAGGGCGTGGCCAACCTGCAAACCACCACAGGCCCCTCGCCCAGGCTGCCCCACGCCCCAAGGGAACCCCCACCCTGATCTGGGACACCCTTCAGGGCAAACCAGCCAGCCCCCACCCGTGCACCAGGCCTCTATCCTATCTAATAAAAGAGTAATATGCAGATTGATCATCACTCCAACACACAAGATGGCTGCCCCCATGTGGTCAAAGATCCTGCCCCCATGTGGACACAAGATGGCCACCACAAGATGGCCACCAGGAGAGGGCAGATGGCAGGGACCAGGCCTGCAAGGGTGTGCAGTTGTAGGCGATCAAACCAGCAGGAGAGGGCAGTTAGGGGTGACCAAGCTGGCAGAGGAGGGAAGTTGGGGGCAATCAGGCCTGCAGGGAAGGGCAGTTGGGAGGGACCCCGGCCTGCAGGGGAGAGCAGTTAGGGGGGACCAGGCCTACAGGGGAGGGCAGTTGGGGGCAAACAGGCTGGCATGGGCGCAGTTAGGCATCAATCAGGCTGGCAGGGGAGTGGTTAGGGGGTGATCAGGCTGGCAGGTGGAAGCGGTTAGGGGCAATCAGGAAGGCAGGCAGGTGAGCAGTTGGGAGCCAGCAGTCCTGGATTGTGAGAGGGATGTCCGACTGCCCTCGAGGGGTCCCATATTGGAGAGGGTGCAGGCTGGGCTGAGGGACACCCCCTCTCCCGTGCACAAATTTCGTGCACCGGGCCTCTAGTACTGTATAATTGGAAATACAAAAAATACCTATCTGCTAGGGTCTTTCCACAGCTAGGGTCTTTTTCGCAGCTGCAAGGGTTCGGAAATCTGGAGAAGGGCTGTGCGTAAATGAATAAACTAGACATGAAATATAAATTTGGGAGGCATGGGGGAGCCAGGGGAGGCTCTACTTTCTAGTGAAGTGGGCTCTCCAAATCTCCGGACCCAGGGCTTTTCATTCCCACATTTTTCCCTTTAGCAAAGCAGATATACATATCAAAGGTAAGGCCTGGTAAACAATAAAGGACCATCAGGTTAGGGAAATTGCCTTTGGCTGTTCTAGCAGCAGGTAATAACATGCAGATTTTTAGCCCTGCTGAAAGAGTCCATTCAACCTTTTGAGGCTTCTCACATGTATTATGACCCACTGGACTTAGTCTCCAGCATATCACCCTTTTTGATTTAATAAATTTAACAAGAATGTATGCCATTTGCAGAGCTCTGGTCCTTTTAAGATTTTTAAATTCAATGATAAAAATTGAGTTCTATAATGTCCTTTTAAATTGCTGCCAGGCATCAAAGGAATCAGTCTGCAGTAAGCTCCTTTCTGGGCCAAGTTCCTTGAGCCCCCTTCTTAATTACTGTCTAACAGTTTTTTATAGGTTCCTTTCTTAATCACTGTCCCCTATGACATGACAGCAATGATACTCTAGTTCTGGATGGTGGATAAACAGTGAGCAATGGCAATGCAGGTCTGACCTTCTTTGGCTTGTCCTGGGCAACCTGCAGCAATGCACAACTAATGTCTGCTAGCATGGCAAGGCGTCTTTACTATCCCCCATCTCTGGACTGTTTCTCCTCTGTCTCCTCAGCATGTTGCTTGGGGCCACTGCCATCTGTGGCTGGAGTAGTCTGGTCAGTTCTTCTCTTAGATCCATTGTTACAGGAATCCACACAGGCTTGGAGGAGTTTTATGGAAATATATAAGCATATTCTTGACCAAAGGTTAATAAAGGAATCCTTTCTATAAACTAGACTCGGGATCTTTTCATTCTGCCAAACCATTTTCCATTGGCTTATTTGGAGACCATGTGTGTCTTGCCATCAGCATTACAAGTGAAAAAAATTTTAAAGTAAAAATTTAAGTAATTAAGGCTTGATGTGATTTACTTACAGGAGATTACTCTTTTTTTTGTTTTAAATAATATCAAGAGGCTTTTGGAAATCCTGCAATGCAGTCTTGAGAGCTTTTTAATTCAATTCTTTGCACAGAAATATGACTGGTTTGGATTCATCGCATCATTAAGCAGCTTTCTTATGAGATGAACCATCAGTAAAAAAATTAGTTAATGCTCCAGGTATAGTTTCCTGCCTAGTACAACTAAGTTCCCCTGAATATTCACTTATTTTCAATTTGCCAATATAAATTAGTCTGAAATAAGGCTTATTTTCTAACTTTACTTGTCCTTGGCTGTGGACAGTAAATGACACTAATTGAATTTCTTCTATCAGTCTTTGAGTATATCTACATAAGCTTTGTTAGGGAGGCAAAATGCAAATTATTTATTTCTCTTTTTGAGGCCTAATACATTGACTTTTAATTACAGTTTTCCAAACATTTGAAGGAAACCTCCTTTTATTTCCTACCAGAGTAATTTCTAGGCCACCTTTAGAGAGTTTCTTTTAAAAACTTTTTTTCTTTCTTTCACACCAAGCAGCAAACATGGTTGTTTTTTAGATGCTGACTGGTACTGTGATGCCTACATATTAAGTGACTCTCTTTCTACTTACGGTGACTTTATGAATGACCAGTTTTAATGCTTGAATAATACCCTTCAGTTTACCCTGTAAATATTAGCAGAAGAGATTTAAAATTTTTTAAATTTCTCCTTTTTATTAAACTTAAAATTTACTTCTAAATAGCATTCCTTTTGGTTAATGCTCATTTGCATACACAGAGGGATTATGGGAAGTCTCAGGAACTATTTCAGAGGAATTTACTAGAATCCAATTGTTTATACAAATATTTGCTTCTCATATAACTGAAATTATATGAGACCTTGATTATATTTTAAAAAGCTAATTTATTAGGTAATTAAAGTAGGCATCTTTATTGAAAAAGCAAAGTAAACAAAATTATACGTAGGAGGTACAAATTCCGTCCCCTCCCCCAGCCTATTTGAAGTGCAGGCTGTCTGAGGCTTTTTGTCTTTTAAAATTTCGCTGCTGAATGATCTGGCTTTACTTAAGAAATATTTAGCAACTTTGCCTGCCCTCCCTTAGAGATGAAATCTTTATAATATTTAAAATATATGTATATAAATAAAATATATTTATTAATTTTTATTTGATAAAGCTTTCCACATGATTTCAAGTATATTAGACAGCCTATTTAAAAAATATTTCTTTTAAGAAGAGAGAATAAATTCTTGAATCACTCCAAGGCCCATGGAATGTCCCAAAAGCCATCTCTCAGTTAAAGTCTTAAAATTTAACTTGGAAAGACCATCATATATATATATATATCCTATATAATAAAGAGGGAATATGCAAATTTACCATCACTCCACCACAAAGATGGCAGTGCCCACCACAGAGGCGGGGGTTTCCATAACACAAGATGGCTGCACCCACAGTGGAGGCTGAGTTCCCATAACAAGCCTTAATGAGCAATCAGCAGGGACTTGACAGGGGACCTCAGGCCACACACCCCACCCCACCCTGGTGCCAGGCCAGGAGATCTTAGGCCATGCCCCCCACCTTGGCACCAGGCCAGGGTACCTCAGGCCACACCCCCACCCAGCAGGGCTTAACAGGGTACCTCAGGCCACGCCCCCAGCCCCAGAGCCAGGCCAGGGGACTTCAGGCTGCACCCCCGCCAGGTGGAGCTTGAGAGGGGGACCTCAGGCCATGCTCCCCGCCCAGCGGGGCTTGATGGGGGACCTCAAGGTGCACCCCCTGCCCTGGTCTGGGCTGGGAGACCTCAGGCCATGCCCCCCTCCCCAGCGCTGGGCCAAGAGACCTGATGCTGTGCCCCCCACCCAATGGGGCTTGACAAGGGTGGGACCGGCCAGGTCTGGATCTAGCCCAATGGGCGGGGGGAGCTGGCCAGGTCTGGGTCTCACACGATTTTGAGGCACACGTGGGAGGGCAGGGACTTGACTCTGGGTCCTGTGGTGCACCCCAGACTCTGACAGGAGGAAGATTTTGATATAAATTTTACTAATTTTTTTTCATCTCTGACACTTCTATTATAGAGAAAGGGCAGATAGCAATATTAAAATATTTCCTCTAATTAATCCCCTTTTAATGTGCACAAATTTCGTGCACTAGGCCACTAGTATATATATTTCCCAAAGATTATATTATATACTTTTTATAATTATTCTAAAAGATATCAATTAAATTTAAACTGGTTTTTATATTAAAAATTTGGTTCACACCATAGAATTAATCCTCTTTTTTAAGCAGACCATATAAAATATTATACTCTAGGTTGAAATTTTACCACACATAGTTAAGACTGCAATATATTTTAAAATACTAATTTCTCCAGAGAAAATACAAGAATTATTTTCTTAGAAATAAATTTCTATACTTTATGTATTTTGTTACCACAACTATATAATTTCTCCTAACTTAATTTGAACTTTAAATTCTTAGAGCCTTAAATTTTAGCTGGTAAGTTAAATACTTAGCATTTCTGAGTAGTAATAACTTCACATTTTTAAGAATATATTGCAAACATAAAATACATGACATATTTAATTAAATAGATTCAATTCTGTCCTCTAGATTTTTCATATGAGGCAAACTCAGATTAACATTTCAGTATTTTGTCATTTCAAAATACCTAGACATTCAATAAATTTTTATCAATTAATTTAGCAAACTCTAAAGCTCCAAGTTGCCAAAGGCTCTGGAATACCAAGTTTCTAGCTGGCAAAAGGAGGGGAAACCCAGGAAGCAAGGTTGTAGCTATTTAAATGTAAAATCACCACATTCTTTCTTTAGAAGTTGCTGCCAGTGGGAAACTAGCCCCCTCCATTAACAAAGGGTGCAGCCAGTCTTCACCTGGGCTACTGGACCTGCATTATCAATATACCTATACTTATTACTGAAAAGCTCTCCCACAAATCCTTTATCTTAATTATATTTATTTATCTATGTTTTTATAATTTTGAGATTTTAAAGCCAATTATTATCATCCAAGGCATTTACTTTGGCAAATTCTATAACAGATAATTTACTGACATTCTGGCAGCCTTAATGTTGACTTTGGAATGCGGTCCATTATTATTCAAAAACTACCCTTTATTATGGAAATACCAATCTTATTGCCCAAACTCAGCCTGTATTTTTTTTTTTGGGGGGGGAGGGTCATCTTCGCCATCTTTTTTCTTTTGAGAAAAAGAGTCTTGGGGTTTATTCTATGGCATCCATAAAGAGATTTAAACTTAGCCCAAAACTATATAAAATCCAAAATCAGATGGTATGCACTTTTTGTCTTAAGCTAGCTTTCTCTTTTTATGAGTACAGAAATCCCAGATGCATTTCTAAATTCTGCTAAATTTTTAAATGATGGACTGGAGAAAAACATGGCAAGAATGAGACTTTTTAATAGCACTCTTGGGAGTGGGCATCCATTTTACAGGATCACCATGTGTCTCCCCACCCCCACATCCCGCTTGCTTTGGAGAAATTCAGTAACTGGTCTGGCTGCCCAGGTGGTTTCTTTTCCCAATTAAACTAAAGGCATGCTTAATAAACTAACAATAAACACATTAAACTAAAAAAAAAAAAAATGACAGAAAAAAAAACACAATAAAAAAAACATATAGACAAGACCCAACAAATCACAGCTCTTTTCCTGAATCTTTTCCTATTCTGCTCTCTATAGCATTGACTGGCCTTTAAAGTTATTTTAGCTAAAATCTGCTTGTCCCAAGGTGTTCTATGGTAATTTTTAAAACAAAGTATCAGAGAGTTTCCCTGTGAGAGGATTAATAGCTCCACCCTCTCTAGCTGCCAAGACTTTCCACACTAGAAGCAGAACAAGACCCCATATAGTTAAAGATGACAATGGCACTCTTTTCCTTGAGCCTGATGTAAAAAAGTACCTTTTGATATTTTAATTTCTTTACAATTTTGCCTTTTGGTTGAATTCTTCCCCATTATGGCCTGGCTTGAAACAAAAGTTGTCCCTTCCCACCTAGGTTCGTGATTTCCTAGGCTTGGTATGGGCTTTACATGCAGTGAATCTCCCCACTGAATTTACCAGTGAACCCCACCTTTACCGGTGATCCATCCCCACCTTTACCAGTGATTAACTTCTTTTCTTTGCTCTGGCAAATAATCTTCTACAGATGTCCCTGTTTGGGCACCATAAATGCTAGGGTCTTTCTGCAGCTAGGGTCTTTTATGCAGCTGCAAAGGTTCAGGAATTTGGAGAAGGGCTGCATGTAAATGAATAAACTAGACATGAAATATAAATTTGGGAGGCATTGGGGAGCCAGGGGAGGCTCTACTTTCTAGTGAAGTGGGCCCTCCAAATCTCCGGACCCAAGGCTTTTTATTCCCACATTTTGCCATTTAGCAAAGCAGATATACATATGAAAGGTAAGGCCTGGTAAACAATACAGAGAGGAAGGGAGAGGGATAGAGAGTTAGAAACATCGATGAGAGAGAAACACCGACCAGCTGCCTCCTGCACACCACCTACTGGGGATGTGCCCGCAACCAAGGTACATGCCCTTGACCGGAATCGAATCTGGGACCTTTCAGTCCGCAGGCCGACGTTCTATCCACTGAGCCAAACCGGTTTCGGCAGGCCTGGTAAACAATAAAGGACCATCAGGTTAGGGGGATTGCCTTTGGCTGTTCCAGCAGCAGGTAATAACATGCAGATTATCAGCCCTGCTGAAAGAGTCCATTCAACCTTTTGAGGACTTCTTGCATTTATTATGACCCACTGGACTTAGCCTCCAGCACCTATCAAAAAGGGACTGTTCAAATTGTGGTATATCCAAACTATAGGATGTCCTGCAGCAGTTGAAAATAATCAGGTAGATCTACATGTGTCAACAGGGAAACATCTGTAAGCCATAGAGTAAGTAAAAAATAGTTAAGTAGAACTATATGACAGTATATATTTTAAAAAAACAAACAAAATCTGTAATGTATGCCAATACACGTGAAATTAATTACAAGGCTAATCACCAAATTGTTAGCAGTGGCTAACTTTGGAGGAGG
Organism: Cnephaeus nilssonii; assembly: GCF_951640355.1. Lineage (NCBI taxonomy): Eukaryota > Metazoa > Chordata > Mammalia > Chiroptera > Vespertilionidae > Cnephaeus > Cnephaeus nilssonii. The sequence goes on from NC_137071.1 coordinate 76,913,129, forward strand.
GTATGAAAAAGAATGAATAAATGTATTTTTATATCATTTTATTTTAAAATTTAATTTAATACATTATTTTTATAATTTAAAATAGGCAATAAAAAAGAAGAAAGCTGAATACTCCTGATCTCTGCAGCTTGCTTGGCAACTTTATGACACTCAAATGTCATCTACCAGAACTCTTTCAGATGGATTTAATCATTCACATATAAATATATCCATATTCTAGTGTAATCATTTCAGATCTATTTATGCCTAGCCTTTTAAGTATCTGGCTCCATTTTATAGCCTGACATCCCTTTTATATTTGTACTAGGGGCCTGGTGCATGAAATTTGTGCACTGAGGGGGAGACCCTCAGCCCAGCCTGCCCCCTCTCACAGTCCGGGAGCCCTCAGGGGCTGTCTTTAGGCAGTGGTCAGCAAACTCATTAGTCAACAGAGCCAAATATCAACAGTACAACTATTGAAATTTCTTTTGAGAGACAAATTTTTTAAACTTAAACTTCTTCTAATGCCACTTCTTCAAAATATACTCGCCCAGGCCGTGGTATTTTGTGGAAGAGCCACACTCAAGGGGCCAAAGAGCCGCATGTGGCTCGCAAGCCGCAGTTTGCCGACTACGGTCCTAAGGCGCAGTCTGGCCTCCCTCTGCGGGAGGTGACCAGGCTGATCAGGGGAAGGCACCTCCACCATCAGCCCACTGCTGCTGCCACTGCTGACTGTGGAAGCTGCCAAGGTGTTTTCATGAACACGGACTCCAGTCTCTTCACCAGGACAAAATGTGTGTGTCTGCTTCAGGCCTGCTCAAGCTGTACCACAGTGGCTCGGGCATGCCCCCCTGTCTGTGTCTGCTCCAGGTCTGCTCAAGCCGTGCTGTGGAAGCTCGGCCAGGCCCCCTTGTCTGTGTCCCTGCCCACCAGCTCCTGCCTGTGTGTGCCTCCATTGGGAGTGGCTTCTGCCTCTGAGGCAGTGTGACATTAGCATTGGGAAGGCCTGCACACACTCTGCTGGGGGCGGAAGTCCCCGCCCTCATCCTCCCCACCATCTCCTGTGCATGTGCAGCCTTTTGACCAGTTGTGACTGAGACACCATTAGGACCAATTAGCATATTACCTCCTTATATATATATATATATATATAGATGCTTTATATCGTATGCCCTTAAAAAGTCTGCAGTCCCCTGTATTTCCTAGCAGAGTCCGCAGTGGATAAGATTTTCCCCAGGTTGTCTAATGCTTGGGTTTCATTCATCATGGGCCTGAGAGTACTGTCATTTATAGGTTCCTCCCTTAATTCACAGGACCTTGCTTACAAGGTAAGTGGAAAAGTACTAAAATAGGAATTAGGAGATTTGGATTCTATTATTGATGAGGAAAATAAGACATTTGGGGGGGGGGGGGTTGGTGCTAGCAGCCTGACTCTGTATCCCTAAATGTACATTCCTGTTAGCCTGTAGTCTAGTCACTGCCCCTTCCTTAATTATCTGGTCTTACAAGACCTATTTACCTAAATACTCTCATTTTACAGAGGCCATAAACCATGAACAATACACAACCCCCGGAGGAGGTTATCAGTGCTGGCATGAGACCAGGCCTTTAGGTGTGGTCTCAAGGCTCCCATCCCAACACATGGGGCTTTTTGCAAAGCCCGTGAAAGTTCTGGAAGTATGATCCATATTTGGGGGACAAAGAAACCTAAGGGTATAAAGAGAAAGCTTCCTCCATATTGTTTCATTCAGGATTTGGAAACAGGTTTCCCTGAGTCATGGTACTAGTACATCTAGAAATAAATGAGGTTTTTCTGTATCTCTGGGTAGTCCTGTGTATATTTTGGTCCCCTAGTAAATTCTGTAACATAAAAATGGTTTCCCTGACTGAGAACACAAATTTGCCCCCTTGAGTCACTGCTGCACGAGAGCAGGTGGGTGGGCCCACTCGACTGAGCCCCTGATGACAGGAAGGCACACTTCCAGTGATTTACTGGGTCCCAGTAGACTGGGTCTCTAGTAGACTCCAAGGAGGACAGGAAAGCCCTTTTCTGGAATCAGACATCTGACTGGTGAGTTTTCCCCTGGGGGACCAGTTTGAGTTCAGGCCTGCCTTTAGGGACAGAAGAAGTAGCTGATCACTATTCAAGCAAATTATTTGCCTTGGTTCAGGGACTTTCCATCGGTAGAAGTCAAAACTCGGACTGACTGGTGTGTGAATGTGAGTGTGAGAGCCTGTGTGAAGTGAAAACTACCTTGTATTATCCTGTGTCTCTGTTAACTGGGAGAGGTTTACACGGCTTAATGGCAAATATGGGAAGTAGCTCCTGTAAACCTGCCTTAGAATGTATGCTAAATAATTTTAAGAAGGGTCCAGACCACTGCCTGCAATGCAGATGTCTCTCCATGAAATCAGGGGCCCCCAGCTTTTGGCCGAGAATGGGAAACATGAGAGTGTTTGTTGATATTTTATGTGTCTTTGTTGTTTAATTTGTTTAAAGATGGGGCAAGTCTCGTTTTGGGGGAAGCCCAGTGTGTGTGGTGAGGATGAACACATGACAGAGATTTCAGGACGTCCCAGCAATTGCCAAGGATCCTTATTCTTGGGGACTCCTTGCTCTTCCTGTCAAGGTGTTAGCCCACCAGAAACTCTTTGCTAGTGAGCTCTCTGTCTGTCTGTCTGTAATGTAATTTTGATTTTCTAACTTTTAGGTACTTTAATTTGCTCTTCCCTGATTTATGATTTTGCTGTGCTGGGTTAAAATTTTAAGGTTCTAAGATTAATTTGAAAGTGCAAAATTTATAATGGTTGCAACCCAGGGAAGTTAAAACAAAGGCCAGCTAATTCCAAGCCTAACAAACCATTATCTTCCCCACCTGAGGCAAAGTGGGAGGGGAAAAGAACAAAAAGAGAGGGGAGGGCCATTTTACTCTGAGCAAAAGCCGAGGTTTCAGTTCCCAGGCCAGATAGAATGAAAGGCAGTACTTTCTGAACACAGCAGGGCAGATAAATTTGCAAAACCCCACCCAGCATCACGTCCATTAAGCATCCAGTTGTCAGCGTTGGTATTAAAGGGGACAGGGAACAGGACGGGAAGCGGGTGGCCTGCGCCTGCTTGTGACATCACAAACCCACACAGGCCAGCCAAGGCAGAACTGAGGCTGCCTATGAAGCAGTCACAACTTTGCGGCTTCTGTGCCCTTGAGGTTAGGGCAGCAAGGAAATGGGTGAGTGTTAGGTGTGTCCTCCCAGCATTTTCTCTGAGACATTCAAAGTATGTCGTATCTGTGACATTACTAAAATACAAAAATTTAGTAGCCAAATTGAAAATAATTAATTCTGTGGTCAAGACCAAATCTTTAATGTTAAAACCGGTTTAAGTTTTGATAATCTTTAAATTGAGTATATTTGACAGCTTTTCTGAATGTAACTGAAAGACAGCTTTGTGACATTTCAAGAGCCCTGAGGTGGCACAAAGATTTATTCTCTCTCCCTAAAAAGAAATATTTTTGAACTAAATTAGACCAATACAATATACTTTAAATTATATAAGGAAGTAAGCTATGCAGGCTGGTTTGGGTAACAAGATTAATGCTTCCATGATAATGGGCAGTTCTTGAATGAGGATGACCGCATTCCAAGGGTCCTGGGGGCACACAACTCCCAGCCAGATTAGCATGTCCTTTCCTTCAATAAAAAGGACAATCATGGTTATCTAATCTAATAATAGACAAATATGCAAATTGACCGCACCTTCGCTATGTCCAAGCCACGCCCACCAGCCAAGCCACGCCCACCAGCCAAGCCACGCCCACCAGCCAATCAGGACGAATATGCAAATTATCCCAACAAAGATGGCAGCTAATTTGCATATCGCGACAGCGTAGAAAGAAGCCAAGAGCTGCAGAAGGGAGCAAAGCTGCAGAGAAGCAAGCAAGCCGGGGGGAGGAGAAGGGAGGAGCGGAGGCGGGGCCGGGGGAGAAGGAAGTTGAGCAGGCGGGGCTGGGGGAGATGGGGCGGGGCCGGGGGAGAAGGGAGGAGCAGAGGCAGGGCCAGGGGAGAAGGGAGGAGCGGAGGCGGGGCCAGGGGAGAAGGGAGGAGTGGAGGTGGGGCCGGGGGAGAAGGAAGGAGAGCGGGCTGGCGGAGAAGTTAGAAAAGCAGGGGGGCTGGCGGAGAAGGCGGGCGGGGGAGAAGGGAGGAGTGGAGGCGGGGCCGGGGGAGAAGGGAAGAGAGGAGGTGGGGTCTGGGGAGAAGGGAAAAGCAGGCGGGCTGGCAGAGAAGGCGGGCCGGGAGAGAAGGGAGGAGCGGAGGCGGGGCCAGGGAAGAAGGAAGGAGAGCGGGCTGGCGGAGAAGTTAGAAAAGCAGGGGGGCTGGCGGAGATCGCGGGGCTGGCGGAGATCGCGGGGTGGGGGACAAGGGAGGAGAGCAGGCAGGGTGGGGTATAGTGCAGCAGGAAACCCTATTGCAGGATTTTTCCTGCAACGGGAATGTTAGTTGTTCAATAAAATGCTTTAGGTAATAATTGGCTTTAAAATCTCAAAGTTATTAAGATATAATAAATAGATGTAACTAAAATGAAGAATTTGGATAAAGCCTTTTTAGTAATAATTATAAATATGTTAATAATGAAAGTTCAGTCACTCAAGAGGAAACTGACTGTGCTCTCTGTTGGAGGAAGGGGCCAGCCTGTAAAAGTAAAAAAGCCTAAAAGAGAATATGGGCAGACAGAGGAGTGAGACCCTTATCCTGCCTTCCCCTCCCTATGTGACCAGGGGGATGACCTGAGGGAACAGCCAAGATGGCGATTTACAATCCCAGTCTCCCCCTCAGTAGGAGAGCTTTCTTGATAAGGCTCCAACCACCATGCGTCCACTGCGCCACCAGAAACCAGCTGCAAAAGGAGTTGGAGCAGTAGAAAAAAAGAAAGTTAAAACATCTGCAGGAAGAACCATGTGACTTAGCTGACTAGCTAGACTAAAAGAAGGGGGGGATGATTTAAAAGTCAGCTATAGCTATCTGGGATAGGGAGCACCTGGCTGGCCCTGGGGTGCTTTCAGCAGATGGAAGATTTCCAAACCCTGGAGCCCCAATTGGACTCAGAACTTAAATAAAGCCTTCAATATTCAGCAAGGCAAAGAAGAAGGGCCTTCCAAATTTTACCAAAGACTAAAAGATAAAATGAGAAAGTACTCTGGGCCGGGCCCTGAGAACCTGTTAGGCCAAGAAATATTAAAAATTACATTTTGTCACCAATAGTTGACCTGACATTTCAAGAAAACTGCAAAGGTAGAGAACTGGAAGGATAGAAGTGCAGAAAAGCTGTTAAAAGAGGCTCAGAAAATCTATGTGCATAAAAATAAGAAAGGCAAAACCAGAAAACTAACATAATGTTCACAATTATAGAACAAGTGGCCTAGGGAAGGGCTGGCCCAGAGGGCCAGAAACAGAAGCCACAGCAGTAACCTTAACATGTTATCTCTAAGGGAAAATCTGGCAGTTTAAATCCAAGTGGTGAGAGGCCTGGGAACAGCCTGCTCACTCCCCCCGCCCCCACCTTTTCTCTAGCCTCATATGCCTATACATAATTTTCCAAAGTCTTTGGTAACTTAAAGGCTTTGGAGCATTGCTGGGTTAAATAATAAACACCTAGAATATTTTTTTAAAAACTGAAATATTGATTGCTAGACAAGTTTTAATTCACCTGCTCTTAGCTTTTATTACAGAAGGTCTCTTGTACTTTGTTGAAGGTATATTTTCTTGAAAGTAAGAGTGCATTTAAAGTGTGTTCATAAATGCTAATCTAAGAAATACTGGCTGTTTACTTTTTGGTTATCATTGAAAAATTAAGGTTTCCAAGAGTGAAGAATTCTAATACATTTTAAAGAAAAAAGAAAGAGAAGGTCTGTACAAGTTGCTGATGATATGACAGAAAGAAAGAATATTAGAGTAGAAATACTTAATGGAAGGACTGAGGCATGTTTATCCATTTTGAAAGAAAAAGGTGGTTTCTAAAGGTGGTTATTTTTGAAAGTTGTAAGAATGTCTGTGGAAATTATAAGAAGTTTATAAAAAGAAATGTTAAAAGGACATTGATTAAATGATACAGGCCAGTAAGCCAAGACAAGCAGAACAGCGAAACTGAAATAGTAAAACAGCAATTTGAAGCATCTAGAAAACGCTATCTTCCCTAAACCAAGAGCACTTAAGAGTCAATGATTTGTATTTTGCCTCCCTAAACAGAGGGTAAATAGCTTATGTCAAAGTACTCAGGGAGACTGATGGGAAAAATCTAATTAGTGTCATTTGCTGTCCACACCCAAGGACAAATGAAGTTAGAAAATCAGCCTTATTTTGGTTAGTTCTTTTCTAGTAAAATAATTATGTTATATTAATCAGTTATTTAACAAATAAAAAGGGACCATCTTTTAATCATGGGAACTGAAGTTTGCTAGCCTATGTTCCTGTCTAATACACCTTAATATATAATCTTTTGGTAAAATCATGTTTGACAATCCTTCAAGGGTTTGAATTTTTTTAAATTTCTTTATTGATTAAGTTATTACATATTTGTCCTCATCCCCCCATTACCTTCCCAACCCCCCTTACTCATGCCCCCACCCCCCTGTTGTCTGTGACCACTGGTTAGGCTTATATGCATGCAAGGGTTTGAATTTTAAGAAACGTTCTCTTGATCTAAAATTGGCTTTAGATCATTCCAATAGGTTCTGAAATGCCTTGAATGTTTGTTTCCTCTCTCATGAAAGAAAGTTTTATACTGAAGGTACATAGGAACCTTTGTCAAATACAGTCATAACTAATGGTTATTAGTTATAATATTATAATATGTTGGGTTTTACAGAAAGGACAACATTTCATGTCATCTGCATTATAATAAAATCCATAAACATCATTTTAAATTTTGTCTTGTCATTTGGAGACAGTTACTGTTTTGTTATAACGTATTTGGAAAATATTACATCTTTTGAAGAGTCCATGGAAAGGACTGGCAAGGAAAATCAGACAATCTTAAAGTAAGTTAGTGTATTTTTCTCCCTCTGAAATTTGGCAATACTTAATGAATGAATCATGGCAATGCATTTCTTTGCATAAATTCAATAAAACCAGTTTCTAATGGTGGTTTTATTGACCAAAAACTTTGACTGGAGTATCATGTTTTAAAGAACCCTGTATGAACTCTGAAGACTTGAAGCCAATAAGAGTGCCATGGATAAAGCCTGGTATCTTGCTTGATAGCCCTGAAAATGGATGATGCTGAAGCATCAGGTCCATACCCTGCCATCGCTGGCGGTTGATCAGAGTGGAAGGGGAGCAACAAGGGTGCCTCTGTGTCCCTGCAAAATCCCCATGCACTCTAGGCCACGACAAGTAGGAGAGCTGCTGAGATGGGCCTTGAAGCCTAGGGCTTGGGCCCGGGTGGAGTCGCTGCAGGTGAAGAATTCACCTAACCCAGCAGATACTGCAGGTAGACCTGATGGCAGCTGGATGGCTTTGCTTCCTGGCCCTATGGGGCACATTGAGACTCAATCATGAAATTCCAACAAAGGTGGTCAGATACCATTCTTTTGTTTATGCAAACAATCAGGCCAAATTGAATGCAATAGATAAATTGGTCTTAATTTGGCTCTTTAATAAACATAAGGGTGATTTTAAGGAGAAAAATTCTATTTCAAAAGGAGTTATTAGAACTGAAATGTTTTCTTTCCCTTCCACCAGACCATTTGTTGTAACTCTTGCTGTTCTAATTGCTCAATAATACTAAATTTTATAAGTTTGTCTCCGCCAGGTCACAAGCCCACCTTCTTCCATGCCCAGACTTCATCATCCCTCTGACAGACAGCAAGGATCTCTTGGCTCTGAAAGAAAACTCCATCCCTCTTCAGCATGGAAGTAGCCAGAGGAGCCCACCGACACTCACTTTCCCTGAAAGAATTCAGAGCCAGGATCCTTGAGGGGATGTGTTAGGCAGTTAGACAGACATGAGCAGAGCAAGGATGATGGGCCAACTGGAGAAGAAATAGATGGAACCCTGAGATGTGTTTCTTATCACGCCAACTGCTCTGAAGCTGGAAATGAAGAAACCTGTGTAGACTCACTCTCCCTTCCTCTAAGAAAGCCAACAGGTTTTAGAACAGCTAATAGAGATAGAATCAGTAAGCCCTGAAGCCCCAGATGCTACTCCAGACCAGATCTCTGGATTGCCAGTACAATCCCTTGGGGGATGAAGATGAAAAAGACTCGAGCTGCTGAACAGCCTACTCCCTAGCTTTGAGCCTTCTATTGAATCCCCAAGGCTGAAAATCTTCTTGAGAATCAAGGGTTAAATAATGAAGAAAATAAGACATTGGGGAGGGGGGTGCTAGCAGCCTGACTCTGTATCCCTAATGCACATTCCTGTTAGCCTGTAGTCTAGTCACTGCCCCTTCCTTAATCTTCTGGTCTTGCAAGACCTGTTTACCTAAATACTCCCATTTTACAGAGGCCATAAACCATGAACAATATACAACCCCCCAAGGGGGTTATCAGCGCTGATACCAGACCAGGCCTTTAGGTGTGGTCTCACGGCCCCCATCCCAACACAGGGGGCTTTTTGCAAAGCCCGTGAAAGTTCTGGAAGTATGATCCATATTTGGGGGACAAAGAAACCTAAGGGTATAAAGAGAAAGCTTTCTCCATATTGCTTCACTCAGGATTTGGAAATAGGTTTCTCTGAGTCATGGTACTAGTACATCTGGAAATAAATGGGTTTTTCCTGTAATTTTTGGTACTCCTGTGTATTTTTCAGTTGCCTGGTAAATTTTGTAACATTATCAACTCTGCCACTTAATAGGTGGCTGATAAATACAGGTGAAGGCAAAAGTAGGTTTATAGTTGTTCACATAAAGGCATGCAGTTTATAATTATTATAATAGTTTTATTAACTCAAAAGAATGTCACAATGGCAAAGTGCACTTAGGTACAATCTCATAAGTGCTCAAATTGCTAGCCTTCATTTTTTATACATTCTTGTAGTCTACTTTCTATACTCTGTGTTTCATGTACACACAAATGTAAACCTACTTTTGCCCACCCCTGTATTTATTAAGCACCTACTATGTGTGGCAGATACTACATAAGAAAGTACACCTCATTTAGCTTCTCTGCGCCTCTGTAAAAGGAGGCTAATCACATTTTATAGATAATTGGAACAAGATAATGTCTATAAAAGCTAGCTTGAAAAAGGTTAGGCCATAATACAAAGGTCAAGACAATGATCAATATGCAAGAAGCTCAACAGGTCATTGATTATCCAGATCAGCCTCATAAAAATCCACATAGACAAAATTTGCATATTATTCCAGGGAGTTCATGGACTCCTGTGAAGCCCATCCATGAACTGTCTTGGCTGTCAATAATTCTTGCCTCAGAAAATGAATGTGCTGCCTAATAGACCCAATGGTCTTTCGTTTTTCTTGTCATGCTGAGTTCCATATCTACACCCATGGTGTGCAAAGACCCATCATCCAGTTCTAGACTGAACCACTTGTTAGAAGGTTAACCCTTTACACTCGCTTGCTTTTTTTCTCGAGCTGCTACTGATGCTAACTGTGTCGAGTCACACTCGACATCCGAGTGCAAAAGTTTAAAGCCAGGAGATGGGACTAAGCAGCACCAAATAATCTGGAAATGAGCACTTTCCCTCATCCAGAAAGCAAAGAAGTGGAATGGAAGAAAGGATTACTGAAAGTAAAGACTGCTCAATGCCAATAGGAAGTAAAATATATATATATATCCCTCAAATTTGGGTGAGGGGCAGGGCAAGTAAAACCTTTCTATATCAGTACCTTATAACAGATATGGGCAAAAAGACTGTGAGAAGGGGTGGGAGGCATACCCTGGGAAGGAAGGTAGAAGAGTGAGATCATCACAAGGATCCAAGGAAAACAAAACATACGAAAATATTTAAGTTCTAATCCACAAGGAAAATTCAAGATTTCCTCAGTTTTCCATTAACCTTAATGAGATCCAGCAGGAGTGATGATTTAAACATCCAGTCTAGTTTCACATCTTCATTCATCAGTATGTCTTCTAGACTCCTTCAGAAACAGATTTCTGTCATAATGGCAAACTTCCCGGAATCATAGAAGAAGCCCAACAAAGGGTTAATATATTCATGATGTAGGTCCTTTATCTGGAAACAGAAGGAGAGAGAGTCGGAACTGTCCTGTCTCAATTAGGGACCAGACTTTATGGCACATACCCTTTTTCACCCTTTTTATGATTGCTGGTTGTGGTAAGCAGAATTTTGGCCCAATAATCTCCAAACCCTAGTGTTACTCCTGTGATTGTGCTATGTGGCACAAGGGAGAGTATAGAAGTGGGCTTAATCTAATCATGTGGGCCCTTTAAATCAGAAAAGAAGGAATGAGAGGAATTCAGAGATTCAAAGTGTGAGGACTCAATGCTCTATTCTTGGCTTGTGGACTGAGGAAGGAGGCTACAAACTGAGGAATATGGGTAGACTTTAGAAGTTGGAAATGGCTCTCAGCTTACAGCCATCAAAGAAATGGGGATCTCAGTCCATCAACTGTATAGAACTAAATTCTGATGACATCCTGAATGAGCCTAGAAGTGTTTTCCCCCCAGAAACTTCAGATGAGAGCCCAGCATGACTAACACTTTCACTTCAGCTTGTGTGATGCTTAAGTGGAAGACTCAACTGAGCCCACTTAGACTTCTGATATACTGAACTTTTAGATAATAAATGGGTGTTTGTTTTAAGCCACTACGCTTGTGCTATTTGTAGTGGCAATAAGGATTCTAATCGCTAATTTCATTTTGTGTGTGAGACGGGGAGGGGAGTGGTTTTCCACACAACCAAGCAATTCTCTGACACCAGCTGGGTGTCCAATAACTCAATTCGATTCTGGCACTATATACCTGGAGATAGAGTCAGATCCCACAGGTTAAGGGTTCAATCCTATAAGACTATTCCAATCCACTTGAGACACCAATCATAAATCCAGGTTAACTGGGTTTTAACCAACCAGCTGTATAGATTGGAAGTTTAATTAACCCCTCTTTGGGTTTATTTAATTTGCTACAGCAGCTCACAGAACTCATAGAAACATTTTTCTTACTAGATTACCCGTTTACGATAAAAGGATATAACTCAAGAACAGCCAGATAAAAGAGATGTATAGTGCAAGGTAGGTGGAAAGGGCACAGAGCTTTCATGCCCTCTCCCAGCCATTCTCTCTAAATTTCCATGTGTTCAGAAACCTGGAAGCTCTCCAAACTGTCTTTTTGGGGTTTTATGGAGGCTTCATTACATATGCATGATTGATTAAATGATTGGCCATTGGTGACTGATTCAACCTCTCTCCCTACTCCCCTCCCCCACAGTCAGGGTGATGGAACTGAAATTTCCAACCCTCTAATCACAAGGCTGGTTCTCTTGGCAACTGCTCTCATCTTTTGGTGCTTTCTTAGAGTCACCTCATTAACATAACAAAAGGTACCTTTATAATTCTCATCACTTAGGAAATTTCAAGGGTTTTAGGAGCTCTGTGCCAGAAATGGGGACAAAGGCCAAATATATATTTCTTATAAATCACAATATCACAGGCAGTGGTAGAAAAAGAGTGCAATGGTCAGAGGGAAATTTCAGAGAGGGATATTTCTTAGCACAGTAGTCGGCAAACTGCTGCTAGCGAACCACATGCAGCTCTTTGGCCCCTTGAGTGTGGCTCTTCCACAAAATATCTGTGCGATTGAAATGTACAGTGTGATTGAAACTTCGTGGCCCATGTGCAGAAGTCGGTTTTTGGCTCTCAAAAGAAATTTCAATCGTTGTCCTGTTGATATTTGGCTCTGTTGACTAATGAGTTTGCCAACCACTGTTTTAGCATATCGTAAATGAATACTGGAACTGTGGCCTTCTTCCAGATTCTTCGTGGACTCTGTGGAGTGAAACTCAGTGACCCAGGAGGATTAAAGAAGGTTAATACATTAAAAGCTGGAATAGATTGCCTATAAAATTTGTTCCAGAAGAAACACCTAGAATTTTGGCTATATTTTCTCTTTGCAACTATTAATTTCTTCACTAATGTGAGAAGCATTTAGTATGTGCCCACAATGCACAAGACACTGGACTTCATGCTAGAGATACAGACATAAACAAAATAAAATCACAGTCCAGCCTAAACCAGCTAAGGCAGACATGGAAAATCAGCCCACACATAGCAAAGTGGGCAACTTTTTCTCAGGTTTCATTGTAGCAGCTTTTATGGACCAAGTAACCAAAACTATGGGGCTCTGAACCACTGTTGAAAGACAGAGTACAAAGTGGTTGTCAGAGACTGCTAGAAGTTCAATACAAATCCACTCTTTTTTCTTATTGGAAAACAACTAGTGCACATTTTCTAGCCTAGCTTGGAGCTAAGTGTAGCCATATGACTGAATTCTTAGCAATAGAATATGAGAGGAAGTGACCAGTGATATTTCTAGTCTAAGGTTTTTGCTATTTTCCCAGTTCAATAGATGAATGCAGATGATGACAAGGCCCTAGGAGAGAGCAGAGTCATAAAATAGTAATATATTAGGCCCCTGAATCACCATATTAGAAGAGTCACCAGCCAACTAATGAAACCTAACTTATACTGGTCTTTGGATGAAAAACTTGTGCTGTGTTTGAGACATTAAATATTTCAGGGTGTTTTGTTACAACATCTAGCTTTACACTAAGAGCCCTAGTATGGAAAAATTTAGGCCTAAATTTTCCATAGATCTTTACAGTCATATGTCCTCAGTTACAACCAAGAGGGCATACATGCAGTCATGCCCTACTCATATTCTGGACAAACCCAGGAAACAGAGAATATTTGGAACACCTGTGATAGCAAGATGGTCATCTGAACATTTACTGGGTAGGCATGTACTTTACCTCTGCCATATCTCCCTAGCTGGTTACCATCAAAAGTTCAAGATTTGAATGCGTCCTGTCACCCAATAATTTAAGTTTCACAAATCTTTTATGTTCAAGGAGGAGTCAAGATTTTAAACTGAACCCTATTACCCTATTTAGTTTCTGTCCAACCCAAATCTTCAGGCTGCTTTATTAAATAAACCACCCAAGTATTCTTTGAACATAATTGATGGGATTGGGAAATAATTTTTTTATGTAAATAGAAAATGTTAGTTATTTTAGAGAACGGATTGGTTTTATTACTTGCACTTGATTTGATGGACTTAACATCTCCAGAGGGGAACTTTTTCAGCCACACCCAATCACCCTAAAAGAAAAGGTAGAGAATGGTAATGAGACTTAGTTGCTTTAGCGCTGTACAGCAAATGTCCCTTCCACATGAAGGGTTTATAGTTAGACCATCAACTTAAACAGGCTTTATTCTTCTTCTCTCATCCTCTGCCCATAGACATTCTGTATTCTGAGCTAAAAATGAGGTTATACAGAGAAATTAAAAATTCCAATTAAGCCCAGCCAGTGTTGCTCAGTGGTTGAGCATCATTGATGTTTCTTTCTCTCCCTCTCCCTTCCTCTCTGAAATCAATAAAAATATATTTAAAAAATTAAAAGACGAAATTTATTTTTTTAAGTTCCAATTAACTAGAGATAGAAAAACAATTGAAGGTATTCAGACCCCCAGAAAGGAATAATACCACTCTCTGCAAGAACTCCCTTAAGTAACTGCAGAAAGTGCTAGGTCATTTCATTTATTCATAGTGATGTAGTACCCGGTTCCCTGTGATTAATGGTGATAGTTGGTGGTTGCAATTCTCACTGCCATGAGGCATCTGTAGTGGGAGACATAGTGCAGCAAATGTTTCCTGCATTTACCTTCATCCATTTTCTCTTGTGAGACAGGCCATTTTGAGGGCTTCTTATGCTTTAATCATAAACCAATTAGCTTAAATATAGATTAAACATTTTTATTGGGATGCACAAATGTATTACCATAGTAATATGAGCAACTTAGACTCTTTCAAAAGTCTATTTCTGAATTTTTAAGTATAAAAAAGCAATTTGTAAGGTTGCTGTCAAGTAAAAAACAACAATTATTTTATTGTCTTCACTTTAACACTGGTAACTGATAATTTTCTTCTACATGCATAGCTTCAAGAATTCATCAGTCATCAAACTCTATTTAGTTTCTGTCCAACCCAAATTTTAAAAAAAGCAATACAAATATAGATTCTTCTCCATAATAATAATAATGCCTTATATTTGCACAGTGCTTGCTACTCTTCAAAGTGCTTTCACATCTATTACCTATAGCCTGGAGATTCCATTTCAGGCTGTACCAATTTGTCATTAAGTAGAGATAATAAAGCAGAATATGAGAGTGCAACCATTCTCTCATTAAGGAATATCCAGCTGTGGTACTGCATCTGGAGACTTGCCAGAGGCAAAGGCTAAATAATAGGAGCTACAGGCATCTGAGTTTCCTGCGCACACTTTGTGTTAGAAGACATCTTCTAGCCAAGGAACTCAAAACTCTAACTATGAAATGGCTCTTGGAGGCCTTCAGCAGCTGAACAAAACGGTGCCAGTCAGGCTCAGTGCCCACAGAGTTCAGAAAGGTAGTCCAGGATCAGTGCCTGGCAGCAGCCAGTCAAAACATCAAAGGCAGCCTTCCTGGTCTTGTACCTAGCAATTCTTCAATTGTGACCCGGTGCAGCTGTATCATGGTCACCTGGGAACTAGCTAGAAAGGCCATTCTCAGGCTCCTCCCCACACTTACTTAATCGTAGAAGTCATGAGCTTGAAGTTTTAGCATTCTGAGGACTTAAGCCTTTGGAGGGGTCAAAGCTTAAGCTGAAATGAGAATTCACAAAATCAGCCAAAGTGTGGGATATGCCAGTGGGCAATAAAGCCTTCCTAGAGCCTTTGCAACTCAACTATATTACTCGACTCATGGTCACTCCTAGCCATCATGGCACCTTTGTGCTAATTAGAAAAGGGTGCTTTCCCTCAAGTAAAAATAAAAAATAGTTATTTTTACAGCCTGTGGCAGCCCTGTGATGTTGAGCAGCAGCCACAACTATAAACACACATGGATACACCACACTCTCATTTACTCATACATCTTCCAAACACCAGGGAATACTTTCCACTAGTGGCATGAATACTCTGTATACCACCAAGCCCTGCCTGCCAGGTGAGGCCTCTTTGTCAGATTTGGAGTCAGGCTGTAGAGATGGGGTTGAGAAGCTAAAACTGTATCTCCAAGAATATTAGGCAGGAGAAAGGAGTAACCTCAAGAAACTCCTGGGGTACAGTCAAGATAGCACATAGCCAGGTGCACATATGTTTACCAGTGACTATATATGTGCATGGGCTGGTATGCTGGTACAAATGTAAATATGAGAAGGTGCCCCTGACACCTCATTCCAAAACCAGGCTAGAAGGGCAGAATCTCTGCCTGCACCTGCACCCCTCTCATAGAAGTTAGTATATTTCTACAACATGAATGGTACCATCTGAGATACGGTGCCCTTGTGTAAGGCACAACCTGAACATCAGTACTGATAGCCCTGACTCTGCCTATACCCAGTACCAGATACCTGCTTCCTGAAGTCAATCTTATTATAGACACAGTTTAGCCTTCACTCTGGCTTATTAGCTTTTACAGGTAGGTAAGCAGAGCTTTTTTTTTCTCCTGCCAATTCATTAAATTTGAGAGCTGGAAAGGGTCTTGGGTATCCCTAGGCCAATCCCTTCATATGATAATAAAGAAACTGAATCCCAAAGAGATTAAAGGACTTTCCCAAGGTCAGAAAGCTAGGTGGGAACAGAACCAAGTTCTTCCATTTCTCACTTTGTTGCTCTACTTCCTTGGGCTTTCTTTGGTTTAGGGGATTTGTATGTATTTGTTTTAAGATTTAAATAATTCTCACAAATTTTATAAGAATATTTTTATTGAGTCTGTGTGTGTCCTACTTCACAAATAATGAGGGAAAGGGAGGAAATAGTCAAGTTTTATCTTTACCACACATGCACTATTTGTTTTGAGGTGTGTTTTTTTTTCCTTTTAAGAGAAAGAATGATAAAATACTTCACTCATCATTCACTTTTTAATTAAGAGGAAGAAACATCAAACTCTATCCACTAAAGTTTTTAGAAGTAATTTAATGTCCATTAGTTTTGAACCGAGGCCATGGTGTATTAACTAAGAGTCAAGAGAACTAGGTTCTAGACCTGACTCTGCCTCAAATTTAGGGGTGGCCTTAGGGTAGCCACTTAAATGGCCTAAGCCTCAGTTTCCTCACTGATACAGCTGGATGACTTAGATGATTTATTAGGTCCTTTTCAGATTTGATGATTTCATTCTATAATGAGAGAGGGAGAGGGAGAGGGAGAGGGAGAGGGAGAGGGAGAGGGAGAGGGAGAGGGAGAGGGAGAGGGAGAGGGAGAGGGAGAGGGAGAGGGAGAGGGAGAGGGAGAGGGAGAGGGAGAGGGAGAGGGAGAGAGAGGTGTTTGGGGAAAGGAGAGAGGAGGAGAGAGAGCTATAAAGAGTATAGAGGAAGGACGGAAGATGGGAAAAAAGGCTCTGGAAAAGGGAGATGAATATGAAGGATGTGAAGGGAGAGAGGGTGAAATGAGAAAGAAGAAAAGAAAGGGAGAGGGCTTGAGAGACAGATGGAGTCAGAGAATGGAGGATGATCATTTCAGTGGGTTCTCTCTGTGTGTGGCAGGGTTGTAATAATGCCCATCTCAATCCTCTACCTTAGATTGTGGCTATTAGAGCAAGATCACAACATGCTCCCACTGTATCTGCATTCACAATTCTTTATCCCAAGAGGTCTGCTCATCTGGCTTTCCTTTCACATCTCCAAGAGAATATGAAATAAAGGTTGAATTTTCTATGAAGTTATGAAGGATATGCATCTGTGTGTACAATCAAAGTATGAATTTGTATCAGTGTAGTACACTGTTATGGCATATCCTTAGAGAAGTCTGTCTTTTCCTATTAGGTGTTTGTTACTCTAGGCACATTTTCTGGAACTTCTAGATCTTTCAATAGTAATTCTCATGAAAATTTGATTTATTTTTTTAATTTCTTTATTGATTAAGGTATTACATATGTGTCCCTATTCCCCCATTACCCCCCACCCCCACATTCATGCCCTTACCCCCCTGTTGTCTGTGTCCATTGATTAGGCTTATATGCATGCATATAAGTCTTTGGTTGATCTCTCCCCCATACCCACACCGTCCCCTACGTTCCCTGAGGTTTGATGTTCTGATCGATGATTCTCTTTCTCTGGATATGTTTTTGTTCATCAGTTTGTGTTGTTCATTATATTCCATAAATAAGTGATATCATGTGATATTTATCTTTCTCTGACTGGCTTATTTCACTTAGCATAATGCTCTCCAGCTCCATCCATGTTGTTGCAAATGGTAAGAACTCCTTTTTTTACCGCAGCGTAGTTCTCCATTGTGTAGATGTACCACAGTTTTTTAATCCACTCATCTGCTGATGGGCACTTAGGCTGTTTCCAGATCTTAGCTATGGTGAATTGTGCTGCTATGAACATAGGAGTGCATATATCCTTTGATTCGTGGTTCTAGTTTCTTGGGATATATTCCTAGGAGAGGGATTACTGCGTCAAATGGGAGTTCCATTTTTAGTTTTTTGAGGAAACTCCATACTGTTCTCCACAGTGGCTGCATCAGTCTGCATTCCCAACAGCAGTGCAGGAGGGTTCCTTTTTTTCCGCATCCTCACCAGCACTTGTCATTTGTTGATTTGTCGATAATAGCCATTCTAACAGGTGTGAGATGGTACCGCATTATTGTTTTGACTTGCATCTCTCGGATGATTAGTGACTTTGAGCAGGTTTTCATATGTCTCTTGGCCTTCCTTCTGTCTTTTTTCGAAAAGTATCTATTTAGGTCAGTTGCCCATTTTTTGATTGGGTTATTTATCTTCCTTTTGTTAAGTTGTATGAGTTCCCTGTAAATGTTGGAGATTAAACCCTTATCATTGATATCATTGGCAAATATGTTCTCCCATGCAGTGGGCTTTCTTGTTGTTTTATTGATGGTTTCCTTTGCTGTGCAAAGCTTTTTATTTTGATGTAGTCCCATTTGTTTATTTTCTCTTTAGTTTCCATTGCCCTAGGAGCAGTATCAGTGGAGAAATTGCTCCGGCATATGTCTGAGATTTTGCTGCCTGTGGATTCCTCTAGTATTTTTATGGTTTCCCGTCGTATGTTTAAGTTCTTTATCCATTTAGAGTTTATTTTTGTGTATGGTATAAGTTGGTGGTCTAGTTTCATTTTTTTGCATGTATCTGTCCAATTTTCCCAACACCATTTATTGAAGAGACTGTCTTGACTCCATTGTATGTTCATGCCTCCTTTGTCAAATATTAATTGAACATAGTGGTTTGGGTTGATTTCTGGGTTTCTATTCTATTCCATTGATCTATATGTCTGTTCTTGTGCCAGTACCAGGCAGTTTTGAGAACAGGGGCTTTGTAATACAGCTTGATATCTGGTATTGTGATCCCACCTACTTTCTTCTTCTTTCTCAGGATTGCTGCAGCTATTTGGGGTCTTTTTTTTTTATTCCAGATGAATTTTTGGAAAGTTCCTTCTAGGTCTGTGAAATATGCCATATGTATTTCAATAGGAAGTGCATTGAATTTATAGATTGCATTGGGTAGTATGGACATTTTGATGATGTTGATTCTACCAATCCATGAACACGGTATGTTCTTCCATCTGTTTATGGCTTCCTCTATCTCTTTTTTCAGTGTCCTGTAGTTTTCACATATAGGTCTTTTACCTCTATAGTTAAGTTTATTCCTAGGTATCTTAATTTTTTTTTTTGGTGCGATGGTAAATGGGATTGCTTTTTTAGTCTCTCTTTCTGTAAGTTCATTATTGGTGTATAGAAATGCCACAGATTTCTTGGCATTAATTTTGTATCCTGCTACATTGCCGAATTCATTTATTAAGTCTAATAATTTTTTGATGGAGTCTTTAGGGTTTTCTATGTACAATATCATGTCATCTGCAAATAAGGACAGTTTTACTTCTTCTTTTCCAATTTGGATGCCTTTTATTTCTTCTTCTTGTCTGATCACAATGGCTAGTACTTCCAGTACTATGTCGAACAGGAGTGGTGAGAGTGGGCATCCCTGTCTTGCTCCTGTTCTTAGGGGAAATGGTTTTAATTTTTGTCCATGGAGTATGATGTTGGCTGTGGGTTTGTCATATATGGCTTTTATTATGTTGAGATATGATCCTTCTATTCCCAACTTGCTGAGAGCTTTTATCAAGAAAGAGTGTTGGATTTTGTCAAATGCTTTTTCTGCATCAATTGATATGACTATGTGATTTTTATCTCTCAATTTGTTTTTTTTCCAATTTTTTTAATTAAAGTATTATATGTGTACATATCTTACCATTGCCCCCCCCACCCCACTCCCATATATGCCCTCACCCCCCAGAGTTTTGCGTCCATTGGTTATGCTTATATGCATGCATACAAGTCCTTTGATTGATCTCTTATCTCCCCCATCTCTCCCTAACCTTCCCCCTGTAATTTGACAGTCTGTTTGATGCTTTACTGTCTCTGTATCTATCTTTTTGTTCAATTTTATAATGTTCTTTATTATCCATAAATGAGTGAGATCATGTGGTATTTTTCTTTCATTGACTGACTTATTTCACTTAACATAATGTTCTCCAATTCCATCCAGGTTGCTGCAAATGATGAGAATTCCTTCTTTTTCATGGCAGCATAGTATTCCATTGTGTAGATGTCCCACAGTTTTCTGATCCAGTCATCTGCTGACGGGCACCTAGGCTGTTTCCAAATCTTAGCTATGGTGAATTGTGCTGCTATGAACATAGGGGTGCATATATCCTTTCTGATTGGTGTTTCTAGTTTCTTCGGATATATTCCTAGGAGTGGGATTACTGGGTCAAATGGGAGTTCCATTTTCAGTTTTTTGAGGAAACTCCATACTGTTCTCCACAGTGGCTGCACCAATCTGCATTCCCACCAGCAGTGCACGAGGGTTCCTTTTTCTCCGCATCCTCGCCAACACTTGTCCTTTGTTGATTTGTTGATGATAGCCATTCTGACAGGTGTAAGATGGTACCGCATTGTTGTTTTGTTTTGCATCTCTCGGATAATTAGTGACGTTGAGCATGTTTTCATGTGTCTCTTGGCCTTCCTTCTGTCTTCTTTTGAAAAGATTCTATTTAGGTCTGTTGCCCATTTTTTTATTGGATCATTTATCTTCCTTTTATTAAGTTGCATAAGCTGCCTGTAGATGTTGGAGATTAAACCTTTATCAGTGATGCCATTTGCAAATATGTTCTCCCATGTAGTGGGCCTTCTTGTTGTTTTGTTGATGGTTTCTTTTGCTGTGAAAAAGCTTTTTTTTTTTTATGTAGTCCCATTTGTTAATTTTCTCTTTAGCTTCCACTGCCCTAGGAGCAGTGTCAGTGAAGAATTTCTTTTGGCATATGTCTGAGATTTTGCTGCCTGTGGATTGCTCTAGTATTTTTATGGTTTCCCGTCTTATGTTTAAGTCCTGTATCCATTTTGAGTTTATTTTTGTGTATGGCGTAAGTTGGTGATCAAGCTTCATTTTTTTGGATGTATCTGTCCAATTTTCCCAACACCATTTATTGAAGAGACTGTCTTTATTCCATTGTATGTTCATGCCTCCTTTGTCAAATATTAATTGAGCATAGTGGTTTGGGTCAATATCTGGATTCTCTATTCTGTTCCATTGATCTATACGTCTGTTCTTGTGCCAGTACCAGGCTGTTTTGAGAACAGTGGCTTTGTAATACAGCTTGAAATCTGGTATTGAGATCCCTCCTACTTTATTCTTCTTTCTCAGGATTGCTGTGGCTATTCGGGGTCTTTTTTTATTCCAGATGAATTTTTGGAGAGTTCTTTCAAGGTCTGTGAAATATGCCATTGGTATTTTAATGGGGAGTGCATTGAATCTATAGATTGCTTTGGGTAGTATGGACATTTTAATGATGTTGATTCTACCAATCCATGAACATGGTATGTTCTTCCATCTGTTTACGTCTTCCTCTATCTCTTTTTTCAGTGTCCTGTAGTTTACCGTGTATAGGTCTTTTACCTCCTTAGTTAAGTTTATTCCTAGGTATCTTAATTTTTTTGGCGCGATGGTAAATGGGATTGCCTTTTTAGTCTCTCTGTCTGTAAGTTCACTATTGGTGTATAGAAAGGCCATAGATTTCTTGGCGTTAATTTTGTATCCTGCTACATTGCCGAATTCCTTTACTAAGTCTATTAGTTTTTTGACGGAGTCTTTTGGATTTTTTATGTACAATATCATGTCGTCTGCAAATAAAGACAGCTTTACTTGTTCTTTTCCAATTTGGATGCCTTTTATTTCTTCTTCTTGTCTAATTGCAATGGCTAATACTTCCAGTACTATGTCAAACAGGAGTGGTGAGAGTGGGCATCCCTGTCTTGTTCCTGTTCTTAGGGGAAATGTTTTTAGTTTTTGTCCATTGAGTATGATGTTTGCTGTGGGTTTATCATATATAGCTTGTATATGTTGAGGTATGAGCCTTTTATTCCCATCTTGTTGAGAGTTTTTATCAAGAAAGGGTGTTGGATTTTGTCAAATGCTTTTTCTGCATCAATTGTTATGACTATGTGATTTTTATCTTTCAATTTGTTTATGTGATGTATCACGTTTATTGATTTGCGGATATTGTACCATCCTTGCATTCCTGGGATAAATCCTACTTGGTCATGGTGTATGATCTTTCTGATGTACTGCTGGAGCCGATTTGCTAGAATTTTGTTGAGGATTTTGGCGTCTATGTTCATGAGGGATATTGGCCTGTAATTCTCTTTCATTGTATTATTTTCATCTGGTTTTGGTATTAGGATGATGTTGGCTTTATATAAGGAGCTTGGAAATGTTCCTTCCTCTTGAATTTTTTGAAATAGTCTGAGGAGGATAGGTTTTAGTTAAAATTTGATTTATTTTAAACAGAAACTAGACAATAAATCTTCTTTAAAGCACTCTTAATAGCCCTAACCAGTTTGGATCAGTGTATAGAGCATCGGCCTGCAGACTAAAAGGTCCCAGGTTCGATTCTGGTCAAGGACATGTACCTTGGTTGCAGGCACATCCCCAGTAGGAGATGTGCAGGAGGCAGCTGATCGATGTTTCTCTCTCATCGATGTTTCTAACTCTCTATCCCTCTCCCTTCTTCTCTGTAAAAAAATCAATAAAATATATATTTTTTAAAACACTCTTAATAGAGGACAATTTCAGAAGGAACATTGGACCTCATTGTTTAATCTGTTGATTCAATTAACTTAGGCTCTCTCCCAGAGTCCTACTCAGCCCTAGGTAGGCAGTTTTCTAGTTCCAGCTGTCTTTCTTTGCACCCCATCATCAGCTTAATATTGAGTTCAGTGTGTGGTATTATTCTCATTAACACTCCTTTGGGCAGATGAAGGCCCCTTTTGACCTATATAGTTTAGAAATACTCATCTGACTGACCAACAGTCATAACGGGAACTAACTGAACTTTCTGCCTCCTTCCCAAATGAGGACATATGTGACATATTATTAAAAGCCAGTTACATACAGATGTTTATTTTTTCCCTTCTCAATTCTACACTATAACCTTCCAACTCCACCCAATAAAACATACCATAATTCAACACATAGATTCTTCCATAGTATCAGAGAATCATAGCATATATGAGCCAGAAGAGGCCTTAGAGATCTATTTGTCTAGCAATTCTCAACCCTGGCTGCACATATAGGGGAAATTTTTAAAACTACCAAATGCCTAGGCCCATCCCATATCAAATGAATAAAAGTTATTAGCCTGGGCATAGGTATTTTTAAGTTTAATCTGGAGATTCTTTAAAATATATCTTATTGATTTCAGAGAGGGAGGGAGAGGAACAGAGAAATAGAAACATCAATGATGAGAGAGAATCATCGACTGGCTGCTTCCTGCACGCCCCCCACTAAGGATCGAGCCTGCAACCCGGACATGTGCCCTTGACCGGAATGGAACTTGGGACCCATCAATCCTTAGGCTGACTCTTTATCCACTGAGCCAAACCAGCTAGCGGTCATCTGGAGATTTTAATGAGCAACCAAGATAAAGAATTTAGTTCAAACCCTCATTTTGCAGATGGAAAACCAAGAGACTGCCTTAAGTAAGTAAGATTTATTTCAGAATATTGGAGGTGTCAATACAGGTATAAAACCATCAGCCCATTCCATTGACATTCAAAAGCTATATGATCATCTTGTCTGTAGTTTTTGAAAGAGTAGAACTGTCAATTTCCCAATACCTCAAGTTTATACTTAAAGCAAATTAAATTAAGAACAAGGCACGATCCAGAGGTTTACTGCCACAAATTTAACTCAAAGCATTCAGCTATTCTGAGAAAATACATACTATGCCAATTTTGGTGTTTTAGGACCCTGTCCATAATTTATCCAATGGAGGAGAGCATTCACTTTGAAAACCCAATGTGGTAGACAATTTAAAAACTGATTATGTCCTGTTTTGGACTTTCTTTGTAGTTACTATTGACGTTGAGAATGTTTGATGCTTTTGGGAGTACCTTCAAACAAAACAAGGAAACCACATTGGGAAGGCCTCACTTAGGAGGGAAAGAAAGACAGTTTAGTTTCCCTTTTACCCCCTGCTTAATTATTCCTGCTGAGAAGAAACCGTTCATCTCTCCAACTGATGCAAGATTTGTTCTGGTTGTCAAATTCCAGTATCTTAGAACAAGGGGTCAGAGGTAGCCTCTTAAAGCTTGAAAGACAGAAACTTAAGTGAAATAAAAAATATTTCTATTTTACACAGAAGAAAGTAACCTGTTACTTCAAGAGTCAGTACAGGCTAAAAAATAAATATATGAATACTTTAAAAAATAAATAAATGAATAATCTTTAGAATTATTATTTCAATAGTATCAGAGAATAACAGGTATAGGAAGAACAACTAGCATTTGAAGAGAAGGGTTTGTCCTAAACTCTACACAAACATTTATCTAGACATTCCATCACAAGCAATTGCCTTAGAAAGTCATTTCTTCTATTATTATATCTATATCTTCTGGAAGGAGTGATATTGTTAAGTGTTTGGGTCTCACAGGTTTTTTTGGGTTTTTTTTACATGTATAGTAAAAACATGGATAAGCCAATCTGAGAAAGACAAATATCACATGATCTCACTTATTTGTGGACTCTAATGAACAAAACGAATTTACCAAAAAAATAAGACCCGAAACATGGAGGCATGGAACAGACTGATATACCTCCATGTGGGGGTGGGGGGATGAGAAGAGAGAAACCAAAGAACTTACATGCATAGTCCACTATGCATGTAAGTTCTTTGGCCCATGGACACAAACAATAGGGTGGTGAAGACCTGGGGGAGGGGAAAGGTGCTGGGCAGAGCGGGGAAATGGGAGACATCTGTAATACTGTCAACAATAAAATAAAAAATTAAAAAAACAATGAACTTACAAGTAATTTGATTAGTTGCTGAGGACAATCATTGTCAAAAATACCAACCAAACAAGTCCATAATGGAATAAAAGACAAAAAACTGAAAAGACTTACCAAAAGTGTCAATATTTTTGCCTGCATACTAAATCTTAAGTCACTGCCTCATTTTAAAACCCAAGGAGGCAACAGATTACTATAGATAGCTGTTAATATCTTACCTCATAAATCGCTATGTTGGAGTTTTCATAGGTAGCTGGAGTTAGATTCCCTGAAGAAAAGGAGAGCCTTGGGGACCTCCCACTTTGGACTTCCCTTCTGATGTTATCTGGAAGCCTACACTGGCACAACTTTCTGTTTGTGAAAGGATTAGGGGGACATTTTGTGAACAAAATTCTCATGATTTAGGACAGAGTATTAAGCTATGGTATACTCTTTTTTTTTCTTTTTTATTCCAAAGAAAGTAACTATGTGAGTCAAACTCTGGAAACATGACATTGATTAATGTTCCATATCCCCCAGCACTTTTTAAGCCAGGGTTGGTACCATGCTTGAAATCCATATACCACAAAAGAAAGGTAAAGGTTTGCAGGTACTTCCATCTCTTAGGACTAGAATCATAGATTTGGAAGGGCAAAACACACACACACACACACACACACACACACACACACACACACACACACACAACTAGTCATAATTTAATCTGGGACCCTCATTTTATTTTAGAGACAAAATGAGAAAAATCTAGTATTTTGAAAGAAATCAATTGCCAGAACTAGGACAGAATCTGCTCCTAATGTGTTGAAATTCCAACAGCTCAAAATTCAAACAAGATGTAAAACTTGACTCTTCACATAACCCTTACATAAGAGAAAGGCCAGCGAGGAATATACTTCCCTTTCATTCTTTATTTTTCATATCTCAACAGGAGCATCTAGATCTGTATATTGAGATATAGATCTCTCCATTAAGAGCAAAGGAGAAAATAAGAAAATATACCCAAAACCACATACATTTGGGCTTCAGCTTTACTTTCCTCTAAAAACTTCCTTTCCTGACTTGACTTCCACTGACCTGCTAGTTTTATATTCACTGAAATAATTTTATATTCACCAAGAGTTTACACTTTCAGATATTCCATTTGCATGGAATTCCTGGCTTGGTTTATTGACTGATTAAACACAGCCAGCTGCAAGTTTGTGACTACACAGCAATTCAGGAAAATGTATGCCCCCTATCTTTTCCCCTCAAAACCCATGATACAAGCTGGCAAATGCCAAAATGTATCTGGAAGCCAAGAGCTATGTTCTCCTAGGGTAATGCCATCCTTTTCCATTTGGACAAAAACAGTTAAAAAATAAAAAGAACATTCTCTATAAGGATATTAATCTCTATTGCTATTAATTTAATTTTTCTCACTCATATGGTGAAAAGTGATGATGATTTTTTCCTCTCATTATGACAAAATATATGCAAAGTGAAAGAAAAGATCTATCATAATAAACAAGATTTGAAAACCCAAGGTATTTGTTAATTTGAAGGTAGCACTGTTCTGCTATTTATGGTGATCTTGTGAGAACCAGTATGGGACCCAAATGCATTATTTGTCTCAGTAGGAAAATGAGAAGGCATATATGGAGGCTTTATAGACATTACTTGACCATTGCAAAGCGTATACAAAGAAAAGGATAATTCAGTCCAAAACTGAACTATGTTTATTGTTTTGATACTTTTGAGCCAAACCATCTAGGCAATTGATATGAACTGTCATTTTGACATGGATAGAACCAAAGAAGTAAGGACTTTAAAAATAGATTTATTGAAAAAATAGATTTATTGCTTTTGATCAAAACTATACTCTATATTGCTACCTTTGGACACTAACTTCTAACTATCTGCTTTCACTATTGATCATCCATTTCTGGATAAAAATATTTTGTCACAGAATTGAATACTTGCTTTTTTAGTTTTGTGTTATGTATTGCGATTACTTTAGCCCTTGAACTTCAGTATTTTCCCTTTCTAATTGAGGTGGGAAATTTCATACAAGCATATTGAGTGTGACAAATCCAGACAAATTATACCAACTCAGGGTTCTCTGGTGGCTTCAAAAATAGATACTATCATCAATATATTTTTATGACATGAATGTGGAATGTGATTCTTAGTCAGAGTGACAATTCTGGCATTCAACAATACATTTCCAGGAATATGATATCAACCTTACAACAAGATCTGATTATTTAAACAAGTAAGATTTAGAATTGTAATTAAAATTAAATCAAACAACTGAACTTTTCATTTGATTCCAACTGTATAGGCTATTACCCTGTAAATACATTCTCATCTAGCCAACTAGTTAAATTACACCTTTCAGTGTCACATTTAGGCAAATAATCAGTTTGGTCACAAAGATAATTATCAGATCTGATACAAGAGTGTAGCAAAATTAAATAGGATATGGGAACAATATGAGGGGTTTTTATCCTCTCCCTACATTCTGCCAACACCATACTAGAATTTGCAAAAACTAAGGTCTTTATTTTGGTCATAGACTGGGTACAGAAAGGCACACTCTCCCATTACTAGCTATATTTTACAAAACTCTTCTTCACACATCTCCTTTTCAAGTTTTGTTTATTCTGTCTTCTCTACCTAGGATGCCTATAGGGGCCAGATGGGTGATATAAATTGACGAAATGGACTGAGTATGACAATAGAGTAATGGAAACTGTGTCAAACTGTAAAAAGGGCACCTACTACGTAGAGTTCCAATGAATTGTCACAATGATACCTAAGGTTGATAGAGTGTCCAACCTTTTAAAAAATACCCAGAAATTCAGAATTTTATGTTTAATCTCACAATGTCAAAAATCTGGCTACTAATTTTTGTAACCATAAGGGTCGAACAAAAGTGGTTACCAGTTTCTTACCTGTGATCTAGAAAAACCCTATTCTTCCTTCTTTAAGACACAGCTTCAGTGCTGGGTCTCTAGAAAGCCTTTATCCACTGATCTGTCTCATCTGAAGTACTACCATATTTCTAGTGTCTTTTGTACAATATGTCCATAATCTTTCTAGTGTAGTATGATATGACTCTCTGCCTTGACTCTAATCTCGTTAAAGGCAGAAACTATATGCCATCACTAGCACAGGGCCAGAACATATTAGAAGCCCCTCAATAAAGATCATGAATTACAACACAATCAAAATCAGAACAGAACCCCTGGTGAAACTCAACTATCTTTCACTAGTTGATTCATTAAAAAAAACTTTCATAAGCACCTATTATATTATCAGCACCATGTCAGGTGCTTTGGGCTAATATTAAAAAAAAAAAAAAAAGATGTGCCCCTGCCTTTGAGGAACTAGCAATCAAATGTTGAGTCTAAATGAACAAAGAGGGGATGCATAAAGTAAAAAAACACACCATTGCTCAAAGTCCACTGCATCACTTCCACATAACTGTTCTAAAACAGCACTATCCAATAGAAATGTAACATGAACCACATATATAGTTTTAAGTTTTCTAGTAGGCACATTAAAAAACATAAGAAGAAAAAATGTGAGATTAACTCTAATAATAGATTGTAACCCAATATATACAATGTATTATAATTTGGCATGTAATTAATATATTTTTAAATGTAATGAGATATTTTACATGGTTTTGTACTGTCTTCTAAATCCAGTGAAAATTTTATTCTTACAGCCCAATTCAGACTAGCTACATGTCAAGTCCTCAATAGTCACTTGTGGCTTGTGAATACCATATTGAATAGTACAGCAAGAGAAATAGAAGCTCCTTACCTTACTGCCAAAATGGGGATTGATAATTGTCACATCCTCCAAAGTCAGTAGAATTCTATTGGGTCCTTTAATCAAATGGATTTTATTTATATGACACCTGAAACAAGCATAATGTCGGCATAGAGGGCTGGATGCTTTCCAAACCCAGGGTAAATTTGTCTATGATAAAAGTTTAAAAATACACAAAATAATTGAGAGAATAACCACACATGGATCTTTTTCATAGTGCCCACAGCAAAGAGAGGCACCAACCCTGGTACTCACAACTTGCAGAGTTACAAAGACCAAAAGAGAAAAGAGAAAATGCTATTCAAGAGACATCAAAGGGAGGGGGAAAGTGTTGTATAGTATGGTATCTGAGATCAAAAAGTGGTATTCCTACATCAAGGGCACATTCAAAAACATAATGTCTGAATACTTTTAAAGAACCCAATGCCCTTTCTCATATGCCATAGCTTATTTTCTAATAATACCAGGGCCAATAATTATTAATCTTTATTTTATAGTCACACAAACATATTAAAGAAACAAATAAAAATTGAGCAAATTGTGTGAGGCAGAGCTGGAACTTGAATCCTTGGTCCCTGGCTGTGGGCCCAATTTTCTTCCCACAAGACCACTTGTCTTACAAAGTTGCATGTATGTGTTGTCAAAGCAACAGTTTGAAAAGTGGAAAAATTCAATTAGTTGGTTGCTTTATCTACTTGATTCCAAACAAGTGGGCTCTACCGTTGTTTTCTTTTACTGAACTCGTCTCTTGTCTGAACATTACATAGACACAGTTTAAATCTGATTCTCTGCAAACATGCCTGTTAATTTGCACTGAATGCAATTATTTCTTAAAAATCAATTACTAGACACATAGGAGTTTATGATGTATAACCACATAGCCAGGTAGGTCATCTCAGTTGAACTGATGGGACAACTTGAGGACCTGGAAGGAATCTTGGATTAGTCCATGTGGTTGTTTGCTTTTGTTCTGTCTTGGGTGTCTGACAGCTACAGTTTGGCTTTACTTTTTCTGTAACCCCTTAATGATTACCCTGTGGGATGTATTAAAGCTGAGTACCAGAGTGGGGAAAACAACTGAATCAAAGTGCTTTGTCAACTTGCTCTAAGAAATCTACAATGTCACTGTAGCTTTAAGTACCAGCAATTGAGTCAGTTTTTTCAGTGATTCCACTGATTTGTAAACAAATAATTAATGTGTTTCTAACTGTCCGCCAACAAATATGTCCATTATCATTGTGGGAGGTACAGCCCTGCAGAGAAAATTAAAAGAGCCCTGTAGTGAATTCTTGGGTAGACCACATGAATCTATTGGCAAAGTAAAACATCTCTCCCTAACTTATCTGTTTCTTATGTATAGGCAATTGTCTTAAAGCAGGTACACCTGTCAAAATAATCATGATGCAGAATATATTCAGGTAGAAAGAGAACTGGACTCCCAATCCAAAGACCTGGGGTATAGTGTAGATTCTGTCATTTATTAGCCAAATGACCTTGGATAAATAATTTAACCTCTTCATGCCCCAATGTCCTCATTTAAGTGAGATAATTCCCCTTGCATTATCTACTTTTATACTGTAGTTGTTTTGAAAATCAAATGAGATAATACATATGAAAGTGCCTTGAAAAGCATGAAGCACTATGAAAGTATAAGGCCTCATTATTATCATTATCATAATTAGTATTACAAAACACAGGAGAGCTTTATAGAAAGGAGAGGCAATCTGTTTTGGATGAGAGAGAAAGGAGGGGTTCAAAGAATCCTTTGTTTTGGGGTGGTTGAGTTCTTTGTATGTCCTTAATTCTGAAGAAAAAAAACTTAAACAATCAAAACATAGAAAACGAAGGAACAGAGAGTCACTCTCCTGCAAGTAATCACCATCTATTACAGAAACTCATCAGCCACTCAGCTCCTCTGATTGCAGCTGTGTGGGCAGAGAGAGGTAGGTAGGTAGCAAAGAGAGGGCATCTTTTGTGCTTTGTTAGCTGAAAACCAAGAACCAAGTTACTCTGGAAAATTATGTGCTCTTCTCCCCTTTCTGAGTTTTCTGTGACCACTCCAAGTACCAATTGTCTCAAACTCATTTTCCTCTCCAATCATTTTAATCTCTAATCATGTCCCTCTCCAATCAGTTTCCTCTCCAGTCTTCTTTGCCCTTCAGCCCACAAGCTCCAAACAAATGCCTGCCAAACCCATGATTTTTGTTTCTTTTTTTCCTCCCTTTACTAAGAATTGCAATTGGACTCACTCTAAGCCCAAAGAACCAGTGAGTTCCATGGGAAAAACCAGTTAGACCAGTCATTTGGGGTGGGGGTTGGGTGATAAGGAACACAAACAGCTGAGTGACTCCATTTTCCACCTTACCATGGAATGTTTTGGCACTGGGTAGCCAGAGCCTATTAGTCCTCAAATCTCACTGGAGGGGGAAGCTTTTTGATTGAATGAAATTTATTTTCACTAAGTAGTTAATTAAATACTTTATTCTTTGGAAGCAGCTAAATTACAGACATTAAATTTCTGCTGTGAGCAGGGATATGTAACAGTCACAGAAATTAAAAGAAAAACTTCCTTTGATTTATTGATATAGTGGGCAGTTAAACAGACATGAGCAGAGTAGGAATGATAAGCCAGGTACAGAAGGTCATCAGGGCAGAAAGCCCAGGGTGCCTAGCAATGGGAAAACAAGTACTGTATGGTGGGACCTCGCCCCCATGATGGCCTTTCCTCCCATAGCATACTGCCAGTCATGTGATTTAGACCCCATGACCTTTCATATATCTGGTCATATGGTTCGGACCTTCCCCTGGCCTTTTCTTCGTTGGCATGTTGCTAGTCGTGTGGTAGACCCCCTTATAGGAGAAACAAGGGGGCCAGAGAATAGCCTCATATTACTCCCACACAAGCACTTGCATCACCACTCCCTTAAGCATTAAGCCCCCAGTACAATGAGGCTCTGTCTTGCATCAAATAATCTTAGGAACAAAGCCTCAGGTCTGTTGACCACAGAGACAGAGTTTTGGTCAAACTAGAGATAGCATTTAGGCCTCAGTTGTGTTTCAGCTTCACACTTAGAAAAGCAGCAAAACCAGATGAAGTGACACCATGGCTGACATCAGGACTAGTTTCAGTGACTAATAATCCCCTGCCCCAATCAGTAGAGACCATGACCATAAAAGGACACCCTGGAAAGCTGATGAATATTTTATTGAGATGGTACTCTGAGACCTCCCTTAAAATCCCCACCTTTGGAAAACAGATAAAACCCCTTAAGACGAAGGACCCACTCTCTCTAGAGCACACATATGCCTTTCCACCTTTCTGTTCCCCAGGTGTGTTTTCTTTGCCTTTCTTTTCCCTAAGTTCCAAGGGCCTTCTTTTGCCTCTGTAACGTGTTTCCTGAGTCCATGCAGCTCAACTGGCTCAATTCTTCTACAGATCACTTCTACCTCTGTGACTTTCTAAATAAACTTCTTATGTTAGAGTTCTTGGCACTGAATTCTTTCTTAGCCAAACTCAAGGACTGAGGTCTAGCTCCACTGGTAACATCTGGTGCTGTCCTGTCTGCTGTTAACATTTATCAAGTGTGTTTTACCAATTCATAAGTTATCTACTACTCTGTGTGGCTTTCTCAAGTTTCTAATCACAGGGAGAATGGAGCACACTGTTTTTTCACAGCAATGTCAACATATTAAACACTAAGAGCTATACTTGTTATAGTTTCAATCCAGGATGTCACAGTCATTAGAATTTCAGAGCTGGAAGGACTCTTGAAGATCATCTAATCCAATTTCTTTATTTTAAAATGAGAAAATTCTGGCCAAGAGAGGTTTAGTGTCTGGTCCAAATTTATATAGCTACTTAATACACTCTAGACATTCTTTCTTGAAGCTAACCAAAATAGCTCCATTCCATTTCCTACCAAATTGGCATCACATTGCTGTTAGTACCACCCTTACAAAAAGATAACAAAGGTGTGGCTTGCAGGGTGGAAAGCTTAACGCAGGAGAGATGTGATAGATTTAATTTTTCACTCTTCCTAAATCATCCTAGTATGGAGGAGGGCCCAATTGTTAAAATGCAATGATTATAAGAAAAGGGTGTCATATTAAGCCATCTTCAGCCATTTATCCCTGATCCTGAATTAGTTCATCAGAGTAGTTGGTCACCTATTAAGGGATTTGAAGGAGAAAGCAAAGAATGATGACAAGGATGGTGGTAATGATTAGCTAGGAGAGCTTTGGTCCAAGGGAGAAGGATAGTAAAAATCTGGAATATGAATGTCAAAGTGGGAATTCTGGGCTCCCAACTATCAACAGGCAAGTCTCATATGTCTGGGAAAGAGTTAAGATTTACTATTTGATGAGCACCTACTATAAGTCAGGTATTGTTGTAGGTACTTTACTTTGGTTTCTTTAACCCCCACTACAATCCTGTGAGTTAGTATCAAAATCCCTAAATCTTGGATTCTAGCTAATTCTGCCTAATTCTTAGAACTTTTAAAATGCCCAAACTCCGTTCCCTACAAGTCTATACCATTTAGGGAAGGAAAGATACTGCCAGTGGAAAAAAGAGGACAGATAGGGAGTCAGATAGGGCGTAGACAGGCCCTAAAGTACTAGTTCTCTTATTTTATGACTAGAAGCCCGTTGCACGAAGTTTCGTGCAATAGACTTTTCCTTCACCTGGCTGCCGGCACCAGTTTTCCGCCAGCAGCAGTTTTCCTCTGCCCACCCGCCGATCGGAGTGCCTCCAGCCAGCGTGATCGGCCACCCCGAGAGGAACTCCAAGATCGGGAGGCACTCCGATCGGCGGGTGGCCAGAGGAAAACTGCTGCTGGCGGAAAACTGGTGCTGGCAGCCACGCAATTGGCCACCCCGAGTTCCGCCACCAGCGTCTTCCGCAGGGCCCCATGGGTCCTTCGGCAGCGCTGGCCGTTTAGGCCAGCGGGAGGAGCAGAGGTCGGGGACTCACGAGTCCCCGCCTCCCATTCCTACCGCCAGCCAATCGGCCACCCTGAGTCCCGCCCCCGCACCTCCAGCCGGCCCAATCGTGGGCGTAGCTGAGTGATGCAATTTGCATGTTACCTTTTTATTATGTAGGATAGTGTTGAGCGCCATATCTACTCACAGGCAAAAACACTGACAACACAACTGAAGAAGTTATTCTTGGCATCATGAAACCGCTTCACCCTAAATGAGGCCAGTAGGAATGGTAAATCACTGATAAAAAGAAAATCAGTGCGTCATGTAATGAGGCAATTGTACTTCAACATGACTTCCTGGAAATTAATACTAACAAGGTTATTATGGGCTTATATTTTTATATACAAAAAACATAAAAAATGTACCTTATAAATTAAGCAAATCCATTAATAGATAGCAGGGGTATAAGCAAAGCAAGGCAGACCATCACAGCAAAGGCAGGGCCCATGCCTGCAGAGAGCAAGAGGAAGAGAAAGAATGGCATTATCAAAGAGAGGCTGTAAATAAATGGCACCACAAAGAGACTCTTCACTCTTTCTGGTGACTCTAAAATCAAGCCACATCTACCTAACTTAATCCTATTTTTCTACAGCACAGTCTATCTTGTTGACTTTATGGACACAGAAAGCAATTTCACTGTTCTGAAGCAAAACCACTCACCACTCTGACAATAGCAAATCACATGAATTAAGGCTGTTTGACCTGGGTGTTTCTTTGGAAGAAAAAGTCCACGAATGGAAAACTTTGAGAACCTTATTTTATGTTGGATAGCAATAGAGTTCTTCAGCATAAATATGTTATCTCACCTGTGAAGGGTAAGTATTATGTTGCCTTCATAAAATAAAAGACCTTCATAATTCATCAGAGCCCATAGACCTTGAGTTTTTTTATGAAAAATATAGCACTTGTCCTTCAAGGGGAGTCTGGTTTTGATAATTAGTGTTTTCATCAGGATATAAATTGGTCTCTGGAAAATCTAAATATTTGGATGGATTACTAACATTTCAGAGGGAAAATATATGATGATGTGAGTAAAGAGGTGGTTGGGTATGCCATACTAAAGCAAAATAGAAATGAAAGTCCATTTCAAATATATGCATTTGGTTTTAGAAGGTTGTGGTGTACATTTACATATCAATAATATGGATCCTTCCAAAGTTCCCCTCTGACTCTCAGAAATTTGGTAGTTTCCCCTATTCCACAGGCCAGAGTGCCATCAGTCAACCAAACTGCAAATATTTATTGGAGGCTGACTGTGTCAGGCAGTTGGGGGGGTGCATAAGAATTATTAGCTATAGCCCCTACCCTCAAGGATCAGTCTATTTGGCAGGAGAGGACACAATCAATATTCAGGAAACAATTGAAAAGCAATTTTGCGCTAATCTCTGAGGTACAGACTTTTAGTTCAATGGGAGTTCAGAGAGGAGAGGGGCTAGATATGGTATTTCTGCAGTGGAACCTGATCCATAGGATTTGAATATACCAAGGGAAAGACAGGTGATCTTTTTAGCGGGTGGGGGGCGGGGAGGAATAGCAGACTACAAAAGATGGAGAAGGCTCGTGCCTTTCTCTTATAACCCCTCTGGGAGTAGGATCCTTTTAAAAATAACTAAGGGATACAGAGAACAGACTCATGGTTGCCAGATGGGAGGGGGGCTGGGTTGCTGGATGAAAAATTTAAAGGGATTAAGAACTACAGATTGGTAGCTACAAAATAGTCATGGGATGTAAAGTACAGCATAGAGAATATAATCAATAATATTGTATTAACTATGTACTAGTATGGTGCCAGGTGGGTATTTGAAATATCAGAGGGACCACTTTGTAAAGTATATTATTGTCTAACCACTATACTGTAACCTGAAACTAATACAAAATAATATTGAATGTAAACTATAATTGAAAAAATAGATTTTTAAATTAAAAAATAACAAGTGGAGGAAGCTTTTAAATTGTGGATGATTACTCAAGGCTGTAAAGTACCTCGCATTGTCATTATTTTAAGTTGACTACACAGCATGCCAAGACATTTATGTCATCTGAATGCAAATGATTGGTTCTATGAGTGTTCTAATATTTAAATATCCCTAAAGAGGTTCCCTTGTACACCAAGCTGAATCAAATTGACTACCAGTGATTTTTCTATTCCTTACCTCCCCGGTAGATCTTCCCTTCTGCAAACCAACATTTTGCATCTGCTCTAGGAGGCCTGCCACGAGGGAAGTTAATGGGAGTCCCTATGAATTGTAGCAGTTCTGTTTCCACGCCCACAGTGTAAGTTCCATGGAGTTCCCATTCTTTCCAGTTGGTGTCCAGGATTACATATTCTGAAATTCCATTTCAATTTGAATCTGTCTTTATCAACTGGTTGAATGAACAGAACTGCATGTTTCTGGAATGCTGAACCAGGCTGGCAGCACTAGCCCGTCCATTTTCTTTCACAGCATTATTCATGGCTTGTGTGATAAGGTAAATTGAATTGTAGATGGTTCCAAACAACGGTGAAACCCATTTTTAAAAATTACAATTATCTTGAGTCCTAGTCACCCTAGCAATCTCCAAATATATTGCAAACCTGTATTCATTATAATGTGCTGCACGTCTGAGTGGAAGAGAGCTCTGAAAACCAAGAGGGGAAAAAACAATTGTTTCTGAGGACCTGCTTGTTTTCTCCCCTGAATTTTTCTGCTTTTCTCCCCCAGGCCTTCACAGTTTTAAATATAACAAATATGATAATTTTATGGGCAAGCCAAGTCATACAGAATATATTTTTATATCTCTAATCTAAGAAACTGATTTAGAGTTATAAAGGGCACTAAAAAGAACATGTATGGTCCTAGCTGGTTTGGCTCAGTAGATAGTCAGCCTGTGGACTGAAGGGTCTTGGGTTCAATTCCAGTCAAGGGCACATGCCCAGGTTGTGGGCTTGATCCCCTGTAGGGGGCATGCAGGAGGCAGCCAATCAATGATACTCTCTCATCATTGATGTTTCTATCTCCCTCTCCCTTTCTTTCTGAAATCAATAAAAAATATTTTTTAAAAACACACAAAAACACGTATGGAATAGACAAGAGGCACTCAACGGAAATTTACCAGATTAATTACTGGTGCAATATGCATGATAAAATCACTTTGCTGGCACTACTAGAGTAGTAAGTATATGTGGTAAGACTATAAATAATGTTTCCACAGTCCATGTCTTACCCTGTCTCAGTTTAAAATGGCTATTCTCCTAGACACATGCACCCCAGAGAAAGTGAACACTAGAATACAGTTTTAAATACATATCCCCACACATATACATGCAAACATGCATACTAACATATACACACACATAAATACAGAGCAAAATGTTGTAGTATATGGAGAATGTGGTTTTAATCAAGAGACGCTATATCTTATTGGTATTCAAAGTGCAAAGCCTTGGTGACAAGCCACCATAAAGCAGTAAGGCTGCTATGGTGGACAGCATGACTCTGCCTGCTTTATAAATACGGTAAAGCAAAAGTATTTGTGTACTATGTCTGATGTACTCTTCATTAACCTTATAAGTTTATTTTTGTAACAAATCTTGCATCTTTTTTCCATAAAGGGAGGGAGGAAGGAAGAGGGCACAATCCATCTCTCCATCCCTCTCCACGCCAGATATGGCTTCATGGTTTTTCATAACGTTTCGCTTCTAGGATGGAATTCAAGAAAACTATGGTAAGACCATTTAACTGAGCTTCATGGAAAGCTGGTACTTGATATGTTGGTTTCACAAAGTCTAGAAAGCTATCCTCCTGTAACAACATTCATCTGAGTTAAAAGATTTAATATTGAGTGAATCATTTTTGTGGTGGAAATACAAGTCAAGATTCAGAGAGTTGCAGCAGCTAACAAGACACTGCCATGCCTTACTAGTGTAGAGCAGAGGGTTTCAGTCCTGGCTGCACATTAGAATTATCCTGGGAATATAAAAAAAAACCAGCCTAGCACCAGGAATGCTCAGGGCCTACTCAAGAAAGCAAATAATCCTTTCCACTAATATTTACAGGGTAAAATAAGATGGTTGTTAGAGTATTAAATTTGACAGTAAAATAGTAGTCAAGTTTTCAGGCTAATTTAAATTGGCTAATTGAAATAAGTGAATATTCTAGAAAAATCAATTGTACTGGACAAAAAAGCTGTTCCTAAAGTGATAACTAAAATATTTATTGGTAGTTCATCTCATGGTAAAATTGCGTAACATGCAATGAACCTAAAGCAGTCACATTTTAGTGCAAAAAATTAAAATTTAAAAGTTATCAAGATTACAGCATAAAATTTCCAAAAGCCTCCTAATATTTAAACCAAAAAAGGGGGGATAGTAGAAGAATATAATGTAAGGATAAATATCCTGTAAGTAGATTACATCTAGAAAATTTTTACTTTAGAAAATTAACTTTCATTTGTAATGCTAACAGCAAGACACCCATGGAAAACATACATGGGGTCAAAACAAGCCAAAGGAAAATCGTTTGGGCAAAAAATGAAAAAGGATCGCAAGTCAAATTTATAGAAAAGCTTCCTTTATTAACTTTTGGTCGAGAATATGTTTGTATATTTTCAGAAAACAACTCTGAGACCATGTGGATTCCTGCAACAGAGAGGAATTGACAGGAGTGCTCCAGTCATGAAGACAGAAGAAAAACAGTCCAGAGACGGAAGACGCTGACGATGCCTTGCCATACTAGCAGTCAGCAGCTGTGCATCACTACAGGTTGCCCAAGACCAAACCAGAGAGGGTCGGACCTGCATTACCACCATTTGTCCACCATCCAGAACTGAAATATCATTGCTGTTATGTACACATAAGGAACTGTTGGACATAGAATTTGGGACTCAAAAGAACTGTTGGCCCAGAAAGAAACTCACTATAGACTGATTCATTTGCCTCTCAGCATAACCATTATTGCTTGTCTCATTTTCAGTTCTTATAAGTGAATTTCTAGTATCACATGAGCTCACTCATCTAGGGGAAATGATGAACAACATAGACTGATGAACAAGAACAGCATCGATCAGACTGTCAGACCTCATAGGGAAAGTAGGGGAGGGTGGGGATAAGGGAGATAGATCAACCAAAGGACTTGTGTGCTTGCATATGAGCCTAACCAGTGATCACGGACAACAGGGGGGTGGGGGCATGCGTGGGGAGGGGTTTGGGATGGGAATGGGGGGATGAGGACAAATATGTGATACCTTAATCAATAAAGTAATTTAAAAAAAATACCAATGCCAATTCCATTCAAACCCAGACCAACAAAATAAGGCACAGTAGGTTTGGAGCCCAGTAAATCAGTATTACTAAACGCTTCCCAGGGAGTCTAATATACATTTAGGGTTTAAAATTAACAACATAGAAGACACATTGGCCTAATGCCAGGATGTTGGTCAAATCAATTCTCCCCTCTCTCTTCAAAAACAAAGAGATCATCTGGTCTAGCAATCTTTCTTTCTAGGTACGAAAGGGAAACCCAGAGTAGTTAAGTGATTTTTCAAGGTCACTCACCTAGGTATAAAATTAGGACTAGAACTGAGGCCTCCTATTTCTTAGTTTAGCATTCTTGATTGAAATAGATGATCCGTGTGGTCCCTCCTAGTTCTGAACTCCTATGAAATTTCCAAACTCTTAGTCTAGTCCAGGGATCAAACTTAGCTTGCACACCTTTTTTTTTTGGCCTATATATGGGTTATTCTTCATCTCTCTGATCTTTTAACATTGGAATGCCCCACAGCTCAGTCCTTCACCCTCTTCTCTATCTATACTCTTTCCATTGATAATGTCTTCTAGTCTTATGGCTTTAAATACCATAACTTTGTCATAAATCTCCAATTTATATTTCTAGCTCAGGCCTCTTTCCTAAATTCCAGACTGATATGGTCAACTGCCTAATTTGATATATCTACTTGAATGATAAATTTTAATGTACCCAAAATCAAAATTCTAATCTTTATCACAAATCCCTCTGCTATCTACAATGAGTCTTCCCCAATTTTTAAAAGTTACTCCATGCTTCTAGTCATTCAAGCCAAAAACCTTACCTCAGATAACAGAAATAACTAATATCAGCACAGAAATCAACACCTCAGTCTCGTGAGCTTTATTTCAATGACTTCCCTTTACCACTATGCCTTAACATGTACTATACAAATAGGTATGGTGAATGGATGACATATGCAGCCACCAAGACATCTACCCTTAGATGCCTAGCACACACTGAGGTCCCTTAAGGGGTTTCATTACCTATCCATCCTGACATTCTCAGATGCTTCATTTAATTGTCTTTGGGATTTCTGCAAGATCCTGCCTGTTTTCTGGGGCTTTGGTAGGTTATGACAATATGTGAAGGCTAGAAGGTATAGTACAAAATCAATACTAGTAAAACAAATGAGTAGAAAGCCACAGGGCAGTATACCCCTGAAAGTAGAGAGAATGTTAATATTCTGTTTTGAAAGACACAGAGCTTTCTGGGAAAGAAACTACATCTACCTACAGCCAAAAGCAAAGATTGAAACTCTTAAAAACAATACCGTCACCTCTGAGTTG
This sequence comes from Cnephaeus nilssonii, assembly GCF_951640355.1. Taxonomy (NCBI): domain Eukaryota; kingdom Metazoa; phylum Chordata; class Mammalia; order Chiroptera; family Vespertilionidae; genus Cnephaeus; species Cnephaeus nilssonii. Next base: position 76,953,014 of record NC_137071.1, read on the forward strand.
ACCCATCTGAAAGGGTTTTCAGCTGGCCAGACTACAGTGCCCTTTGTGTTCTCAGATTGACCCCTGTTAGAGCTGACTGACAGTATCTCTCCAAGATTACTGAAATCTGAACCTTGCTGTTCAGGATTCTCTAGCCTCCACCACATAACACACACACACACACACACACACACACACACACACACACACAGGCACACACAGGCACACACACACACAAACACACATGTACAGCCACAAAAGTATGGTATTGTAGAGGGCCTTGAAACTAAGGTGAAAAGCATAGCTGTAGCAACAGTATTCCGTTGCAAAAGAGTGACTGTCACAATGGCCCACTCTTATTATAAGGGCTTGGATTTGTGTTCTAGCTGGTTTGTGTTCCTATTTCACCCATTGTGCCCTTCAGCAATGGGAATTGCCTTTTCCCATAAATAAAAGGCGCACTCAATTAGCAACTGTCTCTAGTTGCAGCTGCTCCAAATAATGAGAAGAGGAGGAGGTAGAAAGTGGGACAGGGAAACAAGAACACTCCCCACAACCCTCTGTCCTGGCTTTCGACTACAGCTCCAAAGAAGATAAACATAATTGGCAGGAACTCCTATCAGACAGATGACCTTCTTGACATCACAGCCCAGAATTGGGAAACCACTGATGACTTATCTGCCTGTAGACCTGAACCTGAATGAATTTTGAATAGTGAATGATAATTAAAACTTATACTTGTTATTCATTGACTTTAGCTACCCCTACCCTCAGCTTTTTGGAGCTTATATCTGAGAGAACAAGATCTCAGCCAAGAGCAATTTTATTTGAATTTGTTGACTATAATGGTTCATGCTGTTACTGAGTTGACTATCATCAGTTCAGAGTTATTGTGCTTGAAAGACACAAAAATGTCTTCCAAAAAGTTTTGTCCTTGAAAGCATGCATTAAACCTGGCTTAGAAAGCATCACCTGAATGACAAAATGATAACATCACTTTTGAACAAAAAGCTAGGCACATGCAGAAATCATGAAACCAAAAGGCAACTGAATTTCAGTTATTAAAGGTGGTACCTCCAATAATGCATTATCTCATCCCTTGGACTTAGCCAAGAGATGGCTAATAACCCAATCTGTTTGATATGATACCCATGAATACAATACCCTTATTTTATATAAAGAATGAGGTACAAAGACAGTTGTAGTCACTGTGAGCTGCAGGCAACCTTTTCTGACAAACTACGTGGTAGGCCCCATCCTGGAATGCTCCAGTCTTAACCACATTCCCTTCAGCCTAGCATCCCAGGCACCCATATTTAGGGTGATAGAAAACAATAGGTGCAAGGAGCTTAATGTCCTCCAGGCTAGCTGAGAAATACAGAGGACTTCCTTTGCTTAGTCAAATAAGACCACATTTGGAAAAAAACATCCAAAATATGTGTTCCAGAAATATGCACTTGTAGCCAATGGAATTTCATTGAAAACAGGGAATATAATAAAAGAGAAGCATGCAGACAACTAAAACCTTATTTCAGAAGTCTATTCTGTGCCAAAATATAAAGATACAAAGTAATAAAACTTGCCCAATCATCCTGAGACCAAATTAGGAAATTTGTCACTTGTGTCCCACTCCCCTAGTCTCTTCATTCTGATTTATTGTTCTCTTTTCATGGGTCCCCATAAAGCCCTATCACCTCCTATATCAGAGGAAAACAATCCAACAAACCCATTCCAATCAAAGTATTAGTCATTTAGTAATGTTATTTTGAGTAAAGCACTAGACATGGGACACAGTGTAATTGCTTAAAGGCTAATGTGTTGTTAAATGGTAAGGTTTTGGTAGCAGACTTAGGTTGGAATCCTAGCTCTGCCTCTTGCAAGCTGTATTGCCTTTGGCCAGTTACCTTGAGCCTCAGTTTCATTGTCCATAAAATGGAGCTTTTAATACCTAATCTGTAGGCTCGATGGGATCATTTATGTAAACTATAATCGTTCAGAGTAAGTGCTGAACACATAATAGCTACTACTGTTTGCATCTCAGAAGAGGAAACAGGACTCTAGTAATATCATCCTGGAATTGCAGTGTTCAGATCTTTTGCTCCAGTCTTGAATTTGTGACCTATAGGTAACAAAGTCCCAGTTTTATACCCAATGTCTTAGTGCCCTGAAATACGAAAACTGTTCCCCTTCACTGGGAAAGACCTTGTTCCTCTTTGTTCTACATTATATTACCTGCACAGGGACTAACCCATAGTAATAATAAAAATAACAACATTGCCCAGCCAGCATGGCTCAGTGCTTAAGCGTCGACCTATGAACCAGGAGGTCAGGGTTTGATTCCTGGTTAGGGCATATGCCCAGGTTGCGGGCTCAGTCCCCAGTGTGGGAAGTGCAGGACAGAGCCGATCAATGATTCTCTCTCATCATTGATGTTTCTATTTCTCTCTCCCTCTCCCTTATTGTCTGAAATCAATAAAAATATATTTAAAATAATAGCAATAATAATTTACATTTATTGATGAGATTAAGGTTCCAGGCAAGCTCTTTATGTGTGTTAACTTGTTAACTTATTTAATCCTCATAACTGTATGAGGTAGTTACTAGTATTATTCTCAATTTAAAAAAATTAAAAAGTTAGAGAGCTTAAGTAAATTCACATCAGTCTGCCTTCAAAGCCCATGCTCTTAACTACCATGTTATATCTGAGCTTAACAAATACTTGCTTAATTAATTAATGGATTGTGGTAAACTCATCAAAAAAAGTTACACCCTTTTGTAACTTCTTTTTTCCTTTATGACTTCCTGATTAAAGATAGTGAAATATTTTTTTCTTCACTCCCTTCCTTCTCTTAAACATCACTCCCAAACAACAAAGAGAACAAGGAACAAAAACCTCCATATCTAATGGCATTAGCAGACATCTGTAACTCTAAACCACAGAAAATGAAGATGAAAAGCTGCTACAGGAGTGGCAACTAATTTAGCAGAGTGGAGGGTGATTAAACCTAAGTACTTGAAGAGGTGAATATTGGTAAGCAACAATCAGATTTGCCCCCTGAGAATCCCGGAAAAGCTTAGGAATTAGAGGCACCAATTACTATGGAAGTTGTTGTGAGGCAGAGCTCTAAAAGAGGGAGGGCTGCTTGAGTGTCTGTATAAAGAGCAGTGAGACATCGTCATCCCCACTTCTACTAAGGACAGTCAGATCTCCATGGAAAAGAGGTTAAATTAATTCAGAGCAGCTCCAGATCTGGGACACTTGATCCAAAGGAAAGTGGGAGTTAGGTGGGCCACACAAAAAAGAGACATGGAGTTAAAGTCTTCATACTTAATGATGAAGAGTCCCAGTCTCCTTCCCTTAATGTGGTTCCTAGTGAGGAGGCAAAAAGGGCTAATTCCAACGTAGCCCTGATATTTGGGGCTAGTGATCTGAATCCAGGCCAGTAAGCTCAGTGTACATTCCTGATAACCTATAATTAAGTCACTACCTCTTTCCCAGACACTGGTCTTGCAGAACCGGTTACAAAGGCCATTGGACTGTGGATAGTACACTGCCCTGAGGGAGGGCTACTAACTCTGACGCCAGGCCAGACCACCAGATATGGCCTGGAGACCCCCAACACCTGGGGGCCTTCTTGCAAAGCCCGAGAAAAGGACCGGAAGCATAATCCATGCTTGTGGGACAAAGATCACAGGGAGGGAGATGTAAGGGAGGGCTCCATGCGTGTTCCTTCACTCAGATTTGGAAGGCTGTTCTCTGAGTCCACTGGCATTATTAAACAGTGTCCCTCCAACTTCCTCAGAAGCGTCCTTGGTGTTCTTGGTCTTCTGCAACACTAGAATAGTGACAGCCAGGATTATGATTCCCAAGAAGGAGATTGGAGCAGTCTTCTCTGAAGAAAGTGACTAGCCCAACAGGCAAGACCTACAGATATTGTCAAAAAAAGAGAAAAAAATCTGTTATCCAGTTGCCCTGTACTGAAACCCACTGGTCAACATACCCACCATGTATATACACCTTCAAATCTTTCTTTTGGAGCTTAACTCTTTGTTTTAAACATATTTTTAAAAACAAATCTTTATTGTTGAAAGTATCACCTCTGTCCCCCCTTTACCCCCATTGACCCCCTCCAGCCCACCCTACCCAGGCTTTCACCACCCTATTGTCTATGTCCATGGATTATGCATATATGCATACAAGGTCTTTGGTTGATTACCTCCCAACCATCCACCCTCCCCGCCTTCCCTCTGAGATTCCATAGTCTGTTCTATGCTTCCATGTCTCTGGATCCATTCTGTTCATCAGTTTATTTTGTTAATTAGATTCCACATATGAGTGAGATTGTGTGATACTTGTCTTTCACTGACAGGCTTATTTCACTTAGAACTTTAACTCTTAAGTGTAAACAGGCAGGCAGAATCATCAAATATTTAAGGAAAGCTCCAAAAATAAAATAGAAACACCAAAACAAAGGAGCATGAAAAATTAGGAATTGAGGAAAACACAGAGAGAAGATAACTTCAAGGGAACTATAGTGTACATCTTCAAAGAAATAAGAGAAAATACTATACTCATGAAACAAATGCAGAATGTTATTAAAATAAAATAATCAAGCAATGAAAGTTGATTCTTGAAATTAAAACTGTGATAGCAAATTTTGTTTTTAAATTAGTAAAAAAGTTCTAACAAATATTGAGGAATTCTTCCAGAAAGAAAAATGAAAAACAAAGATATGATAACACAAGAGAAATAATAAGACAAAAGAAAATTAACCCAGGCAATCTTATATCCAACAAAGAGTACTTCCAGAGATAACAAAGACAATATTAAGGAAATTATCAAATAAATAACAAGAAAAATTTCTATGCAGAATAAGCTTCTAGATTGAAAGTCTCCACCAAATGTACAGCATAATATATATCAGACATCATCATGAAATTTCATAATATCAAGAATAAAGAGATAATCTTAAAAGCTTCTGGGGTAGATAAGGAGGAGTGAAAATAGGTTGCATCACAGGATCAAGAATGAGAATGACGAGAGGAGGAAAACTCGCCATCTTGCAAGGAAAGGAGGGTTTTATTGGAGGCCTGACTTTCCACGACAATGGCAAACACTGAACAGCTGTGAGCACCAGAACACCAGCCCCCAATCTGCGCAAACACACGGATTCAAAGGAACTCTTCACTGCGCCAAGAAAACGTCAGATTTCGCGGGGATAAGGAGAGAGAGAACTATATAACCAGACATCCCTAGAAGAGAGACCATGGGGAGACAAAGAAACAGCCCCCATAGGAAAGAAAAGCAGGCATCACCAGAAAAGGAAGTAAATGAATTAGACGCAAGCAACCTATCAGAGAAAGAATTCAGAGAAATGGTCATAAGGTGGCTGAAAAGAATGGAAGACAAATTCAACAATATGAGTAAGAACCAAGAGGAAATGAAGAAGAACCAAGAAGAAATGAAAAATGACATCGCTGCTGTAAAGAACTCAATAGAAAACATCAAGAGTAGACTAGAAGAAGCAGAGGACCGCATAAGTGAGCTAGAAGACAAAATGGGAAAAAATACCCAAATAGAACAGCTTCTAGAAAAAAAAAAATTAGAAAGCATGAGGAGAGCCTAAGGGAACTTCAGGACAACACGAAACAAACCAACATCTGAATAATAGGGGTACCAGAAGGAATGGAAACTGAGCAAGGAATAGAAAACCTGTTTGAAGAAATAATAACAGAAAACTTCCCTGATATAGGGAAGAAAAACCCCACACAAATCCAAGAAGCTCACAGAGTCCCAAGCAAAATGAACCCCAAAAGACCGACATCAAGGCACATTATAATTAAATTGGCAAATACCAATGACAAAATAAGAATCTTAAAAGTGGCCAGAGAGAGACAGAAAGTTACATACAAAGGAACCCCCATCAGACTAGCAACTGATTTCTCAACAGAAACTCATCAGACCAGAAGGGAATGGGATGAAATATACAAAGTCATGCAAAGGAAGGTCCTCAATCCAAGAATACTGTACCCAGCAAGGCTATCAATCAAAATAAAGGGTGAAATCAGGAGCTTCACAGACAAAAAAGGACTACGGGAGTTTATCACCACCAAACCAGCAATGCAAGAAATGCTAAAGGATCTTCTGAAAAAAAAAAAAAAGAAAGAAAGAAAGAAAGAAAGAAAGAAAGAAAGAAAGAAAGAAAGAAAAAGAAAGAAAGAAAGAAAGAAAGAAAGAAAGAAAGAAAGAAAGAAAGAAAGAAAGAAAGAAAGAAAGAAAGAAAGAAATAGGAAGGAAAGAAGGAACACAGGGGTATAGAATAAAAATGGCAACAAATAAGTACCTATCAATAATAACTTTAAATGTAAATGGATTGAATGCCCCAATCAAAAGACAAAGGGGAACTGATTGGATAAGAAAACAAAACCCACATACCAGCTGTCTACAGGAAACCCACCTCAGAAAAAAAGATGCATACAGACTGAGAATGAAGGGATTGAAAAAGGTTTTCCAGGCGAATGGAAATGAAAAAAAAAAGCTGGGGTAGCAATACTTATATTCGACAAGTTAGATCTCAAAGTGAAGGACATAACAAGAGATAATGAAGGCCACTTCATAATACTAAAGGGAGCAATCCAACAAGAAGAAATAACTCTTGTAAACATATACGCACCCAATACAGGAGCACCCAAATACATAAAAAAAACTCCTGGAAGATATCAAAGGAGAGATTGACAGCAATATAATCATAGTAGGAGACTTTAATACCCCACTATCACCATTGGACAAATCCTCTGAACAAAAAATCAGCAAAGAAACATCAATTCTAAATGACTCACTAGACCAGATGGAATTAATTGACATCTTCAGAACATTTCACCCCAAAGCCACAGAATATACATTCTTCTCAAGTGCACATGGGTCATTTTCAAAGATAGACCATATGTTAGGACATAGGCAAAGTCTCTCCAAATTTAAGAAGATAGAAATCATATCAAGTATCTTCTCAGATCACAGCGGCATAAAACTTGAAATCAACTACAATAAAAACAATCCAAAGAAATCAAACACATGGAGACTAAACATCATGTTATTAAACAATGACTGGGTTACCAAAGACATCAAGGAAGAAATAAAAAAACATCATGGCAAAAAATGACAATGAAAACACAACAATCCAAAATCTATGGGACACAGCGAAAGCAGTTCTGACAGGGAAGTTCATAGCTCTACAAGCCTACTGCAAAAAAACAAGAAACAATGGTAATAAATAATCTAACCCAACAACTCAAAGCGTTAGAGAGAGAGCAACAAGAAAAGCCCAGTGTAAGCAGAAGGAAGGCAATAATAAAGATCAGAGCGGAGATAAACGACATAGAGACTAAAGAAGCAATACAAAAGGTCAACAAAACCAAGAGCTGGTTCTTTGAAAGGATAAACAAGACTGATGGACCTCTAGCCAGGCTCACCAAGAAGCAAAGAGAGAGGACCCAAATAAACAAAATCAGAAATGAAAGTGGTGAAATAACAACAGACCCCACCGAAATACAAAGGATTGTTACAAAATACTACGAACAACTCTATTCCAACAATCTGGACAACCTGGAGGAAATGGACATATTCCTAGAAAAATATAACCTTCCAAAACTCAATAAGGAAGAATCTAAACAGCTCAACAGGCCAGTAACTATGGAAGAAATTGAAGCAGACATCAAAAAGCTTCCGGCAAACAAAAGCCTGGGGCCAGACGGCTTCACAGGAGAGTTTTACCACACATTCAAGGAAGAACTAAAACCTATCCTCCTCAGACTATTCCAAAAAATTCAAGAGGAAGGAACACTTCCAGGATCCTTCTATGAAGCCAGCATCACCCTAATACCAAAACCAGATAAAGACAACACAATGAAAGAGAATTACAGACCAATATCCATCATGAACATAGATGCCAAAATCTTCAACAAAATCCTAGCAAATCGGCTCCAGGAGTGCATCAGAAAGATCATACACCATGACCAAGTAGGATTTATCTCAGGAATGCAAGGATGGTACAATATCCGCAAATCAATAAACGTGATATATCATATAAACAAATTGAGAGAAAAAAAATCACATAGTCATATCAATAGATGCAGAAAAAGCATTTGACAAAATCCAACACCCTTTCTTGATAAAAACTCCCAACAAAGTGGGAATAGAAGGATCGTACCTCAACATAATAAAAGCTATATATGATAAACCCACAGCAAACATCATACTCAATGGGAAAAACTAAAACCATTTCCCCTAAGAACAGGAACAAGACACGGGTGCCCTCTCTCACCACTCCTGTTTGCCATAGTACTGGAAGTATTAGCCATTGCAATTAGACAAGAAGAAGAAATAAGAGGCATCCAAATTAGAAAAGAAGAAGTAAAGCTGTCCTTATTTGCGGATGACATGATATTGTACATAAAAAACCCGAAAGACTACATCAAAAAACTAATAGACTTAATAAATGAATTCGGCAATGTAGCAGAATACAAAATTAATGCCAAGAAATCTATGGCATTTCTATACACCAATAGTGAACTTACAGAAAGAGAGACTAAAAAAGCAATCCCATTTACCATCACACCAAAAAAACTAAGATACCTAGGAATAAACTTAACTAAGGAGGTAAACGACCTATACACGGAAAACTACAGGACACTGAAAAAAGAGATAGAGGAAGACATAAACAGATGGAAGAACATACCATGTTCATGGATTGGTAGAATCAACATCATTAAAATGTCCATACTACCCAAAGCAATCTACAGATTCAATGCACTCCCCATCAAAATACCAACGGCATATTTCACAGACCTAGAAAGAACTCTCCAAAAATTCATCTGGAATAAAAAAAGACCCCGAATAGCCACAGCAATCCTGAGAAAGAAGAATAAAGTGGGAGGGATCTCAATACCAGACCTCAAGATGTATTACAAAGCCACAGTTCTCAAAACAGCCTGGTACTGGCACAAGAACAGACATATAGATCAATGGAACAGAATAGGGAATCCAGATATCGACCCAAACCACTATGCTCAATTAATACTTGACAAAGGAGCCATGAACATACAATGGAGTCAAGAGTCTTTTCAATAAATGGTGTTGGGAAAATTGGACAAATACATGCAAAAAAAAAAGAAACTAGATCACCAACTTACACCATACACAAAAATAAACTCAAAATGGATATAGGACTTAAACATAAGACGGGAAACCATAAAATACTAGAGGAATCCACAGGCAACAAAATCTCAGACATATGCCAAAAGAACTTCTTCACTGACACTGCCCCTAGGGCAATGTTAGCTAAATAGAAAATAAACAAATGGGACTACATCAAAATAAAAAGCTTTTTTACAGCAAAAGAAAGCATCAACAAAACAACAAGAAATCCCACTGCATGGGAGAACATATTTGCAAATGGCATCACTGATAAAGGTTTAATCTCCAACATCTACAGTCAGCTTATGCAACTTAATAAAAGGAAGATAAATGATCCAATAAAAAAATGGGCAACGGACCTAAATAGAATCTTTTCAAAAGAAGACAGAAGGAAGGCCAAGAGACACATGAAAACATGCTCAACGTCACTAATTATCCGAGAGATGCAAATCAAAACAACAATGTGGTACCATCTCACACCTGTCAGAATGGCTATCATCAACAAATCAACAAAGGACAAGTGTTGGCGAGGATGCGGAGAAAAAGTAACCCTCGTGCACTGCTGGCGGGAATGCAGACTGGTGCAGCCACTGTGGAGAACAGTATGGAGTTTCCTCAAAAAACTGAAAATGGAACTCCCATTTGACCCAGTAATCCCTCTCCTGGGAATATATCTGAAGAAACTAGAAACACCAATCAGAAAGGATATATGCACCCCTATGTTCATAGCAGCACAATTCACCATAGCTAAGATTTGGAAACAGCCTAGGTGCCCGTCAGCAGATGACTGGATCAGAAAACTGTGGGACATCTACACAATGGAATACTATGCTGCCATAAAAAAGAAGGAATTCTCATCATTTGCAGCAACCTGGATGGAATTGGAGAACATTATGCTAAGTGAAATAAGCCAGTCAATGAAAGAAAAATACCACATGATCTCACTCATTTATGGATGATAAAGAACATTATAAACTGATGAACAAAATATAGATACAGAGACAGTAAAGCATCAAACATACTGTCAAATTACAGGGGGAAGGTTAGGGAGAGGTGGGGAGATAAGAGATCAACCGAAGGACTTGTATGCATGCAAATAAGCATAACCAATGGACACAAAACTCTGGGGGGTGAGGGCATGTATGGGTGTGGGGTGGGGGGGACAATGTTAAGATATGTACACATATAATACCTAAATAAAAAAAAGTGAAAAAAAATGAGAATGACATTGGATTTCTCAACAACAACAATGGAAACTAGAAGCCAATGTGCCATGTCTTCAAATTGCTGAGAAAAATTATTTTTAACCTAGATTTATATACTCAAATAATCAAAAGTGAAGATAGAATAATGACTTTCAGACATGCAAAATCTCAAAAATTTACCTCCTGTATACCTCTCTTAGAAGCTATTAGAGGATGTGCTCCACCGAATGAGTAAACTAAGAGAATGGGATCCATAAGATTCACAAAACAATGGATCCAGCACATAAGAAAGAAGAAAGGAATTTCCAGAGACATGAAAAGGGAGATCTTACCACAATAGTTGTGCAAAAAGTTTAGATTTGAATAGAAAGAGAACAGAGAGCCTCAGGGAAAACAAATGAAATTAATAAGGGATTTAACAGGTTTTATCATATATAAAATTGTTTTGAGAAGTTTCTATAGCTTTATCAGACAGTACTGAAAGACTTAGAAATTTAAATTAAGGTAAACAATTTTAAAAATACAGCAATTATGAATCCAGTAAAAATCAAAAGTTATATGTAAAATGAATTATTACCATAATATACCACATTGATCAGCTATGAATTATATTTATATAGGTATAATATAAAAATTCTAAATATAAAGATTGTGATATAACTATATTGAAGGTTTAAAAGAGATAAGGAAGTATATGAAATAACAATTCTCAACTATCAAAGAAAACCTATGAATAGTGCCCAAAATTGATAAATCAAGAGACCAGTGGCAGTAAATGTAGAAGTAAATACCAAAATAGAGACTTAAAAGACATGAAAGTGTTGCTTCTGATGAAGGTTCGGGGGAAGTCTTAGGACTGCTTTGTTGGTGATACAAAACTTTCAGCATTTCTTGACTTTTGAAATTATGTGTATTTATCACTTTTATGGTTTTATTTTTTGTCTGTTTTACTTTTTAAAGAAGCAAGGGTATAAAAGAAAAGAGGTTGCAAACCATTGCTATAGGCAATATAGCCTTTGTGCAGACATTTCAATTCCACTGTAAGTTATTGGGCAAAGCAAAAATACAGCCATATTTTTCATATTTTTATTGAATCATTTACTACCTACATCTCTCACTAGAATTTAAGCCCCATAAGAGTAGGGACAAATGGTGTGCTAGCAAATGTTTATCATCTCCATGAGATGGAATTAAAACTCTTACTTATAGCATTTATCAATTTCTGTGGTGTAAATAAATATTCTCAATGCCTGATTTCAAGCTACCATCATGATGCCACTGACACTGAGTTGAGAAAAGATGCACACTATTGACTTTTTGTGTTTGTTTGTTTTTTTAATTACAGTTTACATTCAATATTATTTTGTATTAGTTTCAGGTGTATAGCATAGTGGTTAGACAATCATATAGTTTACAAAGTGCTCCCCCCAATATTTCCAGTATCTACCACAAGATTTTTGTCAGTTGTGCATTGTAGCCACAAAATCTAACTGTGTTGCTCAAACAATTTTCACACAATTGACTTTTGTGGACTGACTCCAACACACAACTGACAAAAATCCTGTCTTGATCACTATTCTATCTGGAGTTCAACATAGTGTGTGGCACATAGCAGGTACTCAATAAATAGTTGCTGATCTGTTGACTGAATAGGAAAAAAAGCACACACAGGAGCCCAGAGATAAGCAAACATTGAATTACATAATTTGATCTGAGAAAATACCATTTGGATGTTAAAAGTAAAATAATTTTGAAAGCTAGAACTACTGAGTGTCTCTGCCAGTAATTCGAAAACAAGAAAGTAGGAAGCTGAAGTCATATTGTAATTTAATGCTAAATCACATCAAAAAGATCATTCTGGCCCAAAGGAGAGGAAATGGAAAGCAAGGTAGCTATGAGCCAGGCACTCTGCTAAACACTTTACACACCATTACTTTGTTTAATCTTCACAGTAATCTTAGAAGATGTAGACCACTAATCCATTTTACAGATGGGAAAACTGAGACTCAAAAACGTCTAAGTAGCCTGGCAGGTATGGCTCAGTGGTTGAGTGCCAACCCATGGACAAAGAGGTCAGAGATTTGATTCCTGGTCAGGACACATGCCCGGATTGTGGGCTCAATCCCCCGAAGGGGGCATGCAGGAGGCAGCTGATAATGAAGTTTCCCATCAATGTTTCTATCTCTCTATCCCTCACCCTTACTCTCTATCTAAAATTCAATAAAAACATATTTTAAAATGTCTAAGTAATATAGCCACTATGCTGTACACCTGAAACTAATAAAAAATAATACTGAACATAAATTGTAATTAGAAAAAAAAGTCTAAGTACCTTGCCCAAGGACACACAACTAATAAGAATGAGAGCTGAGATTTACCAGAGTTTATCTATCTCCTTATTATATGCTCTTTCTGCTATACCAGCTGCCTTAAAAAATACCTTAAAACAATATAATTTAGGAATGGAGGTAGGGAAGCTTTGTTTATCACAAATGTGAAGATAATTGTCTCACTCTTTATCATTCTTTGGTTATGAAAGTAAAGATTAGGCACCTGCAAAGTGGGGGTAGAAGTGCATCTAAACAAGATTCTAAAAAAGCTTTTTATAAGCTTTAAAGTATTTTTTAGCTCTATTTCCTTGTCTAAAGCTGAGTACAGGCTGCCTAGCAACCAAGCTAATGGTATCTCTTTTTTTGCCTTAATTATCTTTTCCACAAGCTCAAAGAGATTGGCTCAAATATTAAGAAAATGTCTGAATTTTTTGTATCAAAATATCTGCTCATATATATTTACTAGAGGCCCGTTTCACAAAGAGATTCGTGCAATAGGCCTTCCTTCCCTTGGCTTCCAGCACCGATTTTCCTCCGGCACCCGGGACCCAGGCCTTTGCTCCGGCTAGAGTCTGCCTTCTTGGTCTTTGCTGCAGACTCCGGAGTCTGCAGTCTTGTCTTCGCTACAGCACTCCGCTCCTGTAGATCCCTTCGCGCCCTCCCCCCCCTGCCTTCCCTCTCATAGCAGGCGTCCTACCCCGCCTGGCCACTCCATGCTTGGAGCAGCTGGGCGGCTTCCATCTTTGGCCTTCTAATTTGCATACTCACTCTGATTGGCTGTGGGCATAGCGGAGGTACGGTCAATTTACATGTTTGTCCATTACTAGGTAAGATAATACACAGGCATGCGCGCGCGCGCGCGCGCGCGCGCGCGCACACACACACACACACACACACACACACACACACACACACACATTCCTCTTTCCCTAAATCCTGTGATTAAAATACAAAGACGATATAGTCTATATCTATGTGATTCCATATCATTGTCAAAAAGTACAAGGATCAACTATATTGTGGCTTGCCTATGAGTATACTAAACAACTGTTATGAACAACCATTCTTAGCAATTTGAGGGATCCTTGCAATTCTGGACCAAATTGATTAATTGTATTCAGTTAAATATATGTGTGTGTGTCCAGCACTGTTAATATCTCTGCTAGTCACTTTTTTCATCAGAACAAGAATCAGTAAAATTTTTGCTATCAATACTCAGGAGAGAAAGAGATAAGTAAACCTAAGTGTCATCTGAATCACTTATTCAGAGAGAGAAGCAGTCCACAGGATAAAGAAATAAAGAGTGGGTAAAAAGGAGAATATATATCATGGAGAATGTGATTTTGTTCACATTTTGTTCACAGTTTTCCAATAACCATAGGGTAAGTCACAGTGGTCTCATTCATCTTTCTAAATTATTGGTTTAAGTATGAGGATGGGACAAGATTGTGACAAGGACCATGTGGGGAGAAGTTTGCTTGAAGAGCTTCTTTGAGAGGAACATTCCCCATTTTTGTCTATAGACAGGTCCAGCCGTATGTGATGTCTGGAACTGTGGCAGCCATCTTGGGCACATAAGAGCAACCAGATCATAAGGTCAAGCTAGCATGCTGTGACTTGTAAAGTGGAAAGATGAAAAGAAACTGATTCACTGAAGACATCATTGAGCTGATGAATAAATGACACTGGATCTCCCATAGCTTCAAATTTTGAAAAAGAAAATTACTTGGATCATTTTGTGTTGAGCTGTCTGTTACTTACAGCCAGAAGCATTATAATTAATACAGTATGCTAGCAAATACTAGAGCACTTAAAACTTATTTATGTGTCATTCTAAATACTCCTGAAAATTACTGCCTTCTACATCTGGCCTCTAATCTAACTGGCATCTTTGGCTTCCCCATATTCTTCTTATATTCCTCATCTTTTTTATATGTGTATATTTTTCCTCTCTGTTTTTGCCTTTACTCTCCATTCTTTTCTCTGTTTTTCCCCTCCCCATTCCTTTTCATTCCTTTGCCCTTAAAAGGCAGTTATTTATACATACATTCATTTAAATATTGTTTCTTATATGTTAGAAGGTATTAAGTCTTTCTAATTCCAAATTATTTCTTTCATATAGAGGTAGCTCTATTAGCAAAAGACACCTGGCCTTTCTTCTCTCCCTAACTTATTTCTTTCCACAAAGGAGAAGTGATTTAATTGGACTGGTTAGTTTGGAAAGAGAACTAAACATGTGTAGCCCGGCCTCTCCTAATATCTTTCTCTTGGGAGTGACCTACCAATAGGGAACACATGCTCTTCTATGCTTCTCCAGGCTGTACATTTTACAAAAGGCATGCTGCCATAAGGCAGGAATATGGTGGTCTAGTAATATTGATGACTAGATGGAGAAGTCAGATTTAATCCTCAGATTCATTAGTAGGAAGGTCAAATACCTACAGATAGAAGCCAAACTCTCTAATACAAGATTTATCAATAATAAAGGTAATGTCTTCTTATATACCAGCTCTCTTGTCTTATTGTTGAATTGGTTCACAACTTGGGTCAGAAACAAGACTTCTTTTTACTAGGCCCCTTTGAACAGCACTAGTCTATATTATAGTTTTACTGCCCCATTCTTAAATATATTTTATTTAATCTTCATGGCTGTATGCTGTCATTGTGGGTTGCTTGAAGGTGAAAAAAGATCTCTAAGAATATAATATGTATTTGTTTTATAAATGCTTTCTGCAAGCAAAAAGTGTTTTTCATTTATGTGTGATTGCCTGTTACTGATTAGGTTTCCTATGGAATAGAGGCTCTTGATAGGAAAAATATTTACCTTCATGATTTCTTAGTTTCCTCTGAATCTGTGCTTACTTGATCTGACTCCAGTTTCTCAAGAATTTCACCTCTAGTTGCTCTTTATAGGCTTGAAAGAAGGTCTTTTTTTGGGACTGCACTGTAATGGTCAACACAGCATCATAGGCTTCCCAGAGTTTTGGATTACTCTTTGGGACCTGGTAGGCGGTATGCTTATAAGGTAAATTGTAGAGCAGGGCATCATAGGGAACAAAGACATAAGTTCCATCAGTCATTTTTTAAGATCATGAGCCCATTCCAAGGAATATGTCTCAGTCCCTCTCACAATCAAGGCCTAATGCATACACATGATGATTACTGTAACAAAGCACAAAGGTTATGGCAGCAATATGTCAGTAAATATATTGCCCAAAACTACAGATTTGGAGAAGTAAATAAACGTGTTCCAATCAATTTGTAAATGATTTCTATCTTAGGCCTCCAAGATGAGCAAGATTAGAAGCCCAGATCTGAGGGTGAGGTATGTTCAAGGGACTCTGGATAAGGCATAGGGATAAGACCAATATGTCTACAACTGCAGAATCTAAAGTAGATAGGAACATCAATAAATATAACAAAGAGGAGGTAGAATAATGAAGAGGCTTTGGGGTTGGAATACCTAGGTTTATATCCTAACGTCATCAGTTATTAGCTGTATACCCTTAGGTAAACTACTTAATCTCTATCTGTCTCATTCACAAAATGGAGATAATAAATATGTGCTTTATTGGTCATAGTGATGATTAAAGGAGCAATTAATATAATGGGCTAGCACATACCACTCAATAAGCAATAGCTATTATTATACTTATAATAAGAAGGATAAAAGGAGAGGATAGAGACATTCCACTAGCCACAGTCGCTTTTCATTGCCAAATTCCTAAATATGTTCCAATAGATGTTGACCAACTGTTCCCAACCTTACCAAGGACATTATAGACAATGAATGACACTAACTTACACTCACCTATAAGTGCTAATATTATGAGTAAGTTCAACTTTTAAAAATCTAACTTTTCTATAATTGAAAAACTTTGCACTCAATTTAATTATTCCTAGATTATGAAACTATGCTAATTAGCAAGACTATGCTAAAATAAAATGGAATAGAGGGAGCCATGGTTGAAGAATGGCAACCAGATCATAAGACTGAAAGTCATATCCAATTTTGCTTTTAGGCATGCCAAATGGGTTTAGTGTAAACCCACTTGTGCTTCAGTACCCACATCTTTAAAATGTAGATTCCAATGCATTTCACAGATACATTGAATAATTTATTAGTAAATAGATAATGACTGGCAAGTATTCTGAACTCCTTGAAGAAAGGAAAAGGTCCTATTGCCATTGGTAAATATTAATTATACATGTTTAAATGGGAACTTTTAATCCCAGGATATGACTGTTTTTAACTAATTTCAGTGACTGGTCTTTGGCATTTACACAGTGCTTTATCTATTTTCAAAAACCTTCTTTGCACTTGTTAAATACCCCCAGAAAGTTTCCCCTTTGAGCTAAAGCTGGTAATCTTCACTTTTAAGGTATAACTAGTAAGTTATGAAGTTGATTTAAACACCACACACACACACACACACACACCATAACCTGTTTCCAAATGACCATTAGCTCCTTCAATATAATTACCCTAAGGGGCTCTACAGGTATTTATGCTCAAATATTCCTTCAAATACTCTCAGGATATTCTTGGAGCTAGTTCATGAGCCATAAAAGGGATTCAGTCCCCTTGTGCATAATCACATCTATATATATAAAAGCCCAGTGACCAAACGGCGGAACAACCAAAACGACCGGTTGACCAGTTGCTATGACCAGGGAGCAGACACTCAATGTAGGAGCGGCCTCCTTGTGGTCATGTGCTCCCACAGTGGGAGCACCGCTCGGCTGACCGGGATGAGCGGCGATCCCACATCAGGCCAATCCCTGCAGGCCAGGCCCCCCACCAGTGCACGAATCCATGCACTGGGCCTCTAGTATTGTATAATGGGAAAATGGAGTGCCAAAGAGGTTTGATAAGGTAAGGGTTGGATTTAGAAGGAGAAACTAAAACCAAAGGCTTCCAACTCCCTAACTTATCTATACTACTAAACATGAATCAGTTTGGTCAAATTCACCCAGTAACAGGTCCATTGATGGGGAAAATTGAGTTAAGTCAAGTACTTCAGTTATTTGTACAGTTTGTCCAATAGTATCCTTGGCAAATATCTCAGTATTGACAACTGTCTTCTACAAAAACAGAGTTTAGATGACTCAATCAATGTTATCCAATAGAAATAGAATTCCATTTAATTTATTTAACAAAATATTAAAATCACTTCACCGGATGGAAAGTGCTAAATAGAACTAAGTGATTTGTGTTGGTTAAAATATATGAAATAATTTTAACATATAATACATGTAATCGGTGCTATGGTGTGCCACCCAGATGGAATTCATTCTCCTAACTACTGGGGGTGTTAGGAGGTGATAGCTGATACCTCTCTGGGAATTTCCCTCAGCCAAGAAAAGCCGCATATCCCAAGGTCACATCCCATCATTAGTGTGCTGGAGTCAGCTTGTGCTGGTTCACAAGAGTTTATGGTTAAATTTTCAGGGATTTTTTGAGCTAGTTAATGTCATATTTGTAACATGAAATTGGGCATGGTGGCAGTGATTACACCATTGAAATAAGAAAATGCTACAAAATCAGGGCTTCCTCCCCAATTCCCACCCCTGGAATGCTGACTTAATTATTATCACACTGCACCCCTTTCTCTGCATCAGTCTGTACTCAACATGGAGATTTAAAGGCCAAGAATCCTTACCTCAATTCTGGACAACTCTGAAGGGCAATTCCATCTTGAGAGTTCCCGTTGGTACTAGGCCTTAGTTGCAACTGTATGACCGGTTCATTTTTTCTTTCTGCCAAGTTCTTTCTGCTTTCTCTCTCTCACAGGTGATGTACTTGAGCATATACCCAACAACCTTCCTGCACACAAATCTTCATTTTACAGACTTTTTTCCAGGGCACTGACTTGTGACACTGGTTTAAAGCTCCATTGTACTCTGAACTGACTTCTGTTATGGCACATACAAGATGTTTTGTCCCTATTTATGTCAGACTCCACTATGAAACTGTGAGCTCCTGTTACTGTGTGCTATCCTGTACATATTATTTTGGTACATATTATGCACTGGATAAACATTGTTTAGATGAATATTTGAAAATTTCAGAAAGAGAGGTTGTACACGCGGGTATCTTTTGTTGGTTCCTTAAAAGACATCGCATATTTGAGTTGTTAGTATGGAGAAAAAATTTGAAGAGATAGTTGCTGGGCAGGTAGATATTATCATGGCTGTCTTTAATGCTTAGTATCATTAAGTATGCTCAAGACTTTACCCCCAACCTGAATATCTCCTTTTCATTTTCCTTTCATTGACCTACACTGATGACAGTTCAGACAAAAAGTCAGAAGTTTTATAATTGGAAAGACTATCTAGCTCTTCTCCCACTCCCATTATTTTATAGATGAAGCAATGAAAGCCTTGAGAGGGAATAATCATAAGTTTCTTTATTTTCTTTTTGCATGGCAAGACCCTGCTATTGAACATAATTAAAGTAAAAAGTCTAAATACTGAATTCAAACAACAGCATCTTAATTTAATATATTGAGTCTTCATGAACAGGGATTTGTGGATACATCTGGTCTACATGATGATTTTACTAAATAGTTTTATTATCTCAAAATTACATTCATTAAAATGGGATTTTTACCTGTAAATTGTTGTCTGGAAAGGATTAGTGGACAGAAATGTTAAATCCTAGACAATGCCTGGGTCAGCAGGTATTTGTTGAATAATACCAATTTGTAAGTTTCCATTCTGATTATTAATAGTCAAGCTACTCCATAACCAAAACAAAGACCAGGAGATATATTCTCCTGAAATCCCATCTCACCAAGATATAATATTAGCATGCTCTCTGAGTTACCTGAGCTCGACTCAAGCTGTCTAGCAGCTCTACGTGTTTATACTGTGGTACCCACTATGGCAAGCTGTCCAAGACCCCTCTCTTTCACCCTCAACACTAGCAACAGGAAATATGAAACTCTAGGAAAAGCCAGTCACCAAGTCAATCAACTCCTACTTATCTTCCTATATTGAAATACTCTGTCCAATAATTCCTTGAGATAGAGGAACTACGTTTCTTAGAAGGCAAAGTTTGCTTTTTTTAATTTCTCACAGATTACTGGCTCTATAGTCCTTAGTGGAGTAAACTGGGCCCAGTCTCACACCTAGTGAGATGGAAATGCTTCCACTAGCATGTGCTGAAAAAGCCCTTAAGAGTCATATTTATATTGTGATCCTATGATATTGCTCTGAACCCACAGAAACCCCCATTCTATTGTACTTGCTCTTCATTTTAACCATTTTGTGACATTTCCTACTACTGACTTGTATTTTAACCTAATTTATTCTAACAAATGTTGAGAGAGAGGGGCGGGGAGTCAGGTCATGGGAGGAGGGGTGCATGCAGTGTAATTTATCCCAAGTCTCACATTTCTCCAGGACTTATCCCATCTGGCCATACTGTGAAAGAAGTACATTCCTATCCTATTCCTCTCAGTTTTCCCCACCCAAGTCTATAAAATTGATACATAAAAAGAGGATAGGAAGGTCTAGAATCTGCATGTTTCCCAGCCCCACCCCACAGAATGATTCTGTATAGGAGGTCCTCAAAGCATACTTTAAGAACACTGCACTAGGCAGTGTGTGGCTCTTTCTATTGGCTGAGGACACCCCACACATTTCACTTGAAGTGCTGAGACCACCACTTACTTAGCTGCCACTAATGATGGTCCAAGTAGTTCAGCATGCTGTCAAACACATATTATAGTCAATGACCATTCTATGTGCATCAGATCGTGTTTTTTTCACACCCAATAAAACTGGTAGTGCAAGCATATTTTTGGAATTGGCATTGCTGCCCAGCTTGAGATAAGCTTTTACTAGGCCTCCAAATCTTGCAAGATATGTTTTCTTCAACTTTCCTAAACTGCTATACAAATAAGGCCTGTTAAATGCAGGAAGCCTAGAATTTTAGAGATTTCCTCTTGAGCTGGGTCTTCAATAAGTTTATCATTTCTGATAGTGGACTCATTTATGAGAGCAAGTTATCCTTACATCATTTATTTTCACCTTCATTTATCTATACCAAATCCTATTCCCTATCAGGACTAAGACTTTTGACAATAACTTTATGAGTATCATTATTGTTATTACCATTAGGAAAACAGGGCATGGTACCCTAAGGCACTTAAAATAATTCCATCAATGGATCAAAAAATTAAGAAAGAAAAATGGAAGGGCTGAATTATATACCATACACAGAACACAAGATCTCCAACGAGAATGCTTTAGGGGCATACCTCAAGTGGACAGGAGACAGCAGAGCAAGCATGGCTGCATGTAGCCCACAAGTAATATTTTTGCGGCCCAGCCAATATAACAGTATGTAAGAAACATTTTAATAAAAATTTCATAACTTAATTTTTATAATATCCTGTTATACATAATTATTAATAACAAACTACAATGTTCCCTAATGACTGATTAATATAATCGTGTTGCATTCATTTCCCTTAGGCGCCTTACATGCAGGCACACCATTTCTCTCCACTAATACTAGCAGCGAATATTTTAGCAGCCGATTGCCATGTCATTAGTCTTTTTTTTTCAATTTTTTTTATTAAGGTATTATATGTGTACATATCTTACCATTGCCCCCCCACCCCACTCCCATATATGCCCTCACCCCCCAGAGTTTTGCGTCCATTGGTTATGCTTATATGCATGCATACAAGTCCTTTGATTGATCTATCTTCCCCACCTCTCCCTAACCTTCCTGCTGAATTTGACAGACTGTTTGATGCTTTACTGCCTCTGTATCTATCTTTTTGTTCAAGTTTATAATGTTCTTTATTATCCATAAATGAGTGAGATCATGTGGTATTTTTCTTTCATTGACTGGCTTAATTCACTTAACATAATGTTCTCCAATTCCATCGAGGTTGCTGCAAATGGTAAGAATTCCTTCTTTTTGACTGAGAGAAAAAGATGGCGACCGGCAGGAAGGTAGGGAGAGAGAGAGTGTGAGTGAGGAACCCATAGAGGAGAGTGTAGATGTGTGTGGTGTGTGTGTGTGTGTATGAGATAGGGTCAGTTAGATTCTGCAGGTCTTCCAAGGGGCTCCCGAACAGGGCAGCCCTAGACGGCGGAGCCCCGCGCACAAAGCGGACACTTCTCGGCGGCTGGTGCGGACGCAGAGACCACGCCATCTTGGGAAACAGAGCTGCCCGAGACTCGGATCCTGGCTTCTGACACAAACCAGGACCCTGCAGCCACTGGGGACAGAGAACTGCTATCACAGCTTCAGACAAACAAACAAGAATCCAGACTTCCCGGCAGATTTCCGTGAGTCAAAGAGCCTATCCCCCTCCTCGCAGGCGCTGATAGCGCCATAGTAACTGATAGACCCGCCCCTCCCCCAAGCTGCTGAGCGCCCACAGGCGTGCGGAAAGCGCCATAGTAACTGATAGACGCGCCCTTCGCCCAAGCTGCTCACAGGCGCGCGCGCACAGACAGCGCCATAGTAACTGATAGACCCGCCCCTGGCCCAAGCCGCCGAGCTTTGCGCAGGGACGCGCTCCCTCTTAGGGAATTTGGCGCGCGCTCGCGCACGGGACAGAAGCAGCTCCCCGTCGTGGAAATCTGTCAGTGCGCACAGAGGGCTCCCCTTCGGGGAATTTGGCTAGCGGGGCACAGCTCCCCCTTCGGAGATTCTTAAAAGCGTGCACAGAGGGGCTTCCCTTTGGGGAATTTGGCGCGCAGGACGGACTCCGCCCCCCTTCTGGGACTTTGGGAGAGTGCACTGAGCCGGCTCACCTTCAGGTTTTTAAGAATGTGCGCTCTAGCCGGTTTGGCTCAGTAGAGAGAGCACACACAGGACGCAGCCCCACTTCAGGGAATTTGGCACGCCGGACACAGCTGCCTGGGATCCCTGACTCACAGCGCATTCACACTAAGAGCCAGCGACCCCAATTGTTGGTGCGTGCACACACAGGGACCCTGATTCTCAACGAGAAACCGCACAAGGCAACAGAGACTTTGACACTCGAGTCTTGGTGCAGACACAGGGAAACTCTGACTCCTGGCACATGCTAAGGATCTCATTCTCGGCACATACCAACAGTGTGGTGCAGACAGGGCCCCTGATTCTAAATGTGCACACGAGACCACACGGAACACTGGGGACACTGATCCTGGGCAAGTTTGGTTCCCATCAACCAAAGACAGTCACACGTCCTAGTGTCAGAGCACTTCAGTGAAACTAGGGTGGAGCGAAGTCCCCACAGCACACGGCCCAGGTCCACGCAAACAGAAGCTTGAGCTTTCTGGTAATAGCCAGAATGGGGAAACGAAATAACTCACAGAGGAAAGAAAATGTGGAGTCGCCAAGAAAGGAAATTAGTGAAAATGAAGCTTGCAACATGACCGAAAAGGAGTTCAGAGTAATGGTCATGGAATTTATACATCGGATGGATGAGAAAATCAACAACTTATGCAAGAATCAGGAAGAAATGAAAAGTGATATAGCTACAATCAAAAACACCATGGAAAGTTTCAACAGTAGACTACAAGAAGCAGAGGACCGAATTAGTGAGTTAGAAGATCAGGTACAGAAACAAGCTCAAGCTGAACAGCAATTGGAGAAAAAAATTAAAAAGCAGGAGGAAAGCCTAAGGGAGCTTCGGGACAACATGAAACGAAGTAACATGCGTATAATAGGGCTGCCAGAAGGACAAGAAGAGCAGCAGGGATTAGAAAATCTATTTGAAGAAATAATGACAGAAAACTTCCCGGATATGGGAAAGATAAAAGTTACGCAAGTAAAGAGAGTCCCAAGCAGGATCAACCCCAAAAGACCCACACCAAGACATGTCATAATTTCAATGGCAAATATAAATGATAAAGAGAGAATCCTAAAGGCGGCAAGAGAGAGACAGAGAGTTACCTACAAAGGAACACCCATCAGATTGTCAAATGATTACTCATCAGAAACACAACAAGCTAGAAGTGAATGGAAGGAGGTATACAAAGTGTTGCAAAGCAAAGGACTGAATCCAAGAATACTATATCCAGCAAGACTATCAATCAAAATTGAAGGGGAAATCAGGAGCTTTGCAGACAAAAAAAGCCTCAGGGAGTTTATCACCACCAAACCAGCAATGCAAGAATTGCTAAAGGGAATACTGTAAAAAGAAGAAATAAACAGGTAAGAAGGAATACAGACACAAAAATAGATATGACTGCAAACAAATACCTTTCAGTAATAACTTTAAATGTAAACGGACTAAATGCTCCAATCAAAAGACATCGAGTAGCTGAATGGATAAAAAAACACGACCCATATATATGCTGTCTACAAGAGACCCACCTCAGAACAAGAGACTCACACAGATTGAAAGTGAAGGGATGGAAAAATATCTTTCAGGCAAATGGAAATGAAAAAAAAGCTGGGGTAGCAATACTTATATCTGACAAAATAGACCTCAAAGTAAATGCCATAACAAGAGATAAGGAAGGCCACTTCATAATACTAAAGGGAGAAATCCAACAAGAAGAAATAATTCTGGTAAACATATACGCTCCCAATATAGGAGCACCCAAATACATAAAAAAACTCCTGGAGGATATCAAGGGAGAGATTAATAGCAACACAATCATAGTAGGAGACTTTAATACCCCACTATCACCACAGGACAAATCCTCTAAACAAAAAATCAGCAAAGAAACAGCAATCCTAAATGACTCACTAGACCAGATGGAATTAATTGACATCTTCAGAACATTTCACCCCAAAGCCACAGAATATACATTCTTCTCAAGTGCACATGGGTCATTTTCAAAGATAGACCATATGCTGGGTCACAGGCAAAGTCTCTTCAAATTCAAGAAGATAGAAATTATATCAAGCATCTTCTCAGATCACAGTGGCATAAAACTGGAAATCAACTACAATAAAAACAATCCAAAGAAATCAAACACATGGAGACTAAACAGCATGCTACTAAACAAGGACTGGGTCACCAGAGAGATCAAGGAAGAAATAAAAAACATCATGGCAACAAATGACAATGAAAACACAACAATCCAAAATCTATGGGACACAGCGAAAGCAGTCTTGAGAGGGAAGTTCATAGCTCTACAGGCCTATTGCAAAAAACAAGAAACAATGGTAATAAATTACTTAACCCTACAACTCAAAGAGCTAGAAAAAGAGCAGCAAGAAAAGCCCAGTGTAACCAGAAGGAAGGAAATAACAAAGATCAGAGCGGAGATAAATGACATAGAGACCAAAGAAACAATACATAAGATCAATAAAACCAAGAGCTGGTTCTTTGAAAGGATAAACAAGATTGATGAACCTCTAGCCAGGCTCACCAAGAAGCAAAGAGAGAGGACCCAAATAAACAAAATCAGAAATGAAAGAGGTGAAATAACAACAGACCCCGCTGAGATACAAAGGATTGTTACAAAATACTACGAACAACTCTATTCCAACAAACTGGACAATCTGGAGGAAATGGACATATTCCTAGAAAAATATAACCTTCCAAAAATCAATCAAGAAGAATCTAAACAGCTCAATAGGCCAATAACTATGGACGAAATTGAAGCAGTCATCAAAAAGCTTCCAGCAAACAAAAGCCCGGGGCCTGATGGCTTCACAGGAGAGTTTTACCAAACATTCAAGGAAGAACTAAAACCTATCCTCCTCAGACTATTCCAAAAAATTCAAGTGGAAGGAACACTTCCAAGCTCCTTCTATGAAGCCAGCATCACCCTAATACCAAAACCAGATAAAGACAACACAATGAAAGAGAATTACAGACCAATATCCCTCATGAACATAGATGCCAAAATCCTCAACAAAATTCTAGCAAATCGGCTCCAGCAGTACATCAGAAAGATCATACACCATGACCAAGTAGGATTTATCCCAGGAATGCAAGGATGGTACAATATCCGCAAATCAATAAACGTGATACATCACATAAACAAATTGAAAGATAAAAATCACATAGTCATATCAATTGATGCAGAAAAAGCATTTGACAAAATCCAACACCCTTTCTTGATAAAAGCTCTCAACAAGGTGGGAATAGATGGCTCATACCTCAACATAATAAAAGCTATATATGATAAACCCACAGCAAACATCATACTCAATGGACAAAAACTAAAGACATTTCCCCTAAGAACAGGAACAAGACAGGGATGCCCACTCTCACCACTCCTGTTTGACATAGTACTGGAAGTATTAGCCATTGCAATTAGACAAGAAGAAGAAATAAAAGGCATCCAGATTGGAAAAGAACAAGTAAAGCTGTCTTTATTTGCAGACGACATGATATTGTACATAAAAAATCCGAAAGACTCCGTCAAAAAACTCATAGACTTAATAAATGAATTCGGCAATGTAGCAGGATACAAAATTAACGCCAAGAAATCTATGGCCTTTCTATACACCAGTGAACTTACAGACAGAGAGACTAAAAAGGCAATCCCATTTACCATCGCACCAAAAAAATTAAGATACCTAGGAATAAACTTAACTAAGGAGGTAAAAGACCTATACACGGAAAACTACAGGACACTGAAAAAAGAGATAGAGGAAGACGTAAACAGATGGAAGAACATACCATGTTCATGGATTGGTAGAATCAACATCATTAAAATGTCCATACTACCCAAAGCAATCTATAGATTCAATGCACTCCCCATTAAAATACCAACGGCATATTTCACAGACCTTGAAAGAACTCTCCAAAAATTCATCTGGAATAAAAAAAGACCCCGAATAGCCACAGCAATCCTGAGAAAGAAGAATAAAGTAGGAGGGATCTCAATACCAGATTTCAAGCTGTATTACAAAGCCACTGTTCTCAAAACAGCCTGGTACTGGCACAAGAACAGACATATAGATCAATGGAACAGAATAGAGAATCCAGATATTGACCCAAACCACTATGCTCAATTAATATTTGACAAAGGAGGCATGAACATACAATGGAATAAAGACAGTCTCTTCAATAAATGGTGTTGGGAAAATTGGACAGATACATGCAAAAAAATGAAGCTTGATCACCAACTTACGCCATACACAAAAATAAACTCAAAATGGATACAGGACTTAAACATAAGACGGGAAACCATAAAAATACTAGAGCAATCCACAGGCAGCAAAATGTCAGACATATGCCAAAAGAAATTCTTCACTGACACTGCCCCTAGGGCAATGGAAGCTAAAGAGAAAATTAACAAATGGGACTACATCAAAATAAAAAGCTTTTTCACAGCAAAAGAAACCATCAACAAAACAACAAGAAGGCCCACTGCATGGGAGAACATATTTGCAAATGGCATCACTGATAAAGGTTTAATCTCCAACATCTACAGGCAGCTTATACAACTTAATAAAAGGAAGATAAATGATCCAATAAAAAAATGGGCAACAGACCTAAATAGAATCTTTTCAAAAGAAGACAGAAGGAAGGCCAAGAGACACATGAAAACATGCTCAACGTCACTAATTATCCGAGAGATGCAAATCAAAACAACAATGCGGTACCATCTCACACCTGTCAGAATGGCTATCATCAACAAATCAACAAACGACAAGTGTTGGCGAGGATGCGGAGAAAAAGGAACCCTCGTGCACTGCTGGTGGGATTGCAGACTGGTGCAGCCACTGTGGAGAACAGTATGGAGTTTCCTCAAAAAACTGAAAATGGAACTCCCATTTGACCCAGTAATCCCACTCCTGGGAATATATCCGAAGAAACTAGAAACACCAATTAGAAAAGATATATGCACCCCTATGTTCATAGCAGCGCAATTCACCATAGCTAAGATTTGGAAACAGCCTAGGTGCCCGTCAGCAGATGACTGGATCAGAAAACTGTGGTACATCTACACAATGGAATACTATGCTGCCATAAAAAAGAAGGAATTCTCATCATTTGCAGCAACCTGGGAGGAATTGGAGAACATTATGTTAAGTGAAATAAGTCAGTCAATGAAAGAAAAATACCACATGATCTCACTCATTTATGGATAATAAAGAACATTATAAACTTGAACAAAAAGATAGATACAGAGACAGTAAAGCATCAAACAGACTGTCAAATTACAAGGGGAAGGTTAGGGAGAGGTGGGGGAGATAAGAGATCAATCAAAGGACTTGTATGCATGCATATAAGCATAACCAATGGATGCAAAACTCTGGGGGGTGGGGGCATATATGGGAGTGGGGTGTGGGGAGGGCAATGGTAAGATATGTACACATATAATACCTTAATAAAAAAAATTGGAAAAAAAAAAAAAAGAATTCCTTCTTTTTTATGGCAGCATAATATTCCATTGTGTAGATGTACCATAGTTTTCTGATCCAGTCATCTGCTGATGGGCACTTAGGCTGTTTCCAGATCTTAGCTATTGTAAATTGTGCTGCTATGAACATAGGGGTGCATATATCCTTTCTTATTGGTGTTCCCCGTTTCTTAGGATATATTCCTAGGAGTGGGATTACTGGGTCAAATGGGAGTTCCATTTTCAGTTTTTTGAGGAAACTCCAAATGTTCTCCACAGTGGCTGCACCAGTCTGCATGCCCACCAGCAGTGCACGAGGGTTCCTTTTTCTCCGCATCCTCGCCAACACTTGTCCTTTGTTGATTTGTTGATGATAGCCATTCTGACAGGTGTGAGATGGTACCGCATTGTTGTTTTGATTTGCATCTCTCGGATAATTAGTGACGTTGAGCATGTTTTCATGTGTCTCTTGGCCTTCCTTCTGTCTTCTTTGGAAAAGATTCTATTTAGGTCCTTTGCCCATTTTTTTATTGGATCATTTATCTTCCTTTTATTAAGTTGTATAAGCTGCCTGTAGATGTTGGAGATTAAACCTTTATCAGTGATACCATTTGCAAATATGTTCTCCCATGCAGTGGGCTTTCTTGTTGTTTTGTTGATAGTTTCTTTTGCTGTAAAAAAGCTTTTTATTTTGATGTAGTCCCTTTTGTTTATTTTCTCTTTAGCTTCCATTGCCCTAGGGGCAGTATCTGTGAAGAAGTTCTTTTGGCATATGTCTGAGATTTTGCTGCCTGTGAATTCCTCTAGTATTTTTATGGTTTCCCGTCTTACGTTTAAGTCCTGTATCCATTTTGAGTTTATTTTTGTGTATGGTGTAAGTTGGTGATCTAGTTTCATTTTTTTGCATGTATCTGTCCAATTTTCCCAACACCATTTATTGAAGAGACTGTCTTTATTCCATTGTATGTTCATGGCTCCTTTGTCAAATATTAATTGAGCATAGTGGTTTGGGTCAATATCTGGATTCTCTATTCTGTTCCATTGGTCAATATGTCTGTTCTTGTGCCAGTACCAGGCTGTTTTGAGAACTGTGGCTTTGTAATACATCTTGAGGTCTGGTATTGAGATCCCTCCTACTTTATCCTTCTTTCTCAGGATTGCTGTGGCTATTCGGGGTCTTTTTTTATTCCAGATGAATTTTTGGAGAGTTCTTTCAAGGTCTGTGAAATATGCCGTTGGTATTTTAATGGGGAGTGCATTGAATCTATAGATTGCTTTGGGTAGTATGGACATTTTAATGATGTTGATTCTACCAATCCATGAACATGGTATGTTCTTCCATCTGTTTACGTCTTCCTCTATCTCTTTTTTCAGTGTCCTGTAGTTTTCCGTGTATAAGTCTTTTACCTCCTTAGTTAAGTTTATTCCTAGGTATCTTAATTTTTTTGGTGCGATGGTAAATGGGATTGCCTTTTTAGTCTCTCTGTCTGTAAGTTCACTATTGGTGTATAGAAAGGCCATAGATTTCTTGGCGTTAATTTTGTATCCTGCTACATTGCAGAATTCATTTATTAAGTCTATTCGTTTTTTGACGGAGTCTTTCAGATTTTTTATGTACAATATCATGTCGTCTGCAAATAAAGACAGCTTTACTTGTTCTTTTCCAATTTGGATGCCTTTTATTTCTTCTTCTTGTCTAATTGCAATGGCTAATACTTCCAGTACTATGTCAAACAGGTGTGGTGAGAGTGGGCATCCCTGTCTTGTTCCTGTTCTTAGGGGAAATGTTTTTAGTTTTTGTCCATTGAGTATGATGTTTGCTGTGGGTTTATAATATATAGCTTTTATTATGTTGAGGTATGAGCCTTCTATTCCCACCTTGTTGAGAGTTTTTATCCATGTCATTAGTCTTGGACTGACTTATTTGGCGTGTGCAACAGAAAATATTTCACTTTTGAGAACAAGAAAAATAGTTTTATTTCTGTTATGCTTATTAATATGTGCAGTTATTCAGTGTCTGGTAAGTTAATGCTCAATAAAAAAATACTAATTTTTATTAAAATGTTCTATTATTTTATGCTAACGATTACTCATTTATTCCCGGTTCCCACCCCACACTCTACCCTTACCTCCCCCCAATGTCCTCATCCATAGGTGTACGATTTTTATCCAGTCTCTTCCCGCACCCCCCACACCACTTTCCCCCCTGAGACTTGTCAGTTCACTCCCTTTCTATGCCCCTGATTCTATTATATTCACCAGTTTATTCTGTTCATCAGATTTTTTATTCACTTGATTTTTAGATTCACTTGTTGATAGACATGTATTTGTTGTTCATAATTGTTATCTTTACCTTTTTCTTCTTCTTCCTCTTCTTAAAGAATACCTTTCACCCTTTCATATAATACTGGTTTGGCAGTGATGAACTCTTTTAGCTTTTTCTTATCTGTGAAGCTCTTTATCTGACCTTCAATTCTGAATGATAGCTTTGCTGGGTAGAGTAATCTTGGTTGTAGGTTCTTGCTATTCATCACTTTGAATATTTCTTGCCACTCCCGTCTGGCCTGCATAGTTTCTGTTGATAAATCAGCTGACAATCGTATGGGTGCTCCCTTGTAGGTAACTGTTTTTCTCTTGCTGCATTTAATATTCTCTCTTTGTCTTTTGCTCTTGGTATTTTAATTATGCTGTGTCTTGGTGTGGTCTTCTTTGGATTCCTTTCGTTTGGAGTTCTCTGCGCTTCCTGGACTTATAAGTCTATTTCTTTCACCAGGTGGGGGAAGTTTTCAGTCATTATTTCTTCAAATAGGTTTTCAATATCTTGCTTTCTCTCTTCTTCTGGCACCCCCAGATGTTGGTACGCTTGAAGTTGTCCCAGAGGCTCCTTACACTATCTTCATATTTTTAAATTTTTTTTGCTTTTCCAGTTGGGTGTTTTTTGCTTCTTTGTATTTAAAATCTTTGACTTGATTCTTGCGATCCTCTAGTCTGCTGTTGAATTGCTATATATTATTGTTTTATTTCATTCAGTGTATGCTTAATTTCTAGTTGGTCCTTTTTCATATCCTCGAGGGTCTCACTAAATTTATTGGCCTTTCTAGAAAATTCTTGAAAAACCTTATAACCATGGTTTTGAACTCTATATCCAGTCATTTGCTTTCCTCCATTTCTTTCATTTATGACCTGTTTCTTTGTCTCTGCATTTTGGCTGCTTCCCTGTGTTGATAGAGTGGCTTTGTGTGCTAGGTGTTCTATAGGGCCCAGTGGCTCAGCCTCCCCAGTTACCTGAGGTTGACACTCTTGGTGCAGCCCTTTGTGAGCTGTGTGCACAGTCTTGTTGTAGTTAAGCCTTGATTGTTGTTGGTATCACTGGGAGGAATTGAACTCCAGGCCAATTGGCTGTGAGGATCAGCTGTATCTATGATGGGAGAACTTCTGTGCTGGATACACCCTTATGAGACAAGACTTGCAAAAGCCTCTGTGCTCAGCTTGCATTGGGCGGAGTCTCAGGGCGGAGCAGACAGCAATGGTTTCCCATCAGCTCTGCCCTAAGAGGCCCCTGTGTCTCAGTGTCCTGTGGTAATCGCTGCAAGCACCTCTGAGAGAAAGCCGCCCTCAAGTTTCGCCCGCTGCCAGATAGTCCAGTTTCTCCCCGAATGAGTCTGGGTCCCCAGAGTCTCGCTCAGAACTGGAGTTCAGAGCAGTCAGGAGCTTTTGTCTCCCTCTCAATTGAGAAAGCCAGCCACGTACTCAGTTGCCAGCCCTCTCCGCACATGCGCCTCTGTACCTCTGCCTTTTGCAGCTCCTCTGAGTCTCAGTGTGCTTTTCTCTTTCCTTCTACTTGTAGAATTTCCACTCAGCCAGCCTTCCTGTGGTTCTGGATGATGTCCGTTTTGTCTTTTAGTTGTAGTTTTGAAATTGTTGTGCAAGGCAGCAGTTTAGGTGTTTACCTATGCTGCCATCTTGGTTTCTCCTAAACCTATGTTTCTATGAAAATTGAAGCTTTTGATTTTTTGTGGCCCACATAAACTTAAACCTTGTTTACTTGGCCCATGTTAGCCTTTGAGTTTGACATGCTTACAGTAGAGCATAAGTTTTTCATTAGACTAGTGGTTCTCCAAGTGTGGACCCTGGACCAGCAGCATCAATACCACCATGAACTGTTTAGTAATAAAAATTTTGGGCCCTACCCTAGCCCTTATGAATCAGAAACTATGAAAGAAAGACCCAGCAATCTGTGTTTTACCATGTCCTGCAGGGAATTTTGGTACACACCTGGGTTTGAGAGTCTCTGCCTTACAACAACCTGAATATATATCCTGGTTTTCCCATTCACTAGCTGTGTGACATTGGGCAAGTTATTTAACCTCAGCCTCAGAAGTCTCTTTCATTAAGTGCATTAAATAATTATCACCCTTACTTTATAACGATGTTGCAAGAGTTGAGTGAGATGGTCCATACAAAGTCCTTACAAAATGATTAGCACATAATAAACTCTCAATAAATAATAGCTATTGCTATTGTTGTTATTATTTTTATGCACAAAATTTTCAACAGATGGGAAGAAGTAAGCCAGGTTCCTGGCAATGAGATAGTAATATGATATCTAATTTTTGGAAGAATAAATGAAGGCCATTTTGCTTTTCTCCTATTTACTGAACATCATATTGTCCTGAAGAATTCCCCATTTAGAGGGATTTAAAGGAATCCCCAAATAGTTCAACAACCTGATAAGCCCAAATTGAAAGGATTTCACAATCAGCCAAGCATTGATAGGCAAGAAGTTGAGGAGAAAGGCGGGGGCTTGAAATAGCCATTTGAAAAGTTTTCTAAAGCGCTTTTTTAGTGAGGCCTCCTGCTAGCCTTTGTGAGAATTAGCAAAAGAACCTTTTCAGGGTAATTGCAATCCCACAAGTGCTCTGCCTGGTGAATGGATGCTCTTTTGTCCCATTGGATCAAAACCTCCATCAAAGCTCATGGATAAAGAAGCAGAGAATGAACTGAATTTTGGCCCTCATGCCTACTCAGATTCCTTGTGCAGGGCACAACCTACATAACCACACACAGCAGCCCTGACTGTAAATTGAGGCCTTTGCCTATGATTAATATATTTCCTATTTGACTTTGTCAGAAACAATGATGATTGGTAATTGCCCCTGAAGTTTAAAGAAAATGAGTTGATAATATGGGAGAGGCTGAATCCCCCTTCTCTGTAACTTCTACATTTACCCCATTATTTGGTGTTAATAATGCCTACACCTATCTACTTGTTATGTGAGTCTCACAGGTGTTGTAAAATTTAAAAGGAAAATACTTATCTCCTCCCTAATCCTGAGGATTAAATGAGATTATCTATAATCAAATACTTTATAAACTGTAGAGAACTGTTCACATGTAAAGTGGTATTATGGTTGCTTTTATTATTTCTATAGTAGCATCTAATAACATCCGTGTTGCTTCCCAAAAGCCCACAACTATAATTATTGTTATCATATTTACTGTAAAGTTTTTATCATTGTCTTACTATTGTACAAGCACAATTTATACCTGGTTCTGAGAAAGGCAGTCTTCCTGACTCCTGTAAAGATGTTAGTGTTATTTCCTAATATGAAACATAAATTTACAAGAGAGAGAAATAACATACCAGCCATTAGTAGGCTAGCTTTCTCTCCCCTTCCTCCCACCATTTCTTTCACTACTATCACCACATGAAGCTGTAATCCAAGCATATCAAACTCAAAGGCTAACACAGGCCAAATAAACAAGGTTTAAGTTTATGTGGGCTGCAAAAAATCAAAAGCTTCAATTTTCATAGAAACATAGGTTTATTTTGATAGAGACATGCTGAATACAAAGAGCTGAAATAAATGCATAATTGTTAACATAAAATAATAGAACATTTTAATAAAAATTAATATTTTCCTTGAATATTAACTTACCAGACACTGAGAACTGCACAAATTAATAAGCGTAATGCAAATAAACCTATTTTTCTTATTCTTCAAAAGCAAAATATTTCCTGTTGCACACACCAAACAAGTCAGTACAAGACTAATGACGTAGCAATAGGCTGCTAAAATATTCACTGCTAGTATTAGAGGAGAGAAATGGTATGCCTGCGCGTAAGGCACCTAAGGGAAATAAATGCAACATGATTATAGTAGTCATTAGGGAACATTGTTGTTCGTTATTAATAATTATGTATAAAAGGATATTGTAAAAATCAAGTTATGAAATTGTCATTAAAACGTTTCTTACATACCGTTATATTGGCTAGGCTGCAAAAATATTCATTGTGAGCCGCATGTGGACCTCGGGCCTCGATTTTGACATGCTTGCTGCAATCACTGTTATTTTGAGCAGATCAGACAAAACCAATCTTCCAAATATTTCTATTATTTCCAAATATTGTCATATCTCTTCAAAGTAAGGGCTTGCTTTTCACTGTATTTTTTATATCTCAAAAGGACCTTCTCTGAAGGTTTGTTTAGAGGTCCACATTGTTAAGATGTAACCTCATATCCAACAGAATAGGAAAGGTCTGCTTTCCCCAGCTCTTCTCAGATGTCACACAAAAAGTTTAGTGCCTTTTTCCTGGCCAGTGTGGCTCAGTTGGTTGGAGTGTTGTCCAGTACACCAAAAAGGTTCTCTCTCTCTCTCTCTCTCTCTCTCTCTCTCTCTCTCTCTCCCCTCCTCCCTCTCTCCCTTCCTCTCTGTAAAATCAGTAAAAAGCATATCCTCAGGTGAAGAAAATAAAATATATAGTTTGTGGAGAATTAAAAACTATTTAAAAAAAAAACCTTAATGCCTTTCCAGTCAAGATAGATAATAACTAGGAACACTTTATTTTTTAAAATTTCTTTATTGATTAAGGTGTTATATATGTGTCCTTATTCTCCCATTACCCCCCCCATCCACCTCACTCATGCCCTCACCCCTCCTGTTATCTGTATCCATTGGTGTTATAGTAATAGTGATAAGAATAATATAGAATAAGTATCAAAGTGTGGAATTACAGTGTGATATTAAAGTATGATGTTAAAAAGTATTGAATGTAATGTAAACAGGTTGATTAAACACCCCTGAGTGGCCTGTATGTAGAAAATATATAAAGTGATCTGCTCCCCATATGTAAAACCAGATATGCAAGGCTCCTGGGACCCGCTGATAAGACACACTGAAGACGCCCATCTAGGCACATAAAAAGAGGAAGCACCAGAGGAAGATCAGAGAGGCTGCTCTGCTCCTCCACAGACGGTCACTCTCCACCCCCCTTCCTGCAATCTGCCCAAGCTCTGCCGTGGACCGTGAGTCCAAACAGTGAGCCGGAAACTGAGGCCTCAAGCAAGACGCCGAGCTGCAGCTGCAACGTTCACGTCCAGTGTGTGTGTCTGTCGGCACGGATCCCCGGGTGGCCTGCCGAGGTCTGGAAACCACCAGGACTCTGTACATAAACCGTGAGTGATTCGTGCATTGCATGTCTGTCTCCTGTGTAATTTATGCTCGGTCAATATTAAGTAAGTACCTTGGGTAGTACGTGTCAGTTTAGAGACTGGCTGAGGCACCCTTGGTCACCTGTGCTTACGTCCCTAAAGGAGAAATTGGGACAATTGGTTAGGCTTATATGCATGCATACAAGTCCTTTGGTTGATCTCTCCTCCTTACCCCCATTCTCCCCTACCTTCCCTCTGAGATTTGATGGTCTGATCGATGTTTCTCTGTCTCTGGGTCTATTTTTGTTCATCAGTTTATATTGTTCATTATATTCCATAAATGAGTGAGATCATGTGATATTTATCTTTCTCTGACTGGCTTATTTAACTTAGCATAATGGTCTCCAGTTCCATCCATGCTGTGGCAAATGGTAAGAACTCCTTCTTTTTTACTGCAGCGAAGTATTCCATTGTGCAGATGTACCACAGTTTTTTAATCCACTCATCTGCTGATGGGCACTTAGGCTGTTTCCAAAGCTTAGCTATTATAAATTGTGCTGCTATGAACATAGGGGTGCATATATCCTTTCTAATTGGTGTTTCTAGTTTCTTCGGATATATTCCCAGGAGTGGGATTACTGGGTCAAATGGGAGTTCCATTTTTAGTTTTTTGAGGAAACTCCATACTGTTCTCCACAGTGGCTATACCAGTCTGCATTCACAGGAGCAGTGAAGGAGGGTTCCTTTTTCTCCACATCCTAGCCAGCACTTGTGGTTTGTTGATTTGTTGATGATAGCCATTCTGACCGGTGTGAGATGGTACCTCATTGTTGTTTTGATTTGCATCTCTCGGATGATTAGTGACTTTGAGCATGTTTTCATATGGATCTTAGCCTTCCTTCTGTCTTCTTTCGAAAAGTATCTATTAAGGTCCGTTGCCCATTTTTTGATTGGGCTGTTTATCTTCCTTTTGTTAAGTTGTATGAGTTCCCTGTAAATGTTGGAGATTAAACCCTTATTGTTGGTATCATTGGCAAATATGGTCTCCCATGCAGTGGGCTTTCTTGTTGTTTTGTTGATGGTTTCTTTTGCTGTGCAAAAGCTTTTTAATTTGATGTAGTCCCATTTGTTAATTTTCTCTTTAGTTTCCATTGCCCTAGGAGCAGTATCAGTTAAGAAATTGCTTCGGCATGTATCTGAGATTTTGCTGCCTGTGGATTCCTCTAGTGTTTTTATGGTTTCCCATCTCATGTTTAAGTCCTTTATCCATTTAGAGTTTATTTTTGTGTATGGTTTAAGTTGGTGGTCTAGTTTCATTTTTTTGCATGTATCTGTCCAATTTTCCCAACACCATTTATTAAAGAGACTGTCTTGACTCCATTGTATGTTCATGCCTCCTTTGTCCAATATTAATTGAGCATAGTGACTTGGGTCGATATCTGGATTCTCTATTCTATTCCATTGACCTATATGTCTATTCTTGTGCCAGTACCAGACAGTTTGGGGAACAGTGGCTTTGTAATACATCTTGAGGTCTGGTATTGAGATCCCACCTACTTTGTTCTTCTTTCTCAGGATTGCTGCAGCTATTTCGGGTCTTATTTTATTCCAGATGAATTTTTGGAAAGTTACTTCTAGATCTGCAAATATGCTATTGGTATTTTAATGGGGATTCCATTGAATCTATAGAGTGCTTTAGGTAGTATGGACATTTTAATGATGCTGATTCTACCAATCCATGAACATGGTATGTTCTTCCATCTGTTTATGTCTTCCTCTATCTCTTTTTTCAGGGTTCTTTAGTTTTCCGTGTATAGGTCTTTTACCTCCTTAATATAACTAGGAACACTTTAGCATTCTCAATCCTACCAATTGAGAGGAGCTAGGAAATAAGCTAGAAATTTAATCTGGTTTGTGCTGTACCTGGTGTTTTGTAACTTTCCTCACTGCTCTATTGGTCCAAACCATACTCATTGACTTCTGGCTCAGTTTTTCACCAGATCTCCAATTCTCTGATGGGGCTGGAGATATGCCCTGAACCAAAGGCCACTTAGCTAAGTCCTAATACTCTGTCTATTTATGTTCATACTCTGGATCCTACTTCTCATGCTCCCAGTGGCTTGGGCACTGCTCTCAATGTATGATAAAGTGGATGACAGGTCTATCTTACTTTAAGACTCTTTCCCCTTCCATAACTCCTACTGTCATATTCCACCTACCACGTGGCATGTCCTCAGATACCAACAATTGGCAGTATCAACTGTGAGTACCACACACTCTTTTGGACACTTGCACACTTATCTACCAGAAGTCATACTTGGGGCACAGCCTAACCAATGGCTCACTTTCCCTGCCTGTCCCTTCCCCTCTACCCACCTACCCACATTATGACTTATGTTGCTGAGGTCCCGGCATGCCTCATCTCAGTCTGCCTATGTTTTATCAGAAGCCAGGGGCAAAATCCTGGAGTACACAGCTTTGTCTTCACTACCTTTTATCTCCCTTTCTGAGTTCCTACTGCACTTCTTATTGCTGTCCTCTTTACCCAGGGTCTGTCTTTGTTCCATAATCACATACCTTCCTCTCTAGCTTTCACCTCTAGTCTTACAAGTTTCATTCCCTTAGTGGGCTCATCCATACTGTCACAAAGAAAATAATCTGATTAAACAAGTCACAAAACAAAAATGACTAATGGCTTAAAGTAAGAAACATTCATTTGCATTTTCATTAACTTAAAGCAGTGTTTCTTTACTCTGGCTATATTTTACAAGCATCTGTGCAGCTATTTAAAATACCTTTGCTGGGACCCTACTATCAGACCATTAGAGAATCTCTGGAGGAGGCACTCTGGCATCAATCATTTTGAAAAGATGTCCAGGTAATTCCAGTGTGCAGTTGCAGTGAGAACCACTGACCTAAGGAAATAAATATCTAATAGTAGGGCAATATTGTGTACATTTGCTACTTCCCTACCTCAAAGGAGTTGTGGGTGTTGAGTACTCAGCCTTAACTTCTCTGTCTGACAGTCCAAATTGCTTCAGGACCTAGATTTATTTAACATTTCGTGGTAAAGGTCAAAATGCCATTTCAAAGAGTATACTATTTAGAATGGGTGGGATATGAAACACTCATGGAATGTAAACTTGCAAGAGACATTGGGATTCATGAAGATTTGTAACATATCATAAAGTTATGATATTACATATGTTAGTCTGTTTCTGGCATCACACCTCCCTGGAAATGGTTTTAGATCTTTAAAAATAATTCTGAGCTCTGCTTCAAAAGTATCAGCTCTATTATGAAGTAATCAGAGCCACACCAATTGCTTAACATTATAGAATCGTGTAGAGTGGAGCTAAAAGCAGACTACGATAGTTCCTGGAACTAAAAATCATTGCCCTCATCCTCCCATAATAATCATAATTAAGGTCCAATACTGAAGACACTTGAAACCTAAAATGGGATTCTGGGTATGAGCCAGGACTTAGCTGGACCATTCTCTAACAAGCCCATTGTTATGTTAAGGAAATGACTGGGACTAGGACTAATCCTAGAAGTAATCAGTTTGACAAAGTAATGTCTGAGCTATCTGTCCCAAAGTGGTGGAGTGGCTGCCATGAGGAAATGAGCAGTGTTCTTACAAATTACTGCCACTTTCTAGAAAAAAGGTAAAGTGGATATTTAAAAAATTAGAACAGAAAAAATCATGACCAAGTGTCACGAGAGTTTGCAATAAGTGTAAGTAAAAGATCTGATTTAAAAGGATCAGGAAGGGCCCCCTTCCCCAAAATGTTCCCACTCACCTTGCTAATGCTAGCTTCAGTGGGTTGATCCAAAGTGTTCACAATTTGTCCAATGCCTTTGCAAAAATTATCTTTGAACATAAAACTTCTCTTGATCAGGCGGGGGGAATGGGAGATATCTGTAATAATAGCAACATTAAAAATATATTTAAAAAAACTTTTCTTGAAAGGGGAAATATTAAAATGCAGACAGCCTTATTTTAATATGCTTTAATTTATTAGCCAGAAATGATGTTCCATATCTGCTACTTGTGTGTTGCAGAGAAAGTAGCCCTGGTTTGGGGGTAGAGGACACAAGGGGGACATGCATTTCAGAGTCCAGATAAGACAGTGATATGTGATAACACAAGGGCCTTGGTCACCTATGAGGGCAAGTACCCAGAAGGGAGTGAAAAGAAAGTCCCCCTTCAGTGACTAGAACAGACAAAAATGGAGCAATAAAAACACTCCTCTTTGGCTAAACTGAAGCCTCCAGGGTTCTAAGGGCATAGAGGGTATGTGGATATAGTTGCTCTTAATGCTATTGTTCCCCACCCAGGTGCTGAGAGCAGGCATTGGCACCTAAAGGCACTTTACTTTTTTAATTTTTTTATTTTTTCCCCATTTTTTATTAAGGTATTATATGTGTACATATCTTACCATTGTCCCCCCCGACCCCACTCCCATACATGCCCTCACCCCCCAGTGTTTTGCGTCCATTGGTTATGCTTATATGCAAGCATACAAGTCCTTCGGCTGATCTCTTAT
Source organism: Cnephaeus nilssonii (assembly GCF_951640355.1). Lineage (NCBI taxonomy): Eukaryota > Metazoa > Chordata > Mammalia > Chiroptera > Vespertilionidae > Cnephaeus > Cnephaeus nilssonii. The sequence goes on from NC_137071.1 coordinate 76,992,977, forward strand.
CTCCCCCACCTCTCCCTAACCTTCCCGCTGTAATTTGACAGTCTGTTCGATGCTTTAGTGCCTCTGTATCTGTCTTTTTGTTCATCAGTTTATAATGTTCTTTATTATCCACAAATGAGTGAGATCATGTGGTATTTTTCTTTCATTGACTGGCTTATTTCACTTAGCATAATGTTAAAGGCACTTTAACTGCAGAATTCTTTGTACCTTTTTTCATTCTCCAGCCTGTGTGGGAATGGAAGGGGGCAAATGCATGAAGAACTGGGGAGTAATTTGGTACCCTAGGGCATGAAGATAGGAAATAGGTTGGAAATTGTAGTACCTTTCTCTGAGTCACATTTAAACCTCAGCCAGGAGAAAAGCACTCACTGCGAATTCTGTCCACCAGGCAAATTTACTGGAGAGCTTCCTGAATGCTTTGGCTGTCTTGTCCCGTGTTCAGGACGACCCCTACAGGTAGGCAATGGCTCCGAAGAGTATTTGCAATTTGGTTGGCTGTGTGCACCCAAATGTCTTCATCTGAAGAAATTACTCCAGTCTGAGCCCACTGGAAATATTCCATGACAGTTACCAGCACCAAATGGAAGAAGGGAGTGTCTGAGAAAAGGTCAGGTAGTTTATTTTTTCATATGATTCATAATTTACACAAGCCCAAAAGAAAATCCCTTTGTCCCAGATGTTTCCAAGCAGCACGGCTGCCTCACAGTAGCTGGGGTTGACAGGTCCAATGAATCCTGAAGCCACCTGGTGGTGAGAAATGAAACTGGAAAGGGCCCTGGAAGTCTGGCAGTCTTCACTGAAAATCACATATTCAAAAGAATAACCCGGGTCAAATGATGGGTCTCTGTTGATATGTTCAGTAGCGAATTGAGCAGCAACTTCAGGCAGGGCCTTTGAGAACAAATGATCACGAGCCCAAGGGCCCACAACACCTATCTTGTGAGGGGTGCTCACACCTGCTTAGGGAGAGATGTGAAGGCCAGGAAGCACAACCACCACAAGAGCTTGTACAATGCAAGGTCATAGTGTCCTCTCTATCTTCTGAGAGCCTTAAACCAGAGCATAAGATGAGAGAAAGGCCAGGTTCCAGGAATATATCCTTCCTGTTTCCAGCAAGCTAACAAAGAGATACTGGAAACTTAATGTGCTTTCCCGAGATGGACAGTGGTATTTCCAAATGCCTATCAATGAGAGGGAAAGATGTGTTACTCACACTATTCCTGAAGCTTCTGGAAATATTGGTTATGAAAAATGGCAAAGGGATAGCAGTTCCCAAACTGGAAATATTTCCCCGCTCCCTCCAACCAAAACTCCTCCTTTTCTTGTTCTTCCTGTACTACTTATATCAGTGGATAGCACTTCCATGCACAGTTCACCCATTTGCTCCAGTCAAAAACCTGAGAGTCAACTGATACTCTTCCTTCTTCTCTGACCCCACATTCAATTCATCACCAAGTTCTGTTGATTTAACTTTAGTAATAACTGCCTACAGTGTTGCGAGGATTACATGGGTTAACATACAGCAAGCATTTCTAACAGGGTCTGGTATGTCGTTAGCATTATATTAATGATATTATCACTATTATAGTATTAAATATGTCCACATTTCTCCACCATACTGTCCTCTTGGAGAGAGACAAAAATGTAAACAGATAATGTCAATACAGAGTAAAAAGTGCTGTGATTGAAATAGCCCAGACAGAGGAAGACAGAGAAGATCACCCAAACCCAGATTTCAGGGGAGGGGAGGAGGGAGGAGAAGAGACATCTCTCTGAGTTGAGTATTGAAAGAAAAGTTAGCCTGGAGAATGGGGTTGCAAAAGGTATTGGTATTAAGAGACTTACAGGCTGAAGGAACAGCATGTAGTAAAACACAGAATTTAAAAAAGAAAAGGATATGTTAGATTTTTCAGAATTCCAAGTCATTTGCTCTGCTTGGGTCTATATTATCAGCCAAGATAAGGAGAAGATCACCAAGAGTCATAAATACCATTCATAGGTTTTTAGATTTAATCCTGTAGACAATGGATTTAAGTAATGGGTTGGAAGTGGGGCAAGACTGGGGGCTGGGAGACCAGTTTGGAAGCTGTTGTAGTAATCCATATGAGAAATGATGACAGGCCAAGAGACAGGTAATAAAGATGTAGAAAAAATGGAGATGAATTTCACCAAGATAAAAAATACCAGAGTTTAAGATAGTAGAACCAACAACAACTTGGTCACTGACAAGATATAGAAGGTAAGGAGTAAAAAGGAAGACTCCAAGATGATTTTAAGCTTTTGAGGCCTAGGCAACTGAGTTGAAAAATGATACAAGTCTCTAAATAGAGAACACTAAAGGAAGGAGTGGGAGATATAGTGCATTCTATTAGACATGTTGAACTGGTGATGCCTGTAGAATGTACAAGTGACAATATCCAGTAGACAGTTTGACATATTGCATCTCATAATAGAAAGCTGAACTAGAGATATAAATTTGACTGTAATAAATTGATAAAGGGTAATTGAAGCTATGGCAGTATATGAAATCAACAAAAGACAGTGTAGAGTATAGAAAGAAGCCAGAGGACAAAACTCTAGAACCTACATTTAAGGGTCAGGCAGAAAGAAAAGAAGTCATAATAAAAACTTATATGAAAAGTCCAGAAAAACAGCAAAATCCAGGAGACAGTGATATCTTACAATCCAAGGAAGATGAAACGTTGAGGATGAAAAGTGCCTGTCACATCTTACATTCTGTTGAAGAATTCAGGTAAGCTAAAGATAGAAAGGTGTCTGTCTGTTAGATTTGGATTCAGAGAGTAAGGTTATAAGTTGAGGGACCACAATGAGTAGAAAACGAATAGGAATAAATGAAGTGGTATCAGCAAATGTAGATACTTTCACGATGATGCAGGCTAAGTCTTTCTCCATCTGGCCCTTGCCTTTCAGTATACCTCCATGTCCCACTGTTCTCAGCTGATGCTACAGTAAAATTCTTACAGTTCTACAGACAAATATTTTATAGTCTGTCAAGCATCAGATTTGGAAAATGCCATTTCTTCTGCCTTGAATGTCCTTCTCTCCTCCCATACTCCACTTCTAGATTATCCTGATGAACTCCACCTTCAATACCTAATGGAAGTGTTCCCTACTCTGTGCAGCCTTAGTTAACACCCCCAGGTTGAGTTCATTGTTTTTCCATCTGTGCCTCATACTTATACATTAGGAAATGTATCACTCTGATTTATACACTATCCCTATTTCTGGTATATATTGTGGCAAAGATACTGAACTGTTTAATATCTCTTTATTTATAGGACTTCATACTTTCAACCACAAGGAGTGGGCAACAATGAGGGCAGAGCTGTCTATGCAGAACACAGCCCACTGGAATGGAAACTTCTAGAGGTCCTCTTCATAACCCTAATGCCTAGCCAAATTCCCAACATAGTGTAGGTACCAGACAAATGCTTGTAAAATGAAATAATAAACATTAAAGTTTATCTAAGATCAGTAATAACCACACTAGACATAGTCAGAAGAATTGCTTGGGGGAGATGTTAGTGAGGAAAATCCTTACTACCAGTAAATTGTAAATTTTGACCAAAGATAAAAGTAGTGGCATGACTCTCTTCCGGGCTGATAATCAGCACTGGCACTGGTGTGTACTGGTCAAGCTCAGCCTAGTTGTTTATTGTCAGAAACAATCTGCCTATACCAGGACTCTTAGTTATTTATAATATTGACTTGCACCATTAATTTTAGTATAAGAAAGCCTGACTTCTCAAGAGACCAGTTAGGGGAACACCTGCTGGATCTTAAAGATCTGTCACAATAGTATGTCCCAACAGTTATAAATAAGTGAAAGCTGGTTAAAGCTAGGGTGAAAAAAGAAGGAAACATCTCACAAAACAGCATAAGTCAGAGGCTGAGGAGTGTATAGGATGGAGAGGGAAAACTTCCAACTTTGCTTTGGGGAGGGGGTGGGAGTGGAAAAGTGATTCTGAACTGCCTATATGCAAAAGAGCACAAATTTATTCCTAGACCTTCAAAAATAATCCAGTTCAACTTCTCTCCCCAAAAATAGGTTTATTCCATGTGCGAGGTTGAAGGCATGAGGTTCAGATTCACCATGGATGATGTGTGAGTTGTAGACTCAGCCTTCAAAGAGCCCCAGTCTGGCACTACAATCTAAACTCTAGTCAATAGCCACATGCTTCTCTTCTCACCTTCCCCCAGCCCCAATCTCCCATCTTTGTTGTTATTGTTGTTGTTGTTAATCCTTACCTGAGGATATTTTTTAAATATATTTTATTGATTTTTTACAGAGAGGAAGGGAGGGGGAGAGAGAGTTAGAAACATCGATGAGAGAGAAACATCGATCAGCCACCTCCTGCACACCCTCTACTGGGGATGTGCCCACAACCAAGGTACATGCCCTTGACCGGAATCGAACCGGGGACCCTTCAGTCTGCAGGCCGACGCTCTATCTACTGAGCCACACCAACCAGGGCCTGAGGATATTTTTCCAATGATTTTTAGAGAGAGTAGAAGGGCGGGGAGAGACAGAGAAAAAGAAACATTGACGTGAGAGAGACACATGATTGGTTGCCTCCCAAACGTGCCCTGTGGGCATGGGTTGAACCTGGAACCTAGATATGAGGTACGAAACCTTTCAGTCCTCAGGCCAATACTTCATCCACTGAGCCAAACTGGCCAAGGCTAGCCCCAATATTTATTTTTCTTTATTGATTAAGGTATTACATATGTGTCCTTATTGCCCCATTGACCCCTTCCCCCCACCCCCACTCATGCCCTCACCCCCTTGTTGTCTGTGTCCATTGGTTAGGCTTATATGCATGCATACAAGTCCTTTGGTTGATCTCTCCCCCTTACCTCCACCCTCCCCTACCTTCCCTTTGAGTTTGGACAGTCTCATTGATGATTCTCGGTCTCTGGATCTTTTATCTGCTATGGCAAATTTGGGAGCCAAGTCACTCTAGGAACAGCCTGTTTTCTGGAGTAGCATGGAAAGGGTCCCTATTTTGGGTCTGCATTATAACAAGGATATTGAACTGTTTGATATCTCCGTTCTTATAGGACTTCACTCTTTCAACCATTAGGAGTAGGAAACAGTGAGGGCAACTCCATATGAAGAATAGAGCCCTATTCATAGCAACGGGGCAAGGAGGCCAACCTACTGCCTCTTTTCCCCCAAACACACCTAGTTTGAAGGGTTTTCTTGTAGAAGTAGTACATTTGAGCCAGAAATTAGCACTCAAATAACAAAAGCTATAGTAATTACTGAGTTCTTGCTATGTATCAAAGACTGGGCTAATCTCATTGCATGTATTATGTTATTTTAAAAACTTGATTTAAAAAAACCTAATCACAGCCCTTTAAGGTAAGGACTATTACCACCCTCATTTACAGATGATGAAACTGAAGCTCAGACAGGGTAAATAACTTGCCTGAGGACACACTGTAGTAGAATGGGGATTTGCACCCCAGTAGATTGAGCACTGTACTAGATGGCCTGCCAGCAGACCCTAAATTATGAAGTCATTGAGACCATCATTATTATACCTTTTATGCAACTCAGATTGAATTTGAATGATTCATTTGTGTGTTGTTGTTTTTAAGCCCCTTAGTCCCTAAAAAAAATTAGGTAATGAGTGGGACGGATGGAATAAACTTGGAGAAGCAAATAGAAATTTATTATCCATCTGGAAGGAATTTGCCACTAGTGTTCAAGACCAGCCTTGGGACAACCCACTTACACCTTACTCAGAGTTCAGTGCTGCACAACTGGTGTATGTTTTTTGGGGTGGGGACTGCCAACTATATTATATTCTAATCTTTGAGAATGGAAGTCTTGGGAGTACAGCCTTTGACATGTTTGCTCCGATTCTCAATTTACTCATCGGCAAAATGGAAATAAAATTAATGTAATGCCTTGATGTAAGGGATTAAATAAGATAGAATGCTGAGTATGCAACTGTATTTCAATAAATACTAGCTCTTCCTGATCTTTGGAAAGAATACTGTTGGGTATCAGAAGGTCTGGGTCCTGAATCCATTTCTGCCACTGACTCCCCAGGTAACATTGAAGAATTTGTTCCCCCTCTTTAAGTCTCGCTCCCCCCTCCTCAGCTGAATTAGAAAATCTAAGTCCCTTTCTTCTCTGATGTACATTTATCCTTGGATTCTATACTTCTTCCAGGCTGTGATTTTCTAAATCTCTGAACTATTAAACTGCATTCTAAATTTATTCAACATTCTCTAGTCTTTGCCCTTCTAATTAGTTTATTTTACTGGATTCCCCTAACGGATTTGTACTTAGTTCTATATTACATATCCAGTTCCTGATCATTTTAAATATGGTATAACATCCTCTACCAAGTACTTACAATGTGAAGTACCCCCCACCCAATGCTGGAGTTATGCTATACTGACAATATCGGTTCCTAAAATCATTCACTATCTTATCATCATTATTAACAAGTACACATTGAGAACACGGTTTGAACTTAGCCTGAAACTACAAAAAAGTGGGGGAATATAGGGCCTGGCTAGGAAATCTCACCAGGTAAAGCAACTATGTATATCAAGAGGAAGAGGGCAATAATGTTCACCAACAGGGTTCATATGTAAGGTTAAATATGTAAGTTCCCTACTTGCTCTTGCTCACCATTGTATCTCCAGTGCCCAAACACAATGCCTAACACATAATAACTACTCAACAATAATTTGTTAAGTAGTAAAGAAGAGACATGGAGCACAAATAAAATGTTTTACATTACTGTTCTTAAAAAGGCTCTATTTTAGGCGTTGGTCAGAAACCACTTTTGGCAAAATTATCTAGTAGGTAAAGTGTGTCTTCAAACTACTAGTCCAGTTCTCTATTAATCGAGAGAAATACAACTCTTAAAAAAGAAAATCTTTATATAATTTTCACTGGTATGTAAAAGATTAATCATATTAGACATTTTCATCTACTCCTCTCCAACCAACGGTGTTTGTTTCTAACAGGGGATGAGAAGTTTATGCCAGAGTAATTAATCTATATATTAATTTCAATTTCAAGCATCATTTGCAAGTAGGCAAAGGAGGATGAACCACTTTTTTATTAGAAAAATTAAGAAACTTTTCATGCTCCTCAGGTCAAAGTGATCAACTGTCTATGCTAGGTATAAGGCTGGTATTCTTATAATCCAGCTCATTCCTCTTAAGCACAATGCCTACCCATACCAAGTTCAAAAAAGTTTGCTTTTCAACTGCACATTAAAAGGATTATGCACCATGATGGATAGTAACTAGACTTTAGGGAATGATCATTTATAGTGTACACAGATTTGAATGATAATGTTAAACACTTGAAACTTATATAATAAAAAAAGAAATGTTCTTTGTAGAGAGCGCCTGGGTAAGGTCCCTGAGCTGATTGTCATCTGAATCCAGTGGCACCTGGCAGAGCCATGCCCTGGAAACATACCTTTCCAGAGGCAGGTGTGTTGTCAGTCTGACCTTTAGCTCAGGTGCCAGAGGGTGGATTTCATTATCTAAATCCAGCCAGGCACCAGGAACAAACACAATTATCCGGGCCCACCCAGAAGTGACGATTACAAAGAAGCCACAAGAATGCACATATTTTCTTTATCTTAAACTTTAGTAAAACTTCCTGGTATCTTACTGTATAAAATAGACACACTGTATCGGCTCTAGGTCCCTGTATCTCCATCAGAGGACAGCTGTCCCACCCGGTCCCAGCTTTCCCTACTGTCTTTGTGTCTGTCTCTTTCATTTTCTCAATCCCCTGTCACCTTTACTCAGGACTCCTGTCTGCTCTCTAGCCATGCTGGATGCAGAAAAGAGAGAAATATTTATAGTTTTTAACAAAACTACTTGCAAGCTGCATTCAGCACAGGTTTTTGAAGTTAATGGAAGTAATGCATGTAATAAAGTTTTTCAAGACTTTTGATAAAGACATTTCAAACTAGCTACTTTCATACAGCATTCAAGATAATGCATTTTCAGTGAATGAATTCAATAACCATTCTGTAATGCATGTAGTAAACTATTTAACAAGACTAATAATAAAGATGTTTATAACAAGGTACTTCTAAGCTGCTTTCAGGATTCTTTCAGAGAATGCAAGTGATACCCTTTCTATAATGTATGTAGTGAATCGTTTAACAAGTCTTGTAGTAAAAATGTTCCTTATAAGCTACTTTGCAAGGTGCATTCAGCATAGTGTACTTTCAGTGAATAGAATCCATACCCTTTCTGTAATTTGTGTAATTAGGCATAACAGCAGTTGTAATAAAGATTTTTCTAACAACGGTGCTTGCAAACTGCATTCAGCACAGTGTTATATGAATAAATGGAAGCACAAGCTTTTCTATAATGCATGAAGTGATTATCAAGACCTGCAATAAAGATGTTTATAACTATCTAAAAAAGGATCCTACACCATGATCAAGTGAGATATATCCCTGGGATGCAAGGATGGTTCAAAATATGTAAATCAATAAATGTGACACACCACATTAACAGAATCAATGATAAAAATCACATGATCATCTCAATATATGCAGAAAAGGTATTTAACAAAATTTAACACCCTTCTTGAGAAGAATTCTCAAATAACTAGATATAGAAAGAATGTACCTCAACATAATAAAAACCATATATGACCAACCCACAGCTAACATACTCAAAGATGAAAGAATGGATGCTTTTCCCCTAAGATCAGGAACAAGACAGGAATGCCTGCTCTCACCGCCCATATTCAATATAGTACTGAAAATTCTAGCCAAAAGCAAGTAGGCAAGAAAGAGAAATAAAAGTCATCCAAACTGTAAAGGAAGAAGTAAAATTATCTTGGTTTCTAGATTTCATGACCTTATATCTAGAAAACCCTAAAGACTCCACAAATAAACAAACTAAATCCTATTAGAACTGATAATTGAACTCAAAAAGTTTCAGGAACAAACTCAACATACAAAAATCAGTTACATTTCTATACACTAACAATGAACTATCCAAAAGGAAATTTAAAAAGTTAACCCATTGACAATAGGATCAAAAATAATAAAATACTTAGGAATAAATTTAACTAAGGAGGTAAAAGACTTGTACACTGAAAAGTACAAAACGCTAATGAAAGAAAATTTTTAAAAGACACAAATAAATTGAAAGACATCCCCAACTTATGGTTTTGAAGACTTAAGTATTATTAAAATGTCCATACTACCCAAAGCAAGGTACAGGTTTATTATTTTTTCCAACAAAATCCCAATGACATTTTTTACAGAAACAGAAAAAAAAAATTCTGAAAATGCATATGGAACCAGAAAAGACCATGTATTGTAAAAGCAATCCTGATAAAGAAAGAATCTGAAGGCATCACACTTTCTGGTATCAAAATATATTACAAAAATATAGTAGTCAAAACAGTATGGTACTGAAATAACAACAGACATAGACAGTGGAATAGAGAATATAGAAATAAAACCACTCATATACAGTTAATTGGTCTTCAACCAGAGACTTAAGAATAGACAATGAGGAAAAGGATAGTCTCTTCAACAAATGGTTCTGGAAAAACTAGATACCCACATGAAAAAGGATGAAGTTGGACCCTTACCTTATCTATCTCTATATATATATAAAGCCAGTGACCGTAATGATGTAAAGACCGGAACGACGAGAGACCAGAACACTGCAGCCCCTCGCCCAGGCTGGCCCCACCCCCAAGCAGGGACCCCCACCCCATCGGGGGCATGGCCGACCTGAAAACCCCTGGCAACCCCTCGCCCAGGCCGGCCCCACCCCTAGCGGGGACCCCCACACCAATCTGGGGTGTGGCCAGCCTGAATACCACCAGCGGCCCCTTGCCCAGGCTGGCCCCACTCCCAGTGGGGACCCCCCACCCATATCTGGGGCCCCCATCAGGGCAGGCCAGCTGGTCCCCACCCGTGCACCAGGCCTCTATCTATACTAATCTATACTAATAAAAGGGTAATATGCTAATTAGACCGGACATCTTCCGGACATCCTTCCAGAAGTCCTTCCAGACAAAGCCATGGTGGCGGGGGCAGAGGCAGAAGTGGTTAGGGGTGATCAGGCAAGCAGGCAGAGTGGTTAGGGATGATCAGGTAGGCATACCAGCAGTTAGGGGTAATCAAGTAGGCAGGCAAGTGGTTAGGGGAGATCGGGTAGGCAGGCCAGCAGTTCGGGGCAATCAGGTAGGCAGAGGGCCCCTCGCTGGACTGGCCCCACCCAAAGCAAGTGGTTAGGGGCGATCAGGCAGGCAGACCAGCAGTTAAGGGTGATCAGGTAGCCTGGCCAGTGGTTAGGGGCAATCAGGTAAGCAGATGGCCCCTCCAGGGCTGGCACCACTCCCCAGCAAGCAGTTAGGGGTGATCAGGCAGGTAAAGTGGTTAGGGGTGATCAGGTAGGCACACCAGCGATTAGGGGTGATCAAGTAGACAGGCCAACGGTTAAGGGTGACCAGGTAGGCAGACGGCCCCTCGCAGGGCTGGCCCCACCCCCAGCAAGCAGTTAGGGGTGATCAGGCAGGCAGGCAGAATGGTTGGGGTGATCAGGTAGGCATGCAAGTGGTTAGGGGTGATCAGGCAGGCAGAAGGCCCCTCGCAGGGCTGGCCCCATTCCCCAGCAAGCAGTTAGGGGTGATCAGGTAGACAGGCAAATGGTTAGGGGTAATCAGGTAGGCAGGCCAGCAGTTAGAGGTGATCAGGTAGGTAGACAGCCCCTCGCTGGGCTGGCCCCACCCCAAAGCAAGTGGTTAGGGGCAATCAGGCAGGCAGGCAGCATGGTTAGGGGTGATTAGGCAGGCAAGCAAGTGGTTAGGGGTGATCAGGTAGGCAGATGGCCCCTTGCAAGGCTGGGCCTGCCCCCCAGAAAGCAGTTAGGGGTGATCAGGTAGGCAGGCAAGTGGTTTGGGGTGATCAGGCAGGCAGGCAGACAGGTTAGGGGCAATAAGACAGGCAGGCAGAAAGGTTAGGGGCAATCAGACAGGGAAGCAGTTAGGGGCATCAGGCAGTCAGGCAGGCAGGTAAGCGGTTAGGATCCAGCAGTCCTGGATTGCGAGGGGGATGTCCGACTGCTGGCAGTCAGACATCCTCCACAGGGTCCCAAGTTGGAGAGGGTGCAGGCCAGGCTGAGGGACACCCCCCCTCCCATGCACGAATTTCGTGCACCGGGCCTCTAGTACTATATAAAAACATTAACCCAAAATGGAACAAATATCTAAATGTGAAAGAGCTAAAACTATAAAATTCCTAGAAGAAAACAGGGTTGGAAGTTTCTTGGCATTAGTTTTGAGAATGATTTCTTGAATATAACAGTAAGAGCACAATCAACAAAAGCAAAAATAGACAAGTGGCACTACATCACTCAATAAAGGTTTGCACAGCAAAGAAAACAACACAGTGAAAAGGCAACCTACAGAGTAGGATAAAATATTTGCAAAGGAGGAAGTAAAACTCTCATTATTCACAGATGACATGATATTGTACATAGAAAACCCTAAAGACTCCACCAAAAAAACTACTAGATTTAATAAATGAATTTAGCAATGTAGCATGATACAAAATTAACACCAATAAATTCAAATTTCATAAGTACCATCCAGATGATTTATCCTAGAACTTTTTTCCAGGATTACCAGCACAAGACAAAGTCCATGCAAATACTGCAGAGCTACTTTACTTCCTCCTTTGCAAATATTTTAGAGTACCTGAAAAGACAGGTTCCTAGTGAGAATCTTTCTTCTCTCTATTTGAGAAGCACCCATAGTTGTGTTTATAACCAGAAATGAGGAAGGTGAAGCACTGAAGCAACCATGAGCCAACAAATGCATGATTGCAATTGCAAGTTCAACACTGAAAAAAGAAATACCAGAATGGGCACATAGGAGGCTTTATTTCAGTAGATTAGCTCTAGACGTGCAAGATGTTCTCAAAAAGACCAAAGAATTGCCCAGCTGGTGTTGCTCAGTGGTTGTTGACCTATGAACCAGGAAGTCACAGATTTGGTTCCCAGTCAGGGCACAGGGTTGCAGGATCAATCTCCAGTAGGGGATGTGCAGAAGGCAGCCAATCAATGATTCTCATCATTGATGTTTCTATCTCTCTCTCCTTTCCTCCCTGAAATCTTTAAAAACATTTTTGAAAAAAGAGAGCAGAAAACTGAGTTTATATTTGGAATGTAACACATTTTTTAAAATGACAGGAAAGTCATAAATTCATAAATATTTCACAAGAGTGATAAACTCTCTCTTATTCCTATTTATTTACATTTAATCTTAACACCAAGAGAAAAAAAATAGCTAAGTTCACCAAATATAAATATCCAGGCATCTTTTCTTAATCTCCCCATGTTAACCCTAAGATATAATAAAATTGTAAACATCATTCATTGATGTTAGCAGCAACCATTCTAAAATAAATATATTTCTGTTTTAATGGTCACATTTGAGAAGGACTTCATCTCCTACCCTCTCTCACTCAGTGTGTTCCTTCAACATTCCAAGCACAGTCTTCCACTCAGGACCTTTGCACATGGTATTTCCTTTGAGTAGAACACTCTATCCAGACATCTGCATAACCGACTTCTTCAGTTCCTCAGGTCTTGCATTCATCTATCTGATTAGAGGCTTTCTTGAGTCACTCAATAATTCAAAACTGCTCCTGCTCCCTGCAAAGCCCCTTTCTCTCTCGGCCTGCTTTATTTCCTCCAAATATCTGTTACCACCTGGCAGATTATATATTTCTGTTTATTTATTTCTCATATTTATCTATCCACTAAAATGCAAGCTCTATGAGGGATTATTTTATTGTTGTTCAGTGCTGGATTTCCAGTTCTTGAAGTACATTCTTGCTCATAATAGGTGCTCAATAAATATTTCCTGAACAATTGAACGAAATAAAAAAAAATTTTAAATCTTACCATACATTTCTCTAGCTGGGAATACCACTGCAATAGTCTGTTCAATGGTCAGAAAATAAATTTCTGAATTTGGAACGACTTTCCAAAAAGTAAGTACTAAAATTAGAAATGTGTTTTGTTGTTTTCTGATCCCTAACCAGAAAATCAGCCAGCCATGGTATCTCAGATTCAATCCCCATGTCTTCTGAGTTTTTCCTATATTTACTTTATAATTTTAAAGATCACTTATGAAGAAAGAGTGTAAGAGATGGTAATAATCTGATTATCAGACTATCTGTACTATTAATTAGCTAATATCACATTATCTCATCTATTATTACTTTGAGAGATTTATTAAATTCCAAATGATTATAACTTGCTCTGAATCATATTGTACTCTCAGGATTATAAATCTATGCAACAAACATAGTGTATGAAGTCAAACACATATTTAAGGAAGCATGGTGTAATGGAAAGAATTTTGAAGTCAGGCATGCTTGAATTTTAATCCTGGCTCAGTCATTTAAGAGCTGTGTGGCTTTGGGAAAATGATTTAATTATTTGAATCTCAGTTCCTTCATGTATTAAATGTAGGTAATATCACCTCCCTCATCAGGATATTTTGGGAGTAAACCATGCAATAAGTGCTCAAAACCCAAATATTAATTATAACTTAAAATTAATGAAATTATGTGCCAATGCAGGAATTTTGCAGCTTAGTGTCCCATAGCAATAATAACTTCTGGGAGATATTTTTTTAAATGTATTTTTATTGATTTCAGAGAGGAAGGGAAAGAGAGAGAGAAACATCAATGATGAGAGAGAATCATTGATTGGTTGCCTCCTGCATGCCTCACACTGGGGATCGAACCCACAACCTGGGCATGTGCCCTGTCAGTGTATCAAGCTGTGACCTTCTAGTTCATAGGTTGATAATCAACCACTGAGTTACACTGGCCAGGATGGGAGATCTTTCATGAATGGGCTAGTGTATGATCATTCATTCAACAATTATTTATTGAGTATATACTCTACACTCAGCATTGTGACACATTTTGTGGGAGATACTGTGATCTCCTACTACAATGTAGTAGGGTAAACTGCTATTAACAAACTAGAGGCCCGGTGCACAAAATTTGTGCGGGGGGGGGTCCCTTGGCCCAGCCTGCACCCTCTCCAATCCGGGACTACTTGGGGGATGTCTGACTGCTGGTTTAGGCCTGATCCTGGGTATTAGGCCTAAACTGGAAGTCGGACATCCCTCTCACAATCTGGGACTGCTGGCTCCTAACTGCTCACCTGCCTGCCTATCTGATCACCCCTAACTTCCCCCCTGCCAGCCTATCGCCCCCAACTGCCCCTCTCTGATGGTATGGTGGCCCCTAACTGCCCCTCCTGCTGGCCTGGTTGCCCCCAACTGCCCCCTGGCTGGCTTGGTTACCCCTAACTGACCCCTGCCGGCCTGGTTGCCCCACGCAGCCTGCTGTTCAGTCATTGGTCGTCCCTCACTAATCCCCTTGCTGGCCTGGTTGTCGCATGCAGCCTGCTGTTCAGTCGTATGGTCATCCCTCACTAACCCCCTTGCTGGCCTGGTCACCCCACGCAGCCTGCTGTTTGGTCGTCCGTCCAGTTGTTTTGGTCGTGACGGCCCCTGGTTTTTTATATATTAGGATAATGAACTCTCAGAAAGAGAAACAAAAAAAAAACAATCCCATTTACAATTGCAATAAAAAATTAAGATAATAGGAATAAACTAATCAAGAAGGCAAAAGAACTGTACTCAGAAAACTATAGGATTTTGAAAAAAGAGATAGAGGAAGATATTAGCAAGTGGAAGAAAATAACGTGTTCATAGACTGGTAGAATCAATATCATTAAAATGTCCACACTACCCAAAGTAATCTACAGATTCAATGCAATCCCTATTAAAATACCAAGGACATATTTCACAGATCTAGAACAAATATCCCCAAAATTTATGTGGAACCAAAAAAAAAAGATCCTGAATAGACACAGCAATCTTGAGAAAGAAGAACAAAGTTAGAGGAATCATAATATCAGATATCAAGTTATAATAAAAAACTACTATACGCAAAACAGCCTGGGACTGGCACAAGAACAGGCATGTAGATCAATGGAACAGAACAGAGAACCTAGAAATCGACCCAAGCCATTATGCTCAATTAATATTTGACAAAGGAGGCAAGAGCATCCAATGGAGGCAAGACAGTCTCTTCAATAACTGGTGTTGGGAAAATTGGACAGGTATATGCAAAAAAAATGAAACTAGGCCACCAACTTACACCACACACAAGAATAAACTCAAGGGGGAGAAGATGGCTGCCGACAGGACAGCAGGCTACAAGATAGTGTGTAAGTGAGAGAACAAAATGAGAGTGAGTGGATGTGCAGGGAGTGTATATATTTGTGAGTGAGGGATATCTATATTCCAAGGAATTGTTGGGGACTGCTGGACCGGGCTCCCCTGGTCGGTCAGCAACCACTGCTGCTGAAATCTCTCCTGGAGCAGCCAGCTCTGCACAGAGACTGCGCCATCTTGAAGGGGAGAATGGTGGTGATCTGAAGCCCAGCCTTAACTTCAAATGGAGAGAAAATCGGACACCTATGGGGACCCTACAACCATAACCCCCAGGGATCAGCTACCACAGCTGCGAACCCAGGCATACCAAGACTCCAGCCTCTCTGACTGCAGGTGCCTAGAAAGTCTGTCCAGGAGGAGACAAATCAGCACAAGTACACAGATAACCCCTGTGCCTTCTCACAGAGCAGAGAGAAGGGGAACAGCTGAATCGATTAATATCCACCTGGAATTGGCAAATTAAACGCAGCTAGTGAGAAATCCGTGGACAGTGAGGAAATCCATGGACGGAAAAGTCAGCTATTGCCTAGGGAGAGTTTGATTTATATTGCTTGTTTGTATTTGTTTTTTTCTTTTCTTGTTTGTTTGTTTTTGTTGCTTTTTTTGTTTCTGTTATTCCTTTCCTCACTTGTTCTCTTCTTCTACTAATAGCTTAACTAATTACAATCACAAACTCAGGCCTATCTACTTTTCTTCTTATACACTCATTCACTACCTACCTCCACTATACTGAATTGTGGCTATTTCCCCATTCATTCAATTTCTTGCCTTACCTTCTGGAAATAAGCTTTGCCTCCTCAGATTCATCTGGATGTTTGTTGTTTGAGGGTTTGTAGTTTACATATTTTGGATTAGTTGTTATTTGTAGTTTGCATTCATCTCTGGGTAATTGTAGTTTGCATTCATCTCTGGATGATTGTTGTTTGATTATTTATTTGTTGTTGTATTGGAGCTTTAGCCCCATATACATATATTATCCCCTTCTTTCTTCTTCTCTTTCTTTTCACTCTTAATTTTTTTTTCTTTTCTCAATATCATTTTTTCACTCTTTTCTATACCCTAACTCTTTTATCTGGTGGTCACCTTTAATTGGGTTTATTAGTATTGTGAATACATTTGTGTTTGGTGCCCTGAAGGCTGTGTCTTGTTGTGGTATATTTTGTGCCTTTAAGTCAATGCAGGAGAGAGAGACAGCTACATGACCAGACATCCAGAGAGGAACAATCATGGGGAAACAAAGAAACAGCCAGCATACAAAAGAAAAGAAGGCATCACCAGAAAAAGGAAGTAAATGAAATGGAGGCAAGAAAAATGTCAGAGAAAGAATTCAGAGAAACTGTCATAAGGTCGCTAAAAAGGATGGAAGACAAATTCAATAGAATGTGTAAGAACCAAGAGGAAATGAGGAATGACATCACTGCAATAAAGAACTCAATAGAAATCATCAACAGTAGACTAGAAGAAGCGGAGGACCACATCAGTGAGCTGGAAGACAAGGTAGTAAAAAGTACCCAAGCAGAGTAGCATCTAGAAAAAAACATTTAAAAAGAGGAGGAATGCCTAAGGGAACTTAGCGACAACATGAAAAGAAACAACATCCGCATAATAGGGGTGCCAGAAGGAGAGGAAACTAAGCAAGGAATAGAAAACCTGTTTGAAGAAATAATGACAGAAAACTTCCATGATATAGGGAAGAAAAAACTCACACAAGTCCAAGAAGCTCACAGAATCTCAAACAAGATGAACCCCAAAAGACCAACAACAAGACACATTATAATTAAATTGGCAAACACCAATAACAAAGTAAGAATCTTAAAGGCTGCCAGAGAGACAGAAATTTACCTACAGAGGATCCCCATCAGACTAGCAACTGATTTCTCAACAGAAACACATCAGACCAGAAGGGAATGGAATAAAATATACAAAGTCATGCAAAGGAAGGGTCTGAATCCAAGAATTCTGTACCCAGCAAGCTATCAATCAAAATAGAGGGTGAAATAAGCTTCACAGACAAAAAAGGACTAAGGGAGTTTAATAACACCAAACCAGCAATGCAAGAAATGCTAAAGGGTCTGCTATAAAAAGAAGAAATAAGAGGGGAAGAAGGAACACAGGCATAAAGAAGAAAAATGGTGACAAACAAGTACCTATAAATAATAACTTTAAATGTAAATGGATTAAATGCCCCAATCAAAAAACATAGGGTAGCTGAGTGGATAAGAAAACATGAGCCATATATCTGCTATCTACAAGAAACCCACCTAAGAACAAAGGACTCACACAGACTGATGGTGAAGGGATGGAAAAAGGTTTTTCAGGCGAATGGAAATGAAAAAAAAAGCGGGGGTAACAATACTTATATCTGAAAAATTAGACCTCAAAGTGAAGGCCATAACAACAGATAATGAAGGCCAGTTCATAATACTAAAGGGAGCAATTCAACAGGAAGATATAATTCTGGTAAACATATATGTACCCAATACAGGAGCACCCAATATATAAAACAACTTCTGGAGGATATCAAGGGAGAGATTGACAGCAATACAGTCGCAGTAGGGGACTTTAATACCCCACTAACACCACTGGACAAATCCTCTAAACAAAAAATCAGCAAAAAAAACATCAATACTAAATGACTCACTAATCAGATGGAATTAATTGACATCTTCAGAACATTTCACCCCAAAGCCACAGAATATACATTCTTCTCAAGTGCACATGGGTCATTCTCAAAGATAGACCGCATATTGGGACACAGGCAAAGTCTCTTCCAATTCAAGAAGATAGAAATCATATCAAGCATCTTCTCAGATCACAATGGCATAAAACTAGAAATCAACTAAAATAAAAACAAACAAAAAATAAAACACCTGGAGGCTAAATAACATGCTATTAAACAATGATTGGGTTACCAAAGAAATCAAAGAAGAAATACAAAGCATCATGGCAAAAATATGACAAAGAAAACACAACAATCCAAAATTTATGGGACAGAGTGAAAGCAGTCTTGAGAGGGAAGTTCATAGCTCTACAGGCCTATCTCAAAAAGCAAGAAACAATGGTAATGAATTATCTAACCCTACAACTCAAAGAGTTAGAAAGAGAGCAACAAGAAAAGCCCAGTGTAAGCAGAAGGAAGGAAATACTAAAGATCAGAGTGGAGATAAATGACATAGAGACAAAAATATATATATTAACCAAACGAAGAGCTAGTTCTTTGAAAGGATAAACAAGATTGATGAACCTCTAGCCAGGCTCACCAAGAAAGAAAGAGAGAGGACCCAAATAAACAAAATCAGAAATGAAAGAAGTGAAGTAACACCCGATTCCAAAGAAATACAAATGATTATGAAAAGATACTATGAACAACTCTATTCCAAAAGATAGGACAACCTAGATGAAATGGACATATTCTTAGAAAAATACAAGCTCCCAAAACTCAATCAAGAATAATAAAAAAAACCTGCCGAAACCGGTTTGGCTCAGTGGATAGAGCGTCGGCCTGCGGACTCAAGGGTCCCAGGTTCGATTCTGGTCAAGGGCATGTACCTTGGCTGCGGGCACATCCCCAGTAGGGGGTGTGCAAGAGGCAGCTGATCGATGTTTCTCTCTCATCGATGTTTCTAACTCTCTATCCCTCTCTCTTCCTCTCTGTAAAAAATCAATAAAATATATTTTTAAAAAAATAATAATAATAAATCCTGAATAGGCTGATAACTACTGAAGAAATTGAAGCAGCAATCAAAAATCTTTCAGCAAACAAAAGCTCTTGTCCAGTCGGCTTTACAGGGGAGTTCTACCATGCATTCAAAGAACTAAAACCTATCGTCCTCAGACTATTCCAAAAAATTCAACAGGAAGGTACACTTCCAAGCTCTTTCTACAAAGCCAGCATTACCATAATCCCAAAACCTGATAAAGACACCACAAAAAAAATAGAACTACAGTCCAATATCCTTGATGAACATAGATGCTAAAATTCTCAACAAAATTCTAGCAAATCGAATTCAGCATTAAATTAGAAAGATCATACACCATGACCAAGTGGTATTTATTCCAGGGATGCAAGGATGGTACAATATCCGCAAATCAATTAATGTGATACATCACATAAACAAATGGAGAAACAAAAATCACATAATCATATCAATCAATGCAGAAAAAGCTTTTGAAAAAATCCAACACCCTTTCTTGATAAAAACTCTCAGCAAAGTGGGAATAGAAGGATCATACCTCAAGATAATAAAAGCCTTATATGACAAACCTACAGCCAACATCATACTGAATGGCCAAAAACTAAACTCATTTCCCCTAAGAACAGGAACAAGACAAGGATGCCCACTTTCACCACTCCTGTTTGATATAGTACTGGAAGTGCTAGCCATAGCAATCAGACAAGAAGAAGATATAAAAGGCATCCAAATTAGAAAAGAAGAAGTAAAATTGTCATTATTCGCAGATGGCATGATACTATACATAGAAAACCCCAAATACTCCATCAAAAAACTACTAGACCTAATAAATAAATTTGGCAATGTAGCAGGATACAAAATTAACACCCAGAAATCTATGGCCTTTTTATACACCAATAATGAACCCACAGAAAGAGAAATGAAAAAATAATCCCATTTACCATAGCACCAAAAAAATTAAGATACCTAGGAATAAACTGAACTGAGGAAGTAAAAGACCTGCACTCAGAAAACGTCAGGACATTGAAAAAAGAGATAGAGGAAGACATAAACAAATGGAAGAACATACCATTTTCATGGATTGGTAGAATCAACATCATTAGAGTGTCCATACTACCCAAAGCAATCTACAGATTCAATGCGCTCCCCATTAAAATACGAACGGCATATTTCAAAGATCTAGAACAAACTCTCCAAAAATTCATCTGGAATAAAAAAAAGACCCTGAATAGCCACAGCAATCCTGAGAAAGAAGAACAAAGTTGGAGGGATCACATTACCAGATATCAAGCTCTGTTACAAAGCCACTGTTCTGAAAACTGCCTGGTACTGGCACAAGAACAGACATACACTGAGTGGCCAGATTATTATGATCTCTGAACGCATAATAATCTGGCCACTCAGTGTATATCCTATATAATAAAAGGCTAATATGCAAATTGTCCCCTCGACCAGGAGTTCGACCAATAAGCGGGCCGGTCAACCGCCCATGTCCCCTCCCCCTGGCCAGGCTGGCTGGACCCTACCAATGCATGAATTCATGCACCGGGCCTCTAATATATATATGTATATATACACTGAGTGGCCAGATTATTATGCGTTCAGAGATCATAATAATCTGGCCACTCAGTGTATAGACCAATGGAAGAGAACAGAGAACCCAGAAATCGACCCAAGCCATTATGCTCAATTAATATTTGACAAAGGAGGCAAAAGCATACAATGGAGTCAAGACAGTCTCTTCAATAAATGGTGCTGGAAAATTTGGACAGATACATGCAAAAAAATGAAATTAGACCACCAACTTACATCATACACAAAAACAAACTCAAAATGGCTAAAGGACTTGAATGAAAGACTGGAAACCATAAAAATCTTATAAGACTCTATAGGCAGCAAAATAGCAGACATATGTTGTAGCAATATTTTTACAGACACACCCACTAGGGCTAAGGAGAAAATAAACAAATGGGACTACATCAAAATAAAAAAAAACTTCTGCACAGCAAAAACAAACAAAAAAACCATCAACAAAACAACAAGAAAGCCCACTGCATGGGAAAACATATTTGCCAATGATATTTCCAATAAGGGTTTAATCTCCAAAATTTACAGAGAACTCATATAACTGAACAAAAGGAAGATAAATGCTCCAATCAAAAAATGGTCAAAGGATCTAAATAGACACTTTTCAAAAGACATACAGAAGGCCCAGAGACATATGAAAACATGCTCAAAGTCACTAATCATATGAGAGATGCAAATCAAAACAACAATGAGATACCATATCACACCTGTCAGAATGGCTATCATCAAGAAATCATCAAAGGACAAGTGCTGGCGAGGATGTGGAGAAAAAGGAACCCTCCTGCACTGCTGGTGGGAATGCAGACTGGTGCAGCCACTGTGGAGAACAGTATGAAGTTTCCTGAAAAAGTTAAAACTGGAACCTCATTTGACCCAGTAATCTGACTTCTAGGACTATATGCCAAGAAAACAGAAACACCAATCAGAAAGTATATATGCACCCCTATATTCATAGCAGCACAATTTACAGTAGTTAAGATTGGGAAACAGCCTAAGTGCACATCAGCAGATGAGTGGATTAAAAAAAAACTGACCAAAACCGGTTTGGCTCAGTGGATGGAGCGTTGGCCTGCGGACTGAAAGATCCCAGGTTCGATTCCGGTCAAGGGCATGTACCTTGGTTGCGGGCACATCCCCAGTAGGGGGTGTGCAGGAGGCAGCTGATCGATGATTCTCTCTCTTCGATGTTTCTAACTCTCTATCCCTCTCTCTTCCTCTCTGTAAAAATCAATAAAGTATATTAAAAAAAACTGTGGTTCATCTACACAATGGAATACTATGCCACTATTAAAAAGAAAGAACTTTTACCATTTGCAACAGCATGGATAGAACTGGAGAGCATTATGCTAATTAAAATAAGCCAGTCGGAGAAAGATAAATATCACATGATCTCACTCATATGTGCAATATAATGTTCAACATAATTTGATGAACAAGAATAGATTGATCAAGAGACAAATGGTAGGGGGAGGTTTAGAGAGCAACCAAAAGACTTGTATGCATGCATATTAGCATAACCAATGGACACAGACACTGGGGTGGTGGGGCTTGCCCTGACTGGGAAGGGATGGGGGAGGGGGTCAATTGGGGAAAAAGGAGACATACCTAAAACTTTAGGCAATAAAAAATAAAGAATAAACTCAAAATGGATAAAAGACTTAAATGTAAGTTGTGAAGCCATAAAAATCTTAGACGGAACAGAGGCAGAAAAATCTCAGACATCTCCCTCAGCAATATGTTTATGGATACATCTCCTAGGGCAAAGGAAACTAAGGGAAAAAATAAGCAAATGGGACTATATCAAAATAAAAAGCATCTTCACAGCAAAAGAAACCATCAGTAAAATGACAAGAGAGCCCACTGCATGGGAGAACATATTTGCTAATGATACATCCAATAGGGGTTAATTTTTAAAATATATAGGGAACTCACACAACTTAACAAAAGGAAGACAAACAATACAATTTAAAAAATGGGCAAAGGACCTAAATAGACACTTCTCTAAAGTGGACATACAGAATGCCAAGAGACATGAAAAATTACTCAAAGTCACTAATCATCTGAGAGATGCAAATCAAAAGGACAATGAGGTATCAGCTCACACCTGTCAAGATGGCTATCATCAACAGATCAACAAAGGGCAAGTGTTGGCGAGGATGTGGAGAAAAGGGAACCCTAGTACACTGCTGGTAGGAATGCAGATTGGTACAGCCACTGTGGAAAACAGTATGGAGTTTCCTTAAAAAAATTAAAAATTGAATTCCCATTTGACCCAGTGATCCCTCTTTTAGGAATATATCCTAAGAAACCAGAAACACCAATCAGTAAGAATATACTGTATACGCCCCTATGTTTATAGCAGTGCAACTTTCAATAGCTAAGATTTGGAAACAGCCCAAGTGCCCATTAGTAGATGAATGGATAAAGAAGCTGTGGTACATTTACAGAATGGAAAACTATGCAACTGTACAAAACAAAGAACTCTTACCATTTGCACCAGCATGGATGGACCTGGAGAATATTATGCTAAGTGAAATAAGACAGTCAGAGAAAGACAAGTATCACATGATCTCACTCATATGTGAAATCTAATGAAGAAAATAAACTGATGAACAAAATAGATCCAGAGACATAGAAGCATAAAACAAACTGTCAAACCTCAGAGGGAAGGCAGGGGAGTGTGGGTGGGCAGGAAGAGATCAACCAGAGAACTTGTATGCATATATGCATGACCCATGGGCACAGACAATAGGGTGGTAAAGGCCAAAGGAAGAGTCAGGCTGAAAGTGGTCAATGGGCAAAATGGGGCACATATGTACTACTTTCAACAATAAAGAATTTTAAAAATTAAATATTTCTCTTTGAGATAACAGAAAAAAACGAATACCTATAAGTCAATAGCAAATAATAATAACCTGACTAAAAATGAGCAAAGGACTTATATAGATATTTCTCCAAAGAAGACATACAAATGACTGGTAAGTAATGAAAAGATGCTCACCATCACTCTTCATCAGGGAAATGGAAATCAAAACCATAATGAGATAGCACTTCACAACTCTCATAATGGCTGTTATATGAGAAAAGATATCACATGTTGGCAAGGATGTAGAGAAACTGGAACCCTTGCACACTATTTGTGGGAATGTAAAATGGTGCAGCTGCTATAGAAACAGTATGGAATTTCCTAAAAAAATTAAAATAGCACTACCATATAATTTAGTAATCCGGTTTCTGGATATATATCCAAAAGAATTGAAATCATGGTCTCACAGAGATATCTGCACTCTATGTTCATTGCAGCACTATTCACAATTGCCAAGATATGGAACTAAACTAAATATCCATTGACAGATAAATGTATAAAGACATGTGATATATACATAAAATGGAATATTATTAAGCCTTTAAAAATAAGGAAATCTTGCAATATGCAATAACATGGGTGAACCTGGAAAACATTATGTTGAATAAAATTAGCCAGTCACAGGACAAATTCTGCATGATTACACATATATGAGATATTTAAAATAGTCAAGCTCGGAGAGGACAAAATGGCAGCGGAATAGATAGATGTGTCCCGAGCCTTCTCACAGAGCAGATAGAATGAGCAGCTGAAATGAATAACAACCACCCAAATTGGCAAAGGAGACTCAGCTGGTGAGACAATTTGCAGCTGGAAAGGGCAGAGGATCCCTAGAGAAAGGTAAAATCAAGGATCTGGGCAGGAGAGATCTGCCAGACCTCTGAGCCCAGAGGGTCATAGGGAAACTGCATGGCACAGAGCCACATCCCATGGGACAGGCACAGTGTCTGACTGTGGAAAGGAGGTCTGCAGAACTGCTGGTGGCAGGGTATTCTAGATCTGGGTCCACAGTCATGACAGACTGAGCCCAGAGTGGGCAGCCTGAAAGGCTGACCAGAATGTGCAGTGCCAGCAGGAGAGGAGCTCACAGAGGCGCAGTCTTTCCCCTCTCTGTGGCCTGTGCTTTGCTTCACTGAACTTAATTCCTAGGAGCTTTTGGATATGGACACTCATCCGTGGCTGAGGTGCAGGAGAAGGTGTGGGAGAGTCCTGGGAGAGGCTGGGGAGAGGAGAGGGTCCAGGAGAAGTGGCAGTGAGTCTGGTGCTGAGTCATACCTGAGCCCGGGACCTGGGCAGCCATTTTCTCCTGAAGAGATAGTCCCTCCCTCCAGTCTCCAGGCAACCAATACAGGCACACCCAGAATACACCCTGAATGGTAAAAAGGATTTAAAAAAAAATCTGAATAGTCCCTGAGAATCCAAAGGGACTGGTCTAAAGAGAGGCCTTCAGTTTTAGCAACAGGAAACAGAAACTACAGACAATACAGAAGACTGGGATCTTAAGCCAGCCAAAGGAACAACACTTCACTTTTGCATTTTTATTTTTATTTTGTTTTATTATTATTTTGTTATCTTTTATTTCTTCATTATTTTCCTTTTTATGTTTGTTGCTTTATTTTCTATTTCTTTTTGCATTATTTTTCCATCATTCTATTTAATTGCTATTTTTTATTTTTTATACCATTTTTAAATCAATTTTTTTTTGTAAATTTATTATTATTATTTTCTTCTCATTCTCTTTCTTCTTATCCACTCATCCCCCTTCTACTTCCTCTATACTGAACTGAGATCCTCCCCATATTCAACCAATTCTTAACCTTATCTACACTAATAAAAGAGAAACATTCCAATTGACCGTAGCTCCGCTACACCCACAAGCCATGCCCACCAGCCAATCAGGAGCGAGCATGCAAATTGACCCAACCAAGATGGAGGCAGCCACGGAGCTGGAGCAAGCAGAAGGATTGGGTTGTCCCCAGTGATGGAGGAAGCCAAGCTTCCCGGCCCCCCTGGCCTGTCTTGGCCTCTGCTCAAGGCTACAAAGTTTCAATTATAGAAGATAAATTAATTCCAGATACTTCCAGCTGGCACTGGCCTCCGCTTGGGTTGCCGGGGGACGTGGCCAGCCTGAAAACCACCAAAGACCCCTCGCCCAGGCCTCCCCATGCCCCAAGGGAACCCCCACCCTGATCCGGGACACCCTTCAGGGCAAACCAGCCAGCCCCCACCCATGCACCAGGCCTCTATCTTATCTAATAAAAGAGTAATATGCAAATTGACCGTCACTCCAACACACAAGATGGCTGCCCCCATGTGGACACAAGATGGCCAGCAGGGGAGGGCAGTTGGGAGGGACCAGGCCTGCAAGGGAGGGCAGTTGGGGGCAATCAAGGCTACAGGGGAGGGCAGTTAGGGGTGACCAGGCCAGCAGAGGA
Organism: Cnephaeus nilssonii; assembly: GCF_951640355.1. NCBI lineage: Eukaryota > Metazoa > Chordata > Mammalia > Chiroptera > Vespertilionidae > Cnephaeus > Cnephaeus nilssonii. The sequence goes on from NC_137071.1 coordinate 77,018,873, forward strand.
GGGAAGTTGGGGGCGACCAGGCCTGCAGGCAAGGGCAGCTGGGGGCGATGAGGCTGGAAGGGGAGGGCAGTTAGGGAGGGGGTACCAGGCAGGAGCAGTTAGGCATCAATCAGGCTGGCAGGGGAGTGGTTTGGGGGTGATCAGGCTGGCAGGCAGAAGTGGTTAGGGGCAATCAGGAAGGCAGGTAGGCAAGTAGTTGGGAGCCAGCAGTCCTGGATTGTGAGAGGGATGTCCCAGTAGGATTGGGCCTAAACCGGCAGTCAGACATCCCTCAAGGGGTCCCAGATTGGAGAGGGTGCAGGCTGGGCAGAGGGACACCCCCCCGTGCATGAATTTTGTACACTGGGCCTCTAGTTTTCTGTATATAAGCTCAGCCTCTACAGATTCTGCCCCCAAACTCTTTGCTGGGTGTTTGGTGTTTGCATTTTTTTGGTTTATCTGTTTGTTCTGTGGTGTTTTCTCCCCTTATATATATTCTCCTTTTTCTTCCTCTTTATTTTCTCTCTTATCTTATTTTCTCTCTTCGATATCATTTTTGCTTTCTTTTCTCTCCCCTAATTCTCTTTTCTCAGGTGGTCACTTATATTGGGGTTATCGGTGTCATGAGTATATTTGTATTTTGTTCCCTTTGTGTGGTGTCTTGTTGAGGAGAATTTTATCCTGTCCAACCAATGTGCTAGAGAGCAAGCCACATAACAAGACACCTGGAGAGGAAACTCCATCCAGGAACGTGTCAATAACATCCCAGACCATCTACAGAGGCAGGAAGAAGATGGCAGTGAGGGAGAGAGCGTGAGTGAGGGCGGGAGCAAAAGAGGAGTGTGTGGTTGTGTGTTGTGTGTGTGTGTGTGTGTGTGTGTGTGTGTGTGTGTGAGTGTGAGGCACAGTTAGATCCCGCAGGACTTTCGGGGGCAGGCTAACCGGGCTCGCCTAACTAGGCAGTCTCTGTTACCATTGCAAACAGTACCGGGAGGCCAGCTCTTCCTCAGAATCTTTGCCTTTTTTAAGGGGAGAGCTGCTCTAACTGGGAGCCCAGCCTCACCCCCACCTAGGGTGCCCTCAGATAACACCTGGAACTCTACATCCACCGCTGCCAAGGACCTGCTACCTCAGCTGTGATCCAATGGTCACCGAGTCTCCAGCCACCCTGGACACAGGCTCTGGTGAGTTCTGAAGCACGCTCCCCTCTGACTGGCCCAACACATTAGCCCAGGGCACTATGACCATGCAAGCAGCAGATATGTGAGCAGCCCACTCCTGTCCAAAGAGCAGCAGCCCCGCGAGCAGGCAGCACAGGCAGAAGAGCAGCAGCTTCACGTGGCCTAACCATGTCCAAGGAGCAGCAGCTGTGTGAGGGGCCTGCTTCCCCATCTGAGGAGTAGCAACCACATGAGCAGCCCACCCTCGTCCGAGGAGCAGCAGCCGCATGAGCAGCCTGACCACAACTGAGGAGCAGCGGCACCGTGTAGCCCGTCCCTGTCCGAGAGCAGCAGCATCACACAGACCGCACCCTGCACCCATCTGAGGAGCAGCAGCTGGGCAAGCAACCGGCTCCCATCCAAAGAGCAGCAGCTGTGTGAGCAGCGTGTCCCCATCCACAGAGCAGCAGCTCCACAAGCAGCCTGCCCCCATTTGAGGAACAGCAGCCATCCAAGCAACCTGACCCAGTCCAAGGAGCAGCAGTCACACGAGCAGACCACCCACATCCAAGGAGCGGCAGCCCTGCACAGTCCATACTGGTCTGAGGAGCAGCAACCACATGCAGTCTGCCCCCAACTGAGGAGCAGCAGCCATGCAAGCAGCCCACCCCCATCTGAGGAGCAGCAGCCACACACAGCCTGCCCCCATCTAAGGAGCAGCAGCCTCATGATCAGCCCACCCCCATCCGAGGAGCAGCACTGCAGCGAATAGCACCCACCAGAGGAGCCTCGGCCAACTGAGGAGCAGCCGCTGCCGTGACTGCCCAAGGAGCAACTGCAGCCCGAGGAGCCACTGCCACCCAAGGAGCAGCCCTTGCATGACTCGACATCTAGATCCGTAAATGAGAAAAAAAATGGGTAGACAAAGAAACCCCCAAAGGAAAGAAAAGGAGAAATTGCCAGAACAACAGCTAAGTGAAACATAGGCATGCAATATGTCAGAAAAAGAATTCAGAATAAGGGTCATACAGTTCATAAACCATATGGATGAAAAAATGAACAACTAATGTAAGAATTAAGAAGAATTGAAGAGTGATATAACTGTAACAAAAACACCATGGAAAGTTTCAACAGTAGACTGGGAGAAGCAGAAGACCAAATTAGCAAATTAGAAAACAGGGAAGCAAAACACACCCAAACTGAACTGCAATTGGAGAAAAAAATTAAAAGACAGGAGGAGACCCTAAGGAAGCTGTGCAACAACATGAAATGAAGCAACATACAAATAATAGGGGTGTCAGAACAACAGGAAGAGGAACAAGTGATAGAAAACCTATTTGAAGAAATAATGTGAGAAAACTTCTTTCATGTGGGGACGAAAAAGTCACACAAGCACAGAGAGTCCCAAAGAAGATGAAGCTGAAAAGACCCACACCAAGACACATCATAATTACAATTGCAAATGTTCAAGACAGATAGAATCTTAAAAGCTGCAAAAGAGAGACAGAAAGTTTTGTACAAGGGATCTCCCATTAGATTATCAAATGATTTCTCAACAGAAACATATCAGGCCAGAAAAAAATGGAAGGAAATTTACAAAGTGATGCAAAGCAAGGGACTGAATCCAAGAATACTCTATCCAGCAAGGCTATCATTCAAAATTGAAGGGGAAATAATGAGCTTCACAGACAAAAAAAGGCTAAGGGAGTTTATGACTACCAAGCCAGCAATGCAAGAAATGCTAAAGTGACTGGTATAAAAAGAAGAAATAAAAAGATAAGAAAGAACACAGTCACAAAAAATAAAAATGGCTACAAAGAAGTACCTAGCAATAATAACTTTAAAAGTAAAAGGACTAAATGCTGCAATCAAAAGACATCAAGTGGCTGAATGGATAAAAAAAACATGACCCATATATATGCTGTCTATAAGACACCCACCTCAGAACAAGGGATTCACACAGACTGAAAGTGAAGGGATGGAAAATATCTTTCAGGCAAATGGAAATGAATAAAATCTGGAGTAGCAATAGTTATATCTGACAAAATAGACCTCAAAGTGAAGGTCATAGCAAGAGAGAAAGAAGTCCACTTAATAATACTAAAGGGATCGATACAACAAGAGGATATAATCCTGGTAAACATATATGCACCCAATGTAGGAGCACCGAAATACATTAAAAAAACTCCTGGAAGAAATCAAGGGAGAGATCAACAACAATACAATCATAGGAGGGGACTTTAATACACCACTGACATCACTGGATAAGTCCTCTAGACAAAAAAAAAATCAGCAAAGAAACAGCAATCCTAAATGACTCACTAGATCAGATGGACTTAATTTACATCTTCAGAGCATATCACCCCAAAGCCACAGAATATACGTTCTTCTCAAGAGCACATGGGACATTTTCAAAGATAGACCACATATTGGGTCACAAGCAAAGTCTCCCCAAATTCAAGAAGATTTAAATCATATCAAGCATCTTCTCAGACCACAGTGGCACACTATTAGAAATAAACTACAATAAAAAGAATCCAAAAAATTCAAACACTTGGAAACTGAATAGCATGCTATTGAACAATGATTGGGTTACCAAAGGGATCAAAGAAGACATTAAAAACATCCTGGAAACTAATGACAATAAAAACACAACAATCCAAAATCTATGTGACACAATGAAAGCACTCCTGAGAAGAAAGTTTATAGCTCTACGGGCCTACCTCAAAAAACAAGAAAACATTGTAGTAAATCATCTAACTCTACAACTTAAAGAATTAGAAAGAGAGCAACAAAAAAAGCCCAGAGTGACCAGAAGGAAGGAGGTAATAAAGATCAGAGCAGAAATAAATGACATAGAGGTAAAAAAAAAATACAAAAGATAAATGAAACCAAGAGCTGGTTCGTTGAAAGGATAAACAAGATTAATGAACCTCTAGCCAGGCTCACCAAGAAGCAAAGAGAGAGGACCCAAATCAACAAAATCAGAAATGAAACAGGTGAAATAACAAGACCCCACAGAAATACAGATGATTGTTAAAAAACACTATGAACAACTCTATTCCAACAAACTGGACAACCTGGAGGAAATGGACATATTCCTAGAAAAATATAACCTTCCAAAAATCAATCAGGAAGAATCTAAAAATCTCAATAGGCTGATAACTATGGAAGAAATTGAAGCAGTCATCAAAAAGCTTCCGGCAAACAAAACCCTGAGGCCAGACGGCTTCACAGGGGAGTTTTACCAAACATTCAAGGAAGAACTAAAACCTATCCTCCTCACACAATTCCAAAAAATTCAAGAGGAAGGAACACTTCCAAAGTCCTTCAATGAAGCCAGCATCACCCTAATACCAAAACCAGATAAAGATAACACAATGAAAGAGAATTACAGGCCAATATCCCTCGTGAACATAGATGCCAAAATCCTCAACAAAATTTTAGCAAATCGGATCCAGCAGTACATCAGAAAGATCATACACCATGACCAAGTAGGATTTATCCTGGAGATGAAAGGATGGTACAATATCCACAAATCAATAAACGTGATACATCATATAAACAAATTGAGAGATAAAAATCACATAGTCATAACAATTGATGCAGAAAAAGCATTTGACAAAATCCAACACCCTTTCTTGATAAAAACTCTCAGCAAGGTGGGAATAGAAGGATCATCCCTCAACATAATAAGACCCATATATGACAAACCTACAGCCAACATCATACTCAATGGCCAAAAACTAAAACCATTTCTCCTAAGAATAGGAACAAGACAGGGATACCCACTCTCACCACTCCCATTCTACATACTACTGGAAGTACTAGCCTTTGCAATTAGACAAGAAGAAGAAATGAAAGGCATCTAAATTAGAAAAGAAGAAGTAAAACTGTCCTTATTTGCAGATGATATGATACTGTACATATAAAACCCTAAAGACTCCGTCAAAAAATTATTAGACTTAAGAAATGAATTTGGCAATGTAGCAGGATACAACATTAACGCCAACAAATATATGGTATTTCTATACACCAACAGTGAACTTACAGAAAGAGAGACTAAAAAAGCAATCCCATTTACCATTGCACCAAAAACGATAAATACCTAGCAATAAACTTAACTAAGGAGGTAAAAGACCTGTACAAGGAAAACTACAGGACATTGAAAAAAGATAGAGGAAGACATAAACAGATGGAAGAACATACCATGTTCATGGATTGGTAGAATTGAAATAATTAAAATATCCATACTAACCAAAGCAATCTATAGATTCAATGCACTCACCATTAAAATACCAATGGCATATTTCACAGACCTAGAACAAACTCTCCAAAAATTCATCTGGAATTTTTTTTTTAAAAAGACCACAAATAACTGCAGCAATCCTGAGAAAGAAGAACAAAGTAGGTGGGATCTCAATACCAGATATCAAGCTCTGTTACAAAGCCACTGTTCTTAAAACTGCCTGTTACTGGCACAAGAACAGAAATATAGATCAGTGGAATAAAATAGAGAACGCAGAAATTGACCCAAACCACTATGCTCAATTAATAATTGACAAATGAGGCATGAACATACAGACACTCTCTTCAATAAATGGTGTTGGGAAAATTGGATAGATACATGCAAAAATATGAAACTAGACCACCAATGTACACCATACACAAAAATAAACTCTAAATGGATAAAGGACTTAAACATGAGACAGTAAACCATAAAAAAACTAGAGGAATCCACAGGCAGAAAAATCTCAGATATATGCTGAAGCAATGTCTTCACCGATACCGCTCCTAGGGAAATAGAAACTAAAGAGAAAATAAACAAATTGGACTACATCAACAAAACAACAAGAAAGCCCACTGCATGGAAGAACATATTTGCCAATATTATCACTAATAAGGATTTAACCTCCAACACTTACATGGAACTCATACAACTTAACAAAAAGAAGATAAACAACCCAATTAAAAAATGGGCAACGGACCTAAATAGAAATTTTTCGAAAGAAGACCGAAGGAAGTTCTAAGATTCATATGAAAACATGCTCAAATTCACTAGTTATCCAAGAGGTGCAAATCAAAACGACAATGTGGTACCATCTCACACCTGTCAGAAAAGCTATCATCAACAAATCAACAAAGACAAGTGCTGGTGAGGATGCGGAGAAAAAGAAACCCTCGTGCACTGCTGGTGGAAATGCAGACTGGTGCAGCCACTGTGGAGTACATTATGGAGTTCCCTCAAAAAACTAAAAATGGAACTCCCATTTGACCCAGTGATCCCGCTTCTAGGAATATATCCAAAGAAACTAGAAACACCAATTAGAAAGGATATATGCACCCCTATGTTCATAGCAGCACAATTCACCATAGCTAAGATTTGGAAACAGCCTAGGTGCCTGTCAGCAGATGACTGGATCAGAAAACTATGGTACATCTACACAATGGAATACTACGCTGTGGTAAAAAAAAAGGAATTCTTACCATGTGCAACAGCATGGATGGAACTGGAGATCATTATGCTAAGTGAAATAAGCCAGTCAGAGAAAGATAAATATCACATGATCTTACTCATTTATGGAATATAATGAACAACATAAACTGATGAACAAAAACAGATCCAGAGACATAGAAACATTGATCAAACCATCAAACCTCAGAGGGATGGTAGGGGAGGGTGGGGGTAAGGGGGCGAGATCAACCAAAGGACTTGTATGCATGCATATAAGCCTAACCAATGAACACAGAGAACAGGGGGGTGAGGGCATGAGCGGGGGGGGGGGGCAATGGGAGGATAAGGACACCTATGTAATACCTTAATCAATAAAGAAATAAAGAGAAATAAAAAGCTTTAAAAAAAGAAAATTAATGTTGAAAGTGCAATCACTTGGGTTCTTAAGGTCTTGATATTAACCTCTGTACCAATAAAAATAAAATGCTTGAAGAAAAAAAATAGTCAATCTCTTTTGGGGAGCACAGGAGAACTGGTTGGAAAGTTTGAAAGTTCAACATAGGGGAGATGGCTAATGGCGGCCATTCCTAATTGTTCTTTGACCTTTCCATACAAGTCTGTGTATGTACAGACCCTCAGGTATTTTCCAGAATCTTTATGCTTAATCTTTAGGTGTCCTTGCTTAAAGGACATTGCAGACACATGTGTCCTCCCAAGATTACTTACCCTACTAATTGTATCTAAAAGATAAACTTTATCTCAAACTGCTGTTACAATAAAAGCCTTAAGAGGCAGGCAATATAGGCTCTCTGGTTCCTTTAGCCCAGCAGTCCCTTAGCCCTCTCTTTCACAGCAATACTGTGTCAGAGTAATCATTCATCCATCACTCAGGGTCTGCTGGTCAGCCCCGGCAAAACTCATAGAAGCAGAGAATAGAACAATAGTTTCTAAGGGGTATGGGAAGAGGGAAATGGGGATTTGTTATTAAATGGGCATAAAGTTTTAGGTAAGATGAATAAGATGTACAGATCTGCTTTACAAAATAGTGTTTGTAGTTGACAATACTCTATTTGTGCACTTAAAATTTTAAGAGGTTAGATTTCATTTTAATTGTTCTTACTATAACAACAGATTAAATAAAATTTTGCTTTTTGATAGCATTTTCCAAGTTTACACATTTACAACATGGATCCTTCCTCAAACCATGTGTCAGAAAGTACCTCTTGCTATTTGTTCTTGGTTGTTGCCCTTTGTTAAACAACCCTCAAGCTGAAGATTTGTCCCTCCATTATTCCTGGTCTCTATTTCATGAATTCAATTGGTATTTCTAACTCTGCTAGGACTTCCTGGAGAACCAGAAAGTTCTATGTCACTCTAGGATTTAGCCTCAATCAAGATTTTGTAAAACAAAATTTATTCTGAAAAAAAAGAGTAGAAAGACATGAAAGGTTGGAAGGAAAAAAGGGAGGGATGGAAGAAGATGCACTAAGCCTTTACCTGCTGAAACAAAATTACAAAGCTCTTATGTAAAAGCCACTGTACTCAAAAGAAGCCAGCTGAAGCCTTACCCAGAATTAATGGGACATGTGGACATAACTAAATTTTTAAAGGTATGAAAGTTCGGAAATAGAATACTACTGACCCACAGCTCTTTTGGAGTCATTGCCAAGGTAAGTCAGGTTCCAACACCTGTATGGAATCAGGCTTTCATGCAAAGTAACTACAGTATAAGGATGCATCATTTCATTGCAGGTAGCTTTCAAAATCTGGTAGGAACCTTGATTTCACAAGGAAACTGTTTTTTTAAATATGTGCAAAGAAAGACTATGACAACCCTAGCTGATTTGGCACATTGTATAGAGCATTGGCCTGTGGATTGAAGGGTCCTGGGTTTGATTCTGGTCAAGAGCACATGCCCAGCTTGCGGGCTCAATCCCCAGTGGGGGGGGGGGGTGTGCAGGAGGCAGCCAATCAATGATTCTCTCTCATCATTGATGTTTCTATCTCTCCCTCTCCCTTCCTCTCTGAAATCAATAAAAATATATATATTTAAAAAAATAAATACCATGACAAATAACTGAGAAAAATGGTCCCTCATTCTAGCTTGTCAAGCCAAGGACTTATATGGATGATTGATCTTTTTTTTTATAGCCTGAATCAAGTTAACAGCTTTTGTTAAGACAACATCAGGAAGAAATAAAAAAGAATCATGAGAGAAACTAAATAAAGCTTGGATGAGAGCCTTTGAGCCCAAATCTTGATTTAAAGTGTCTTGAAAGCTCTTTTTGCCCCCTTTCTTTCCTTCTTTCTTTATTTTATTTATTTTCTTTTCCTACGTATTGCAGTAAAATTCATGTATCTCAGTGCCGCAACCTTTTGCAGTGATGATTCAGGATCTGGAGAAGGGGCTGCACATAAATGGATATACTAGACAAGAAATATAAATTTAGAAGGCATTGGGGGAGCCAGGTGGAGGCCTTACTCTCTAGTGGAGAGGTTCCCCGAATGTCTGGACCTATCAGCTCTTTATTTACTAGAATACACATTTGCCCTTTAGCAAAGTAAACATGCATATCAGTAAAAGATTATCAGGTTAGGGGGATTGCCTTGGGCCACCATTGTCTTGACAGAACAATCAGTGCATAGCTTTTAGCCCTTGCTAAAGCCCAAGGTCCATCAGCCTTCTGTGTTCCCTGCTGCACTTTCATGATAGTATAGACAATGGGTATCTTCCACATCTCCCCCTTTTTTTTCTTAATAAACTAGGGGCCCGGTGCACAAAATTGGTGCACGGTTGGGGGGTGTCCCTCAGCCCAGCCTGCACCCTCTCCAATCTGGGAACCCAGTGGAATCGGGCCTAAACGGGCAGTCGGACATCCCTCTCACAATCCAGGACTGCTGGCTCCCAACTGCTGGCCTTCCTGCTCGCCTGATTGCCCCTAACCACTTCTGCCTGCCAGCCTGATCACCCCCTAACCATTACCTGCCAGCCTGATTGATGCCTAACTGCTCCCCTGCCGGCCCGATTGCCCCTAACTGCCCTCCCCTGCTGGCCTGGTCGCCCCTAACTGTCCTCCCCTGCAGGCCTGTTCATCCCCAACTGCCCTCCCATGCTGGCCTGGTCCCCCCCAACTGCCCTCCCCTGCCAGCCATCTTGTGGTGGCCATCTTGTGTCCACATGGGGGTGGCCATCTTTGACCACATGGGGGCGGCCATCTTGTGTGTTGGAGTGATGGTCAATTTGCATATAAAAGTTGTATGCCACCTGAAGGACTTGAGTCCTTTTAAGACTTTTAGATTAAATGAAAAGGATTGAGTTCTTTCGTGTCTTTTTAAAATTGCTGCCAGGCATCAAAGGACCTAGTTTGCACTAAGCTCCTTTCTGGACCATCAGTTCTTTGAGTCCCCTTCCCAATCACTGTCCCCTGTGACATAACAGCAATGATATTCCAGTTCTGGATGGCAGACAAATGGTGGGCAATGGCAATGAAGGTCTGACCTTCTTTGGGTTGGTCCAGGGCAACCTGCACTGATGCACAGCTGATGACTGCTAGCCTGGCAAGGTGTCTTTACCATCCCCCATCTCTGGACTGTTTCTCCTCTGTCTTGTCAGTGTGCTGCTTGGGGCTGCTACTATCTGTGGTTGGAGTAGTCTGGTCAGTTCCTCTCTTGGATCCATTGTTGAAATTTCCACATGGGCTTGGAGGAGTTTTCTGGAAATACACAAGCATATCCTTGACCAAAGGTTAATAAAGGGACCCTTTCATAAACTAGACTCAGGATCTTTCCATTTAACCGGACCATTTTCCTTTGGCTTATTCTGACACCAGTGTAATTCCATAGGTGTCGTGCCATCAGCATTACAAGTGAAAAAATTTTAAAGTGAAAAAATTTAAAGTAATTAAGGCTTGATGTAGTTTACTTACAGGATATTTCTCCACTATTCCCCCTTTTTTGTTTTAACATGCAAGGGGGGGCATTTTTTGCTTGCTCTACAATATTTTGGCTTTTGAAAACACTGTAATGCAGCCTTGATAGCTTCTAATTCAATTATTTGTACAAAACTATGACTGGTCTGGATGACTCCATCTGAATTCATTGTATGATAAGCAGCTTTACTATGAGATGAACCATCAGTAAAACATAGTTAATGCTCCAGGAATAGGTTTCTGCCTAGTATAACCAAGTTCTCCTGAATATTCACTTATTTCCATTTGCCAATTTAAATCAGTCTGAAATAAGGCTTATTTTCTAACTACATTTTTCCTTGGGTGTGGTCAGTAAATGACACTAATTGGATTTCTGCTATCAGTCTTTTAGTATCTTACCTTATAATAGACAAATATGCAAATTGACCGCACCTTCGCTACGCCCAAGCCACGCCCACTAACCAAGCCACGCCCACCAACCACACCCACCAGGAAACTGTTGCAGGGACGCTGGGTGCGGCCGAGCCCAAGGCCAGGAAAGCCTGGGGCGGAGGCTTTCAGGGCCTTGGGCACCAGCGGGGAGCCTGCACCCATCGCAGGAAACCACTGGGGGTCGGCTCCTGCGATCAGTAGCAGGGACGCTGGGTGCTGCCGAACCCAAGGCCACCGCCCAGGGCCAAGCCCCGACCCTGAAAAAGGCAGAAGGCGGTGGCCACAGCCAAGGCCTGGGTCCCCGGTGCCGGCAGAAAACTGGTGCAGGCAGCCAGGGGAATGAAGGTCTATTGCACGAATCTTCGTGCAAACGGGCTACTAGTATTGAGATAAGCTTTGTTAGCGAGGCAAAATGCAAATTATTTACTTTTCTTTTTGAGGCCTAATGCATTGACTTTTAATTACAGTTTTCTAGATATTTGTAGGGAATCTCCTTCTGTTTTTTCTCCTAGAGTAATTTCTAGGCTACATTTAGGGAGTTTCTTTTAAAAAACCTTTTTCTTTCTTTTAAACAGAGCAACAAACTTCGTTGCTTTTCAGATGCTGGCCAATACTGCAATGCATACATATCAAGTAAAAGTAACTCTCTTATTACTTATGGTGTCTTATTAATGCTGGGATATAATACTTGAATAATAACTTTTAGTTTACTTTGTAAATATTAGTGGAAGGGATTTTTAAATTTCTCCTTTTTATTAAGCTTAAATTTTACTTTTAAACAGTATTCTTTTTAGCTAGTGCTCATTTGCATATGTATGCAAATTTTACTTTGGACTTTGTTAAGACCCAATTACTTATAAAATATTGGCTTCTCATATAAATGAATTTATATGAGACCTTGATTATATTATAAAAAGCTAATTTATTAAGTAACTAAAGTAGGCATCTTTATTGAAAAAGCAAAGTAAGCAAACTTATACATTTGACCTATGAAGTACAGATGCCGTCCCATCCCCCTAACCCAGTGGTTCGGCAACCCGCGGCTCGAGAGCCATATGCAACTCTTTGGCCCCTTGAGTGTGGCTCTTCCACAAAATACCATGTGTGGGCGTGCACGTACAGTGCGATTGAAACTTCGTGGCCCATGCGCAGAAGTCGGTTTTCGGCCTGGGTGAGTCTATTTTGAAGAAGTGGTTCTAACGCTGAGCCACACTCAAGGGGCCAAAGAGCCGCATGTGGCTCATGAGCCGTGGTTTGCCGACCACTGCCCTAACCTATTTAAAGAGCAGGCTGTTTGAGGCTCTTTGTCTTAAAATCCCACTACTGAATAATCCAGCTCTGCTTAAAAGGTATTCAGCAACTTTATCTTGCCCTCCCTTAGAGGTTGAAACCTTTATAATATTTAAAATATATGTATATAAATAAAATATAGGTATAATTTTTATTTGATAAAGTTTCTCATGTGATTTCAAGTATATTAGATCAGCCTAAATTAGTTCAAAAATATTTCTTTTAAGAAATGTCCCAAGACTATCTCTCATTTAAAGTCTTAAAATTTAACTTGGAAAGACTATCAAATATATATAACCCAAATATTATATTATATACTTTTTGTAATTATTCTAAAAGATATTAATTAAATTTAAACCGGTTTTTATATTAAAAAATTGGTTCAGACCATAGAATTAATCCTCTTTTTTAATCAGACCATATAAAATATTATATCCTAGGTTGAAATTTTACCACATGTAACTACTAATTTCTTCAGGGAAAACACAAGTATTATTTTTCTTAAAAATGAATTTCTAAACTTTATTATTACAACCATATAATTTCTCCTAACTTAATTTGAATTTTAAACTCTTAGAAGCCTTAAATTTTAGGTGGCAAGTTAAATATTTAGCATTTCTTAGATTAGTAATACCTTCACATTTTTAAGGATATATTTCAAATAAAATACAAGGTATATTTAATTAATAGATTCAATTCTATCCTTTAGATTTTTCATATGAGGCAAACTCAGATTGATATTTTAGTATTTTGTTATTATAAAAGATCTAGATATTCAATAATTTTTATTATTTAATTTAGTCAACTCCAAAGTTTTAAGTTACCAAAGACTTTGGAAGCAGGCCTGTAGCCATTTGAATTTTAAAACTGTCACATATTTCCTTAGAGATAACATCTAAGGTTACTGCTGCAGGAAACGTGGCCAGCCCCCTCCTTCAACAGAGAGCAAAGTCAGTCTCCCCCTGGGCGACTGGACCCCCACCATTAATATATCTATAATTATTACTAAAAAGCTCCATCACAAATCCTTCATTTTAGTTACATTTATGTATCCATGTTTCAACAATTTTGAGATTTTAAAGCCAATTATTATCATCCAAGGCATTTTATTTGGCAAATTCTGTAACAGAGATAACTTACTGACTTTCAGTGGCTTTTAATGTTAACCTTGGAATGCAGTCCATTATTATTCAAGAACTACCCATTAGTATGGAAACACTAATCTTATTGCCCAAATACAGCCTGTATATATTCCTTGTGTCATTTTGCCATCTTTTAGAGAAAAAGAGTCTTGGGTTTATTCTATAGCTTTTGTAAAGAGATGGAGCTCAGTTTAAGAGGCCATCCAAAATCAGGCAGGGTGTGCCTTCTCTTTTTTTTTTTTTTTTTTAATATATTTTATTGATTTTTTACAGAGAGGAAGAGAGAAGGATAGAGAGTTAGAAACATCGATGAGAGAGAAACATCGATCAGCTGCCTCTTGCACAACCCCTACTGGGGATGTGCCCGCAACCAAGGTACATGCCCTTGACCGGAATCGAACCTGGGACCTTTCAGTCTGCAGGCGACGCTCTATCCACTGAGCCAAACCGGTTTCGGCCAGGGTGTGCCTTCTCTTAATCTAGCCTTTTTCTCTTCATGAGTACAGAAATCCCAGATGTATCCCTAAATTCTGCCAAACTTCAAATGATGGACTGGGAAATAAAAAAGCATGGTGAAAATGAGACTTTTAATAGCACTCTTGAGAGTGGACATCCATTTTACAGGATCACCAAAAGATCTAGTAATTAATGGGCTGGGGCCTTTTTTTTTTTTACTTCCTTTTGTCTCCTAGGATATGTAACATCGACCAGTGTCTCCCCACCCCCACATCCTCTTTGCTCTGGGGAAATTTAGTAAATTATCTGGCCACCTAGGTTTCTTTTCATATTAAATTAAATCAAAGGCATGCTTAATAGACTAACAATAAACAAAAAAGACAGATAAAACAACAATCAACAGACAAGTACTCATAACACATAGACAAGACTTAATAAATCAGAGTTCTTTTCATGAATTTTTTTAGATGTTTTATATTGCCTGGGACTTAAAGCCAGAATGCAGCCTAGATCTCAGCTTATTGTTCACAGATCTTATCTTATCTTGTTCTTCATAGCATTGACTGTCATCTAAAGTTGTTTTAGCTAAAATTTGCCTGTCCCAAGGCATCATATATTAATTTTCAAACAAAGCATTAAAGAATCCTTTTGTAAAATGATGGATAACTCCATTTTCTCTAGCTGTTGAGCCTTTCCACACTAGAGGCAGAGGATCTGGGGCCTTAGGTATAACAGACTTTTGATCCCCAATACAAATTAGGCACAATATAATTTGAACAAGAGCCCACATAGTCAAAGATGACAAGGGCATTAGTTTTCCTTGAGCCTGATTTAAGAGAGTACCTTTTGACATTTTAATTTCTTTATCCTTGAGCATAGAAGCTAAAAATTTACAATGATATTCTTGCCTTTTAATTGAATTCTTCCCCATTATAGCCTGGCTTGAAAAAGATGTTCCCGCCCACTTTGGATCACAAATACGGAAGCTTGGCACAGGCTTTATGCGCAGTGAGCCTCCCCACCTTTTTCCGTGAATCCCACCTTTCTAGTGAATTTCTTTCTTTTTTCGCTCTGGCGAATCTTCTTCTCCAGATGTCCCTTTTGAGGCACCAAAATGCTGCAACCTTTTGCAGTGAAGATTCAGGATCTGGAGAAGGGGCTGTGCATAAACAGATATACTAGACAAGAAATATAAATTTAGAAGGCCTGGGGGAAGCCAGGCGGAGACCTTACTCTCTAGCAGAGAGGTTCCCTTGAATGTCCAGACCTATCAGCTTTTTATTTACTAGAATTCACATTTGGCCTTTAGCAAAGCAAACATGCATATCAAAGGCAAGGTTTGGTAAACAGTAAAAGATTATCAGGTTAGAGGAGTGCCTTGAGCTACCATTGTCTCGACAGAACAACCAGTGCTTAGCTTTTAGCCCTTGCTAAAGCACAAGGTCCATCAGCCTTCTGTGTTCCCTGCTGCACTTTCATGATATTGTAAACAATGGGTAGCTTCCAGCATCTCAGTCAGAAGTCTGAGCTCCCAAGTGAACTGTATTTTCACCCATTACAATATTTTTAATAAACAAAAGGTGACAACTACTCACCATGTCAGTCAGTGCTCAAATGTCTTCAGTTTACCTTCTGGCATGCAAAACTCTGGCATGGCTACCCAGTGTTTACATTTCAGTGAATCTTCTATGCATTCATAATACTGCCAAAGACTCCAGTCTGTTGATAAATTCCACTTATGGGGTAAATAATTGAGAGGGATACAAACACTTTTGTGAAGCACTCTTCAGCATCCCCAGACCAAGACCAGGATTAGGATTTAAACACGTCTAATCCTTTAAATTGATCCCACCTGTGGCAGACCCAGAGCTTAACAACATTACATTGACCTAAATGCATTGACCCAGGGATTAACAACAATTAGAGCCCTCTGGATAAGTGCATTCTCCACAGACTACTGCTCTCTTCTACCTTTCAGAGTCAGACTCACATACCCTTGGATTTTGTCTCTGTGTTCTTCCTTTTTCCCTTTTTTCTAGTAATCACACATCATTTTTTTTTCTCTAGGACAACTTTAAATGCCAAAACATTCATCAGTTGTGATTTCAGCCCAGAATATGAAAGATTATCTAGGCTGGCTTCCTGCATAATTCAAAGTAGGTGAAATTTGTCTCCTATTCCCCTTAAATGCCTTCACTGCCTTTCCTTCTAAGAGAGACTTCCAACTTCCCCTCACACTTCTGCACCTACCCCATACTTTATTTAGATCTATCCCTTTTTCCTTAGCAGTCCTCTTTGTCATGGACACTATCCATTCAGGGCCCAGTTCTGGGTTCCTAAAGTAAGAACTAAGTTGTTAGTAGCTAAAAATGGCTTCTATTAAATAAGGACTACATTTTAAAAATAAAATAGCTTATATTAAATGAGGCTTATATTAAATTTTTAGAATAAAAATTTTATCGAGACATAATTCACATATCATAAAGTTCATTCTTTTAAAGTGTAGAATTTGGTGTTTTGTAATATATTCACAAAGTTGTACAATTATAATAACTATTCAATTCCAGAACATTTTTATCACCCTCACAAAGAAAACCTGTAACCATTTAGTAGTCACTCCCCATTCTTCCTCTCCTCCTAGCCCCTGTCAACCACTAATCTAATCTCTGTGATGTGGCTATTCTTGCCATTTCATATAAATGTAAACATACAATATATGGTCATTTGTGACTGGCTTCTTTCACTTAGCATAATGTTTTTAAGGATCATGCATGTTGTAGCATGTGTCACTACTTCATTCTTATTTTATGGCTGAATTATATTCCATTTTATTGGATGTTACTTCTTCTATCCTAAGTCGTTCCTTGTTTCACTGTCCCCAGCTTTAATAGATGTACTCTCAAAATTTTAAAGGAAAAAAAAAACCACTTACAATAGTGCCTGGGTCATAATGCACTCTTAATGAATATCACCTATTTTTAATTTCATTCATTCATTTATCAATGGCTGGACATTTGGGTGGTTTCTACTTTTTGACTTATGAATAATGCTTCTATGAACATTGTATACAAATTTTTGTGTGGACATATCTTTTCAATTCCTTTGAGTATATACCTAAAATTGGAATGGCTGAGTCATGTGATAACTCTATGGTTAACTTTTTCAGAAATTGCCAAACTGTTTTTCAAAGAGTCTGGGACATTTTAAATTCCCACCAGCAATATATGAGGGTTCTTGCCCAAACTCATTATTATCTGTCTTTTTTTTTTTAGTATGGTAGGCATTTTTACATGTACATTATCTCATTTTATATTCATAAAAACCATGAAAGTATATTTTATTTTCCCCATTTTTTAAATCAGAATACCAAGACTCTGATACATTAGACAATAATAATATTTATTGACTACTGATGATATGTCAGGCATTCTTGGAACCCCTATCTCCTTTAATCTACATAGTGACCTATGGGGTAGATACTAATTGAATTCCCAATGTACAGAGAGGTTAAAGTAACTTAACCAAAGTCACATAGTCACTAATCAGTGGAGCCAGAATTTAAACCCAGTCTGATTCTGGATAAGTGGTAGAGTCAGAATTTAAAGGCAAACCATTTGACAACAACAAAGCCCATGCTTATTTTTGCTACATTCTACTAATGCATTTCTTGTGCTATCCCTCAAAGGCTATTTGCATTTTAACAAGGGCTCCAGGAATACACCATGACTACCTAAAGAAAACAATCCCTAACTGTAGAACTTGGGTTAACCTAATCAAAATATTTGTTCAAGTGAAGGCCTTCTAGTCTTCTCTACCTACCAGTGCCATGGTGCTCTATATGAGCCCCAGCAGCTACTTCACAGGAGAGTTCTGATGAGGACTAGGATGCTCAAAAAACCATCATTCAAGGAATGCTTCAAAATCTTGAATAGACATGAGATTCCAAATTCATAGCTAAGAGTAGCTTTGAATTAGCATATAAATAAAATGTCTAAAGTGATTTTCTTTAAAAAAAAAAAGAGTTCCACAAACACTTGTCACTTGTCTCTCTCTCAGGGTGGGGCAAGAGTATGTTTGCAGTTGTGAGTACATGAAACACAATTAATTATTGTATTACTAGAGGCCTGGTGCACAAAATTCGTGCGGGGGGGGGGTCCCTCAGCCCGGCCTGCACCCTCTCCAATCCAGGACCCCTCAGGGGATGTTAAATCAGCAAGTCGGGATGTCCGACTTGCAATCCAGGGCCACTGGCTCCTAACTGCTCACCTGCCTGCTGGCCTGATTGCCCCTAACTGCCCTCCCCTGCCGACCTGGTCACCCCTAACCTCTGCTGCCTCAGCCCCCACCACCGTATCTTTGTGTGGAAGAACATCCGGATGGATGTCCGGAAGATGTCTGGTCTAATTAGCATATTACCCTTTTATTAGTATAGATTATACAACATAAGCTTTAAGGTAGAATTGCATTAGTAGAAATAAGAGACATTTCATTAAAAAAAATGTATATTGGTTTGATATGATTCGAATCCACTTGTTTATGACAAAAATAAAGACTTTAAGAATAGGATTGCTTGCTGTAGCTGGTTTGGCTCAGTGTCCAGAGCTTCAGCCTGAGGACTGAAGGGTCCCAGGTTCGATTCTGGACAAGGGCACATGCTTGGGTTACAGGCTCGATTCCCAGTAGGCAGCCGATCAATGATTCTCTCTCATCATTGATGTTTCTATTTCTCTCCCTCTCCCTTCCTCTCTGAAATCAATAAAAATCTATTTAAAAAAATAAAAGAATAAGATTGCTTTGCTATCAAATCCAAGTAAGTGTGTCATTCATTGTCCCTGATGAAGTCTGAGCAGCTCAGTTGCTAAGTGACTTCGCTAGGTTCTTATCAAATAAAATCCGTGGAGAAGCAACTAATCACACCATGCATTTAGGCTATAAAGACTGAAAATTGGGGAGGACAGAGTGTTTCTGGGATAGGAGACAATGAGGGTCAGTGGCTGGGAGGCAGGGAAGACGGCAGGAATGCCCAGTGCCTGGAAGTACCGGAGAGTCTGGGATGTGCAAATCTGCTGGGGGTTGAGTCAGGCCCTGCACTCTGAGAGGTCAGGTCTGGAGGGAGGGCAGGGGTGCGGTTCCCGGTAATCCCCTTCCTGCAAGACTCCTCCTCCTCCCCTTAACCCCCTAACCTGTCCATTTGGATAAAGTGGGTGGGAAGCAGGTACACAATGCCTGGGCAGGATGCCCCTCAGTCCCGGATCTCTCCGGGGTGGAGGAAGGGTGTTTGTATTGGTTTATTTCATTCTTCTTACACATTGAAGGGGGTAGCAGGGGAGTGTCTGCCAGACATGGTTTCCTTCTGCTTGCTCACCAGAGCTGCCCCATGTGACGCCTTTTCCCTTCCTTCCCCACTGCCCCAAGCTAATGCACATGAGATCGCCAGGGACGAAACTGGGACCCCAGTTGTATTGTGTGGAGACTGCACTCCACAGGAACCTGCCTGATCCAGGGAGGGTTGGCATCATTCCCTGCTGGAAAGGCTCGATTTAAACCAAGCCTCCACTTGCCGCCACTTAGATAGGCACCAGCTGAGCCGTTTGCAGAGGGTTTATCATTCTTTCTGGCTGTTTCCTTGGAAACCACAAACTCAAGATAGCAGAGCCAGGGCTGCAGGGCTGCGCGCTTCTCAGTGCTGGCTCTCCTCAGTCAGCTGCTGAATTTACTTGAAGGATGTAGAATAATTTGTAAATGATACTAAAGTGTGTACAATTAGTTCAAAGCATTATGCAATTGTTTCCTATTAATTTGTACGATTGAGGGTCCTGAGTGTTTGAGGATGTCAGCTCTCACAGAGCATCCTATCCTATCTAATAAAAGAGAAACATGCAAATTGACCATACCTCCACTACACCCACAAACCATGTCCACCAGCCAATCAGGAGCAAGTATGCAAATTAACCCAACCAAGATGGCTGCAGCCACGGAGCTGGAGCAAGCAGGAGGCTTGGGTTGCCCCTGGCAATGGAGGAAGCCAAGCTTCCTGCCTGCCCTGGCTGACCCTATCCTCCGCTCAAGGCTACAAAGTTTCAATTATAGGAGATAAATAAATCTCAGATACCTGCTTCTAGCTGGCCCTGGCCTCTGCTCAAGGAGGTGCTGAAAAAAAAAAAAAGCAAAAAAGGAGGGGCTGGGAGCCTGGATCACCGGGGGGCATGGCCAGCCTGAAAACAGCCCTCAGCCCCTCACCCAGGATGGCCACACTCCCATGGGGTGAAGGTCCCCGCTGGGGGGCTTGGCCAACCTGCAAACAGACATCAGCCCCTCACCCAGACTGGCCAGGCACCCCAGCGGGGACCCCCACCCTGAAGGGGGTGTGGCCAGCTTGAAAACAGCCCTCAGTCCCTCACCCAGGCTGGCCACACCCCCATGGGGTGAGGGTCCCCACTGGGGGTCTTGACCAGCCTGAAAACAGCCCTCAGTCCCTCACTCAGGATGCCCCATGCCCCAAGGGAACCCCCACCCTGAGCCGGGACACCCTTCAGGGCAAACCAGCCAGCCCCCACCTGTGCACTAGGCCTCTATCTATACTAATAAAAGGGTAATATGCTAATTAGACTGGAATACCTTCCAGGAGAACTTCTGTATGTTCTTCTGGACAAAGCCATGGTGGCGGGGCTGAGGTAGAGGCGGTTAGAGGCCAAGAGGGGAGGGCAGTTGTGGGTGATCAGGCCAGGATGGGACAGCAGTTGTGAGTAATCAGGCTGTTGGGGGGCATGGCCATTGGGGGTAAGCAGACCAGCAGGGGGGCCAGTTGGGGGCAAGCAGGACATCAGTGGGGGTCAGTTGGAGGTGATCAGGATAGCGGGGAGGCAGTTTGGAGTGAGCAGGCCAGCAGGGAGGCAGTTGGGGGCAAGCAGGCCAGTGGGGAGGGAAGGTAGGGGTGAGCAGGCCAGCAGGGGGGGCAGTTGGGGGTGAGAAGGCCAGTAGGGGAGGCAGTTGGGGGTGAGCACACTGGCACGGGGGGCAGTTAAGGGTGACCATGACAGCAGGGGGGTGGCAGTAACGGTTGACCAGGCAGGCAGGCAGGTGAGAACTTAGGAGCCAGTGGTCTAGGACTGTGAGAGGGTGCAGGCTGGGCTGAGGGCCCCCCCCCGTGCACGAATTTTGTGCACCGGGCCTCTAGTAGTGATATTAACTATTGAATTTAACCAAAGTCTCCAGTGACTCTTTCAGCCAGGCGGCCTCCAGGCCGGGTGCAGGGTGCCCACATGCCCCTGCCAGTGGCCACTTCTGCCGGGGGCCGCTACTGGGCCAGGCAGTGCAGCATGCCTGTTCGCTATCCCTGGCTGGTGTGGCCTCCAGGCTGGGCAGTGCCGCGGGCCCGCTCGCGCCCCCACCGGTGGCCACTTCCGCGGGGGGCCACTCCTGGGCCGCGCCTGACCAGTCGTGACTATTAATCACCTGACTGGTCGTGACTAATTAGCATACTGGGCTAATTAGCATATACCTCTTTTATTATAAAGGATTTTCCATACAAACAACTGTGAACCTACTTTGCCTACCCTATATGTTAATAATAATAGCTAACAGTCATTGAGGGTTCACTGTGTGCTAGACAGTGTTCTATGGACTTTATGTATCAAATCATTGAACTATCACAACAGTTTTATAGGGTTGGTATCATCATCCACATTTAATAAATGAGGAAACTGAGGCACAAAGAGGTTGAGTAAAGTTACAAGGGCATACAGCTAATATGTAATAGAGCCAGATTGTGAAACTAAATGGTCTAGCTCTATAATCCAAGGCTCTTAACCACTGTCTCTTAAAAGAAATCAGAGGGTGGGTCTATTGGATTTATCCATATGTTCAAATATACCCATTGATCCCCTTAACTTCAGTTGCAGTATAATTAATGATGATGTTAAGACAGAAATTAAAAACCACTTAGGATCCTTTTGAGTCTAAAATATAGAAAAACTCCAAATCCATTTGGAGTACAATCTTAGGGATCATTCCTATAGACCTTTTAGAACCAGGTGTCAGAAACATCAGCTACATTGTCTGGTTAAATATTGTCCCGGGGGGATCTTGTTCATGAGATTCTACTGAATTTTATTAAAACTTATATCAGTTCCTGTTCTACATTCCCAATATGAAAGCCTAACAATTTAGAAAATTTGGTCATCATTGCATGATCTTTAATTTCTAAGGAGCCACTGAATGAAAGGATCGAAAATGGCCTCCTCCCCCTCCACAAGACTGGTTGTGAAGCCAAACATATCTCTCTAAATTCCCTCTTAACTTTAATTGCAAAGACAAAAACAGAGTCCCTTAACATTTAATATTTTTTACTGCTAAATACTATAGAGAGGGGAGGAGAAAAATGGCAGCAGAATAGACAGAAGTATTCTGAGCCTTGTCCCGGAGCAGAAAGAACAGCTGAGGGTTGCACGGGGAGTGTTTATTAGCAAGTTAAGGGACAGCTAAACTCCAGGAGAAGGTGGGGGACTGCTGGACGGGGTTCCCCTGACCTGGCAGCTCCCACTGAGGCTGGCTGGGTCCCCTCCCGGAGGTACGGGTTCAGACGCGGAAACCGCGCCATCTTAAAAAGGGAAAGTGGATCTTATCAGAAGCCTGAAAATCCTCAACTGCAGCAACCACCGAACAGCAACCACCGAACAACCCAGAACACCGGTCCCCAATCAGCGCAAACACGCGGATTCAAAGGAGTTCTTCACTCCACCATGGAAAGGTCAGATTTTGCCTGGGATAAGGTGAGGTCTCTGGTCCCGGCAGGAGAGAGAAACTCTCGCTTTGCGGGAGCTGGAGGACAATCTGGGGAAGTCTGTGCCTAGAACAGTGATGGCGAACTTATGACACGTGTGTCAGCACTGACACGTGTAGCCATTTCTGATGACACGTGGCCGCTGAGGCAGCCGCATGCCGAGGATGAAACATTTGCTGCTCCTGAGGTTGAAACATTTGCGAAATAATGTTTTTTCCTCAAAGTGACACACTACCTGAGTTATGCTCAGTTTTTTGGCGAAGTTTGACACACCAAGCTCAAAAGGTTGCCCATCACTGGCCTAGAAAAATCCATGGCTGTTGGGGCTGGCATGATCCATGAATGTGGAAGGGGATCCTCAGAGCTGCTTAACAGAAGGGATTTCTAAAAAGCAACCCATTTTGATCTGACGCGAAGGGACAGCCTAAGAATTTCAAAGGAATGCAGGCTGCTTAGACTTGCGTGCAGACCCACTGTCCGCACACTTGGGCATTTTCCGCTTCTGATTACTAAGCCCAATACATAGGATAACCCAGTTGGGATACTATGGGAGACTGCAGGGGGAAGTTGTTTTTCTGGAACCTGGGGATCAGAGCAGGGAGTGACCATAGGAGAGCCAGCTCTGAAGCAGCCCACCTCCACAAACCGGTATTGAGTGCCACAGGGAAAGAAGGCTAGAGAGACCATAGAGGCACGTAAGTCAATCCAGAAACACTGCCACCCAGGAGCTGAATCACAAATTGACTCTTGTGTAATCAAAAATAAAGTAATACAAGAAATTAAGACACCACCTGCTTAAAAATCAGGACTGGCTTACAACACTGAGGAGCAGTGAAACGCAGGGAACTGCAATACTGTCCGGACTGGGAAACAGGCGTGCCAAACAGAACAATAGAGGAAGTGAATGACCTTCACTACTGCACATTTTATTTTATTTATTTATTTATTTTTATTTTTTTATTTTCATTTTATGCATCTTTTACTTAAGAAACTATTTATTTTCTTTTTTCCTCACTTGATTTTACCTTTTTAATTATTACATTTTTATTTTCAATCACTATTATTACTACTACTATTTTACCTTTTTTTTTTAAGTGTCATTTTATTTTCTCTTTATTTTACTTTTGGATTAGTGTTCTACATTCTATTTTCATCTTTCCTTTAACATCGTATTACCCTATCTCAACTCTACCTTTATGCCATCACTCTCTTCCTAACCTTTCCCCTTTTGGTGTCCTGTTTATCTTAACCCTTTCCTGCTTTAAATTTTCCCTATTCTTTCTGTTTACCCCCTGTTAAAATTTCACTCTACTTATATACCTAATTTCCAATCCCCTGCTCCAAGTCCATACACACCTCTCTCTTCACTCTCTTAACTATCCAACAATTGTTTTTCTCTCTGTCCTTTTGTTGTTGTTTGCTTGAATGTTGCTTATATTGAATTTTTATGCTTTTTTCTGAGATTGTTTTGCTTATTCTTTTTTTGTTTGTTTTTTTTTTGTTTGCTTTGTTTTTTATTGTTTTTTACTTCTGTTTTCCCTTGCCTCGCTTAATATTAGTTGGTGTTGTAGTTTGTATTAATCTCCAGGTACTTGCTGCTGGCATTTGCTGGGATTAGTGGTTGTTCTATTGGAGTTTTCTCCCCATATATATAGTTGGTTCCCCTTTCCTCTCTTAGTCTCATTCTTGTCTCTCTTACTTTTTTTTACTTTTCCCAATTTCATTTTGACACTCTTTTTTTCTTTCTTTTTACTCTTCTCCTTTCTCTCCTATCCCTTAATTTGCCTTTCTCTGGTGGTCACCTTTATTGGAGGTTATTAATATTGTGAATACATTTCTGTTCAGTGCCTTGTGTGTTGTACCTGGTTGTGTTGTATTTTGTGCCTTTAAATCAATGCAGGAGAGAGAGAACTACATAACCAGACATTCTGAGAACAGAGACCATGGGGAGACAAAGAAACAGCCCTCATATGGAAGAAAAGCAGGCATCACCAGAAAAGGAAGTAAATGAAATAGAGGCATGCAACCTATCAGAGAAAGAATTCAGAGAAATGGTAACAAGGTGGCTGAAAAGAATGGAAGACAAATTCAACAATATGAGTAAGAACCAAGAGGAAATGAAGAACCAAGAAGAAATGAAAAATGACATCACTGCTGTAAAGAACTCAATAGAAAGCATCAAGACTAGACTAGAAGAAGCAGAGGACCACATCAGTGAGCTAGAAGACAAGATGGAAAAAAATACCCAAGTAGAGCAGCTTCTAGAAAAAAAAAAGTTAAAAAGCAGGAGGAGAGCCTAAGGGAACTTTGGGACAACATAAAACAAAACAACATCCAAATAATAGGGGTTCCAGAAGGAAAGAAAAATGAGCAAGGAATAGAAAACCTGGTTGAAGAAATAATGACAGAAAACTTCCCTGATATAGGGAAGAAAAAACCCACACAAATCCAAGAAGCTCACAGAGTCCCAAGCAAAATGAACCCCAAAAGACCAACGCCAAGGCACATTATAATTAAAATGACAAACACCAACAACAAAGTAAGAATCTTAAAAGAGGCCAGAGAGAGACAGAAAGTTACATAGAAAGGAACCCCCATCAGACTAGCAACTGATTTTTCAACAGAAACTCATCAGGCCAGAAGGGAATGGAATGAAATATACAAAGTCATGCAAAGGAAGGGATTAAATCCAAGAATACTGTACCCAGCAAGGCTATCAATCAAAATTGAAGGTGAAATCAGGAGCTTCACAGACAAAAAAGGACTAAGGGAATTTATCACCACCAAACCAGCAATGCAAGAAATGCTAAAGGGTCTGCTGTAAAAAAAAAAAAAAAAAGAAATAGGAAGCGAAGAAGGAACACAGGGGTAAAGAATAAAAATGGCAACAAATAAGTACGTACCAATAATAACTTTAAATGTAAATGGATTGAATGCCCCAATCAAAAGACAATGGATTGGATAAAAAAACAAGAATCATACATCTGCTGTCTACAAGAAACCCACCTCAGAAAAGAAGACACACACAGACTGAGGGTGAAGGGATGGAAAAAGTTTTCCAGGCGAATGGAAATGAAAAAAAAGCTGGGGTAGCAATACTTATATATGACAAATTAGATCTCAAAGTGAAGGACATAACAAGAGATAAGGAAGGCCACTTCATAATACTAAAGGGAGCAATCCAACAAGAAGAAATAACTGTGGTAAGCATATACGCACCCAATACAGGAGCACCCAAATACATAAAAAAAACTCCTGGAGGATATCAAGGGAGAGATTAACAGCAGTACAATCATAGTTGGAGACTTTAATTCCCCACTATCACCATTGGACAAATCCTCTAAACAAAAAATCATCAAAGAAACATCAATCCTAAATGACACACTAGACCAGAGGGAATTAATTGACATCTTCAGAACATTTCACCCCAAAGCCACAGAATATACATTCTTCTCAAGTGTACATGGGTCATTTTCAAAGATAGACCATATGTTGGGACATAGGCAAAGTCTCTTCAAATTCAAGATGATAGAAATCATACCAACCATCTTCTCAGATCACAGTGGCATAAAACTGGAAATCAACTACAATAAAAACAATCCAAAGAAATCAAACACATGGAGACTAAACAGCATGTTATTAAACAATGACTGGGTTACCAGAGAGACCAAGGAAGAAATAAAAAACATCATGGCAACAAATGACAAGGAAAACACAACAATCCAAAATCTATGGGACACAGCAAAAGCAGTCTTGAGAGGGAAGTTCATAGCTCTACAAGCCTACTGCAAAAAACAAGAAACAATGGTAATAAATTACCTAACCCAACAACTCAAATAGTTAGAGAGAGAGCAACAAGAAAAGCCCAGTGTAAGCAGAAGGAAGAAATAATAAAGATCAGAGCAGAGATAAATTACATAGAGACTAATGAAACAATGCAAAAGATCAACAAAACCAAGAATTGGTTCTTTGAAAGGATAAGCAAGATTGATGAACCTCTAGCTAGGCTCACCAAGAAGCAAAGAGAGAGGACCCAAATAAACAAAATCAGAAATGAAAGAGGTGAAATAACAACAGACCCCACCAAAATACAAAGGATTGTTAAAAAAAATACTACAACTCTATTCCAACAAACTGGACAACCTGGAGGAAATGGACATATTCCTAGAAAAAATATAACCTTCCAAAACTCAATCAGAAAGAATCTAAACAGCTCAATAGGCCAGTAACTATGGAAGAAATTAAAGCAGTCATCAAAAAGCTTCCAGCAAACAAAAGCCCGGGGCCAGGCGGCTTCACAAGACAGTTTTACCAAACAGTCAAGGAAGAACTAAAACCTATTCTCCTCATACAATTCCAAAAAATTCAAGAGGAAGGAACACTTCCAAGCTCCTTTTATGAAGCCAGCATCACCTTAATACCAAAACCAGATAAATATAACACAATGAAAGAGAATTACAGGCCAATATCACTCATGAACATAGATACCAAAATCCTCAACAAAATTCTAGCAAATCGGCTCCAGCAGTACATCAGAAAGATCATACACCATGACCAAGTAGGATTTATCCCAGGAATGCAAGGATGGTACAATATCTGTAAATCAATAAATGTGATACATCACATAAACAAATTGAGAGATAAAAATCACATAGTCATATGAATTGATGCAGAAAAAAGCATTTGACAAAATCCAACACCCTTTCTTGATAAAAACTCTCAAGAAGGTTGGAATAGGAGGATCATACCTCAACATAATAATACCTATATATGATAAACCCACAGCAAACGTCATACTCAATGGGCAAAAACTAAAACAATTTCCACTAAAATAGGAACAAGACAGGCATCCCCACTCTCACCACTCCTGTTTGACATAGTACTGGAAGTATTAGCCATTGCAATTTGACAAGAAGAAGAAATAAAAGTCATCCAAATTGGAAAAGAGGAAGTAAAGCTGTCCTTATTTGCAGATGACATGATATTGTACATAAAAAAACCCGAAAGACTCCTTCAAAAAACTAATAGGCTTAAAAAATGATTTCGGCAATGTAGCAGGATACAAAATTAACGCCAAGAAATCTATGGCCTTTCTATACACCAATAGTGAACTTACAGAAAGAGAGACTAAAAAAGCAATTCCATTTACCATCGCACCAAAAAAATTAAGATATCTAGGAATAAACTTAACTAAGGAGGTAAAAGACCTATATGCGGAAAACTACAGGACACTGGAAAAAGAGATAGAGGAAGATGTAAACAGATGGAAGAACATACCATGTTCACGGATAGGTAGAATCCACATCATTAAAATGTCCATACTACCCAAAGCAAGCTATAGATTCAATGCACTCCCCATTAAAATACCAACGGCATATTTCACAGACCTAGAAAGAACTCTCCAAAAATTCATCTGGAATAAAAAAGACCCCGAATAGCCACAGCAGTCCTCAGAAAGAAGAATAAAGTAGGAGGGATCTCAATACCAGATTTCAAGCTGTATTACAAAGCCACAGTTCTCAAAACAGCCTGGTACTGGCACAAGAACAGACATATAGATCAATGGAATAGAATAGAGAATCCAGATATCGACCCAAACCACTATGCTCAATTAATATTTGACAAAGGAGCCATGAACATACAATGGAGTCAAGACAGTCTCTTAGATAAATGGTGTTGGGAATATTGGACAGATACATGCAAAAAAATGAAACTAGATCACCAACTTACACCATACACAAAAATAAACTAAAAATGGATACAGGACTTAAACATAAGATGGGAAACCATAAAAATACTAGAGGAATCCAGAGGCAGCAAAATCTCAGACATATGCCGAAAGAACTTCTTCACTGATACTGCCTCTAGGGCAATGGAAGTTAAAGAGAAAAATAAACAAATGGGACTACATCAAAATAAAAAGCTTTTTTACAGCAAAAGAAACCATCAACAAAACAACAAGAAATCCCACTGTATGGGAGAACATATTTGCAAATGTTATCACTGATAAAGGTTTAATCTCCAACATCTACAGACAGCTTATACAACTTAATAAAAGGAAGATAAATGATCCAATAAAAAATGGACAACGGACCTAAATAGAATCTTTTCAGAAGAAGACAGAAGGAATGCCAAGAGACACATGAAAACATGCTCAAAGTCACTAATTATCCGAGAGATGCAAATCAAAACGACAATGCGGTACCATCTCACACCTGTCAGAATGGCTATCATCAACAAATGACAAGTGTTGGCGAGGATGCGGAGAAAAAGGAACACTCGTGCACCACTGGTGGGAATGCGGACTGGTGCAGCTACTGTGGAGAACAGTATGGAGTTTCCTCAAAAAAACTGAAAATGGAACTCCCATTTGACCCAGTAATCCCACTCCTAGGAATATATCCTAAGAAACTAGAAACACCAATCAGAAAGGATATATGCACCCCTATGTTCATAGCAGCACAATTTACAAT
Organism: Cnephaeus nilssonii; assembly: GCF_951640355.1. Classification (NCBI taxonomy): domain Eukaryota; kingdom Metazoa; phylum Chordata; class Mammalia; order Chiroptera; family Vespertilionidae; genus Cnephaeus; species Cnephaeus nilssonii. Next base: position 77,047,971 of record NC_137071.1, read on the forward strand.
AGCTAAGATTTGGAAACAGCCTAGGTGCCTGTCAGCAGATGACTGGATCAGAAAACTATGGTACATCTACACAATGGCTGCCCCATGTGGTCAAAGGTGGCCGCCCCCATGTGGACACAAGATGACCACCACAAGATGGCCGGCAGGGGAGGGCAGTTGTGGGCAATCAGTCCTGCAAGGGAGGGCAGTTGGGGGCGACCAGGTCTGCAGGGGAAGACAGTTGCGTGGGACCAGGCCTGCAGGGGAGGGCAGTTGGGGGCAACCAGGCATGCAGGGGAGGGCAGTTCTGGGTGACCGGGCTGTCAGGGTAGCATTTAGGCATCGATCAGGCTGGCAGGGGAGTGGTTAGGATGATCAGGCTGGCAGGCAGAAGGGGTTGGGGCAATCAGGCAGGCAGGCAGGCGAGCAGTTGGGAGCCAGCAGTCCTGGATTTTGAGAGGGATGTCCCAGATTGGAGAGGGTGCGCTGAGGGACATCCCCCCCCCCCCTGTATGAATTTCATGCACCAGGTCTCTAGTGTGTGTGTGTGTGTGTGTGTGTGTGTGTGTGTGTGTTATGTGAAAGTGGTAAAGACTTTCCATAACATTAGGTTGGGATCTATGTATTCCTTTTGAGACTGAGACACAGAATGCACAGCTCTACAAAACTTGGGCATGTGCTACAGAACTAGGTCCAGAATGGCATGTTCCTGGTTAATCATCCAGAACAAACCTTGGGCATGTAGCTCCTTGCAGTCAGGCATCACGTGAGAACCTGGGGAGCCAGGGAGGTAGAGGAAGAAGACTGAGAGTGGGAGAGGAAAACTATAAAAAAGACCTGCCGGGGTTCTTTTCCCAGCTTTACAAAGGATTCAGCATTCTGGAGAAAGGGGCTGTGCGTAGATAATGAGTAAGAAGGAGTCCAAAGATGAAATATAATTTTGAAAGGCATTGGAGGTCAGAGGATCTTCAGCTAAAGAAGCTAAAGACTCTTACCTTGACCAAGGACCAGTGCTTTTATTCAACACAATTTGTCCTAAGGCAAGGTGGAGTCATATATTTCAAAGGGTAGGGTATCAAAGGATATTGCCAGATTGGGGAATAGCCTACAGCTGTTCAGGTGTTTGGCCAACAGGAGGCAATAAAATGCCCTCAGCTGTCTGGCAGCAGACAATCCTATTCAGGTTTGGGGGAAGTGCCATTTATCCAGTTTCCCACAGGTAAACTACATTTGACTCAACCCTGTTGAGTTCCCCAAGTCCCATTAACCTTTTGATGGAACTCTTATAATTATTCCATGCTGGAATTGGTTCCCGGCAAAGACCATTAGACAAATGTCCATATTCTGCCACAAGGGCTGCTGTGTCACATAAACCCCACTGAGGATAAGGAGGAAAACAAAATTTAATAGTTGCTGTGAGTTCTACATGCCAGTCACTGTGCACCAAGCATGAAAGACACTCTCATTTCAATTGTCAAAAAAATTCTATGACACATGTAATATTATTTTCCCCATTTTCAACAAATGAGCTTAGGCAGAGCAGGTAACTTGCCCAGGCTCCGGCTAGATTCAATCCAGATATGCCTGATTCCAGTGCAGTCTCTGAACCTCTCTTTAAGTGTTTAATATAAACCCTACCCCACTGAAATTTCTTTTGGGAGTTCAGCAGTAATAACAAAGTTCTCTCTCTCTGTTTATAATGCTTAATAACATATATATGTATTCTTAAAAGAAGGATAGCTTTGGGCAGAAGGCAATGTAATAATTACTAATTATTGAGCACCCCTCTTAACTGGCACTATAAATATATTATTTCATTTATTTTTTCCAACAACCCTAAGAAGTTGGGACAATTCTTATCCTCACTATAGAAATGGAGAAAAAGATAAAATCCAGAGAGGTTATATGATTTGGCCAAGGTGGAGTCAGGGCTCAAATTGAGACAGCATGGCTGCAGGGCTCAATGCTTAATAATTCTGCTATATTGTTTCAAGATGCAGAGGAGCTATGGGAAGGTATTTTGATTATCTATCTATCTATCTATCTATGGCATTATAAATGGTTTGTTGTTTTTCTTTTAGTTTTGAGGGAGAGGTGGAATCCTGATCTAGCTTTCTGTCACATTCAGCCCTGAAAACTTGACCAGAATAAAGCTCAGTGCTGCCCTCTAGTAATCAGCTCCCAAGCTGAAATTAAAGCTGAGACTGTAATGACTCTATAAAACCACAAGATGACACTATTATACAAGTATTCTTGAATGCTTCTTAAAAGGGGGGGGGGGGGGCAGATATCTGTAATACTATCAACAATAAAAAGTTCATTAAAAAAAAGAAAAGAAAAAGGCACATCAAAAATTGGGAAACACATTTTCCAAACATACTAGTATATCTAACGAATGAAATACATCCAAAATATACAGAATTTCCTACAAATCAGTGATAAAAAGACAATCCAAGCCAGTTTAAACAATGAGCAAAATATTTAGAACAGACACTTCCCCAAGTGGGATATTCAAGTAGCCAATAGCACATTAAAATCATGCTGTACAATCATTGTTATACAAAGAAATGTACATTTAAAACCATAATTAAATATTATTCTATGGCTACTTGAATATCTCAAATTAAAACCACTGAGATGCTTGGTGCTGGGCTGGCTGTGGGACAACTCAATCACCCACACACTGCTGGTGCGAGTGTGGGATGGTACAGCTACTCGAGAAGACAGTGTGGCAATTTCTTATTAAGTTAAACACACTTGCAGCATCCCTCCTAGGTGTCACCCAAGCATCCTTCCTACCTGTCACCCAAGATAACTACATGTCTGAAATAAGACTGGTGCAATGTTTAAGGAAGCTTAATCCCAAACTGAAAATTACCAAATGTCCATCAACAGGAGAATTAAAGAACCAGCTGTGGACACTCACGCAATGGAATACTACCGTACTCAGCGATATAAAAGTAAATAACCAAATGCATGGATGTTAAAAACCTGATGCTGAGTGGAAGAACCCATTCACAAAGGATTAAACTCAGGAGGAGGAGAAAGGAACCTGTGGTGATAGAAGCAGGACAGTGCTTTGTGATGGTGTGGCGAGCTGTCTTGAAGAGAAGCACCGGGAACTTTTCTGGGGTGATGGAAATGCCTTTTATCTTGGTTGGGGTGCAGTTACACACATGTGTACATTTAAAAAATATATATGTGTATATATATATTTTTTAAAAGGTTGGGGGGAGTGAAAAGAGGTAGAAGAGGGTAAAGGGGTGATAAATAGTGATTGAAGGAGACGTGACTTAGGATTGTGAACACAATACAAAATACAGATGAGTTATTATAGAATTGTACACCCAAAACCTATATAATTTTATTAAACAATATCACCCCAATAAATTCAATGTAAAAAAATCAATACATGTGTTGCACAACCATTTTAAAGATAGTTTAGAAGATACAGAATGGTAAAAATCAGAAGCATGTTTTGTTTTCAATGAATACAGTTATTTTTTCCTAAAATTATAATCAAACCATGTATACAATTTTGTAAGCTTTTAAAAATTATTATTATTTGATACCATAACATTGTAATTTCTTTCTCACAGCTCAGGATTTGGAGTCAAGCTGGCTTGCCTTCAAATTACAGCACTGCCTTTCTTAGCTATGCAACCTCGTGCTAGTTGGTGATAAACAGAGCTACAACCCAGAACTGTTGTAGGGATTAAAAAAGATGATGCATATTATGTATCTGACACATAACATGGTAAAAATAAGGCATTTCTTAACCAAAATATTTTAAGACCATGCTAAATCCTAGTCACTCTTACTTTTGGAGGTCCCACTGCACATATATACTTTAACGTGTACCCACATTCTACATTAATATTTTAAAATTTTTTGAAGTAATTTTTAAATTTTGCTTTTGAAATATATTATTCGTTATGACTTCTTAACAGAGGTTATATATACTCAGGACTTCTTGCAAATGAACTATTTTTCCAATGTATTCAACTTTTCTGAATAAAAAAGAAATAATTATAAAATTGATTCATTACAGTTTTGACATTTTTTATTTAAACATTTATTTAGCAGCAGTTACATTCATGTTTTGTAGCCAATAATTTTTACCATGCTTCAAATATCTTTGTGGGTCCTTGAAAAGTTCAGAGGCGTGAGTCTTTGTGCCTATAGTGTTTAATGGATTAAAATTAAAGTTTCTGACTAACATTATTGTCACTTCACTTATACATTATTTTATGGCTGTGGAATATTTAATTTTGTGTATGAGCTAAAATTTATTCAACCATTCCTCTGTTATTATATATTTAAGTTGTTTCCAATTTTCCCTATTATAAATGAAGTTACAATGAATAACTTTTAGTACAAACCTCTTTTCAGTATATTAGGATGATTACATTAGAATAACTCCCAGAAGTGGAATTACTGGTCCAGAGTTTATGAAAATTAGTAATGATTCTTGATATATATATAGTCTATTTAGTTTCCAAAATATTTGGACCAATATATGCTCTCTCCAACAATGAATAAAAGTGTATTTTATTGCTCTGTCACGAGCTTCAGGTTGTCTCAAATTTATATTTATTAATTTCACAGGCCACAAAATTATATCTAGTTTCAATATCCATTTTTGGATTACTAAGAAGTTGCTTAAAAATTCTTTTACCATAATTTTCTAAGCCATTTGCAATTCCTGTTTTGTGAATTGTATCTTCCACCAATTCTAATGTTCAGTGGTAGGCAGAGAATACAGCAAAATTAGCATCTTGCTCAGAAGTGGGTAATTAGTAATGTTACGTAATAACTACAGACTGGGCCAATATTATTATTGGTTTACTCCACTTGCACTCCACTCAAGAGTCCAAAGCAGCTAGGGTTTTATATGCAAATTATATATAACCAAGGAGATATACTTATGTGAAGGCTGGCAGGTGGAAATGGTCTGACAAACTACAAAGAGCAGTCCTGTATGTATATATGAGATTCCTGCAATGTCTCTTCTCCAGCATTATGAGTATCAAGAGGAATTGAGGGGTTACCCTCCAGAAAAGGCAGCAACAGAAATTTTTTAAAAATATTTTTTTATTGCCCAGCTGGCATGGCTCAGTGGTTGAACATCCACCTATGAACCAGGAGGTCAAGGTTCAATTCCCGGTTGGGGCACATGCCCAGGTTTCGGGCTTGATCCCCAGTGTGGGGCGTGCAGGAGGCAGCTGATCAATGATTCTCTCTCATCATTGATGTTTCTATCTCTTTCTCCTCTGATTTCAGAAAGGAAGGGAGAGGAAAAAGAGATAGAAACATCAATGATGAGAGAGAATCATTGATCGACTGCCTCCTGCATGTCCCACACTGGGGATTGAGCCCACAACCTGGGCATGTGCCTCAACTGGGAATTGAACCCTGACCTCCTGGTTCATAGGTCAACGCTCAACCACCGAGCCATGCTGGCTGGGCAGCAACAGAAGTTTTTATACCTAGCTTGTAATCACTGGAGCACAGCGATGGATGTTCTTCACCTAGCTCCTTGGGTATTCAAAGACAACTGCAGAAGTGACAATGGCAGATTCTTGATTTTGGCAGAGCTCTAGGGGTAACATCAGAGATAGTAGCTCACTTAAGCTTTCAGTTCCATATTTTTGTGTAACAATTCTTTTATATCCAGCCAATACCCCTCTCCAGACCTTTCAGCAATTTTGTAAGCACTCAATTCTCTATTTTAGATTCTTCCTGTAAATTGTTAGAAACTTTAAAAAATGTAATCTATGTCTATTATAGTTTGAAAATATGTATACTCTTTGACCTAGCAATCTCACTTGGAAAATCCTATTGCACAGAAATAAATGGCCACAAAGGCATGTATTGCTGTGTTATTTTTAGTAAAAAGAAAACCCCAACAAACTGGAAAAACCTAAGCATCCATCAATAGGGGAATGATTAAATTCATTAGAACATCCACACTATGGAATATTTCGATCAAACTGAAAAAAAAATTGCTGTGTGTATTAGCCTAAAACTATGTCATGATATGTGATATATTTAATGAAACAGGTTGTATAATTCCATTTTTGTAATAAAGAGTTAGGGACATCCCTTCCTGCTTAAACTTCTTAATGTGGCTTCTGTTTCCTAAACTGAACTCTGAGTGATACACACACCATCATCATCATCATCATCTGGTTTTCAATCCAATTATAGACCACATAAATGAGATAAATATACAAGAAAAAATTTGGAGGCCAAATACTTATTAAAATATTGTACCACACAAGGGACTTCTGCTTCAAGATGGAGTAACTTAGAACAGAGCAATGCTGCTGCTGAGAACAACTAGAGAAATCAGGTTAAATTCCTTAAAAAATCATTTTTGAAAGTATCAGAGAGGCAGTATTTGAGAGGTGAGATTCCAGAAAGAAGGCAACCTCATCAAAGTAAATCCAACTTTCTATATGTTGATATTTTTTCTATTATGATATTTGTCAATTCTTGTCCCCGACATGGTACAGGATAGCTCCTAAGAGGCAGAGATGCCACCAGAGTTTTAGGTACTATCACAGGACTTGGAGGGGAGGAAAAATTGGAATTTAAGGTCTGCCAAGGCCAGCTAGGATTTGAGCAGCCACCGTCTGGAGAAAGGAGAAGCAAAGAAAAGTGAGCCTGACGGTACAGGAATTTTCCAATTAAGGCGCACAGGGCAAAAAAGTAGAAGTCTAGCAGAGTGGCTAAAAAGTGGAGTGGAGTTTTGGGAGTTTCACAGAGCTGAGAAGACAAAGATTAGAGTTCAGAATTTCTCAAGGAGGAAGGTCCCTAGAAAACATCCACCCTGATTCTCATTTGAGACCCCCTAAAGATCTAAATCCTATAATTGGGGCAAACTAGAGATAGGTTGAGTCTAGCAAACACTGTAAACCAGACACAAGTCACTTCAGTGGCTGATTGGATAAAGGTTATTTGCCCTCCTGCTGCCTTGCAGAAAGTAGGGTGAATCCCCTCTGGAAGGACATAAAATCATTTAGAACCTATATACCTTTTCAGGTACAAAGTCTGACAGTCAGTAAAAAATTAATTGACATACTAAGAAACAAGCTCAAGAAGAAACAAAACCAGCCTGTGACTGGAGATTAAAAATGGTAGCAGAGTAGGAGGGTGCTGCACTGACATGCTCCCAGGAACAAGGTGGAATTACAACTGAAATATGGAAAGGCTTACTGAATAATCAATGGAAAACTCACAGGCGAGAACCCTGATACTCAAGGACCGAAGTTGGAGACGGCAGGAATAGAAACTAGTAGGAGGGGCAGAGGCACGAAAGGGCTGGCCGGGCACCCACAGACAGCAACTGAAGTCTGGTGGGGGCGGTGCCACTGAGAACTCTGGGACTAATCTCAAAGCTGAGCTCCCCAGCAGAGAGCACCAAACCGAGGAGGGTACCCACATAACATCTAGCTGTGAAAAGCAATGGGGTGCTGTCTGCCAGGGAGTGGCAGCTGAAAGTTTGGCACCCTCTTAGAGGGCCAATGCACAAAAATTCCCTGTCCAGCCACCCACTTTGTGCTCTGACAGAGGGAGGGTGAAGTGGACTGGAGTTGTGAGAGCAGAACCCAGGACTGGGGACTCAGGAATAGAGCTCAGAAGGCAGACACCCCAAGTATCCTAGGCTGGGTCATTCCCTCACACAGGAGAGGACATCTTTCCCACATAGACATCTGCCTTGCCTGGGGGGAAGACAGCCCACATACCCTATTGGAAAACACCTTGCCCTGAGGCCACTTAAGAGATCAAACGTAACAATTAGCCTCCAGGCAGAAGCAACTGTCCCACACTGTTGAAAAAAAAAGAACTCTTTCCACACCTGAAAACGATTGCTTGGGGGCAATTCAAGTTGGAATCCTATTAGTCTGTAGACATAGGCGGTCTCTAGAGGCTTTGAGTCTTTGCCTGATCCAATTAGTCAGAAACATCCTTTAACACTGTCCTGCACTAGAGATTTAGAGGTATAGAGGATCTACCTAAAACATAGTCACAAACCCAAACAGACAACCAAAATGAGGAAACAAAGAAACAACCCCCGAAATGAAAGAACTAGAGAATTCTCCAGAAGAGATAAATGAAGCAGAGATAAGAAATTTATCTGAAACAGAGTTAAAGTAATGATGTTAAAAACGCTCAACAGTATGAAAAAAAGATATAGTAATTATGAAAAAAGAACAGTCTGAGATAAAGAATGACATAACACAAATAATGAACACATTGGAAGGAATACATAGCAGATTAGGGGAAGCTGAGGATTGAATCAGTGAATTAGAAGGCAGAGTTGAAAACATCACTCGGTTAGAGAAACAAAAAGAAAAAAAACAATTAAAAACCAGAGGCCAGCCTAAGGGAGCTGTGGGATATTGTGAAACGTAACAATATTTGAATAGTAGGTGTGCCAGAAGAGGCAGGATGGAAGAAAGAAAGAGAGAAGGTGTTTGAAGAAATAATGGTAGAAAACTTCCCTAACCTGGTAAAGTAAAAAGTCACGCAAGTTCAGGAGGCACGGAGAACCCCAAATAAGAAGAACCCAAACAGACCCATGCCTCGATGCATCATAATTAAAATGCCAAAAATTAAAGACAAAGAGAGAATCTTAAAGGCAGCAAGAGAAAAGAAAACTGTTACCTACAAAGGAGTTCCCATAAGGCTGACACCTGATTTCTCATCAGAAACTCTACAGGCCAGAAGGGAATGGCATGAAGTAATCAAGGTAATAGAAAGCAAGGATCTGAGAGCAAGATTACTATATCCAGCAAAACTATCATTCAAAATAGATGGTCAAATAAAGAGCTTCCCAGACCAAAAAAAAAAAAAAAAAAAAAAAAAAAAAAGGCTTAAGGAGTTCATCACCACCAAGCCAGCATTACAAGAAATGCTAAAGGGAATGCTGTGAGGGATTGCTGAGAAGAAGAAACAGAGAACGAAACCTAGCCATACAGATTTTAAAATGTCTATAAATAAGGACCTCTCAATAATAACCCTAAATGTAAATGGATTAAATGCTCCAATCAAAAGGTGTAGGGTAGCTGAATGGATACAAAATCATGACCCAACTCTATGCTGTCTACAAGAGACCCACCTCAAAACAAAAGACACACACAGGATAAAAGTGAAGGGATGGAAAAAAAATTTTTCATGCAAATGGAAAAGAAAATAAAGCTGGAGTAGCAACACTCACATCCAACAAAATAGACTTTAAAAGCATCATGCTATAGGCTACCAAGGAGACAAAACTGAATCTCACGTCACCCTGCTTGGCCCCGGAGGATGGCTGGTTAGCCAGAGATGGGTAAGATTCCTCAGGGAAGGAACAACCTAAGACAGGCCCAGTCGCAGTGGGGCCATCAGGAGAGAACTTGGGGGTCAACAGAGGTGGGGCACAGAACCTCACCCCCCCAACATTGCAGGGGCCTGAACCCTAGCCCCTTCTGAGGGAGGTCTCCTGCCCCCATGGCTTCTTCGTGCTTCCCATGCCCAGCTCAGATCAGGACCCAGGTGACCGACAGAGACTTGGCTGACAGCAGCTGTCCTCTCACTCCAACAAGAATTGTTTGAGTTGTCTTGTACCCATGGCGTCGGGAAGTGGGTTTATGATATCTAATTCCAGCCTACCACCAGGAATGCTCAGGACCTACTCAAGAAGGCAAATCATCCTTTCCACTAATATTTACAGGGTAAAATAAGATTGTTGTTAGAGTAATATATTTGACAGTAAAATAGTAGTCAAGTTTTCAGGCAAATTTAAATTGGCTAGTTGAAACAAGCGAATATGCTAGAAAAATTAATTGTACTGGACAAAAAGGTGTTCCTAAAGTGTTAACTAAAATTTTTATTGGTAGCTCATCTCATGATAAAATTGCGCACCATGTAATGAACCTAAAACAGTAATATTATAGTGCAAAATATTAAAATTTAAAAGCCATTAAGACTACATTATAACAATTTCAAAAGCCTCCTAATATTTAAATCAAGAAAGGGGGAGATATTAGAAGAATATCATGTAAGGAAAAATAACCTGTAAGTAAATTACATCTAGAAAATTAATTAATACTTTAGAAAATTAATTGTAAGGCTAAAAACAAGACACCCATGAAAAACACACAAGGTGTCAAAACAAGCCAGAGGAAAGGAGTTCATTTGGGCAAAAAATAAAATAGGATCCCAAGTCAAATTTATAGAAAATATTTCTTTATTAACTTTTGGTCGAGAATATGATTGTATATTTTCAGAAAACAACTCTGAGACCATGTGGATTCCAGCAACAGAGAGGAATCGACAGGACTACTCCAGCCATGAAGACAGAAGAGAAGCAGTCCAGAGATGGAAGATGCCGACGTAGCCTTGCCATACTAGCAGTTAGCAGCTGTGCGTCACTGCAGGTTGCCCAGGACCAAACCAGAGAGAGTTGGACCTGCATTACCACCATTTGTCCACCATCCAGAACTGAAATGTCATTGCTGACATGTACACATAGGGAACTGTTTGACACTGAAATTGGGTCTCAAAAGAACTGTTGGCCCAGAAAGAAACTCACTACAGACTGATTCATTTGCCTGTCAGCATAACCATTATTGCTTTTCTCATTTTCAGTTCTTATAAGTGTATTTCTAATAGCACATGATCTCACTCATCTAGGGGAAATAATGAACAACATAGACTGATGAACAAGAACAGACCCAGAAACAAGGAGGCATGGATCAGACTGTCGGGCCTCAGAGGGAGGGTAGGGGAGGGTGGGGGTAAAGGGGAGAGATCAACCAAAGGACTTGTGTGCATGCATATGAGCCTAACCAGTGGTTAAGGACAACAGGGGGGTGGGGGCATGCGTGGGGAGGGGTGTGGGATGGGAATGGGGGGATGAGGACAAATATGTGATACCTTAATCAATAAAGAAATTTTTAAAAAAAGTAAGTAAATAAACAAAGAAACAAATAAAAAAAAAAAGAAAGAAAAAATAAATAAATAAAAGCATCATGCTAAGCGAAATAAGCCAGTCAGAGAAAGATAAATATCATATGATCTCATTCATTTGTGGAATATAATGAACAACATAAACTGATGAACAAAAATAGAGCCAGAGGGGGAAAATATACTAGAATATAATAGAAGTAATCCTGTTATTTGAAGATTTTTAATATTTCCTACAACTTTTGTGATATTATACTATGTTAGTACAGTTTTGGTAATATTATTATTATACTTAAAATCCTTTTATTCTTTAAATATTAATGTTTATTACATGTAATATTATTATATATAAGATCATTTTTCTTTAATAATTGGTGTTTACTGCATGTAACATTATTATATTTAAAATTGTTTTTCTAGAGATATTAATGTTTATTGCATGTAACATTATATTTAAGATTGTTTTTCTTGAAATATTAAGATTTATTGCATGTAACATTATTATATTTAAAATCATTTTCTTGAAATTAAAAAATAAAAATAAAAAAAAGAAGAAACAAAACCCAAGCAATAGAAGTAGATTCATAGTGACCCAGTTATGGCAGTTATATGACATGGACTATAAATATTTAAGAAAATAAAGAACAACATGAGGATTTTCACTAAAAAGCTAGAATCTATTTTTTTAAAGAATCAAATTAAAAGTATAAAAATTTAAAAAACACAATAACTAAATTTAAGAATTCAATTGATGGGCCATATAATGCCTAAGGTTTACTGCTACTTTTCAGGACATGCCTAGTGCCAGGCAAATTATTTCCTTTGGAAGGTTCCCCTCCCCATCGTGTGTAGCTTTTGGGGCCTGCCAATAAATACTACCTGTGCTCCTCTGGTCAAGAGGTGGGCACAAGATCCAAGCCAAGTCTATGAATTCTCCCAGGCAATTGAATCTTAAGCTGAGTAATGCAAAGATGGAAAACAGTTGGAGCTGATTCATAGTGTCAGTGGTGCCCTGAAAAAGTGACCCCTTTATCTGGATCTAAGAAGATACCTTATTCCCAAGACCTGGTTGTTTAGTTTTTCCTCTTTGAGCTAACGCATTGCCTCTCAAATAAATTCTTTGGTTAGTCAATGTATTTGTTTGGGTAAGTAATAAACAAATTCTTAAATATTAGTGGATTTTTTAAAATGTCCATTTTTTATCTATGTCCAATCCAAAATGGGTCAGGAGGAAGACTATGCTCCATAGTTGTTCAGGGATCCAGGCTCCTTCTATTCTTTGGTTCTGTTCTCTTCTAGGTCTTAGGAGTTGCTATAGACTGGCTGTTTATGTCTCCCAAAAATTCATGTGTTGAAGCCCTAACCTCCAATGTAATTTTATTAGGAGTTGGGCCTTTGAGAAAGTAATTAGATCATGAAGATGGAGCATACATGAAATGGATTAGTGCTCTTACCAGTATAAGAAGGAAAATGAGAAGAGACATGTGAGAATACAGCAAGAATGTGGCTCAACTGGTGGTCACATTCTGCAGATAGAAATAAGGTCCTCACCAGGCTGGTACTTAGATCTTAAACTTTCCAGCTCTAGAACTGTGAGAAATAAATTTTCTCATTTTATGGTATTTTGTTATCACAGCTTGAAATAAGACAGGCATCCTCTGCATCAACTGGAAGGATCAAATGTGGGAGGTTTTTGTGGAAAATGATATATATCACTTCTGCTCACATTCCATTGGCCAGAATTCAGTTACATGGCCACACTTAGCTGTAAGGCAGGCTAGGAAACATAATATAGATGGACATCCAGAGAAAAGAGAGCACTGATATTAATGAGCACCTGCAGTCTATACCACAGCCAAAAGTCAGTTCTGTTGCTTACAAACAAAGGACCCTCATCAATACAGGCACATAGGATTTAAACAGACAGCACTTGAAAAAGAGGGGAATCAGATAGAAGAACTAGTATAAACAGAGATAACAGAAAATCAACTGGTTTGACTGGAGTTTTTAATGAATGACTGGCATTGGAGGAGGTCATGAGAGGATGTGACCACCAGTTGAGCCACAAGCTGGACCTGGGCAACTGGAGGCTCCTCACCTCTTCCCCTATAATTGGAATGTATTCCACTTGCTTTTCCCATGCTAGAAGCCACCCCAAGGACACAGCCTTGAGATAGTAATGTGTTGTTGAGATCATGGTGTATGTGACTGATCCAAGATAAGGTCTGTATTGAAACTTAAGATTCAGGTAGGCAGATACAGAGATCTACTTGTATTGCAACTGTACAAGACAAGCCTTAAAGTAAGTGCCCTTGCTTGTTAAACGTACCACCTACCAATCTGGAGAGCCTGCCTCTTTCTTCTGTCTCTCCTTTCCCTCTGTGTACAGGGGTCAGTTTGCAAACTAAAAATTGAGAGCAGTTGGAGGCAAGGTTCTTAGAAGCAGGTAGGGTCATGAATGCCTAACTTAATTCTGTAGATAAAGGGTTGACAAACTATAGCCTGTGGGCCAAATCTGAACTTCCCCATGGTTTATTTTATGTTTTATTGGAATACATCCAAGATAATTTTTATGTATTTCCTATGAATGCTTTTGCTATACAATGGCAGGGACAAGTAGTGGCAATATAGCACATATGTTCCATAAAGTCTAAGAATATTTACTATATGGTATTTTACATAAACCATTGACCTACCCCTGCTGTAAGCAATTGGGAGCCATTGAAAGTGAGCAGTATGTAAGATCACAGTGACACCACTACTACATAGAGATAAATTGGAATATGTGAGCTGGTTGTCTGGTTTGGGTTCATGGGAGGGGATGGTGCAGCTGGAGAGTGAGGAGTCAAGTAGGCCATCTAGAGACATATTACAATAGTGTCAGAAGTAATAATAGTAGCTGCCATCTATCAAGTGGCTACTTGACAGGCACTGTGATGTGTACTTGGCAAGCATTATAAGATTTTAATCTTCACAACAGCCCTGTGAATCACATACTATTTTTATTTCCATTTCACAGATGAGAGAACTGAAGTTCTTAGAGGTTATATTACTTTGCAGTCTCTTTTTTTGACTTTTTCTCCTCTTTCTCTTAGAGGGCAGTATTCTTCAAGGAAGTTCTGAACAGGGATTTTAAAACAAAACCAACTCCAAACCCCAGTTTTAAAATTTGCTTTCTATTTTACCTTGGGTAAGTTACTTATCTCTTAATGCCTCAGTTTCCTCATTAGTAAAATTATGTTAAAAATCAAAATGATACCTACTAGGGTTCTAGCAAGGATTGAATGAATTACTGAATGTAATTCACTTAGGACAGCACCTGACATTTAGAGCAATAAGCTCTTTTGCTATTACAGCGGGTCTTCGAATAGTGTCATTTTGTTCAATGCCATTTCTTTATAGTGTGGATATGAAAAAAATTATTGATTCCTAGCTGGGGACACTGTATGTGCAGAATGTACATGTCCCCATGTCTGTGTGGGTTCCCTCCGGGTACTCCGGTTTCCTCCCACATCTCAAAGATGTGCATGTTAGGTGAACTGGCATGTCTATATTGTCCCAGTCTGAGTGAGTGTGGGTGTGGGTATGAGTGGCCCTGTGATGAAAGGGTGTCCTGTCCAGGGTTGGGTCCTGCCTTGCACCCTGAGCTGCCCATCTAGGCTCTGGCTACCTGTGACCCTGAACTGGAAATAGCAGACTGAAAAAAAAATCTTACTTGTTTTTATTCATTTTTCTCAAATGTACATATAGCTCATATTTATTTCAATGCTTAACATTTGAAGTGTTTGGGGTCTTTATTTAGAAGTTTGGTGATGTTTTTGTGACCAGAAATATGCCATGGGAACTTAACTCTTGTTTTTATCAATTAGCCTAGTGTAAAGTTGGTTTCATTATATGTCATTTCACTTAAAGTCAGTTTCCAATAACCCATCGACTTCGTTAAATGAGGACTTACTGTATATTTCCCAACCTCTAAATCTTGGCTTGCACCAGAACTTGGTCCAGGACCAACATTTTTTCTCTAGCCACATTCATCTTATGTCTCTATCTAAAATTTCCTTCTTCCATGGCACTTATTTCTCATTACCCTATTTTGTTTTCAACAGGGCACAATCTGAAATTATCTTATTTGTTGTTTTATTCATGTATTTATAAATCTGTCTTCCCTACTGGAATGTAAGGTTCATGAAGGCAGGCACTTAGTCTTCTTCATTGCTGAATCCTCGGGGCCTAGAATAGTAACTGGCACAAATTTGATGCTCAATAACTATTTATTGAATGAGAGAATGAACTTATCCAAGTAAGTGGCAGATATAGAATTCAAATGCAGGTCTGACTGAGGCCAATGCCTATGTCTTACATTGCCATACCATGAAACTAGAGAGAAGTAGATGAAAGAAACATTCAAGAGATAGAATGGAGATAACCGCAACTGATTTGATGTCAGTGGAGGTGGAAGTGGAAAGGGTTATGAGTCAAATATGATTTTGAGATTTAAGCCTGAATGGGTGTTATCAGCTTAGCAATAATAGTTGAAATGCTAGTAAATAACCTAAAATTAAGAAAACGGGAGGAGGAAAGGGACAAGACAGAGAGGGAAGAAACAAGGGGGAGGAACATATTAGGGTCCCAATAGGAAACAGATGCACACTCAAAATAGGAAAATTCGAGGAGGGTTTAATAAAGGTATTGTTTAAAAAGGTATGATGGGCAGGATTTATCAAAACCACAGGGTGTGGCACCATACACTGGAGTTGTTAAAACCCTGAGGCTAGAAGAAATGAGAGAAGTGATTACCAGAACCCAAAATGATTCATATAAAAGGGTAACTCTGAGAAGAATTGTGACCTTTGGTAGATGGACACAATCAGCTCTAGATGACCCTAAAAAGAAGGAGCTGTGGGTAATAAATAGATTAACCTCACTCTCCTATCTCCTGCCATGAGCTTCCAATGGATAAACAAAACTAGAAACCAAATAATGGACAAGGGAGCCTATTGATGAAATATGTAAAGGTCAGCCTCCAGGTATCAGAGCAGGGTAAAAAAAAAAGTAGAGGAGTGGATCTGGAGGAGCAAGTGAAAGATCTCTAAAAGTCCACCCCTTAGGCTCCTCAGTGTCCACTCTTATCCTTTGTGCAGGTGAAAAGTTTGTGTCACGAGCACAGGGTTACACTAAATCCCACCAGCTACTGTTTGATCATAGGGTGATTTCAATTCGGTCATATTTCCACCTGAAACCAAAAACAATATTTACTACTAGTGTTTTTCACAAAAGGTAGTGTTGATAAAATAGGGTTAAAAACAGTACCATAAAACATAGCTGAATCAAGCTCTGTTTTTACAGTGTGTGTAGGTAATAATCAAAACTGCCTTCTTCCACCATCCATTGCAATATTCCCCTTATCTTCTGCCAGCATCTAGCTAGATACAGTCCTTAAACTTGTGGGCAAAAAAAACTCTTTACATCTATAAGATATTAGCTCTTAGTGGTCTTATCTATATTATTGGATTGCTTCAGTTTCCCTTTGACTGGTATAAATTGTACAAAGGAGAATAGTAACAACTTGGTGAATCACCTGGGTTCAAAAATATTCCTCCTTTCTCCCACTGTATATTAACCCAGTTTTCCAACCCCTCGTAACTGGGATCAGTAACTCTAACCAAGGCCCTAATCCCTTATCTGCTTATTAGTTTAGCAGCAGGGTGTGTCCTAAATGACCAGGTGATGTCTCAGCTCCCAATTCATTGGAAACATGAACATATACCCTGGAGCAAGCACACCAAGTCCAAGGTTGGAGATCTAGGAAGAGAACATTAATTATTAGATAGTATAGTAAGAAGGGCTACTCCAAAATACACTCCTTGGTTCTCATACCTATACATTCTGGCAATGGGCTGCTAGTTTTAAGCATAAACTGTCCTATAGAACAGCACTTCAACCTAACAATGTGTCTCCCAAATGTTGCCATAACTGAGTCTTCAGCTGAGCCCTACATATTCTGTCACAGCCCTACACAGCTATTTCTGGCTAATGAAGTACATGATAAGACAGTGAATTCCATGGGTGTGAGTCCACTGTTTTACTTCCTTTGCTGTAAAGTGTATTTCTGGTCAGCGGTAATGTGGCATAGATGTATTAGCCAGGGTTCTTGGGGAAACAAAATAAATAGGATGTATATGTATGTGTATGTGTATGTGTATGTGTATGTGTATGTGTATGTGTATGTGTATGTGTGTATATAGTGTCCAAAAATGTATGCACACACTTTGAATAATTATAAAGGCAGTGTTTATTAAGATACATTTCATTTTCCAAATTGAGCTATCCTCTATAGATCTTTTTGGGACACCTTGTATATCTATATCTATCTATCTAATGCAGTGGTCACTAATAGGTGGTCTGCGGACCACTGGTGGCCCATGAGGTCCTTGGCAACCACTGATCTAATATATACTAGTATATACCTATATATATAAAAGCCTAAGCAACCAGAACAAACAACCGCTATGATGTGCACTGACCACCAGGGGGCAGATGCTCAATGCAGGAGCTGCCCCCTGGTGGTCAGTGTGCTCCCACAGCCAACCTCCCATGGTCCCTCCCCCAGTCCCTGGGCTGTGACAGGGAACCGGGGGTGGGTGGTGGTAGATGCGGCCCCTTACCCAGGGGGGCTGAGGGCCAGCTCCCTCCTTGCGGCCAGTGGCCAACCTCCCATGCCCCGTCCCTCCCCCAGGCTGGCAGGCCCCAATCAGCCCACTGCCCGCCCACCATGGTGTCAGTGCAGTGACGAGGGAAGGAGGAGTTGGGGAAAGCGGGGAACCGTGCGGTGGCTGGGCACCGACAGTGGTGACATTGGCATCCCATGTCCATTCCTTCTGCACCCAACCCAGTGACCATCGTCTCCTCTCCGGCCCGGCCCTGATCAGCCTGGCTCTGATCTGCCCTGATCACCAACCAGGCCTAGGGACCCCACCCATGCATGAATTTTGTGCACCAGGCCTCTAGTGTATCTATATCTATATCTATATCTATATCTATATCTATATCTATATCTATATCTATATCTATATCTATATCTATCTATCTACCTATCTATCTATCTATATGTAGATATAGATAGATAGGTAGATAGATATAGATATATGTAGATATATAGAAATATAGATAGATAGATAGAGATAGAGATAGAGATAGAGATAGAGATAGAGATAGAGATAGAGATAGAGATAGAGATAGAGATAGAGATAGAGATAGAGATATATAGAGAGAATGTTATTTTAAGGAATTCATGCAAGTCCAAAATCTGCAGGGCAGGCTGACAGGCTAGAGACCCCAGGTAGAGTTGTAGTCCAAGTCCAAAGGCAGTCTTTTCTGTTTCTGGCAAGTCATTCTTTTTCTATTCAGGCCTTCCACTGATTACATGAGGCCCGTACATGTTATGGAGGGCAATCTGCTTTACTCAAATTCCACCAATTTAAATGTTAATCTCATTCAAAAAACACTTCCACAGATATATACACAATAATGTTTGACCAAATATCTGGGCATAGCCAAGTTGACACATACAATTAGTCATTACAGTGTGCTGGTTCTGACGCAAATAAATCATCCTCTAAATCTATGATGGTGACTAGGCAGAAGCCTGTGAACAGGAAAAACAAATCTATACCAGGATATGTGTCTATTCCTGTGAAGACAAAGTATTGCCCTTTCAGAATAGGAAAAGTCTGATGTAATCAACCTGCCACCAGGTAGCCAGCAGGTCCTCCAAGGTAAAGGTGCCTTAACAAGAGTTGGCCTATCCTGTTGGCAGGAATAGTAGCCAGAATCAAACTTAATAAGCCTTATGCTGCCGAGTCCATGCTAAATCCTTTCTATTGCACATGGGTCAATTGTGCAAGCACTGGAGTGTCTAAGAAGGGATATCCACAGGCTTGGTCACTTTTCTCACATGATCACTAAGGATCTCCTCTGAACTAGGTACCTTCAGGTGGGCATTTATATAGGGCATAATTATCTTCACACTCTGCCCAATCCAAGAGGTTCATCTACATATCCTTCCCCTAGATCTTATACCAGGAATTGTTCAATTATGTTTTTTTTCCAAATCCCTGACCAGCATATAACATATCTCAGGCCATTTCTCCTTCCACACCAAGTTAACAATGAGATGTCCCAACTGAGGTTCAGTGCACTGGGAGAAACTGCCTTCCCACTGTCTTTCAGAGCCACTCAGAGTGGACTTGTAGGGCAGTGACCATATAACTCACAACAGAGTGATTAGGGTTAAAGTGTTCTACATATTCACTGTATTGCTTAAAAGAATGGCAAACATATTGATTTACTTTTATAATTTTATTAAATATGCATGTTAACATTTCTAGGTTAACCACTAAAAGAATAGATTTATAGCATATAATTTTCAAATAGAAAAGGAAAAAGTAATAGAGATAAACAAACATATTTTACAATATAATTCCAAATGGAAGCAAGAAGTGAGGTAGACAAAGAGAAAAAAAAGAAGTAGGCCAATGAGAAAACTCAAAATATGATGTTAGAATGTAGAAACATTCAAATATATCATTAACCACAATAAATATAATAGACTAACATCTTCAATTCGAGTCAAAGGCTGGACAGAAAAAAGAAATCTTCCAATTCCAGTTGTAAGGCAGTAGCTTTTAGCAGACTAATTCTTCCACTGGAAATAATTATAACAATTTATATATGTGCTTTGAGATATTGACAAGAAACCAACACAGGCAGGACTTTATATGCTACTTTCCTTGAAAGATGGCATGCACATAAGGTGAAGTTCACATTTATACAGGCATTTCTCAGAGGACATTTTTACAACTTGTGGAATAGCAGGGGGTGGAGGGGTGGGAGGGGCAGGCGATAAACCCCAAGCAGAAAGTGTCAGAATTTCTGGGACAAAGAGACAGAAGTACAGTTCAGGGCTACCAAAGTGGCTAAAAATTCAGGGGCAAAATTATAGAAAGAAGAGAATTACAGAGAAATTAACTCCAAAATCTGCATATGAATTCCTGTCAAATCATTAGGAGATTCCGAACCTACATATGTGCAGTGTGAAACTCTGTGGTATATTGAAACAAGTGGCATGTTGGAGTCAAAACTTACACCATTTCCTTAAAGGTGATTGTGCACATCTCTTCCCTACTTCACATTCTATATTACTTGACATTGTCTATGGTGGGAGTATTTACAACATATAGCTCAGCAAATACTACATATCAGGGTTTATCCACCCCCTGGAGAACATGAAAGCATACAACAATATAAAGCCCTCTGGTAAATGTAAATAGATAGACAAATAGAGATTCCTATAATACTGTAGAGGTAGTGCATAAGTCACCTCTACTTTAGGTATAGCATCCTATATAATAAAGAGGTAATATGCAAATTGACCATCACTCCAACACACAAGATAGCCACCCCCATGTGGTTAAAGATGGCCATGCCCATGTGGACACAAGATGGCCAGCAGGGGAGGGCAGTTGGGAGGGACCAGGCCTGCAAGGGAGTGCAGTTGGGGGTGATCAAGCCTGCAGGGGAAAGCAGTTGGGGGAGACCAGGCTTTCAGGGGATGGCAGTTGGGAGGGACCAGGCCAGCAGTGGAGGGAAGTTAGGGGCAACCAGCCAGCAGGGGAGGGCAGTTAGGGACAACCAGGCCGGCAGGGGAGGGCAGTTAGGGGTGACCAGGCCAGCAGGGGAGGGAAGTTAGGGGTGACCAGGCTGGCAGGGGAAGGAAGTTAGGGGTGACCAGGTCTGCAGGGGAGGGCAGTTAGGGGCAATCAGGCCAGCAGGGGAGGGCAGTTGGGGGCGACCAGGCTGGCAGGGGAGATCAGTTGGGGGCAACCAGGCTGGCAGAGGAGGGTAGTTAGGGGCAATCAGGCTGGCAGGGAAGCAGTTAGGTATCGATCAGGCTGGCAGGGGATTGGTTAGGGGGTGATCAGGCTGTCAGGCAGAAGTGGTTAGGGGCAATCAGGCAGGCAGGCAGGCGAATGGTTGGGAGCCAGTAGTCCTGGATTGTGAGAGGGATGTCCGACTGCCCGTTTAGGCCTGATCCCACTGGGAAGTCGGACATCCCTTGAGGGGTCCCAGATTGGAGAGGGTGCAGGCTGGGCTGAGGGACAAACCCCCCACCCCCTGTGCACCGGGCCTCTAGTTTAAAAATAAAACTATAAAACTATGTCAAATGATACAAAATTAATATATTTTATGACATCAACCATCCTATCTAATAAAGAGGGAATATGCTAATTGACCCTCACGCCATCACAAAGATGGCGGCACCCACAGCCAATAAGGAGAGAATATGCTAATTGACTGCCCCACCCTAAAAGATGGTGGTGTCCACAGCCAATAAGGAGGGAATATGCTAATTGACTGCACCGCGCTCAAAGATAGTTGCACCCACAGCCAATAAGGAGGGAATATACTAATTGACTGCCACGCCCTCAAAGATGGTGCCGCCCAGTCCCTTCAACCCTGCTGGGGCAGCAGGCACGCAGCAAGGCTGGGCCCACCTTCAGGCAGGCCCAGCTGCTCTGTGCCTGCCTCCAGAGTCCCCCAGTCCCCTCAGCCCCCCAGCTGCCCAGGGCTGGCCCGAGGCACAGGCAAGCCTTGGATGGTGGCTACCCAGCTGATGTGGAAGCACAGGCAAGCCTCAGATGTCAGCTGCCCAGCTGACCAGGGCCAGCCCGAGGCACAGGCAAGCCTCAGATGGCGGCTGCCCAGCCACCCAGGGCCACCCGAGGCTCAGGTAACCAGGGCCGGCTGAGGCTTGTGCTGCCGGCAGTGGCAGCAGCAGAGGTCTGATGGGGCGTCACCTTCCCCTGATAGCCGGGTCGCCTCCTGCCCCTGAGGGCTCCTGGACTGTGAGAGTGGGCAGGCTAGGCTGAGGGAACCTCCCCTCCAGTGCATGAATTTTCATGCACCAGGACTCTAGTAATATGATAAATGTAGAAATAAATAACAGAAGGAAAACTGGAAAGTTCACAAATATATAGAAATTAAACAAGGAAAACGATCATAGATGGAAGCATAAAACTGTAGGAGAGAACAAAGAATACTGTTTAAACCAATGATAATAATATCCTATGGTGTTTTTATCATGGTAAAAACTAATTCACATAGGATTTTAAACATACATAGAAATAAAATATTTAACAACAACCACACAAAAGTTGAGTGGTCAGAAAATAGTAACACTGTTATATGGTGATTACATATTCAGGAAGTGGTATAAATACTAATCTAAGATTGACTAAAATAAGTCATGGGTACATATTATAATCTCTAAGGTAACCTATAATACCATCATGCATTTTTCTTCAGCCTGAAGTATCCACTTTCAAATTTCTTATACTGTGAATCTGCTGCCAAAAATAATTTAATTTTATTTGAAAATATTTATTTTACAAAAGGAAAATAAAAGAATATATCACTAAAAAGTAATAGATGAAAATATGGTGTGATAAAATACTTGAATAATGAAAAGAAGGCAAGAAAGAAAAAATAAAGAATAGATAGGCCAAATAAAGAATAAGTAGCAAGAGCGTAGCTATAAGCTCAACAATATTTGATAATTACTTTAAAATTAAATGGGTTAAAAATTTCAATTAAAATATAATGATTATCAGACCACTTTTTCTTTTATAGAAAATAAAATGCAACTATATGCTGCTTAATGTAAACTCAGATTAAATAATAGGATATGGAAAAGTTGAAAGTAAAAAGGGTGAGAATATATAAAATGTAAAGAGTAGAAAAGAAAGTCAATGTAGTTATATTTAAGTAGAGGCCTGGTGCACGAAATCTGTGCATAGGGGGGGTCCCCCTCAACCCAGCCTGCACCCTCTCCAATGCAAGACCCCTCTGGGGATGTCCGACTGCTGGTTGGACATCCCTCTCACAATCCTGGACTGCTGGCTCCTAATTGCTCACCTGCCTACCTGCCTGCCTGGTCGCCCTAACTACCCCCCCACACCAGCCTGATCGCCCCTCACTGCCTCTGCATGCCAGCCTGATTGCCCCTAACTGCCCCCCCTGACGGCCTGGTCGCCCCTAACAGCTCCCCCCTGCAAGCCTGGTCAGCCCCAACTGCCCCCCCTGCTGGCCTAGTCACCCTTCACTGCCCCCCTGCCAGCCTAATCACCCCCAAATGCCCCCCTGCCAGCCTGGTCACCCCCAACTTCCCCCCTCCTGGCCTGGCTGCTCCCAACAGCCCCTCTGCTGGCCTGGTCGCCCCTCATGCCTCCCCCCGCTGGCCTGGTTGCCCCACACAGCCTGCTTGTTCAGTCATTTGGTCTGCCCTCACTAACCCCCCTCCCAGCCTGGTCGCCCCATGCAGCCTGCTTGTTCAGTCTTTTTTTTTTTTAATTTCTTTATTGATTAAGGTGTCACATATTTGTCCTCATCCCCCCATTCCCATCCCACACCCCTCCCCACGGATGCCCCAACCCCCTGTTGAACTTAACCATTGGTTAGGCTCATATGCATGCACACAAGTCCTTTGGTTGATCTCTCCCCCCTCCCCCCACCCTCCCCTATCCTCCCTCTGAGGCCCGATACTCCGATCGATGCCTCCTTGTTTCTGGTTCTGTTCTTGTTCATCAGTCTATGTTGCTCATCATTTCCCCTAGATGAGCGAGATCATGTGTCACTAGAGATATACTTATATGAACTGAATGTGAGATGAGCAATAATAGTTATGCTGACAGGCAAATGAATCAGTCTGTAGTGAGTTTCTTTCTGGACCAACAGTTCTTTTGAGACCCAATATCAATGTCCACCAGTTCCTTATGTGTACATGTCGGCACTGACCCCTCAGCTCTGGATGGTGGACAAATGGTGGTAATTCAGGTTCGATTCCCTCTGGTTGGGTCTCGGCCGGACCCAGGGGCACGGCTTCATCCGGACCCAGGGGCACGTGGCCTCACCCGGACCCAGGGGGTGCTTGGCCTCACCCGGACCCAGGGGGTGCATGGCCTCACCCGGACCCAGGTGCGCGTGGCTTCCCCCGGACCCGGGATCCAGCCTCACCCGGATCCAGGGGCACATGGCCTCACCTGGACCCGGGATCCAGCTTCACCCGGACCCAGGGGCGCATGGCCTCACCTGGACCCAGGGGCGCGTGGCCTCACCCGGACCCAGGGGCGCGTGGCCTCACCTGGACCCAGGGGCGTGTGGCCTCTCCCAGACCCAGGGGCGCATGGCCTCACCCGGATCCAGGGGCACATGGCCTCACCCGGACCCAGGATCTAGCTTCACCCGGACCCAGGGGCACATGGCCTCACCCAGACCCGGGGGCGTGTGGCCTCTCCCAGACCCAGGGGTGCGTGGCCTCAGCTGGACCTAGGTGTGTGCAGCCTCACCCGGACCAGGAACCCAGCCTCACCCGGATCCAGGGGCATACGGCCTCACCCGGACCCGGGATCCAGCTTCACCCAGACCCAGGGGCGCGTAGCCTTACCCAGACCCAGGAGCGCGTGGCCTCTCCCAGACCCAGGGGCCCACGGCCTCACCCGGACCCAAGACCCAGCCTCACCCGGATCCAGGGGCACACGGCCTCGCCCAGACCCAGGATTCAGCTTCACCCGGACCCAGGGGCGCATGGCCTCACCCGGACCCAGGGGCGCGTGGCCTCTCCCGGGCCCGGGACCCAGCCTCACCCGGATCCAGGGGCACACGGCCTCGCCCGGACCCAGGATCTAGCTTCCCCCGGACCCAGGGGCACGTGGCCTCACCTGGACCCAGGGGCGCGTGGCCTCTCCCAGACTTAGGGTCGCGTGGCCTCACCCGGATCCAGGGGCCCACAGCCTCACCCGGACCCGGGACCCAGCCTCACCCGGATCCAGGGGCACACGGCCTCGCCCAGACCCAGGATTCAGCTTCACCCGGACCCAGGGGCGCATGGCCTCACCCGGACCCAGGGGCGCATGGCTTCTCCCGGGCCCGGGACCCAGCCTCACCCGGATCCAGGGGCACATGGCCTCACCCGGACCCGGGATCTAGCTTCTCCCGGACCCAGGGTCGCGTGGCCTCACCCGGATCCAGGGGCGCACGGCCTCACCCGGACCCGGGACCCAGCCTTACCCGGATCCAGGGGCCCACAGCCTCACCCGGACCCGGGACCCAGCCTCACCCAGATCCAGGGGCACTCGGCCTCACCTTGACCCGGGATCTAGCTTCCCCCAGACCCAGGGGCGCGTGGCCTCTCCCAGACCCAGGGTCACGTGGCCTCACCCGGATCCAGGGGCCACGGCCTCACCTGGACCCGGGACCCAGCCTCACCCGGATCCAGGGGCACACGGCCTCGCCCAGACCCAGGATTCAGCTTCACCCGGATCCAGGGGCGCATGGCCTCACCCAGACCCAGGGGCACGTGGCCTATTCCGGGCCCGGGACCCAGCCTCACCCGGATCCAGGGGCACACGGCCTCACCCGGACCCAGGATCCAGCTTCACCCGGACCCAGGGGCGCGTAGCCTTACCCGGACCCAGGGGCACGTGGCCTCACCCGGGCCCGGGACCCAGCCTCACCCTGACCCAGGGGCACGTGGCTTCACCTGGATCCGGGACCTAGGGGGGTTTCGTCTTCTTGATCCCATTTCCTGTTGGTCAATTCCATCTCAGCAATTCCTTCGGCCATTTTCTCAGAGCTCCAGGGCAGCCACCGCAGAACTCGTTGGGCGGCGGGCTCGGCGAAGCTCCGGTGTGCCCAGTGCGCGGCGGCGGGCTGGTCCGGGGTGGCTGCGTCGGCCCTTGGGTCTGCAGCGGTGGCCGGTCGCCGAGCGTGCGCACCTGGCCGCTTCCGGGGCGTTGAGATTCTTGAAGGACTCGGAGGTCAGCAAGCGCGGAGCTTCCCACCCCATGTCTCCCAGTGGCTCGTCTGTCCGTGCTCGGCAGCGAGTGGGGCCTTCCCCTCAGCCGGAGACCGCCGGGGGAACTGCACCGAGCACGTTCCAGGCCGCCATTGTGTCGCCTGAGCCGTAGTTCTTAAAGTGTGATCTTTGGGTCACCGGCATCAGCATCATCCCGAGTACCCCTCTCTTTTATTCTAGTTGTAGAGCATCTGCTCAGCCAGCCCTCCGGTGGTTCTGGATGGTGTCTGCTCTGCTCTCCCGTCGTAGACTCAAAATTGTTGTGGTAGGCAACAATCAGGTTTCCGCCCTATGCCTCCATCTTGGTCTTCCTTTGTATAGTTAAGTCTTGATTGTTGTTGGTGTCGCTGGGAGGAATTGTCCTCCAGGCCAATTGGCCGTTCGGATCCTCTGTGTCTATAAAGGAAGAGTTGCTGTGTAGGAGACACATTTATGGGCCGGGTCTTGGTGCAGCAAGGCTTTGGCGCTCACTGAGTCTGCCTCTTGAATGTGTCCCTTATGCGAGTGGTTGAAATCTGGTGTCATCTCACACCAACCACTAGATGCCCTCATTTCTGGGTCTCCAATGGTGTGTAGGTCAGCTACTGCCTGAGGCCACTCAGCAGGAATTACAGCAAAAACTGCAGTTTCCTCCTCCTGTCTGAGCGTCCCTGGAGCAGTCCGACTAGAACCGCAGTTTATCTGGTCAAGCTGCCATAGGGCAGGCCACCCACATGCAAAAGCCGTTGTTTGGAGCCCAGGTGGGCCTGCAAAACGTGCGGGGCGGGCCTGCAAAACGAGCGGGGCGGGTCCCAGGGCAGGGCGGGTCTCAGGGCGGGGCGGGGCCTCAGGGCACCACCAGGCCATGGCGTGGCGAACCGCACTGGCTGCAAGTCTGCTTTTTCTGCTTTCCACGTTTCTAAGCCCCCTCGTTCCGCACTCCAGCACAGCAAACACTGATTGCTGGGCGCACCTCCGCAAGGAAGTCACTCCCACTCTCCGACACGAAGGCCGAGAGTCCAGCCTCTCCCCGCAGGCGTCTGGGGAGCTAATCTCCCCTAGGGTTGGAACAAAAGCCGCACGTCCCTTCCCCCGCCCCCAGCCCGACCCACGCGCCTCCGCACCTCAGCTCCTCCAGAGTTCGCTCTTTCCTCTTCTCTCTTAGCTGTAAATCCACCATTCAGCCAGCTCTCCTGTGGTTCTGGGTGGCAGACGCTCTGTGCGCGGCGAAGTTCCTTTGTTTAACTTTGCTGCCTTCTTGGTTCTCCTCTCTCAAAATGGCTAGAGGACTTGAGTGTAAGACAGGAAGTCCTAAGAATCCTCTAAGTCGGTGTTGGCGGTCTCCGGGGCCCCGAGGATCTCAGTGGGGAGCTGGGCCAGGTCGGTGACGTGGATGGGCCCGTCCTGCAGAAAGATGGTCTCTTCCTTCACCAAGAGCCGCTGCGCCGAGTCCGCGGCCGCCGCCACAGCAGCTGCCGCGGTGCCCACGAGCTCATGGCCCCGGCTGCGGTGCTGACTGAGAGGAGCAGCCACCCGGCCTGGGGAGACGCGAGCAGGAGTCGCCGCGCTCACCAGTCCATCTTTTAGTTGTATTTCCGAAAATGCCATGTGAGGCAACAGATCAGCCGTTCACCTCCGCCACCATCTTGGCTCCTTGTTCAGTCTTTTAGTCGTCCCTCACTAACCCCCTGCTGGCCTGGTTGCCCCATGAAGCCTGCTTGTTCAGTCATTTGGTCGTCCTTCACTAACCCCCCTGCTGTCCTGGTCACCGCATGCAGCCTGCTTGTTCAGTCATTTGGTCATCCCTCGGGCCGGCCCTGGGCAGCTGGGCAGCTGGGCAGCCGGCATCTGAGGCTTGCCTGTACCTTGGGCAGCTGGGGGACTCCAGAGGCAGGCACACGGAGCCTGCTACCCTGGTGAGGCTGAGGGAACTGGGCACTGCCATCTTGTGGCTGTGGGCACCACCATATTTGAGGGTGTGACAGTCGATTAGCATATTCCCTCCTTATTGGCTGTGGGCACCACCATATTTGTGAGGGTGTGACAGCCAATTAGCATATTCCCTCTTTATTAGATAGGATAAGGCCAGCAGAACCCTGATACCAAAATCTAACAAGGATATAGCAAGACAGGAAAATTGCAGGCCAATGAATGTCATAAACATACATGCAAAAATCCTAAACAAAATATTAACAAAATGAATCCAGTAATGTATAAAATGAATCATGACTGAGGTTTATCCCAGTAATGGAATCTTGGTTAAATATTTGAATATCAATCAATATGATTTATTATATTAGCTGCATAAATGTGAAAACTGCCAATAGATGCAGAAAGGGCATTTGATAAAATTTAACACCTGTTCATAATTTTAAAAAAAAAACATACACACCAAAATATAAATAGAAAGGAACTTTTCTAATCTAATAAGAGGTAGTTTTTAAAAACTAGCATCGTACTTAATGGTGAAATATTAAACTACTAGAGGCCTGGTGCACAACATTCATGCACTGGGGGGGGGTGGTCCCTCATCCTGGCCTGTTCCCTCTAACAGCCTGGGACCCCTCAGGGAATGTCTGTGGGGAGCAAGCCTAAGCCTGCAGTCAGACATCCCCCAAGGAGTCCTTAGCACAGCCGCAGAGGCGGGAGAGGCTCCCGCCACTGCGCTGCGCTCATCAGCCATGACCTGGCTTCTGGCTGAGCAGTGTTCCCCCTGTGGGAGCTCACTGACCACCAGGGGGCAGCTCCTGCATTGAGCGTCTGCCCCCTGGTGGTCAGTGCACATCATAGCAACCAGTCATTCAGCATTTCAGTCAATTTGCATATTAGCCTTTTATTATATAGAATTTTCCTCTAAGATCACTTTTTTTGTGCATTCTCCCATTGACTGACATTGGTGTCATTTCCAGTTTGAAATTAAATAACAAAAACTATTATCATAAAAGTTGTTATAGTGATTACTTTTGGGGAGTACTGACTGGGAGGGGACAGTAAGGAGACTTCTGGGACACTGAAAATATTGTTTTGATATAGTTAGTGGTTATATGGATGTTTACTTTTTAAAAATCCATTAATCAGTACACAAACTTTATGAACATTACTGTAGGTAAATTACATATCATTTAAATACAGATTACCAGGCCAACAAAATCCAGCTATATGCAATTTACAAAAGATACACCTCAACATGAGGACTCAAAAGGTTCAAATAAAATAATAGGGAAAATTGTGTCAGGCAAATACTAACAAATATTTTTGTAGATCTATGTTAATATCAGGAAACATACACTTAAAGATAAAAAGAAGAGATAAAAATTGAGTGAATACATTAAGCCCATAACAACATTTTCTTTGGGGACAGTGAACGGACACTTATTGTTTTGTTTATTATTACTGAGTTCATGGGCATAGGAAGAGAGTTGGAAATAGGTTGAATGGGGAAAGTTATAAAGAAATAGTTGTTTACTGTGACGAAGATATCTCAGATAGAGCCAAATAAGATCAGAAAATATGCAGATTTTACTTCATCGTCTTGTTAATTAAATGCATGCCCCTGTCTTAATCTTACAATATGATGTCTTGACAATTATAGTTCACATTTTTCTAAGAAAATTGCAGACTTGTGAGCCAGTTTTAGTGGAACTTCCCAAAACCTGAGAGCTCAAGCAAGACAAAAGCCTTATTATACATTTTGCTTCTGAATATAATTACTTGAAGAAAAAGAAGTTTCCAGCAGAGTGTTGAAAGAATTGCTCTCCCCTAAAGATAAGACTTGTGAATAACCCATACAGGAGTCAATTGAAAAATAATGAGGTGAAAATGGATTATTCTCTCAATTCTATCATGACATGAAGAAAAAGATCCCTTTATAAGAAATTAGTTCACACTTTCCCTTCCTTCATAATGGATACAGAAGGGAGATAAAGGCAAGCTAAAAAGAGGAGGAAATTTCATTTGGTCATTCGTTTCTTAACCACCTACATTGTGTATGGTTTTTACTCAGTGCCAGTAAGTGTTTAATATATGAAAAACACATAATGTTAGCCCCAGGAATTTAAAATCTAGTCATGATTTTATAGTCTGCCTATTATAAATAATAAATATAAATAATAAAAGGCAGACTATAAAAATGTCTTTTAAAAGATATACAAAAGTGTTAGGTCTGATCAAATAATTGAATCAATACCCCCTCCTCTGGGAACTGACCTTTAGGCCACTTCACAATGGACATTCCACTTGCTTAGACCACATTCCACTTGCTAAGACCATTATCTCTCCCCTCTGGACTTTCCCAGAATCCCGACCTGCACAGAGAATTTTCCACCCAGAAAAAGCCCACATAGAGTCCTTTAAAAACCTCTGACTCCTCGTCTTTGGGTGCTGATGCCAATTTGGGGCTCAGTCCATCTGGTATCCAGATGACCTAATAAATTTATAATTCCTTACCACTTTGGCCTTATGCATTCCTCCTTCAGCGACCCTAACAAAAAGTATTTATCTAGGCAGTACTTCTAATCTAGAATGACAGAATAAGGACCTCCATAATTTCACACCTCAAAAAAAGCAATGAAAATACTCGCAAAATTGTAAAAATTAACTATTCAAAACTGTAGAAATTAAGCAAACACTTGCAAAAATCTAAGGAGCATTTATTTAAGGAAAACTACTGAACACCCATAAGGGCAGCAGGGTTTGTAGTATTGTAACTTGACCTACTCACTTATTTCCATACCTCTTTCCATGGCTCCACAGTAGTGAGAAAACAATCAATAGAATGAAGAAAAATATTTGCAAATCATATGTCTGATCAGGGACTTGTATTTAGAATATATAAAGAATGTTTAAACTCAATAATAAAAAGAAAACCTAATTTTAAAAATAGACAAAGGAGTTGAATAGACATTTCTCCAAAGAAGATATACAAAAGGTGACTAAGCCCATGTAAAAATGCTCAACATCATTAGGTTTCAAAGGGATGCAAATTAAAACCACAGTGAGATACCACTTCACACCACTAGAATGGCTACAATAAAAAAGGTAGACAATAACAAGTATTGGTGAGGAGGTGAAGAAATCAGAACCTTTATGCATTGCTGGTGGGAATGTAAAATGGTACAGCCACTGTGAAAAGGAGTCTGGTAGTTCCTTAATATATTAAAGATATGTTAAAAACAAGACAATAGGCCCAAAATGGAGTTGCTTACCCTAAGCCTCTTGTTATCAAACTAAGACTGAATTACAGTTTCAGCTCTCCAAGAAATGGAATCTTTAATCAGTCAAGGAAGAATTCCCTGATTACCACTAGTCACATAATCTGCTTGATAGACCACTGCCTTCCCCTAAGCAGGGGAAGGGAACATCCAACCCTCGGGCCATATAAGGCCTAGGAAATCATTTGGTCTGGTCCCACTAAGGCAGTAAGGGTGAGTTAATTAAATGTTTAACCAAATATAGCAGGCTAATTTTTAAGTTGACAATTTTGTATGGCTCTTGAATTATGTTATAAATATTCAAATGGCCCTTGTCAGAAAAAGGTTCTCCATCCCTGCCCTAAAGAAAAGTGACATCACTAGCTATAACTAACTCCCACTCCCTTCTGACTATAAAAGTCATTTTGTACAGCTCTTCAGAGCTCCTTTCTATCTGTTAGATTGGATCTGACCAATTCATGAATTGTTGAATAAAGCCAATAAGATCTTCAAAGTTTACGCAGTTGAATTTTGTTTTTTAACACATAAGTTACCATATGACTTAGCAATTCCCCTCCCAGGGATCCACCACAGAGAACTGAAAACATATGTCCACACAAAAACTTGTACACAAGTATTTATAGAAGCATTGTTCATAACACCAAAAATAATGAAAACCACCCAAATGTTTATCAATGGATGATGGATAAATAAAATCTATTATAGCTATGCAATGGAATATTATTATGCAATTAAGAGGAATGGAGTACAACATGGATAAGCTTTGAAAACATTATGCTAAGATGGAAAGAACCACATATTTTATGATTCAATTTATATGAAATGTCCAGAATAGGCAAATGTGTAGAAGTAGGAAGTAGATTGGTGGTACCAAGAGCTGGAGTGAAAGAGAAATGGGAACTGACTGTTAATGGAAAAGGGGGTTATTTTCAGGACAATGTTCCTAAATTTCATGGCGATGCTTGCATAACTCTGTAAATATACTAAAAAACACTGAATTGTATATCTTAAATGGATAAATTGAATGGTATGTGAATTATATCATAATAAACTTGTTTTTAAAGCCCTATCTAACATGAACAGACAGACCAAAGGCACCTGGCTAACTTAGTAGAGCACAAGACTTAATGTGAAGAGGCTGGTTGCCAATTAGAGACCTGAGAGGAAGGGGCTGACTGCTCAGATCACTTCCCTGATTGTTACTAAAGTCCTTATCAAGTCCAGAGAAAGATATAGATTCAGATAGGGATGTTGGTATCTCCAAACAGCTTTAATTCCCTTAGGCTTACACTTGACCAGGAGAGATGGCTGCACAGCACATCCACAAGTAATCCTAATCAACCCACTTTATTGCTCCTACAATCTGCTATTTCAGGGTCCCTATCACTCTCCTGAACTTTACTAATGCCTCTCAATATACCAAAAGTTATCTCATCTGTCCCAACTTCATACTCTGAAATGGGTGGCTGCATAATCTTATCTTCCATGGGTAAGAAAATACTATAATATTCCTCAAGCAAGGACAGTATGCCAGGCACTGACTTGTTTAATTCTTACAACAGTATTATGAAATATGTAGTAATACTTTCATTTCCATTTTACAGATTGAGAGACTGAGGCATGGGATGTTTAGGTAATTTGGCCAAAGTCAAAGAGCTACTCAGTGGCATGGCAAGGATTTAAACCCAGATTGATGCTGACAACAATGTGCTTAACCAATATGCCATTCTGTGTTTCTAAGAAAATCTCACACCCTTGCTAGTCACTCTCTCCATTTTTTGCATATGTGCAGTTATCTAGTAAAGAGCAATTTTGTGCCTTATTCACCTGGTTCCCATTCATTCCACCAAACATAGTTTTCTTAAG
This sequence comes from Cnephaeus nilssonii, assembly GCF_951640355.1. NCBI lineage: Eukaryota > Metazoa > Chordata > Mammalia > Chiroptera > Vespertilionidae > Cnephaeus > Cnephaeus nilssonii. The sequence goes on from NC_137071.1 coordinate 77,080,872, forward strand.
GTTCAGATTCACTGTTCTGACCAGAGCCCAACATTGTTTTCTACATTATCAGTTTACCCAGTCTCCCACCGTAGTAGCACATTAATAGAAGTGCCCAAAATTTTGTGCAAGCATTCAGTGCAAAACTCCGAGCCTTTCCTCTACCTCTAGCTCAGCTGTCCTTTTTATTTTCTTTACCTGGGGTAGGGGTGGGGGTGGGGTGGGCAGTGACACCTACTTCACTCACACATGCTGGTGAATATGTGATTAAATACCAAGGGAAGTGACAAGAGTCCCTGTTGAGAGTTCAAAGCTAATTACATAAATTGTCTTGAAAAGCATTTGAAAACTTATAAAAAGTGTCAAGAGCCCTAATGCTTTTTTAGAGACAGAAAAGTAAAGTATAAAAGATTAAAAGAGTCTGGGTCTGTCCAGAGCTCTTCTTGGGCACGGAAATGACTGAGTGGCTGGGGATGTAGCCACAAACAACCTTCACTTCCAGAATGAAATGACCAAATGTTTTTAAGTACATTTAAAATATATATATATTATTTTACAGAGAGAAACGGAGATGAGAGAGAGAGAGAGAGAGAGAGAGAGAGAGAGAGAGAGAGAGAGAGAGAGAAAGAGGTGAGAGAAACATCAGTTACCTCCTACAACCCGGACACCCTCTTGTGCACGGGAGGATGCTCCAACCAACTGAGCCACACCAGCCAGGGCTTTAATTACATTTAAAATTTATATTTTTAACTAAAGGAAAGTACCTCCTTTCCTTTGCACATATGCATGTGCCCGTCATGCTCAATGTTGAAACATTCTGAGAGGCAGAAACTGTGAGCACCTGGACCACACTCCACAATAAGTCTCAAGCACCCCTGGGTCCCTTATGTGTCATCTATGGTAACTGTTTTACCTCCTCCAATTTCTGCACTGTGAGTACCTGGTACAGTGCCCTGTGTAGCTCAGGGGCTGAGCTGATGGAGGAAATGAAAAGGGCCTGACTGGCCGGACACAGGACAAATGGGAAGCCACTGAAGGGCTTTAAGCAAAGAAGGGTTCCAATAAAACCCAAATTTTCCAAGTCACACTTTGGTGACTAGTTTGGAGAGGAGAATGACCCAGAGGCTGCCTCAGCCAGAGACAACGGCTGTGTGAGCTATGGTGCTGGTGCTGGCAGAGGCCTGGTAAAGAGGAGGGAACCTGCACCACTAGGGTCTGGGAAGGGCCTTCACGTCCTTTTTTGGGACTGAGCCATCCCCAGCACAGCTTCTGCTTTGCATGGGCTGGGGTAGTTTGCCCTACCTCGCAACAGCCTGAGGCCCCTAAAACTCACTGCACAGCCACCAGCTGTCCCTTTTCAGTACTCAACACTGCTGCAGTCCCTGGCACTACTGCCCCACACCAAAAGCCACTCCTCATAGCCATAAGAGAGATAATATTCTTTGGGGTTCTGGGGACATGAAATGAGGGAAGTCTTCATGGAAGTGACTTTACCTGTCCTGATCCCTGAAGGGCAGATATAAATGGAGGGAACAAACATTCCAAAATAAGCATACTACAAACAAATGCATGAATAGTAAAGTTTCTAAGAGCAAAGACAGTTGTAGGTTGTAATCCCAGCTCCATTAGTTGTGTCATCATAGCCAATTTACACCTCTTTGAACTTCTGTTTAAATTCTTAAAAATCTAGATAATAATATTCCCTCTCCAGAGGCTGGGAAGATTGAATGAAATCATAATAAACACCAGACACATTCTAAGCTTTCAATAAAAAACACAATCAACTATAAAGCAATAAATATGAGTCATTTTTTTACAAACAGTAGTAGTTAACTTTGCCAATATTGGTGAATAATGGGAGAAAAGTTTGGAAAGGTAAATTGAGACCAGACCAAGGTAGGTCTTTAAAAAATAGGAAAATTTTAGAAAAATGAGAATATAGCAAAGTCAAAATTTGTATACAGAGGAGAGAGACAGAGAGGTTGCTTTAAAGATGGACAAGTTACTTGGAACTCCTTTGTAATTCATTCATGTTTTGTATATTGTCTAGCACTCTGAGCTTCATGAGCTATGGATCAGGTCTATTTTGTTCACCATTCTATATTTAGAACCTTGTACAGTGCCTGGCCCACAGTATGCACTTAATACACATTTACTGAATTAATGAATGAAACATGATAATGGGGTGGACCCAAAAATATTCCAGGAGTACAAGTATAAATGACAGAAAAAAAAACACACATAAGATTGTTAGGACAGAGGAAATAATGAGTTTAAATTCTGGACTCTACAAGTTTGAGAAGCCTGTAGTGCCTTGTGGTGTTCATATCCATATGTGGAATCGGAGCTCAGAGCGGAGGTAGGGGCTCGAGATGTGTCGTTGAGATTCATTAGCATATAAGTAACAATCCAGATCACGTGGGAGGACTGTAGCTTTAAATAGGAGACACGTCCAGAAGTGCCGTTGGAGAGAACTTCGGAGCGGAGAAGGAACTCGGAGAAAAGCGGCAGTTAGAACTAGGCAAAAGGAAAGACAAACGGGGTGGGGAAAAGAAAGGTTAAGAATATGAGACGATTTGGAAGAGGCTGGTATCAAAGAGACAGAGGAGGATATCGAGGAAGGAGTGACCGTGACCGAGACTATTACCGAGACCGTGACCGAGACCGAGACTATTACCGAGACCGTGATCGTGATCGTGACCGTGTCCGTGATCGTGACCGTTTCCGTTATTATGAGGCGTCGCAAGGCAGTTACTCAAGGTAAGACTATAGAAATACTTAATTGATTTGAATCCCCAGAAGTTGTTCGCAGCTTTGACATGGGCCGTTTTAAAGGATGCTGGGGAGTAAAGTGCGTTTGCAGAGGTAGTTAAATTAGGTTAAGCTTGAAGTCCAACTAGTTTATGACTGAAGCCAGTTAATTAATGTCTTAACTATAAAATGGAGATAATATGCCATAGTGTTATTGTAACTGAGTAAGTGAATATGGGTTAAAATGCTTAGAAAAGTACCTTGCTGGTTGTCACGAATTGGGTGTGGAAGGTGGTGAATGGTGCTGTAGACAAATCTTCATTTTAGGTCTATAAGAATGAAAGCATTGGATGAGCCTTTTCCACTGAATAATGCAAAGTCAAATAGTGAATTATCGTAGGAATACTATGGAGATGTTGGGGTTCAATACGAGGATCGATTCTTCCAGATTGTTCCAGAATTCTAAAACTTTCTTTGCCAGTCATGCGCAGTATGATTGCGCGCGCTTCAAGCTCCACCCATTTTTCCTATAGGCTACAGGACCTGTATGTCTTTCCTCTGTTTCTCATTGGTCTTCAGCTAGCCTTGGACCCGCCTCTTAAAGTAAAGAGGTTCCCCCTGTTGGATCTTAGTTCTTTTTGCTTGTCTCCGCGCCTGCGGTTGGAAAAGTGGCAGCATTAGAGTACCTAGTTTAAAAAAGCAAAGTGACTTTTTTTCTTCCAAACTAAGTAAATATCAAACAAGTTGAATACCTTGGGCGATTGGGAGGGTACAGTCGGAACTAAAGGGAAGCGTCTTAAGGTTAGAACATCGGGATCCTTTTAAGTACGGACCGAACTACTTCCGGGAGAGAATGGGCGGAGAAAGGATTCCGTATGTTTGGCGGGTTTCACTATCTTCCTTAATATTTGGTCCTCCTACAGCAGAGGGAGTCGGACACGTGAGGAAGTAGTGACGCCGCCACTGCCTCCACAGGCTGCTTCAGGCTCCCCGATGGCCATGCCTGTGGTGAGTGCCGGGACCCTGGGGGAGGGTGCCTGAGCGCCGGTGCTTGGGCGGCTGAGGGGAGGGTCGCCGGGCCGGCTGCAGATCACGTGATCAAGTAGCGAATCAGGGGCTGGCCCGCCGGGCTCGGGGCGGGGCCCGGTCTATGCAGACCCCCTCTATTCCTACACCCGCTGCCTGGGACCTCCAGCTCCTGACTTCCTATTCCCTTGGGTTGTGCAATCTAAGATGCTGGAAAGGACCCTGAGATGGGAGCCAGCGAGAGGCGGGCATATTGGGGTCTGTCGTTTATGGCTTGCAAACTCCTTTTTGGATTATCTCCCTCTCTGTATAATTTTGATCACCTGAACTAGAAATGAAACTAGTTCTTAATTCAAATAGTAGGCTGGGCTGGGTAAATGCCTAGGGAAGAAGGTTTTTTCCCTGCAGGAGAAAACCCCAACATTTCTTTTTTTTTTTTTCGGTTTTACAATTCTTTACAAATGCTGGTAAATTTTTATGTAATGTGAAGAAGTTTCCTAAGTACCTAATTTTTCAAGTAGTTCATTGAACTTTATTGTTACTATACCTTTTTTTTTTTTTCATTCAACAACTTGATTTTGGTCATAACTTATCTCTTGAAAAAAGAACTCAGCACTTTCCAAATTTATTCAGTGGCAATTCTTCCACCCTCACTTTTTTAAAGTTTCTGGCTGGAACATTTTTATTACGGTAAATGTGTTATAAAATATTGGAAGCCTAAAGTAAGTACTGAAGTACCAGTTTTCAAGTTAAGATTATAAAATTATATTTAAAGTGAGGAAAAATACAGTATATCAAATGCACTAATGAGGGACAAGTGTGTCCTAAATATATGTACCCAAACATAGTGAAAATTGGAAACTTTTGAGCCCTAAGCCTTTAAAACGTCAACATTTATATGGAAGAATGTGGACTATGTACAGAGCTGCAAAGTGATTGAAATAAATCATCACCTTCTGTTGCTGATTTTGTGTTTGTGAACATTTGGAAGGATGGTAATGTACACTTCTAAAATTTTTCTTGTAGGATTTTAAAACTTATGTAGACCAGGCATGTAGAGCTGCTGAGGAATTTGTCAATATTTACTATGAGACAATGGACAAAAGAAGACGGGTGAGTGTTATAGGCTATATTACTCTTCATTAAATACCATTTCTTTTTTCAATCCAGCCATTCATCTGACTTGCATAAGTGATAACTCTGATATTGAACAGACTGGCATATTTCAGAGGGAAGGGAGTGGTGGGAAGAGATTAACCTAAGAATGTATATGCATATATACATAGCCCATGAACACAGACAATAGTGCCATGAAGGCCTGGGGAGGGGGTGGGAGTGGAGTGGAGGGGGTAAATGGGGGAAAGAGGGACAGCTGTAATACTTTCAACAATAAAAATAGGTATATATATCAGCTTTGTTTACCTATCTCTGACCTTGGGCAAGTTGCTAACCTCTCTTAACCTCATTTTATTTTTAGGGTGGTAAATGGGAATTTAAATACTGCACTTAACTAAGGACCCAACAAATATTTATTTAAATATGTTACATTTTCTCAGTCCCAATTAACTTCAGTTTGGTTAAAATAGTATTAGTGCTGTTGAAGGGGTCTGACATTATAGGGAATGTTCCCCGATTTGTCCCTTTAATAGAATATATTAATAGATAACTTTTAAATTAAATCTCACAGCTGTAGCTGGCACTCACAAGCATAATCCACATGACTTGGATACTTTTAGTCTTCAAAAGAACAACTTATCACTTTGTCAGCTTTTTTCATTGTAATTTGTCCCTGAACCATATCTTCTAAGTAATTATTTCAGTATGTGCTCCAAGCTTGCCTAGGTCTCTTATCAGTATAGCATTGTATTTTAGAGAACTTTCTCAAAAATAGTTAGCAGGCATAAAAGAAGTTCCTGGTACTGATTTTTTATGACATGAGACCAGGAACAATGGATGTGACAATGGATGTTTATTGTGCCTTCCTGATTTCAAAAATAAAATAGAAAAAAAAAAAGCAGAGTCAAGATATGTGTTGGCCTTTTAATCCAAGATAAAGTTTTAGAATTAAACAAATAGAGCCCTGTGACACACTAAACTGCTGTGACTAAAGAGTTAACTGTTGAATTTTGCCTTAGTGAAGCTTTAACTTGACTTATAAAAAACTGCTTTAGCAAGTACTGGTGATTCTTTTGAATTAAATATGCTGTTTGAGTAGTAAAAAGAACCCATTCTTCCTAACACATACAACATTAAATGGCTAGGACATGAAATGACTCCATGTATATAAACACTAGGTTTAAAGTATACAGATAGGGCCTGATGGAAGATAGCTTTGTTAATTCACAATTAGAAAAAGGAGGGAGACTAAAACTGCTTTGGGTTGTAGGTGCTTGAAACTTGTGACCATTTAATTCATTTAAATGCAGAAAGCAAATTTTTAAAACTCTTCCAGTTGATGCATAGTTTTCTCATTGTGGCTAAAGTAAAATATAAAATAAAAGTATATTTAGCTGCCTGGTTTATTAAGAGTAAACCTTGTTCATGTTGTATTCCAGTGCAAGGGGGCAGGGGAGTAGAGATTGACATAGAACTATGAAAATGTTTGTATATCACCTATAACCTTTCATTTCATTTCTGTTAAAATGCCTTCCCAGAAACAAAACTATTTTTGCCTTTCTTTTATCTTTCTTTTTAGGCACTGACCCGTCTGTATCTGGACAAGGCCACTTTAATATGGAATGGAAATGTTGTTACAGGGCTGGAAGCCTTAACTAATTTTTTTGAGGTGTTGCCTTCTAGTGAATTCCAGGTTAATATGTTAGATTGCCAACCAGTTCATGGTAAGAGCATGGTCTTTCAAGGTTTTTCTTTTGTTTTACTTTAGTGAGCACTGAGCTATCAAATTAAACTTTTGGTATCCTTTTAGAACTATCTCACTCCAGCAGATCACTAGTATGTTTTGTTGGATTGTGTGATTATAATTTATTAAGTTATGTGAGAAATTGAAGCTAAATGTGATTTTTATTGATGGAAAGAAATAATTATTTATTTTCTCTAAATAGTTGCCTTCTATGCATTGAAATATCTCCAAAAAAGTTATACTATATCCCTAATTAATGTGTTTTATTATCTTACAATTTATTAAAATTTCACAGAGAAACTTTTTACTCTGTTACATGAAAGGATTTTTGGAAACACAGAATTAGATTTAATATAGACTGATGTCATTTATAAGATTAACCTCTAGGTGGGCCCTAATTTTCTCTAGTAGGTTAGGGTGATTTCTTTTTCCTTTACAATTTTAAAAACAGCTGTAGATTAAGAAGCAAAACATGAAAAAGCTCTGTTAGAAACCCAATGAAATATTAATAAATATAAGCTCTTTATTTTGAAACTTTAGAGTACCCAGAATCTTTCTGGACAGAAAATAATTTTAGTATCTTTGAAATGATTATTTAATTTTTTTGGCTTTGGGTGTACATGCTTAAGAGTATGCTGAAAGTAAAGTTTATGAAATGTTGTTTTTTTTTATATATTTTATTGATTTTTTTTTTTTTTTACAGAGGAAGGGAGAGGGATAGTTAGAAACATCGATGAGAGAGAAACATCGATCAGCTGCCTCCTACACACCCCCTACTGGGGATGTGCCCGCAACCAAGGTACATACCTTGAACGGAATCGAACCTGGGACCCTTCAGTCTGCAGGCCAACGCTCTATCCACTGAGCCAAACCAGTTAGGGCATGAAATGTTTTTTAAGTGTTAAATCATGAGCAATGTCTTTTAAGCCTGAAAATCTGCTTATTTAGAGATAGAAACCAACCTTTTGTTTTTTGTTTTGTTTTGTTTTGTGTTTTTTTTTTGTGTGTGTGTGTGTGTGTGTGTGTGTGTGTGTAAAGAGCAAGCTACTCAGGCCCAGACTACAGTTCTTGTTGTGACCAGTGGAACTGTGAAGTTTGATGGAAACAGACAGCACTTCTTCAATCAGAATTTCCTGCTGACTGCTCAGACTACTCCTAACAACACTGTGTGGAAGATTGCAAGTGATTGCTTCCGTTTTCAAGATTGGGCTAGTACTACCTAAAGGGAAGAAAGTCCATTCTCCTTTGGTCCATTAGTTTCAGCAACATAGTTTATGTGAATTAATTCCTTTCATTGTAGTTTTAATTCCTAGCAGCATCTTTTCTAGCAGCTGCCAGTTTGGGTTATTGCCCTTAAAAGCTTTAATGCTAGATTTTTACATGCCTTACATACATTTCACTAATAACATACTTATAGTAATATTATAAACACATGATCTCTGTACTAACATACTCACTGTGAGCCCAGCCTATCGCAAAAATGAAATCCTTTTATAATACTATCTACAGGATATCAGCACAACATAATTCTCTGGGAGGAAGTAGAGTATTTTTTTTTTGTTAGGTTAATTTTGTAATAGAACACATGTATTTTCAGTAAACACTGGTAATACAATTTTGGTATAAGGCTTTTTCAAATAAGTTCAAATGAAAATATTACTACTTTTGGTTTGTATAACTACTCTGACATATTAGAATCACAGATAGAGATGTTCGGTGTTACCTAATGTTTTCTATGTTAACATGTTCTTATGAAGTGAATTAATATACTAGAGAGGTATAATATGTTCTTAGTTGATACCTGGGTATTAGATATATTTAGTGACTTATAAGCAGAACTTGTTATAAAGATTTTTCATGGCAGCTCCAGGTTTATAACTTTAGGTAATGAATATTAGTGGGTCTAATAGCTTTAATGGGAGAATATGGAGTGAGAAATATAGAGAGCCAAAGTTGGCCAAAAATTAGGAGGGGTGGCCACATGGTAAATTTTTGGTACTTGTTTTCTACCTCCTAAAAATTTAGCCTATTTTTAGGGTTTAAGTCATTAAGATAAGTATCATTGCCAAATGGTCACGAGTGTCACTTTTGTTCTAAAGATTACTTTTAAAGGTTTTTCAGTTCACCTCATCATACTTATCATCAATATATGTCTCAATTTATTCAAGAACTTATGTAGGTAAAATGTCAGCAATAAACCAGACCCTGCAGCAGAGTCTAACAGGAAAGTTGGAAACAAAGCCATTGTTCTCTCTTTGAGACACCCTTAACTTCTAAGTCTTCCATATGAACTTAAGGCCAAAAATCTCCTAAGTATTATCCACCCCCAAAGTAAGTGATTTCTTTCCTGTGTTTTACACTGTGAACTCCATTGTCTTTTTTGCTCATTAAAGCCAAAATTATTTAATTTTATGGTTTGTTCTTTTATATGGCATTATGAGCAAATAGATTTTTTAAAAAACATGTTCTAGTTATGTAGTTAAGTCTTTGTCTTTTTAACAAGAAATAGAGAGCAGCAGATCTTCATTAGCCCATAAACTTCAAGAGAACAAAGTGATTCATTTTATGTCTCAGCATCTAAAGAGAAAGAAATATAGCTTTGGCTTTTGGTTAAATTTTAAATATTTTTTCATTCTTGAATTTGTTGTTTTAATGTTTTTAAGCTAGATGTGCCAGTTTTGTTTGTATATTGCAGCTCAAAGTTAATGTTTCTTATTACTTCTTTTGAAAACCAGTAATTCATTTACTCTTCCCCCAAACCACACATTATATTTCTGACATATTAACAAAATAGAATTAAATAGAAGAAGGGGGTACAATTGGAATTTGACCACTCCTTCTTATAGTACTAACCAAAACTTATGCTTTATTCAAAATGAACTTACTCTGATTTTGGATTGGCTTTCTAAAGACCACAGCTTTAACAGCAGTATTCAGAGTGCCCAAACACTGCCCTTTCCTTTGTGGAGACCAGTCTTAAGTAAAGCTGCATATAACTAGCAATAAGTAAATTGAATGGTTGTATACTATTCATGAACTGAATGTTTTGAGACTTGTGTATGAACTGGTTTGTTTTTTTCCAAAATTCTGTATAACTTTTAAATGGCTGAAACTACTCGTATATGGACTAGACTGTATTTTTGACATGCACATATTTTTGTAACTTGAAAAAAATAAAATTTGTCTTGACAAGTTTTCTCAAGCTCGTTTTAAGGTCTTTTTTATATTTTTAAGGCTCCAGAACAGGTAGTAGTTTCTTTACAATATAAAGTTTTTCAAATTTAAAAACTTATAATGTTGAAAACAATGTTTGACAACTTGGACATTGTCTTTTCTCCAGCCCACCTGTTCCTGTTTTTCTACCAAATGTTCACATTGCCAAAATTACCCATTTGATGTAGCAGTGAAGTGTCTGGTGAGACATTGAAAATTTCACCTTGAGCAACTAGCTAAAATGCTATGTTTGGTAGGCAGTGAAACCAAAAGACAGTTGGTTTCTAGAAAGTATGGTTCCATTAACTATAATTCTACATTAAAAATATGTCAACAGACATTTGGAAAGGAGTGAGGAGAGACAATAGCCCATAAAATCAACTACCGTATTTAATGTCTTCAAAGGTGCATACATTTTTCACAATTTATTTATTCTTGAAATTGATATGAATCATAAGTTGGTGCCAAATCACAATTAAATCAGCTTCTTTTTTAGGCGGGGGAGAAACACCTACGTGAGAGAGAAATATTGATTGGTTGTCTCCTTCACGCACCCCAACCAGGGACTGAATCAGCAACATGGGTATGTGCCCTGACAGAATTGAACCAGAGACCTTTTGGTACACAAGAGGACTTCAACCAACTGAGCCACACTCGCCAGGGCACTAATCAGCTTTTTTCCCCCTTCTCTTTGTGGTACATAAAACACTGTTGAGTCTTATAATCTGTCATCTTATATTGGTGAAATACATTGACTTACGTCTGAATTTGTAGGCATTAGTAAAAGTAAAAACTTGTAAGCTTAAGAGGCTAGTAATTCATGACTCAAACTCTGTCAACTAGTTATTTGTATTTTACTAGAGGCCCAGTGCACGAAATCATGCTGGGTGGGGTCCAACCGGCCTGCCCCAATGGGGGCCCATTGGGACGAGCCTGCAGGGGGGAGGGGCTGTGGGAGGTTGGCCGGTGGGGTCAGCTGGGAGAAGGGAAGCTCCCTCTGGTTGGTGTGATTCTCTTAATTTGACCTCTACTTTCTGAGACTGAACCTGGGTTTTCTCGTCACTCCTTGACTTCATTCATGTGCTTTTGATTTGGGCGTGGTAACCTCACTCGGATGTTTAGGGCTCCTGTCTTTGAGCTGCCGTGTCGGTTATCGCCTCTTTCACCCACCCCTTCCTCCTTCCCACCACCTTCCTCCTTCCCCTCTTTCCTCCAGCCAGGTTTATTGAGTCAGTAGGTGATTCAACCCGAATGTTGACTCACTAATCAAATCAGTGGGCATTTATTAATTTGGCTCACAAAAAGGCTCAAAACAAAGGTGTTGGGGGCCAATTGGGGGCCAGGCCAGCCGGGAGAGGGGGGAGGCAGTTGGGCCCTGGATCAGGGTGGTTGGCTGCTGCAGTGCGCATCATAGTCACTGGTCGTTACAGTCATTCCAGTTGTTTCGCTATTCCAGTCGCTGGGCTTTTATGTACACTGAGTGGCCAGGTTATTATGACCACCCCGTCAGTACTTTGTTGGGCCACCTTTTGCCTTCAATACTGCAGCAATTCTTCTTGACATTGACTCCACGAGATGTTGAAAGGTGATGCGAGGATCTGACACCATGCCTGATGAATAGCACTGTCCAGTTCTGTGAGATTTGATGGTTGTGGAACCAGCTGCCTGATGGCTCTTTTAACTTCATCCCACAAATGCTCAATTGAATTGAGATCTGGTGATTGTGGGGGCCACCTAAACAAGGTAAAGTCTCCGTCATGTTCTTGAAACCACTTCTGCACAATACGAGCACCGTGGCAGGGCGCATTGTCTTGTTGGAAGAAGCCATCTCCATTGGGATACGCCATCAACATGATAGGATGAACTTGATCAACAACGATACTTAGGTATGTTGTGCTATTCAGACATTGTTCCACACGAATTAAAGGGCCCAGATCATGCCAGGAAAACATGCCCTAAACCATTACACTGCCCCCACCAGCTTGAAGGGTTGTACTCATGCATGTGGGGTGCATGCTTTCATGCTGTTTCCGCGAAATTCTCACTCTGCCATTTGCATGATGCAACTGGAAACATGATTCATCGGACCACATGACTTTTTTCCAATGCTCGACTGTCCAATCCTTGTGTTCCTGTGCGAATTGGAGACGTTTTATCTTGGTAATTGCAGACAACAAAGGTGTTCGAACAGTCCTTTGGCTTCCATATCCCATACGATGCAGTGTACGGATAATTTGCCTACAAACGTCAGGTGGTCATAATAATCTGGCCACTCAGTGTATATGTGCCCACTCATTGGTATGTCTCATCAGCATCTTATGTCCTTACCTCCCTGGCTGAAAGGCTCCTACAGCCAGTGGTAAATATAGAGACACATAATTAGTATATACATCACAATTGAGGGTGAAACTTGGGCTAAAAGAAGGAAAAACACAACAGCACAGGGTGGGAGCCATTCTCATCCCCACCCTTAAAAAGAAGAGGAAACCAGTCCAAGTTGTAAACCCTGTATGTAATTACAGTGTATTTCCTTCCTTTCAAAAAGGAAGAAACTGATACATTATTTGCAGATAATACAATTATATTCATTTAAAATTGTGATTTCTATGATTATTGAATGTGATTATTTTAACCCTTAAAAATCTGCAAGTGATTATAAATTATAAGAGATTAACCAAGGTGACCTGCTATAAGATCGATATTCAAAATTCATTACATCTTTATATTAGCAATAAAGAGGTAGAAATTGTAATAAAAATGCCATTTACAATAGCAATGAAAACTATAAAGTACCTGGGACTAAGTATAACAAAAGATTGCAAGACTTAGTCATCAAAATTTATAAACAACTCTATAAAAAGACATAAAAGAAGCTCAAAATAAATGGAATGATGCTACATGTTCATAACTAGTCACACACAATAATCATAAAGATACCAACTCTTCCCAAATTTATTTCTAGATTCAAAGAAACTCCATTCAAAATCATGAATTTTTCATTGAATTTGGCAACTGATTCTCAAATTTATATGGAATAACAAAGTACCAATAGCCAAACTACTCCTAGAGAAAAAATAAGGTGAGGAGATTTGCCTTATCAGAGACTTGTTATAAAGACTTATTGAGACTTATTATAAAGCTATAGTAATTAAAACAGCATTAAGCATGATGCAGGGATTGACCAATTGACTAATTGAACTAAATGAGGGCTCAGAAAGAGCAACCATGTCTGCAACATCAAGGTGGTTTGTGGTATTTTCAAATCAGATACCATGACTCATCAGTGTTACTTGTGGTGTTTTCAACTCAAATACCATGACTTATCACACATATATGGAACTGAAGATTATTGAGCAAGAAGTGATTACTTAATAACTGGTTTGGAACAAGTGGTTATCCATATGCCAAAAAGAAAATAAATCCATGTTATATACCATACACAAAATAAAGTCCAGATGGATTGAAGACTTACATGTGAAACACTAAACTTTTAGAAAAAAACATAAGAGAATATCTCTGTGACTTTAAGGAAGTAATGGATTTCTTGAACAAAGCACACACACACACACAAACAAAAAACACTAATTATAAAAAAGACTGACAAATTAGAATATATTAACACTGATGTATTATTGAGTAAATTGAGAACTTCTATCTGTCAAAAGAGACAATTTTAAAATGAAAAAAGCTACAAACTTAGAGAAAACATTTATAATATATACAACCAAAACAGGATTCCTATCCAGAAATTTGAAGGATTTCTACAAATTAAAAAGAAAACAAATGTACAAATGGTCAAAGGCCATACACAATCATTTGCAGAAGAAACATCGATGGTCAGTAAGTCTATGAGAAGATGCTAAACTTCATTAGTGATCAAGTAAAGGCAAATTAAGACCATGATGAAATAATATTTCATGCCTATGACAAACATTAAGACATCTGATATACCAAATGTTGAAGAGGATGTGAATAAACAGAAACTCTTATACATTTCTGCTGTGATTGTCAACAGGTACAATGACTTTGAGAAACAAGTTGGTATAATTTTGTATTTGTATACTCCACAATTCATCAATTACACTCATTGGTCTGTTCTCTTGCACATGTGTGCCAGGATTTAAAAATAGAAATGTTCTTATAAGTACTGTTTATAACAGCAAGTATTTGGTGGCAACCCAAATGTTCAGGGTTTACAAAGAGTGGGATAGGATAGATAGGTGTAAATTATTAATAACGTTCTATTACTTGAGTTAGGTGGTAAATTCATGGGTATTTATTCTATTATTATGAATTTTTTTCCTTTATTGATATATGCATCTTATGTATAGTTTTATGTACCCCGAAGTATGTTTAAAGAGATGAAAGATTGAATGTGATCTATACCTCTCTGGTAGTATAATGGTTTAGAACAGTGATGGGCAACCTTTTCAGCTTGGTGTGTCAAACTTCGCCAAAAAGCTGAGCATAACTCGGGTAGTGTGTCACTTTGAGGAAAAAAACATTATTTCATGATATTTATAGTTTAAATAACATAAATGTATAATTGTTATATATAATTGTATTTAATAAACCAAAAACTAAATATTTAACTTACCTGCTTAGTGACTTCTTTGTTCATCCGTCAGTCGGTTTCTTTTGTTGGTCTCGATATTATTTAGCTTGTGTGGGGTGCTGTGAACTAAGATAAGTGAGGGGGAGGGGGAATTCTTTAACTAACCTGCCTATTAGTGACTTTTTTGTTGCTGAATTTCATTGGCTAAATCTTCAATTGAAGGTTGGTATTTTGTACACTTCAGGCCCAAGCAAGCGCTACTAACTTCATCTGTCAATCTGTTTCTTTTGTTGGTTTTGATATTATTTAATGCTGAGAATAAGGCCTCACAAAAGTATGTAGAGGGAAAAATTGTGAGTAAAGCCATTGCTATATTTTTCAGGGTGCTAAAAGTGTCTGGTAGACGGTTCCAGGCACTCCAAATTTCCTGTTCATAGTGGCACTCCTCTTGATTCTCCAAGCGGCACCTTTCCAGATTCTCAAGCTTTGACCTCAAGTCGACAAATACCTGAGCCCAGATACTGTCTTGAAATTCTGCAAGTTGCATCTCTGAATCATCAATTTGCATCCATTGGAAACCATTTAATTCCAAACTACTGTAGACTACTACATCAGGATACTTAATTATTTTCATGGTCTGTTCTAGACTTCTAAATTGACTAAATCTATCACTAAACTGGTCAAGTAACGAGTCTAAAACATGCTGGTACTTCATATGCAAGAGTTCCATTTCATTTTGTACAGCTGCACTGGCCTTCTCAAAATACTTTGTTACTCGAGGAAAATACTTATAAGTTTTAGTTTCTACATCTCGCTTGAAAAATTTAACTTTACTTTCAAAAGCTTTTATGTATCCAAACATAACGTCAATACTTTTGCCAAAACCTTGTAACTTTAAGTTCAGTTCATTAATATGAACAGAGAGATCTATAAAAAACATCAGGGTGTTGACCCACTTATCATCATTAAGCTGAGGAAAGTTTCCCAGATCCTTATCGTCAAGAAATACCTTAATTTCTTCAAAGCACTCCACAAAGCGCTCAAGAACTTTGCCTCGGCTCAGCCATCTTACATTATTGTACATCAGCAGTCCACTGTAGGTGGAATCAACCTCCAGTAAAAGTGCCGAAAATTCTCGCTTGTGAAGGGGGCGAGCAGCTATTAAATTAACTATTTTTGTAACAACTGACATTAAGTCTTTTAAGTCGGTGAATCCTGCCTTGGCACATAAAGCCTCCTGATGGATAATACAATGAAAAGGCACAATCGGATGTCCAATAGCTTCTGTAAACAATTTGATAAATCCGAATTTTTCCCCCACCATATTTGGTGCCCCATCTGTTGTCACTGACACAACTTTAGAGATATCAATGCTTAGGTCACAAAATGTTTGTATAACAACCTTACATATTTCGCTTCCTGATTTACTTGTTGACACTGATACTAACTTTATCAACTCTTCTCTCATTGTGAGACCATCAGAATATCGACCAATAATGGCCAACTGAGCATGTGATGTGACATCAGTAGTTTCATCAAGAGAGATCGAAAAATATTTACACTTCCTTATGTCTCTCTTTAATTGATGTTGTACGTTTGTGTTCAGTCTCATTATTCGGTCTTTTATGATATTTCTACTGAGTGGTAACTCAGATATTCTCTTAATAATTGCATCTTTATTCTGCTTATCGTGAAATAGAACTGGTGCACATCTTAGGAGAGTTTCTTTAATAAATTCTCCCTCACTGAGCGCTTTTCCATGCTGAGCTATAGAGTGAGCAATGCTCAAACTTGCAGATGTTAAATTTGTAGAGCCTTTCATAAATTTAAGGATGGAATTAGATTGGCTCTTATAAAGGTGTAGCTGCCTGGAAATGTATTCCTTCCTTTCATCCTCACTTTTTTCCAAGAGCTGGGAATGATTAGTTTCAAAATGTCTATTTATATTCCACGTTCTGCTTACTACCGTTTCAGTACATAGAACGCAAAATGATCTGCCATTTTTTTTTCCATAAAGCCATACATCTTGGTCCATGTCTCTTGAAAGGGTCGGCCACGGCTACTACCACTTCCTTTACTTAACCTTAGTTTTTTTATTTTGTGGGTTCTCCATCAGAGGGGCAGTGACAGAAGATAGAATTATAGATAGCTTGTTAGGCCTGCAGGCAATTAGGGGTTAACTAGCCTAACTAACCACAAAATGGTGCATATAACTATCTTTTAGGAAAGGGCAGGGTTAATAAGCAGAAATAGGGGTTAATAAGGATGCACAACAGTAATAGTGGTGAAATGGAGTCTGCACTATGGAGCAAGATGGTGTTCCTTATGTGAATTAAAATGACTGCCGCTATTTCTAATGGCGGGAAACAGCACCCATAGCACGCCACAAACCCTCGCCTCTCCCAGCCTCCCCCTCACTTATCTCAGTAATGATGGATTAGAAATCCATGACACGCCAGAACAGTAGATAATGGTTGCTGTGGTTAACTGTTATTTGGTTACTGGTAATGGCAGGGCCCCCAGAGATGCGTCCCCCGCTGCATTCCACTGCTCCCTGCTCTGCCGGCGGAAGTGAGGGCAAAGATCCTGGCTTAACCGGAAGTCCCAGAACTAGACGCTCTGTGCCAGACTTCTGTTGTTTTGGCCTACAGACCTCCAGCACAGAGTGTCTAATAGGGGAGGATGAAACATTTGCGACTAGAGTCTTGGAGTTAACTCCAAGACTCTAGTCGCAAATGTTTCATCCTCAGGAGCAGCAAATGTTTCATCCTCGGCATGCAGAGGCCTCAGCGGCCGAGTGTCATCAGAAATGGCTACGCGTGTCAGTGCTGACACGCGTGTCATAGGTTCGCCATCACTGCCTTACACCATCTCCAACTCCTCCCCATGTCTTCTTCCTGCCCCCACCAGTGCTGGATCTAAAATCTTATCTGGTCTTGGAGTGTCCTCAGCTGTTTGCTCATTTTCCACCAGCCTGCTGTGGGTCCTCCAACCCACATTGCCTTGGGGCACACCTTCACTTGGATAGTGAAGTAAGTATGAGAGTTCTCACACAGGCTCCTCTCTTCCAACTCCCTGTGGAACCAAGAAAGGATACCAAATCCCATTTGTTAGGCCTTTAGGGGTGCTTAAGGAAGCCAGCCGCAGCAAATGCTTAATATTGGGGGTTTTCTCTCAAGCATATTCAGTTGCTGGGTATAACACTAGCCTCCTTCCTCTGTGAAATGTGTGAATGTGCTATGGTCAAACATTCTGCCTATTGATTCTCTCACATTTCACTGAGTTGATCCTTCTCTGAGCCCATTAACCCTGAATAATAGGCACTAGCCCTTTCCCATGCAGCTAGAACCCCACAGATGGCCAAGTGTCATCATAGTTTACCAGCCATCCCTTGCTCCCCATCTCTGTTCAGAATATGCTATTGTATGTATGAAAATGTGGGGTGTAAGAAGGAAGCCAAGAATTATATCTTTGAACCATCACTGGTTTTGCCAAAGTATAAATATGATGCTGCAGAATATGTCCAAATGTTCCCAAAATAGACCCAGTGCTGAGGCTGTGCTCATGCCTGGGCATTCCCAGAACTGGTTTCACTCTCCAGCTTCAAGTCTCTATCTACACGGAACATGGTGAGGAGTTCTCACTTGATGTAGTGCTGAGTAGTCAATTCTTCAAGATTAAAAAAGCTCTTGATTTAGGAGACATTTGTTATGGGGAGATTTCAGTCCCCTTTGAGGAATCTCCCCCCCCCCTCAGTCCTCTCCTGCCCTCCTCCCCAGCCTCTCCTCAGGCAGGTTACAGCCACTGTAAGGATGTACCTGCATGTGGTCAGCCTAGACCATCCTAGGCAACCATAACTTTCCATATTCTCATTTATTTTCTTCAAGTTGTTCAAAGTAGACATGCTTATTTTTAATTACTTATCAGCCACCTCATTCCTCCTCAGTACCCACCAACATGCCTTTAATATACCCGCCCCCCTGCAGCTCCCACCAGCTGGCTGAGCGGTGCTCTCTTTGTGGGAGCTCACTGACCACCAGGGGGCAGCTCGTCCACAGTCGATTTGCATATTATGCTTTTATTATTAAGTCTGATTACAAAAGTTAAACATGATTATGATCAGTATGCAAAAGTTACAGAAACACAGTTTAACCATTAGAGGCACACCAAACAAGCCTACCAGTAAATTGAGGGATATTAATAAAATACTTGACCAGTACTCTTCAAAATTGTCAAGGTCATCAAAACCCAGGAAAGCCTGTGAAACTGTCACAGCTTTGAAGGAGCCAAAAGAAATATGATATCTAAATAGAATGTGATATCTCAGATGGAGCAAAAAAAAAGCACTAGGGAAAAACTAATATAATCTGAATAAAGTATGGACTTTAGTTAATAATATCATATTAATATTGGATCATTAGTTGTGACAAATATATCATAGTGATGTAAGATGTTAAGAACAGGGGAAACTATGAAGGTATACAAGAACTTTCTACTAACTTTGCAATTTTTCTGTAAATTTTAAAATTTTCTAAAACTAAAATTGTATTTAATTTCAAAGTTACAGAATGGAGTGAAGTAGAAATTGACTGGGATGGGCACAAGGAAACTTTCTGGAGCAATGATAATATTCTATGTTCTGATAGAGATTTGGGTTACACAGGTATATCCATCCTTTACAACCTGTTGATTCACTCACTTAAGCTTTGTGTGATTCATTGCATGTAAATTTTATCACAAAAAAGAAAAAAACCTGCAAATAAATATTGAAATCCAGTAAATAATATGCATAGTGAAGTATTTTGGAAAAAGTATAGTTATTTCAGCAACTTATCTTGAAGTTAAAGGTAATATAATACTTTAAAATATAAGATGGATTGAAGGGATGAATGGAGGGATAGTAAGAGAGATATGTGAGAAAGCATGTAAAGTAAAATGTTAATGGCAGAACCTCGGTAGTGAAAATTCAGGTGTTCACTGTACAAGTCTTTCTAGTTTTCTATGTTTTAAAATTTTTATGATGCAGTGTTGGGAAAAATTTGCAGAAAGACCTAAAGTTTAAAGTCCTTATAATCTCCCTTCTCAATAATAACCATTGTTAAATTTGTTGTATATTCCTCCACATATTTTTCTATACTCTACATATATTTTAATTATTTTATTTTATTTTCAATTACAGTTGACATTCAATATTATTTTGTGTCAGTTTCAGGTGTATGCAGAGTGATTAGACATTCATATAATTTACAAAGTGATCCCCCCAATATTTCAAGTACCCACCTGGCACCATACTTAGTTATAACATATCATTGACTGTATCCCCCTATGCTGTGCTTTACATCCTGTGATTATTTTGCAACTACCAAATACAATACAACTATACACATACAGTTCTTCACTCATTATTTTCATATAATCATTTATCTTGGATGTTTTCCCATTTCTTCTTTTTAATGTGGCTCCATGATAGTCCATCATATATTTACACAATAATTTTTTCAAGGAAATTTTAGTTGTGCACAAGGATGTTTGTTTCTTACTGTTACTAATTTTGAAAGTGGATATCATGACACACATATCTTTGTGTACTTGTGTGAGTATATTTGTAGAGTAAATTGCTAAAAATATTTTAGTTTTTGTAAATGTGGTAAGTGAAAATATATTAGTAATTGTTTGTTTTCATTCTGATTTTTATATTAGTGATATTGAACATCTTTTCTATGTATGGCTTTTTGTAGTTCTTATGTTAATAGCCTACTCATTCTTTTTGCCTAATTTTTTCTTTGTTTTTGATTTGTAAGAGCTCTTTGTATAGTAAGTTCATTGTAATATGTGTTGTAAATATTTTTGTCTTTTATATTTTCCCACAATTTAGCTTTCAAAATGTTTATCTTGGAGCTCTTTTTCCCTTTCTTTTGTTTTGCCAATTTCATGTTTTGTGTATGGCTTTTGTCATTCTCCATCTTCTTTCTTTCATATAACAGCCTTTTGAAGTAGCTAATACATGTAAAAGGTGACATTAGTTCTCCCATGACACACAGAAGATGATGAAACACTGGACTTGAACCCAGGTGTTCTCAGTTCTAGTCTACTACTTTTCTCATTACCAAGAAAAAGTAGAAATAGTTATCTCCACTTAAGAGAAAGGAAAACTTCTTTCTCCATGCCTGTTGCTGTGTCCCGTGTGTTTTTCTATACACAAATAAGCTGCCTGTCCCATACTATACAGTCATGCCTACCAATCTCAAAAGGGCTCTCCTGCTGTTGCACAATATTTGGGATTTTCTAATTAGCTCTTTCAAACCTTCTCCACAATGACAATTTAAAATATTCTTCACTTTTACCAAACCTGTGATCATCATCCTTCATTTCCCTGCTCTCTCATTTCACAGAGAATAAAAACTGTCAGGTGGGAATGTTGAACTGCCTTCCCCACCCTTCCTAAATCATATAACTAGGTAGGGCCCCATCTAGAGCTTCATCCCCCTTCCTGTCACAAAAGATAGAGGAGGGGGTCCCAAGAATTCCATTCCACTCACTCCAGGACCCAGCTCCAGCTATTATCCCAGCTATTATTCTTGTACTTTCACCTCTCCCTGTCTATTGACTCTCCTCTCAGTATTGAAACATATTCAAGCCTTTCCCTTCTTAAGAAAGAAAAACAAATACAAACACTTTTCTTCAACCCTAGGTCCTCCTCAAAAACCAACTTTCAATAAATGACTGGAGTTTGATGAAGATTCTGAAAACTTTTCTACAGCTCGTAGAGATACAGACCTGCACAATAGATGTGTCTGCCCTGTGAGATTTTACAAGATCCTTAAATGTATCAAAAATCCTGAAAGAATAAATCAATAATATTTAGGAGAGTTTGGGTATTGTGAGTGTTCTATTACATTCTTATTTTTAAAAGACAATATTTCTATGGGGGTTTGTGGAGGCTTTTAAATGTGGAGAGCGAGAGCGAGAGCGAGAGCGAGAGCGAGAGCGAGAGCGAGAGAGAGAGAGAGAGAGAGAGAGAGAGAGAGGAGAGAGAATTTCCCATCTTGCAAGTGGGGAAATCTCATTAGATACCTAATGCAAATAAGTGCTAGAGTTTATTTGCTTTCTTAGATGCTTAGAGAAACCAAGCCAGGGAATGGTCTGCGATAAGACATTTCTCCTTCAAAGTTCTGATTCTCTACCTAGTTACTCACATACGGAGCTCTCACAAGCTGTACCTGTTTCACTATTCAGGTAATGAGTTGAAGGACCATCAGTCTTAAGCTGCTATAGTTTGAGTTTAACCTCATGACTTGAGGCAAGTCTGAAGTGACTCGGTGACTCAAAGAGGTTGGTGACTCAAGTATGGTCATCGCTGATCTCAAGACCCTAAGATTTTCCTTAAGCCTCTACCCTCAGCCTTGCCTCTGTTCTCCTAGATTCAGCATTATCCCTCTGTAGATGAAATGGCCTTTGTGAGAGGCAGCACAGCATAATGTTTATGAACACTGACCCTAAAGTCATTCTGCCTGAGTTCCAATTCCCCCTCTGTCACATGCTAGTAACTTTGGTGAGTTATTTTATACCTCTTTTTGTTCATATATAACATAGGGATTGATTGAGATCATGTATATAGAGCACTTGGACCAGAGTCTGATAAGTAGTGAGCCTCCTGTAAGTGTTTGCTATTATAAAGTCTGGACCCTCAGGCCCTGACTTTCACCTGTTATCCAGATCCACTCCAACAGGTTGCTTCATATCTTCCCCTGAAAGTCTCTGAGAAACTCATGTCCATAATTGTCTTCATGTCTCCTTCATTGCTACCTGTGCAAGATTCTTTCCATTTACTCATCTCTGTTAGAGATCACCATTATCCCGATCAGCTTGCCATCCAAACCTAATGAGCTTGACCCACCCCTCTCACTCACCATCGCTATTCTATCAGTTACATAGCCCTGCCAGGTCTACCTTTTCAAATTCTCTACTGTGGGTGATGAAAATGTTATGAAATTACAGAATCTGTATATTGTATTGTGTGTTTGCCACCCAAAGTGAAGTCTCCTTTCTTTACCATTTATCCCCCTTGTACCCTCTTCTACCTCCCCCACCCCCTTTCTGATAATCACCATATTGTCATCTGTGGTTTGTTTTTCTTAATCCCATCACCTTTTTCATCCAGTCCCCCCAACCCACCTTCCCTCAGACAGCTGTCAGTCTGTTCTCTGTATCTATGAGTCTGTTTCTATTTTGCTTGCTTATTTGTTTGTTGACTGGATTCCACATATAAGTAAAATCATATGGTATTTGTCTTTCTCTGACTGGCTTATTTCATTTAGTATAGCACTCTCAATAGAATTGTATACTTAAAACCTATACAATTTGATTAACCAATGTCACCCCAATAAATTCAATAACAATTTTTAAATGTTCCAAAATTGATGGTAGTGCTAATTGCACACCATGTGAATGTACTAAATGTCACTGAATTGTACAATTTAAGGTTCTTCAAACGGTAAATTTATGGTAAGTGATTTTACCACAGTTTAAAGAATCTGCCCATGTCTCTCCACCTCCATAGCCACTGCCATCTCCTCTGGAATAATGTCACAGCCTCCTAACTGGTTTTTATGCTTCCATTTTTGCCTACCACCAAAGGTACTGATCCCATAGGTCTGAAGGTAGAACCTGGGAATCTGCCCTATTAACAAGCACCCCTCAGAGAGCTTACTGAAGTTTGGGAATCGGTGTCTACAGGATGAAGTTCAAACTCCTTAGTCTGGCAAGATATTTCATGTCTTTCCCTAGTGTGTCTCTCTTCCCCTTTATTTTACTTTTTCTTATAGTTGCTTTATATTTTGGCCAAGAATGATAACTGGGCATGAACTGAGGAATAGGATTAAAAGAATCATCTGAACTTCAAGAGAAGAAAGGGAGAATTCTGATTTTAGATTTTAGCTCAAATCCTAACTTCACCACTTACTAGCTATATGACACAAAAAAAAGTTACTTAAACTTTTTGATCCGGTGTCCTTATCTGGTGTGGGTTTTTTTAAAGCATTATGCTACAATCTGACTGTGAGATTAGATTCAATGTCAAGTGATTAACATTTGCATACTTTTATTTAAAAATGATTTTTTAAGCTTGGGAGGGGGGAAGGAAATGATGCATGTTAAAGACATAGTTTTTGAGTAAAAATCAGAGAGCTGTTTTCTCAGAGCTTAGCTCTATGCGTGGTCCATATCGAGAGCTAAGTACATTTTGTGCTGCTACTGTTGTTATTAATATCATTAAAGTTGGGGCTAAGATCAAGCACACAGGCAGAGAGCTTAGGAACACATCCTCCCGAGAGCCGGAAGCATTTGAGATGGCTATGTGAAAATGTCTCAGATGGAAGTTGAAGAAGCTCCTGTCAGTTGGCCTGAATCATCTCAATCATGAAGGAGGTGAAGTCATCTCCTGAGAATGAGGGGGCAATGGGACTGGGGGCTTGAGGAGATGGCAGGAAGTTTGGAGCAGCTGCTGTAGGGAATGTGATAGGGAGTCAGCAAGTGAGGAATGAATGGATTGTTGAACAGCCGGAGTGTCCAGCTTAGAGTAGAGCATGCACTGGCAGTGAACCTGATAAGCAAGGTTTCTCTAGCAGCCAAGAATGGAAACAGTCACCTTCAAGGGGTCACCCTTCTTGCAGATTAGAAAGGCAAGAAGAGGACAAAAGTTATGGTGGTAAAGGATTCTTGAGTAAGCACAAAAACAATGGAAATATCCATTCCTAAAAAGAAAGACCCACTCGTTTATTCAATAGATATTTAACTACCACATACTGTATAAATACTATACAATTGCCTGGGCATGGCAGATGCTATAAAGAAATCCCTGCATTCAGCATATATCCCCACAAGGACTTGCGCACAAATGTTCATAGGATCTTTGTTTATCATTGTGAAAAATGGGAAACAACCCAAATATCTACCCTTCAACAGATGGAAGGACAAATAAATTATGGTACATCCTGCAATTACTCAGTAATAAGGAGGAAATAAATATTGATTCATGTAAGGACATGGGTGAATCTCAAAATCAGTATGCTGAGTAAAAGTGCACACTGCATGACTACATTTATATAAAATTCTAGAAAATGCAAATTTATAGCAACAAAAAACAGATCATTAATTTTCTGATCCAGTAGGAAGAAGGCAGAAAGGATCACAAAGAAACTATTTGTGGTGGATATGTTTATTAACTTAATTTTGGTGATGATTTCACAGGTGCATGCATATGTCAAAAATCAACCATTATATATTTTAAATGTGTGCACTTTCTTAAGTTAACTATATCTCAAAAAAGTTATAAAAATAAATTATAAATATTTCAAATGGACCTAAAATTTTTGGCATTCATGGAATTTACAGCCCACAAGGGGGAGGCTGATAGATAATAAACTAGTAAGTAAACAAATATGGTATTTTTAGATACTTTTGACTTCTGCTGTGAAGTTAAAATAGGGTTATGGGATAAAGAATAGGGTGGGGACAGAGAGAAAGGAGCAACTAAATTGGTCAAGGACAGCCTCTGAGGAAGTGGCATTTGAACTGAGACCCAAATAATGAAAAGAAAAGAGCCATGAGAAAATGTGGAGGAAGAATATTACAGGCAGCACTAGCTGGTTTGGCTCAGTGGATAGAGCGTTGGCCTTCGGACTCAAGGGTTCCAAGTTCTATTCCAGTCAGGGGCGTGTACCTTGGTTGCGGGCACATACCCAATAGGGAGTGTGCAGGAGGCAGCTGATCGATGTTTCTAACTCTCTATCCCTCTCCCTTCCTCTCTGTAAAAAATCAATAAAATATATTTTTTTTAAAAAAAAGAATATTACAGGCAGAGGAAACAGAACATACAAAGGCTCTGAGACAGAAAGGATCTTGATGTGTTCAAGGAGCAGCAAGAAGATAGTGTAACTTGAGTTTATTGAACAAGAGGGAAAGAGGGAATGGTATTAAGAGATGAGGTTTAGAGAAGTTGGCAAGGGTCATTGGGGCCTGGTAGACCATGATAAGGAATTGGGATTCTATTCTAATTGTATGGTTAATCCAATAGAGGGACTTAGGTAAAGATGGGACACAATCTGCTTAATGCTTTAATATTGCTCTGTCTATTGGGTAAATAACTGACTGCAGGGGGGCAAGGGTAAATAAAGAAGAACAGTTAGGGAGTGTTATGTTAATTATAAATGATGTATGGTATATCTAGGGTGGTAGAAGTAGAGATCATGAGAAATGATCATATGTAGAATCCCTTTTGAAGATAGAGTAAAAGGATTTAGTTCCTAAATTGAATATGGGAGGGTGAGGGAAAGAGTATAAGCATTATGACACCTATTTTGGCTTAATTATTTACACAAAAATGGGGAGGATTAATGTGCCAATGCCCTCTAGCCAATGACCAACAGGAACAAACCTGTAATTGAACAAGTTGGATATATTACTCATGGCACCAAGGGAGATTTCACACCATGGAGAAACATAGATATCTAAGTAAAAGGTGCTAGAAAGGACTTATTATTGGATTGGTGCTTATGTTAGGTGATTTTAGGCAGGATCAAAAGAAGCAAATGTTCACTCTGGATTGGATGCTGTTAGGAAGTGAGGGTAATTATTTGATTGGGTATCTTTTTTCTTCCTTTTGGGAGAGAGAGAGAGAGAGAGAGAGAGAGAGAGAGAGAGAGACTTGTTATCCCACTTACTTATGCATTCATTGGTTGATTATTGTATGTGCCCTGATGGGGGATGGAACACATAACCTTGGCGTATCAGGATGATGCTCTAACCAACTGAGCTACCTGGCCAGGGCTATGATTGGCTATCTTAATATATCTTATGGAGAATGAAGGAAAGGAAGAGTGAGTCTAAAGCTGAATGGGTATAGAAGTAGCAGTCATCAGATTAGCCAGGGAGGAAGAACAGTTAGTAGTTTGTGAGTTTCACAGTAACCTAGTTTTTGTCTGTACTTAGATAACATTATGAAATGGTCTTTTGTCTCACTCTATCATGCTCACAGAGACATTTCTTATCATTGGACTAGTCTGATGTTGGTGTTCTGTGAGATAGTTTATATCCAACAGGAGTATAACATGCCCTACCTGTGAATAAAAGGCCAGCTTCTTACCAATAGTGAGGACTAGATATAAATGTCAGACTAGTTCCCAGATCCTTTTTTCTTTTTCAAGTTGAAGAACTTGGGGGTAAGGGACTCAAAAGTTCTGATTTGGATATGCTAATCTTCAGACAGGTTTAGATACCCAAGTAGAGATGTTAGGTAGGCAGTCAGATAAGCAAGTCTGGAGCTCAGAGTAGGAGTTTCAAGAACAAAAAATATATACAAAATTTGGGTATCATTATTGTAAAGATGACATTTATATATGAAAATGACATTTTGAATGTTGGAACTAGTTGACATCACCAAGGTAAAGAGAATAGATGGAAAAGAGAAGAGGCCCCAGAATGGAGACCTCAACAATGAAAGGTTGAGGAGATGAGGAGGAGCCAGCAAAGGAGACTAAGAAGGAAAAGGACTGGTGAAGAAGGAGGCAAACCAGGATTCTGAGGTATTATCAAAGTCAAGAGAAAAGTTTCAATGAATGAGTGATCAATTGCATTAAATGTTGCTAAGTAGTCATAGAAAATGAGGACTAAGAACTGAGCATTAGCTTTGCCAGTATGCAGGTCATTGGTGACCATGACAAAGCAGTTTTCATGGTGTGGTGTAGATGATAACACTATTGTAATGGATTTGGGAAAGACTGGAAACTACCATTACTAAACATTTACCCTGAGCTAGACACTATGCTAGCTACTCAATCTTTACAACAACCCTGGGAGGGAGGTAGTATTTATTATATCCAATTTACAGATGTGGAAAGGAGGCTTGGAGGTTAAGTAACATTCCTGATATTACCCAGCCGGTGAAAGGCAAACCACAGATTTGGACCCAGGCAATCTGGCTCTGGAGCCCATGCCCCATGTAGTATAATAGTCTGCTTTAGTGGATGATGGAAAAAGTAAAAAAGTAAAGGTTCTTGAATTGACCAGCCCCCTGGACTTGCTAGAGGAAAAGCCAAAACCATCAAGGGATGGTGCCAGTTACTTGGGATATGGGATAAAGACTTACCCAGCTGATTTCCAGAGCAGCCTCCTCCAAGCGGGGCTTGTCATTTGACTATGGCCTTGCTTTGGTAGAGTTGTATAGGAAGATGGCAGGAAAAGTATAGGAATTAGTCCTCAGGGGATCCATTCTAATATTTTTTCCTTCATTAACCTCAAACAGTCCCCTCCAGTGTCCAATGGACAGAGATCTAACTGGGGAGCAGGCCAAGGGCTTCTTTCCCCTTCTGCCTCTCAGTTACTTCTATCTTCATCCCCATCCCACCCTCCACCCTAGGTTATTCACATAGAAATGCAGGTGCTCTCCTAGATGGCTGAAGGTTGCAGTCCTCCCAACACCCCCAAAAGTAATGGGGATAAGGAAAATGCCAAAGTTCTGTCCTTAAGCTTACCACAATGAGTGGCTGCCAGAGCAGCCTTACCCATATCAGATTTGAGAGTCTTAGGACAAACTCCCTCCTTCATACTTCTCTCCCTTACTCAGTGTCTTAAAACCACCATTAAAGATTCATTCATTGGATCATCACTAGAATGAATAGCAGTTTAAATGAAAATGAATAAGATCATTGAACCTTGGCAGTAGGGAAGGAACAATTTCAGAGAACTGGGACTGGGAATGGCAGGGGGAAGCTTGAAACAGAAGTAAAAATGAGATAAATATAAATCCTACAGTTTTGCCAAGGTCTGGTCCTGACCACAGTACCTCCAGAGGATTAGCCTCATGAGAAGAAGAGCAAAATTAACATGCCCATTGACTCCATTTTTTCTTTTCCAGGTCTTCTGGAGTTGCAACTTCTACTAGATCACATCTAGATCCTAAAAAGATACCAGGGGAGATCCCCTGTCTTTCCAGGAACCTGAGGTGTTTCTGTGAATGGGCATCTTATGGATCAGATATATGGGAATTCCGCAAATTCCTACTGAAATGCAGTCATACATGGACACCATAGTCCTCCTCAGAGTACTAAGAGCATTTGACAGTAAGAGTAAGATGTTATTTTCCCCAGCTGGGGTAGCTCAGTTGGTTGGAGTGTTATCTCATACAGCAAAAGGTTAGCCAGCAAAAGGTTCTATTCCCATTCAGGGTCATACCCAGGTTGCATGTTCAATCCCCAGTCATGCAGGAGGCAACCAATGGATGTTTCTCTCTCACATCCATCTCTCTCACATCCATCTCTCTCTCTCTCTCTCTCTCTCTCTCTCTCTCTCTCTCTCTCTCTCTCTCTCCCTCTCTTTAAAATAAATAATTTTAAAAAACTAATTGACCCTTTAAAAAAAAAAGGCACAAAAAGTAAGATGTGATTTGAGAAGCTGTGGGAAGTACAGTACACCCCAAAACGTAAACATTTCAAGATATCTCTCCTTCTAGATTCCACTGAGATCCACACTAGAGATATTTTTCTTGGATTTCACCCTCACATTGTTCTAAGTGATCTAGTATAAAATATGAATATCCTAGAGGAGGAGTCATCTGAAGCAATGATTAAGTCTTGCTGCTTCTATATAAAGTAATTTAGTGCTTGCCTTTTTCTGTGGCTTAAAAGGACACTGTGGCACCATAACAGGAATGTACTTAACACTTCTAATCTGTACACTTTTACAAATGGCTAAGGTGGTAAATTTTACATTGTGTATATTTTAACACTATATATATATATATATATATATATATATATATATATATATTATCTATCTATATAAAAGCCTAATATGCAAAGTGTCCCCTCAGAAATTCGACCTACTAGGAGTTCTATCGCTCACTATGATATGCACTGACCACTAGGAGGCGGCACGGAATGAAGGAAGGCCCCGGCCAGCAGCTATGAGATATCCCCCTGTATAATCTGCACTCTTTTCAGAGGATGAAGCCAAGGCCACCAAGACCCTGCCCTTCTTCAAATCACAACTGATGGGGGACTGATTGGGTAACCTGGTCCCATTTTCTGACATCTTGCACAGAAAGAAAAATTAAATTAATAGCATGATTTGGCTTTCTGGACAGACTGTAGGTTGTGTCAAGTAACAAAAGGGGCTGAAAGGTGACCGCCCATCTAATGTCTCCTAAAGCCATTTTGAAGGATGGTTCAAGTTCACCTAAGATTGACTATTGACCAATTTAACCTACTCACCCTTGTTGGTCCTCAGTCATGCTCCCTTACATTCACAGAGCACTTTAAATTGCTCTTCCCCCTACTTCTCTCCTAAAGCCCACAGCCTGTTATTCTTTCCATTCATTCTCTTCCCTTATGCCCTCTCTCAGTCACTGACCTATGTCTTCAAAGTCTATACTCCAGTCCTGGTGGAGCCCTGAAAATACAATATTATTGTCATAATCTGTTAAAGGCACTGTGGGCATTTAGGGAAAGGGGAATAGAATAAGATGGTGAGACAGTTATGCACAGGTGCCTGGTCATCCACTATTCTGAGAATGGGGGAATTAGACTCAGAAATCTGGCAACTAGTGGCCAAGTCTCTGCAATCATCTTTTTAAGCAATGAGAGTAAACTTTACATAATGCAAAATTTACTCTTCCCTCTTCCCCACACAACTTCCCAAAGAAGGAAAATTAAAATATAAACTGAAATTTTTGCTTCTATAGCTGCTGTACTTTCCCTAGCCTTTCCCCACATGTTATTTCACTTGACCCTCAAATTCTCACCAGTGGAGTTGGCCCAGAGAAGTTAAGCATTTCACTCTGAGATCAAAGCCTGCTAATTAGCAAAGCTAATGCTGGACTCCAGTTCCCCTGATTCTGGCCCTGCGTTCTCTCCAACACCACCGCACATTTGCTTTAGCATTCGGGCAAGATAGTTTGGAAAGTATTTGTTGATACAAATCTTGTCCGATCTTTGGTTTCTAAAAGAGATGGCAAATTGAAACAAAGATGGTAAATACAAACAAATGAGAGATCCCATTTATATCTCACTATAAAAGTGAATCAACAACACATAATTATGTCTGTAATGGAAGAAAAGCTTCCATTTCTTTTTTCACTATGAACACTTTCAGATATTGGAACTCAAAACAACTTTTAGTCAGGCTTTGTTCCAAGCCTCAAGTTCCAAGTAAGGGATGTGGATCTTCTTCTTAATTATTATTATGGAGCAAATATCTGAACCTGAAGTGAAACAGGATCTGCTTACACAGAAGAGAGAAATAGACTGCTGGGCGGGTTGAAAAAAAGAAGACTCTAATTTATTAGAATCACATTAAGGAGAAGGCTAACATTTTCCCAGTTTGTACAGTCAGCTCATGCTATTCAGGAATACATTATCAAAACTGGAGGCTATCCAAACATCTAGTTTTGCTTTTTTTCTCTATATATTTTGCTGAGCACAATATGATCACTTCAATGCTGTTGACACCTCCACTGACTTCTGGGAAACTTCATCATCTGAGACACAGTTACACCCCTGAAGGTATTTGAAGAAAGTGACTGGCAGTAAAGGAAATCACTCTTCCCAGGCTAGTTCATTTTTCCCCCCCACTGGGGAAGTTCTGTGGCTACTTTTGCTACATGTTCTTAATGAATAACCTAATCATCATAAAAAGCTTAAAATATTTTTAAAACTAGGATTTTTTTCCCCCTGTGAGATTTGTTTTACATAGCTGGCACATTGATGTTTGTCATGGGCATTGTCTGAACTGATCCCAGCTTCCTTCCTTCCTTTCTTCCTCCCTTCTTTCCTTCCTTCCTTCCTTTATATGTTTAATTAATAAAACAATCTTGTGTCCCAAATGATGACACATAAGTGACTGACATCTTTGTACCTGAAATACAGACACTGTTGTAATTATCTGTTCCTCAGTATGCCAGATAAATGAGGGGCACTGTTGTACTTGAAATACATTTCTGGGGAATGGCCCCTCCAGAATGCATCTGGCATAGCTAAATATATGTGCCCTCCCTCCACACACCACTCAGGCCTTCCTGCCTGGCCTGGAGATGATTTTGCAACATCCCCTCTCTTCCTATCATTGACTGGGACTGTTGCCCAATCCCTGGCCCCCACCTGCAAGACAGGGGACTATCTTAGTGCTGAAACTGGGACTGGAGAGGAGCCAATGGAGTAAGGCCAGTGCATCTTCAAGGAGTTGACCCTGGGAATGAAAGTAAGATCATTTAACTTATTAATAGCTCCAGTAAAATACCAGATGGGCTACAAGTTCAAAATCAATGCCTCAGACAAGGTTTGTGTATTATCGATGCATTTAAGTTACCCATAACATCTTTGTCCTGCTATTACTGAGAAACCACCAGTATTTAAGCAAGTCGGCTTAGTGTTAAGAGGTGAATTTGTGTATTTGATGAAGACCAAACAGCTATCATCAGGTATAAGCATTTAAGCCATAAGCAGACAAGTTTCTGATGATCTTCTTGAGACAAGGATAATAAATCAATAAATATACACTTCTAAATTTATTCATCATTGGTTAAGATTGCTTAGTTCAAGCATCTTCCCTCTGACTTAAGATTTACACTATTTGGTGACCTGTTTCTCTTTTTAATAAGCCATTTGTTTGCGAGAGTTACAAAATTGCCTTCTAAAAGTTAACTGTGATAATAGCTATGATAGGTATGAGAAGTTTTTTAAGTGTATCCTAAAATACTGCAAAAGGAAAGTGGGAAATTCTTACTTTGAAAGTGCTTCAGAATTAAGGAAAAGTATAAAGTCGTTCTAATTTTTGAAACACTTGAAAGATAACTCATTTAGCCATATAAACCTTTTCTTCACCCACAATCACATCTATCCTATTGGAACTGGATATGTAGATATAAATATCACCACAATCCAACCTCCAAATCTAAGCATCATTTCAAAAACAAAACAAAACAAAAAAATCCTTCTCTAAATAGTACTGGGTCTCAAGGCTAGGATCTTTGAGAGAAGAGTCTTAGGTTATTGTTTAAACAACCTTTATTACTTGCCTCTGACATTCCTCAGGTTACAGAGCAGGGGACATCTGAGCCTTGCCTTCCATGGATGAAGCAGACAGCTGCCATAACAACTAAACCAATAGAGGAGAAGCATTTGGAGGTATTGGAGTGATTCACCTAGCAATGATTACTCATCGCAGAAAATGGATGGCAAAGCTACTAAAAATCAAGCAAGTTACCTTTGGGGTGACAACTGGGTGCAAGAAAACCATACAGTTGGGTCATAGGTCTTCCCTTCCCCTTTGTGCCTCTCTCCCCCTTCAGTCCCCATTATGTCCATTCTATTCCACAGACTGGTCCTAATGTTCTGCTAGCTCCCTGCTGAAAGAGGGAGGGAAGGAAATGATATCTGAAGTCTCTCCATTTTTGTTGTCTCTGTCCCTAAGGCAACAGGAAGCTGGAGCTGCTGCAGCGGGGCCTGGCAGTGATGGCAAGTCCATTGGCTTCTGCAGAGTGAGCAGTCCTTGGCAGCCCCTGGAGCAGCTGCCAGTTAGATGGCCCAGAGTTCTGATAGACTTCATTGCTTCAGTTCAATGCTAAGTGTTGGATGTGTTGGATTCAGTTCCCAGAGGGCTTGAGTGTGGGCTGTCTGAAGAGAAGAGAGCAGAGGCAGTTTTAATGCAGTTGGATGTGTGGGGTGGGGATGGAGGGGGGAGTCAAGGATGGGGGGAAGCAGGAGAGAGGAGAGAGAAGAGGGAGAAACTGGCCCCGAGTGGGTAGGATCGTGCTTCTTCCAAACAAGGTTTTCTGGCTTATCATCACTGTGTGGGCCTTAGAGTGAGGCGAAACCTGGAAGAGGAGGAAAGGAAAAGGCAGGGACCGCGCCCAGGGATAATAAGAGAGATGAAGAAGGAGCAAGCTAGCTGAGCTGCAGTTGTGGTTCTAGACCCCCTCGGTGCCCTGGGCGAGGGCTGGCAGTTCCCCAGGGGCGAGCTGATGGCATCCCTCAGCCGGTGAACCGGCGGCAGTCTCGGCGTTTGCTGCGGCCAGGGCGCCTCCCGTGGCACACTGGTGTTCGGGGCAGGCCTGGGACATTTGGTCCTTGGCCTCGATGAGCTTGCGGGAGCGGGTGTAGGCCAGGATGAGGCCTCCAGCCAGGCACGCATAGAAGATCATGATAAGCAGAATATAGAGATAAGCGTCTTCGCCCTTGGGACTGGTCACCTCGCGGCCGAAGAAGGTGTCAGGCACAACCCCCATGCCCCTGTTGGGTCCGAGGCCAGTGCCCAGGCCACTGGCGTTGCCCTGGTGGTGCAGCTCCAGCAGCAGGCAGCTCAGGAGGGTTCGCAGCCGCTGGCTCTCGCTGCAGTTCATGGCTGTCGGGGAGTGACAGGGTGGCTCCAGGACCCTGCTGACCGTTCCCCCTGGACGAGGGTTAGCAATGAGCAAGGCAAGGAACCCAGTTCTCCTGCGGGCTAGGCTACGCAGTGGCTGGGGGTGCCTGCTACTGGGGCCTCCTTATCCCTGAACCCTTGCCCCTCCTCTCCTTCCCCACCACGCCCCCTCCAGTCCCAGGATGGCTCTTCCCAGGATCCGGCTGTCTCGAGGCTCCAGGGAATGGGGACAGCTGGTGAGGGGAGAAGGAGGCAGGGAGGGAGTGAGGCCTGGAAGGGGGAAGGGGGCGGGGGCTCGGAATGCGTGAGACCCTAGACATCACAGGCTGTCAGGGCAGCTTGCTGGGGCCAAATCTGGACCCTAGGCTTCAGAAGAGATTTCCTTTCAAGTTCTGGCCACCTGCCCTGCAGGCCCTGCTTTGCCCCAGATATAACATCTGGCCCCCCAAAGCAATCCCTGCCTTGGGGTTCCTTCAGCTCTTCAGTAAAGCATTAGCTGAGACCCCTTTCGTCATCTTATGGCAATTACTATCATAGACAAAGACCCTGGCCTAATTTTTTAGCCCTACTTCCTTCCCTCAGTGGAGGACAATATCTTATTCAGAAGACGCTCAGACCAAATTCAGTGACTGAATGGTTAGGCACTTGCAAGAAAATCCAAAGCAGAATAGGACTCACTGGTCTTCCAATAAAGTTTCTGATAATGTACCTTGGAAGTACCCTTGCTCTGATCTCCTGACATGTTTTTAGAGATGCCCACACATCTTAGCATGTGAGTGCCCCATCCATGATGTGACCCCATTTTAACAAGGTAAGCCATCTTCCCAGAAAGGAAAACAAGTTCTTCCATTAAAAGGAGCAGGGACATTAAACTGGCCCTTTGACTACACTGTCTAGATGTCTCAGGGTCTGAATATTGCCAGTTCTAGAAAATATACTCACTTTCCCCACCTGCATCCAGTTAGGCCAGCACCCACTGTACCTCTCCAGAGCTGGGCCACAGGTCTAGACCCTGCTGGGTTGTGTGGCAGCCATTTTTTTTTCTCAGAGGGAATCTTCTTTTAGGGGAAACAAGGCAATAAGACAAAGATCAATCCATAGTATGTCAAACTGGGAACAGATTCAACTTCACAAAAGAAAAGTGCTCAAAGGATTGTTTTGTAGACAGTACATAGGGAAAAAATGAGGTAGTTCTGGTCAGATCTGGTTGCAAGTGGTTGCCAAGTGAGAATAGAAAGAATGAAAGGAAAGTATATGCCTTTATGAAAACCTTGAAAATTAATCTGCATGTTCCAGAGCATGCAGTCCAGGGGCCATTTAGTCTGCAGGTGCTATGGTTTAAAAAGGAAGGTTTTGTGGTACCTCTGCCTATCATCCTCTCAGGAACTACAGCCTTCTGTTGTTGGGGTATGTGCTTGGCACAAACTATATTTGGGGGTCTCAAACAGAGCCTTCCTTGCTTAACAGCCTCTACCCAGGTCTCAGAGACATTCCACATGACCCTGACCAGTGGCTCCCTCCTAATCACCTTGCCTCAATGTCCTCACTTCAGAGGAGCTCAGGGAAGAATTGATAAAGTGATTTGGCCTGACAAATTCCAGAAGGTACAGATAGGAAATTCTCAAAAAAGTACCAGCCTAGGGACAGGACTGTTAAGGTAAAAGACTCTTCTTAAAACATGCCCAGAAATCTCTAGGGATTATTTGTTGGGGGGGGGGGGGCATGGAAGAGGAAGCCCCTTCACTATAGCATAAAAGGAGTCACTTATACTTTCAGCAGTTTATGAGCAAATGGGATTATTCCTGTTTTTATAAAAGGAAACCACTTCAAGTGGTTAAGTAGCAGAACTAGAATGACAAAGCTTGACCTTGTTCTTCTCAGTCCTAACACATTAATCTTGTCACATGGGTGGTATGCATGAGTTGCCTCTATTTCCCAATTTTTGTTTTCCCTAGAAACTTCTAGAGTCCAGAACTTTCTGTTAAAACCACTCTCTGTAAATAAATTCAGTAACAACCTCCTGACCAAATTCAACGGTTTCTGCTCAGTTTGAATGTTTGACCTCAAAGATGAATTTGATACCATCAAACCACTTACTCCTTCCTGTAACTGTACTGCCCTTGGTTCTCATGACATTGCATTCTCAATTTTCTCTTCTTATCTCTCAAAACCATCCTTCACTGGCTCCTTTTCTTTCTTCCTCCCAATAACTGTTGGAATCCTTGAAGACTCAGTCCTCAGCTATTCTCTCTTAACATCCATTTCCTTGGAAAGTGTCTCCTTACATGGTTTCCACTACCACTTGGCATATATTTAGGCAAATTTGAATATCTAGCTCTGATTCTTTCTTGGTAACATCTCTCAGATCCATCTGCTCCTTCCTTTCTGGTTTTATTGCCACAAGCTTAATCCAGGCTCTCATTACCTCAGGTCAAATATGCAAACTGAGAGTCTTCTGGCAGATCTCCCTGCCTACAACCCAATCCATCCTTCTATGGCTAAAATAATTCTCCAATACCACTTCCATCAATTCACCCATTATTCACAAACTCAGAGTTTTCTGCATTGCTTCTCTTTTTTAAAATATATTTTTTAATTTCTTTATTGATTAAGGTATCACATATTTGTCCTCGTTCCCCCATTCCCATCCCACACCTCTCCCCACACATGCCCCCACCCCCCTGTTGTCCTTTACCGCCAGTTAGGCTCATATGCCTGCACACAAGTCCTTTGGTTGATCTCCCCCTTTACCCCCACCCTTCCCTACCCTCCCCCGAGGCCCGACAGTCTGATCCATGCCTCCTTGTTTCTGGGTCTGTTCTTGTTCATCAGTCTATGTTGTTCATTATTTCCCCTAGATGAGTGAGATCATGTGCTATTAGAAATATACTTATAAGAACCGAAAATGAGACAAGCAATAATGGTTATGGTGACAGGCAAATGAATCAGTGTGTAGTAAGTTTCTTTCTGGGCCAACAGTTCTTTTGAGACCCAATTTCAATGTCCAACAGTTCCTTATGTGTACATGTCAGCACTGACATTTCAGTTCTGGATGGTGGACAAATGGTGGTAATGCAGGTCCGACTCTGTCTGGTTTGGTCCTGGGCAATCTGCAGTGATGCACAGCTGCTAACTGCTAGTATGGGAAGGCCACATCAGTGTCTTCCGTCTCTGGACTGCTTCTCTTCTGTCTTCATGGCTGGAGTAGTCCTGTCGATTCCTCTCTTGCTGGAATCCACATGGTCTCAGAGTTGTTTTCTGAAAATATTTTATTGATTTTTTTATGGAGAGGAAGGGATAGAGAGTTAGAAACATCCATCAGCTGCCTCCTGCACACTTCCTACTGGGTATGTGCCCGCAACCAAAGTATGTGCCCTTGACCGGAATCGAACCTGGGACCCTTGAGTCCACAGGCTGATGCTCTATCCACTGAGCCAAACCGGTTAGGGCTGCATTGCTTCTTTAATAGAATCCCATCTTTTTTTGGTGGACCTTGAAGTCCTCACCACCAATAGACACCATCTCCTCACCTTTGCACTTGTAGAACAGCATATTCTCTGAGTTCCTCTCCATTACTCTTTGATTTTTGCCTTCTTCAAAATTTACTAACTGAGGGAAGCCTTGCTTGAAACATTTGTTTGTGTTCTCAAAGTCCTTATACTCCTCCTTGTAGTGCCCCAACTCAGACTGTAGCATTCAATGCAGAAAATTTGTAAAGTACAGCCGAAACCGGTTTGGCTCAGTGGATCAAGTGTCGGCCTTCGGACTCAAGGGTCCCAGGTTCAATTCTGGTCAAGGGCATGTACCTTGGTTGCGGGCACATCCCCAGTAGGAGATGTGCAAGAGGCAGCTGATCGATGTTTCTCTCTCATCGATGTTTCTAACTCTCTATCCCTCTCTCTTCCTCTCTGTAAAAAAATCAATAAAATATATTTTTTAAAAATTGTAAAGTACAGAAAAACACCAAGAAAAAATTTATCAGTGCTGTATGCATACACACACACACACACACACATACATACACACACGCGCAGCTCACACATGATTTTGTATCCTATTTTTTTACTTAATGACATATTGTGAATTTTTTCTATATCAATTCTTATTTTTATAACATCATTTTATTATCTTCACAGTATTCCAGACTATGAATCTATCATTATATATTTAAATTACCTCTTACTATAAGATTTTTTGTTATTTTTAGTATATTGTTATTAAAAACTAGAGGCCCAGTGCACAAAATTTGTGCCGGGGGAGAGTTTCACTCAGCCCAGCCTGCACCCTCTTCAATCTGGGACCCCTCAGGGGATGTCTGACAGCCGGTTTAGGCCCAATTCCACAATCTGGGACTGCTGGCTCCTAACCACTTGCCTGCCTGCCTGCCTGCCTGCCTGATTGCCCCTAACCACTCTGCCTGCCAGCCTGATAGCCCCCTAACCACTCCCCTGCTGGCCTGATTGATGCCTAACTGCTCCCCTGCTGGCATGATCATCCCCAACTGCCATCCCCTGCCAGACTGATTGCCTCCAACTGCCCTCCCCTGCTGGCCCGATCACCCCCAACTGCCTTCCCCTACAGGGCTGATGGGACTGGGGGACTCCGGATGAATGAGGTGGGGTTGCGGGGATTGGGGGACTCCTGGCAGGGCTGAGGGGACTGGGGGACTGAGGCTGAATGAGGTGGGGCTGAGAGGACTGGGGTACTAAGGCTGGATGAGGCACACGGTGCCTGCCGCCCCCCGGCAGGGCTGAGGGGACTGGGAGACTCTGGCTGGATGAGGGGGGGCTGAGGGGACTGGGTGCCACCATCTTGTGGCTGTGGGCACTGCCATCTTGTCAAGGTGTGACAGTCAATTAGCATATTCCCTCTTTATTAAATAAGATAATGTTTTAATGAACATGTACAAGACTAATTCTAATTCCAATAAAATAAATAATTACCAG
This sequence comes from Cnephaeus nilssonii, assembly GCF_951640355.1. NCBI lineage: Eukaryota > Metazoa > Chordata > Mammalia > Chiroptera > Vespertilionidae > Cnephaeus > Cnephaeus nilssonii. Next base: position 77,119,612 of record NC_137071.1, read on the forward strand.
AGAAAAGGTACATTACTACTTTATAGAAGACTAGCATTGGGAGTAGGAGATGGGTAGAAGGGTGTGGAAACAGGAATGGAGAATAATTATAAAATTTAAACAGGCCCAACCCTCAGGAAAACAACAACAACAGGTGTGTGGGGGGGGGGCGTGTATTCTGGTTTTCTTTTCATGCAAGGGGCTTCTGGATGTCCCTTCAATTCCCAGTCCCAGGCCAGCCCTGAATGGCTCAGATGCCAACCCCCTTATTTCCACCACACTTAATGTAACTGCAAATTCATCAGACAAAGATGAGTCTCCTTTCTTCCTACCCTTCTATCCCCCTTCTACACCTGCCCCATACCTGTGGAATAATCATATATTTACCCATCTTCAGAAGTCATTTATTTCCTGGATAGTAATCAAATATGTTGACAAAGGGAAGTAATTTATAATCATGTATTTAGACTTTCAAAATATCTTGGAAAAAGTTTTATTCTATGCCAAGGTTGTTTTCAAATTACAATTGAGGCACCACAGGTTGGGAAATTATTTCACCAGTCCTTGATACTATGAGTGCTTCCTGCCTGTAGTGCAGCTCCATGAAACTTGGATGAATTGAACTGAGTTGAGTTTGGCTGGTTGCCAAAGGACAGTCACAAATGATAAGCACTGTTAGAGTGCAGGATACTGGCAAAGCCACAATGGACTCTGACGGAAGGGAAGAAAGAGGCTTCATGAAGCATCAACTACAGACTGGGAAAGAGTAATTCACTCATTCATTTATTTAACAAACTAGAGGCCCAGTGCACAAAATTTATGCATGGGTAGGGTCCCTAGTGGCTGCCGGCTGGGGCCTTCCTTCCCTGGCTGCCAGCTGCTGGCTAGGGCCTTCCTTCAGTCCACGCTGCCCCCTGGTGGTCAGTGCACATCATAGCGAGTGATTGAACTTCTGGTGGGTTGAACTCCCAAGGGGACACTTTGCATATTATGTATATATATACACTAATAAAAGAGAAACATGCAAATTGACCATCACTCCACTATGCCCACCAGCCAATCAGAGCGAGTATGCAAATTAACCCAACCAAGATGGTGGCGGCCACGGAGCTAGAGTGAGCAGGAGGCTTGGGTTGCCCCCGGTGATGGAGGAAGCCAAGCTTCCCACCCGCCATGGCCGGCCCTGGCCTCCGCTTAAGGCTACAAAGTTTCAATTATAGAAGATAAATAAATCCCAGATACCAGGGTCTCCACTTGGGTCGCCATGGGGTGTGTCTGACTTGCAAACCACCACAGGCCCCTCGCCCAGGCCGCCCCACGTCCCAAGGGAACCCCCACCCTGATCCAGGACACCCTTCAGGGAAAACCAGCCAGCCCCCACCGTGCACCAGGCCTCTATCCTATCTAATAAAAGAGTAATATGCAAATTGACCATTACTCCAACACACAAGATGGCTGCCCCCATGTAGTCAAAGATGGCTGCCCCCATGTGGACACAAGATGGCCATCACAAGATGGCCAGCAGGGGAGGGACTAGGCCTGCAAGGGAGGGCAGTTGTGGGCGATCAGGCCAGCAGGGGAGGGCAGTTGGGAGGGACCATGCTTGCAAGGGAGGGCAGTTGGGGGCAATCGAGCCTGCAGGGGAGGGCAGTTGGGACGGACCAGGCCTGCAAGGGAGGGCAGTTGGGGGCAATCAAGCCTGCAGGGGAGGGAAGTTAGGGGTCACCAGGCCGGCAGAGGAGGGAAGTTGGGGGTGACCGGGTGTGCAGGAAAGGCAGTTGGCAGGGACCCAGGCCTGCAGGGGAGAGCAGTTGGGGGGGACCAGGCCTGCAGGGGAGGGCAGTTGGGGGGGACCAGGCCTGCAGGGGAGGGTAGTTAGGGGTGACCAGGCCTGCAGGGGAGGGCAGTTAGGGGTGACTAGGCCTGTAGGGGAGGGCAATTAGGGGCAAACAGGCTGGCAGGGGAGCAGTTAGGCATTAATCAGGCTGGCAGGGGAGTGATTAGGGGGTGATCAGGCTGGCAGGCAGAAGCAGTTAGGGGCAATCAGGAAAGCAGGCAGGCAAGCAGTTGTGAGCCAGCAGTCCTGGATTGTGAGAGGTATGTCCCAGATTGGAGAGGGTGCAGGCTGGGCTGAGGGACACACACCCCCGTGCATAAATTTCATGCACCAGGCCTCTAGTATAAATAGATAGATGATAATGATAGATAGATAGATAGATAGATAGATAGATAGATAGATACATACATACATACATACATACATACATACATACATACATATTTATTGCATGTTACACTTTGCAAAGCACTGTGTTGGTCCTAGAGACACATTGGTGAACAAGTTACATTGGTAAACTATGGCTTTATAATTCTCACAGTCACTTGTTTTGTGAACTGGGGAAAAGCAGGGAGTGCCAGAAACTGGAGAGGGAAGAGCAGTCGGCATAAACATCAACCAGAATTCTGGTGTGGAGAGACTTTTGACCTTGAACTTAAGCTTTAAGCACTAGAGTCCAAAGCCTTGTTTGAAAAGAGGAAGATCCCAAGTACTTTGAGATCACTGTATTGCAACTCACCCTACCTGTTCCTAACAGCACCATCTTGAGGGTGTAGCCTGCCACAATCCACCACAGTAAATCCAATCTCAAAACAGGGGAATAATAAATGGGACAGTTCCTGGTTGCAACTGGGTTTTTTCCATTATTCCATGGGAACACGTGCAGTATTTTGAGAGAACTGGGGTTTGATAAAGATCACAGTATTTGTGGGTTGGAATGGACCTCAAGGTCTTCAAGTATCTACCTTAGAGACTTCTTGTGGGTCTTGGTGGACTTGTGATGAGGTCATCTTATATCCAGGCCATATACTGAAGCATCAAATATGGTCCCTGGTCTCATTTATCAAATACTTTCCATGTGATAGTCATATTACATACATTATAGTAATTAACTTTACAACAACCCTATGAGGGTGGAAGAGTTGATATAAAAATATTTAACAGCAGTATATCTTGGGCATGGAGCAGTCAGAATGGACTGACAATCAGAAGAGATGCTGGCTATAAGCAACCAGTATAGCTTTACAGAGCCACAACATTACTATAGGGAAGAAGTAGGAAAGTGGCACAGACTAAATATGTTTCCCAGAAGATGAACCCCAAATCTTATCTTCTTGAGCTTCTGCGCTTTCCTGGGTCATTCAGAACCCCCCTCCTCCTTATGGATGCTTTCACCTGCTCCCTAAGCTCATTGCAGTTAAGTATAAAGATCCTTTGCCTGGAAATCCCTCTAAAGTAATGGTGTGTATTGCAGCTTCCCCTTTCTCCCAGCAATTTCTTAAGGATGTCACTTGGCTCAAAATTCTTAAATAGGCAGGCCAAATTATCACCTTAGTGTGGCCTTGAAGACACTCTGCTCTCACTTAAATATGTCTTCTGATCATATTTGCAGCAATAACTACACAGCATGTCTTTAATGCCACATTTCTCTTTCTCTCTCTCTCTTTACAAATTATTGTTCTTATTGAAATATAATTGATGTATAACATTGTGTAAGTTTGAGGTATATGTGTTGATTTGAGCAATATGATTATCACCATAGCATTAGCTAACACCTCTAACACGTCACATAATTATCATTTCTTTTTTGTAGTGAGAATAATTAAGATGCTTTCAACTAGATGAAATTTCACTTTCCTTAGCATTTCTACAACATAATAGTGACAGGTGTGCTTGCCAGATGGTCCTTACAATCCCTTTGAGGGCAAGTGCTGTGTTCTTCATCTTTATATCTTTCACCTAGCTTGGCACAGTGAATGACATATATAGTAGGTGCTCAGGAATATTTACCTACTTATGAGGTCTGCCTTCCTCCAAGGAAGCCTTTCAAGTTTGAAAATTATTTGTTCTGTGCAAGATGTGGAACTTTGTGGAAACATTTTTTTTTTCAAAAAAAGCTGATTATAAAAAATTTTAAACAAAGAGTTGAAAGAATTTTACAGTGGACACCTTACTACTTACTAGCTAGATTCTACCACTAATGTTTTTCTATACTGCTTTTATCCATCCCTCACCTACCCATCACTCCATATATCTGTCTACGCATTGTCTTTTTTTTTTGAGTTGCAGACCTTGGTATACTTTGCTCCTAAGCACTTTCCACACACCTATCCTTAACTAGAGTTCAGTATTTGCTTAAATTCTTTTTTCATTTTGAGATCAAACATGTACAATGAAATACACAAACATAAATTGCACATGTGCTGAATTTTGACAAATGTAGCTGTGTAACGTAAACACCTAGAATATAAAACCTTATCAGTACTCAAGAAAGTCTGCTCATGTCACTTCCCAGGCAATCTCTTCCCTTCACCCCTAGAGACAACCACTGTTCTGATTTACAACCACTGTTCTGATTTTTCATCATTGATTGATTTTGCCTGTCATAGAATTTCATATAAATGGAATCATATAGTATGAACTCATATATACTGAGTGGCCAGATTATTATGATCTCTGAATGCATAATAATCTGGCCACTCAGTGAATATCCTATATAATAAAACGATAATATGCAAATTGTCCCCTCAACCAGGAGTTCAACCAGCAGGCAGGCCGGCCAACTACCCATGTCCCCTCCCGCTGGCCAGGCTGGCCAGACCCCACCCATGCACGAATTCATGCACTGTGCCTCTAATATATATATATATATATATATATATATATATATATATATATACTGATTTTTAGAGATAGGGAGAGATAGAGACAGAGACAGAGACAGAGATACAGAGAAACAGAGAAACATAGATGTGAGAGAGAAACATCGTTCTGTTGCCTCCCTTATGTGCTCTGATTGGGAATTGAACTAGTGTATGGATGATGCTCCAACCAACTGAGCCACACCGGCCAGGGCTAGTATGAACTTTTTGTATTAGACTTCTTTTACTCAGCCTGATGTCTTTAAGAATCACCCATGTTGTTGCAAGTATCAGTAGTTTGTTGCTTTTAATTGATGAATAGTACTCCATTGTGTGATGATACCACAGTTTGTTAATTTATCATCCATTTCCCCGCAAATAGACATTTGGTTTCTGGCTATTAAAAAATAAAGCTGCTATGAATGTTCTCATACAGATCGTTTTGTGGATGAATATTTTCCTTTCTCTTGGGTAAATACTTAGGAGTGGGAATGCTGGGTCACTGGGAAGATGTAGTTTAGTTTTATAAGAAGCTGCCAGACCTTTTCCTAGAGTGGCTGTATCTTTTTATACTTCCACCAATGTCTGAGGTTTCCAGTTATTTATGGTTACTTTTTCAACTGTCTACTTCAAATGCACACTTAGCCTTCTCTTGTACCCATGAAATATTTATCCTTGTACTTATGAAAGGGCACACCTGACTGTTTGTGCTTTATTATTTAAAGACTCCCTCCTATTTTGCTGACTACTACTAGTAAATGTACACCCAAACTCTAGATAAAGTTGTTAAAATGTGAGCTTCAGCTCTATGTTATAATAGCTTTTACAGAAAGCTTACTAGTATGTGTGCCAAGCATTGTGTTAGCACTTTGTATGCATTATCTCAATCCTTACAAGAACACTGTGAGGTAGGTACGATATGATTCTTATTATACAGACTAGAGGCCCGGTGCATGAAATTCATGCATGGAGGGGGGGGGTTCCTCAGCACAGCCTGCACCCTCTCCAATCTGGGACCCCTTGGGGGATGTCCAACTGCTGGTTTAGGCCTAACCCGGTAGTTAGACATCCCTCTCGCAATCTGGGACAACTGGCTCCTAACCACTCACCTGCCTGCCTGCTTAATCACCCCTAACCCCTCTGCCTGCCAGCCTGATTGCCCCTACCTTGCCCCCTGCCTGCCTGATTGCCCCTAACCTCTCTGCCTGCCTGCCTGATCACCCCTAACTGCTTCTGCCTGCTTGATTGCCCCTAACTGCCCTCCCCTGCCAGCCTGATCCTGCCCCCAACTGCCCTCCTCTACTGGCCTGATCACCCCTAACTGCCTCTACCTCGGCCCCCACCACCATGACTTTGTCTAGAAGGAAGTTGGATGTCTGGAAGATGGCCGGTTGACCCGGTCTAATTAGCATATTACCCTTTTAGTAGTATAGATAGATTATATAGGATAGGATTGCTTAAATGGGGGGGAAAGCCTTTTTCAGCAGGAGGAGATGCTCTTGGCAGACAAAAACACATAATCCCTATATCTAGACTGATAACCATCCATATGCACTATACTGCCAATCCAGTCATTAAAAAATTGAATCACTTTATTGTACCTTACACCAAACAGCTGTTTCCCTTAAAACCTCTCCTCAGCCCCACCTTAGGTTCTGCCTTCGCAGTTCACCCAGGTTAGGTTCTTATTGGTCAGTCTCTATGCCAGTCATCATCAAAAGCTCCACCTCCTAGGCAGCCAATGGCTCCTCACAGTTCACCAAGATTTGGTTCTTATTGGTTGGTTTCTATGCCAGTCAGCATCTCCGGGCCTATCTCTGGGCCTGATCATAGAGGCAGGGCTGATCAGCAGCCACCACAGGCTGCTGGCGAGCAGCTGAACCACTGACCTCTGGGAGAGAGAGAGAGGCTTGGCTGCTGGTGAGGCTGGAAGAGAGAAGCAGGGTCTGATCACCCTTCTTCTCTATCAAGGCCTCACCAGCAGCCGGCTGCCACTGCTGATCATCCCCACCTCTCTCTCTCTCCGAGAGGTCAGCAGTTCAGCCTGCCCGCCTGCTGCGCATGCAGCCTGGCCATCGGTTGAGCCTCCGGTCATTGTGGATATTACTACCCTGGCTCTTTATATATATAGATGAGGAAACTGAGGCCTCAAGTGGTTAAGTGACTTGCCCAAACTCATGTAGCTTGTGGGTGGCCAAACTGAGACGTGAACAAGAGTCTATAATCTTTATTACCATTGCTCAGTAATGCTTCTGTATGATGTCCTTTGTACAGATGCTAGCAGAAAAACAACAAACGACTTCTGTGTTGTAAGGCTCATCTGATCCCCTTATTTTCTAGAAAGGAGAAGGGTCTCACCTGAAGTCCTTCATTAGTTAATAGCAGAGCCATTAGAATCCAAATCTTCAGACTTCTAATCAGGAAACCTTTCCACTCCACTGCACAGCCATCTTCAATATTTTGGACAATTCAGATTTTTATTTCTAGCTTTTAAGTGGTGACAAGATTCTGAGAAAAACTTTGAGATCTTTGAAAGAAGTACATGAGTCTAAAGGGTTTAGGGGACAAAACATAAGTTTATAAATTAAATTGTCAAATTTGTGTCAATCCATGCCTAAAAATTATCTTGAAAATGTTTCTCCCACCCACTAAGCCTTCTCTGGGAAGGAAAAGAAAACAATGTGGATATTTGGGTTATTCTATAGGAAAGGAATGGGAAAGAAAAAGTCCTGAGGGCACTTTTCTCTTGGACTCCCACAGTGCCACCTGGTGGAAGTCTGGGTTTTCGTTTTTCTTCATTCAGAATGTTTTTTCTAGGTTGGGGATGCACATGAGTCTTTCTCCTTGCCATGATGGGGCGATCATTTTAGGGGTTAGGCCTACCCAGACTATTACAACATCATATGATAAAGCTCCTATTAGAGGCACATAGTAGAGTCTGGTGCTTAGGAAGGACAGCTCCAACCTCAAACAAACCTGCTTTTTTAGTTCTGCCTTGGCCACATACCAGCTGTGCTACCTTGAGCAAAGTCACTCAACTTCTCTGTGTTCCAGTTTTTTCTGTGAAAAATGCTCACCTGTCTGAATTCATATGATGGACTCAGAGACAGAAGTATGGTGAAAACGAGAATTTTAATGTACTCTGGAGAGCGGGCTTCCGTCTCATTGTACAGGAACACCTGGGGCAACAAACACAGCCCATTTATTCAGTCCCTCCTCCAGTTCCTCATTGGCTGAGCACTATGGGGTCACCTGTTTCCTTATATGTCCCCTAGGTCTTGCTGTCTCCAATTGGGCCATTTAAAAAAATTGAGCTGAGGCCTTCTCTAGTTGCCTCCACTTGCCCTTATCTAGCCAAGGCGGGTGCCTCAGGGGTTTCCACCATGATGCTGGCCCACGTGCACAGTTCTTTGTTCCTATATCCTCTTCCCTCCTCCCTACATTCTGTTTGGCCTGGGGAAATTCAGCAAATTCCATCAAAAACCAACCATGCTGGAGATGGATCACAGAGGTCCATTTCCTACACTTAATCTATAAAGTGGAGATAATAATTAAAGTGCTCATTATAGGGTTTCTGTGGCAACGATTGAATAAGATAATACTTATAAGCCACTTAGCATAATTCCTTGAACATATCAAGTGCTCTACAATGTCAGTTGTGGCTATTTCATCATTAACAATAAGCAGATGGTGCTATGAGACCCAGAAGATGGGTATATAACTCAACCGTAGAGAGCTCAGAGCAGCTGTCCTGAGGATATGACATTTGAGATATTTTGGAAATAGACATTTGGACCCTTTCTCCATGTGGAAGGAGCCTGTAACCTAGGTATATGCCCTTGATCAGAATCGAACCTGGACCCTGCGGTCAGCAGGCCGAGGCTCTATCCACTGAGCCAAACAGTCTAGGGAAGGATATGACATTTCTTAGCCCCTCCAGCAGCAGACCTTCGTGTTTTTTTTCCTCCAGGAGTGTGGTGGAAAAACCCTAGATCACCTTCTTGGATTCTTATAACCCAAGTTACCAAGAACACTGCAAGTGGCGGCGTACAGGGAGCTTAGCTAATGAGCGGTCAGAAAAGGTATTTACGCTTGAACTAGTTTGGTTCAGTGGATAGAGCGTCGGCCTGCAGACTGAAGGGTCCCAGGTTTCATTCCTGTTAAGGGCATGTACCTTGGTTAGGGGCACATCCCCAGTGGGGAGTGTGCAGGAGGCAGCTGATCCATGTTTCTCTCTCATTGATGTTTCTGACTGTCTATCCCTCTCCCCTCTTCTCTGTAAAAAAAATCAATAAAATATATTTTAAAAGAAAAGAAAAGGTGTTTCTTCTGCAGCTCATGCGGCAGAGGACCCCCTGCATTGTGTCCACTGGGCTAGGGGCATGTCCCCACCACCTGGGGGGGGGGGGGAGGCATGCTCCCAAGGCTGGCAGCCAGCCCCGTGTCTTGGGCGCCGGGCTGGGGGTGTGCAGGGACCCCAGGGCCATGCACGGGGATGGCTGCAGGGGTCTCCACATGCCCCCAAGGCCTGCAGCCAGCCCTGCGTCTTGGGCGCCGGGCTGGGAGCCGTGCAGGGATCCCTGGGCTGCACGCAGCAGTGGTCACAGGGGGTCCCCGCATGCCCCCCAGCCCGGTGCCCAGCCGGCAGCCAGCCCCCCATCGTGGGCGCTGGGCTGGGGGGCGTGGACCCAAAACACCGCTTGGCATCAGTGCACACGCAAGCAGCTGGGGGCCTGTGCCCATAGGCCCGGAGTGGCCGGGGAACGTTCTGGGACCCCTGCTGCTCAGGGCCTAAGCACGGGCCTGCAGGCTAGGAGTGGCCTGGGTCCCGAGGATGTTCCTGGGATCCAGGCCACTTGGACCCTGCATATGCAAATTAACCTCCATCTTTGTTGGGTTAATTTGCATACTCACTCCTGATTGGCTGGTGAGCATAGAAGAGGTACGGTCAATTTACATGTTTCCCTTTTATTATATAGGACTAGAGGCCCAGTGCATGATTGAATCATGCACGTGTAGGGTCCCCTACACACTTTTGCTTTCGATCACGGGGGAGCTGGGTGCCTGTCCGCTGGTGCACCAGGCCTTTCAGAAGCCTCCGGTGTGGTGGAGGCTTCTGAAAGGCCTGGTGCCTGAGCGGACAGGCACCCAGCTCCCACGCTTTTGCTTTTGATCGCTGGTGCACCAGGCACCCAGCTCCCATGCTTTTGCTTTTGATCGCGGGGGAGCTTGGGTGCCTGTCCGCTGGTGCACCAGGCCTTTCAGAAGCCTCCGGCGCAGTGAAGGCTTCTAAAAGGCCTGGTGCCTGAGTGGACAGGCACCCAGCTCCCACGCTTTTGCTTTCGATCGCGGGGGAGCTGGGTGCCTGTCCACCCCGGCCACCCCGAGTCCCGCCCCCCGCGCCTCCTGGCCAATCGCGGGCATAGCGAAGGTACGGTCAATTTGCATATTTGTCTATTATTAGGTAGGATAGGAAGTATGGGACCTGCTAATTTCCCACTGATAAATGAACAGGCAGAACAGAAACAAATAATGGACATAGATACAGGGAATACTTTGAAGGCCAGAGGGGAGGGGGGTTGGGGAGATGGGTGAAAAAGGTGAAGGGATTAAGAAGTACATTTGGTAGTTACAGAATAGTCATGGGGATGTAAAGTATAGCATAGGGAAAACAGTCAATAATATTCTATTAACTGTGTATGGTGCCAGATGGGTACGAGATTTATTGGGATGATCACTTAGAAAGTTATATAATGTATAATCACCAAGGTTTACACTTGAAACTAATATAATATTGTATGTCAACTATAACTGAAAAAAATAGTAAAAAAACACCGTGAATAGTTGTGGGCCTCTCAATTGCTCTCCAAATTATGCCTGGCACATATCTGACTCTATTAATATATTCTTCCCTGCAAACCTATAACCCTTCCATGTTATTTAAATTTTACTCATCCTTCAAGGTCTAAACTTTCTCATTTATTTATTCACAATTTTTTTTTTTAATTCAGGTGTAATTGACATATAACATCATATCAGTTTCAGGCATACAACATTATGATTTGATACCAGTATTTGTATACATTCTGAAATGATCACTATATTAACATCTGTCATATATAGTCACAAATGTTTTTCTTGCGATGAGACCTTTTAATATGTACTCTCTTATGTACAACTTCCAAATGTGCAATATTGTATTATTAAGCACAGTCATCATTACATTACATCTCAAAGACTTCTTTATTTTATAACTGGAAAGTTGAACTTTTCCTTTTTTTTGTTTGTTTTATTTTTTCATCACCATTTATCCCTTCTATGCCCTCTTCCACCTCCACCAGCCCTTACCCCTGTAATAACCAAACTTATGTCCAGGGCCATGAGTTCTCTCTCTTTTTTTCTTTTTTGCTTAATCCTTCCACTCCATCCCCCAACACCCACCATCACTACCAGAGCTATCAGCCTGCTCTATATCTATGAGTCTGTCTCTATTTTGCTTGGTAGTTCAGTTTGTTCATTAAATTCCACATATGAGTGAAACCATATGGTACTTGTCTTTCTCTGACTAGCTTATTTCACTTAGCATATTGTTCTCCAGGTCCATCCATGCTGTTGCAAAAAGTAACATTTTCTTCCTTTTTATGACAGAGCAGTATTCCATTGTGTAAGTATTTTAGCCTTTTTCTCCATTCATCATCTACTGATGGACACTTGAGTTACTTTCAAGTCTTGACTATTGTAAATAATGCTTCAATGACCATTTTCAAAGTAGTGTTTCAGGAAGGTTGTACTTTTTGACCCCCTTTACCTATTTCACTACCCCTCATCCTTGCAACCAATCTGTTCTCTGTATCTATGAGCTCCTTTTCTTTTTAAATTTTGCATATAAGTGAGATCATATTATATTTGTCTTTCTGTGTATGACTTACTAGTATTTAACTTAGCATAATGCCTACAAGGTCCATCCACTTTGTTTCAAATGGCAAGATTTCCCCTTTTATGGTTGAATAATATTAATATTTCAGAGTGTGTGTATGTGTGTGTGTGTGTGTGTGTGTGTGTGTGTGTATCTTGACCATTGTAAATAATGCTGCAATGGGCATGGAGGTGCATATATCTTTTAAATTTATGTTTTCACTTTTTTTGGATGTATACTCAGAAGTGAAATTTACTGGGTGATGTGGTAGTTCTATTTTGAATTTTTGATGTACCTCCATACTGTTTTCTTTTCTTTTTTTTAATATATTTTATTGATTTTTAACAGAGAGGAAGGGAGAGGGATAGAGAGTCAGAAACATCAATGAGAGAGAAACATCCATCAGCTGCCTCCCGCACACCCCCCACTGGGGATGTGCCCGCAACCAAGGTACATGCCCTTGACCGGAATCGAACCCGGGACCCTTCAGTCCACAGGCCGATGCTCTATCCACTGAGCCAAACCGGTCCCGGCCATACTGTTTTCTATTGTGGTTGTACTGATTTACATTCCCACCAATAGTGCACAAGGGTTTCTTTTTCTCCATTTTTTATTTCTTGTCTTTTTTTGTTTTGTTTTTGTTTTGTTAATCCTCACCTGAGGATAATTTTCCATTGATTTTTAGAGAGTGAAAGGGAGAGGGAGAAACAGAGAGAGAAAAACATCAATGTGAAAGAGACACATCGATTAGTTGCCTCCCTCACGTGCCCCCACCAGGGCCAGAGATCGAGCCTGCAACCGAGGCATGTGCCCTTGACTGGAATCGAACCTGAGACCCATCAGTCTAAGGGCCAATGCTCTATCCACTGAGCCAAACTGGCTAGGGCTGTTGTCTTTTTTATAATAGCCATTCTACATACGTGGGGTGATATCTCATTGAGGTTGTGATTTGCATGAAATAATTTCTGTGAAAGTACTATGTGCCAGCACAGAGGCAAGCATTGGAGATTTAGTACTGAATCAGTCAGACACAGTCTGTCTACCTTCAGAAAACTAACAGTCTGTCTAGAACTACAGGCATGGAAACAAAGCATTGTGTCCATGTGTTACCAATGCTTTCCAAGAAGAGGGGTATATCTAGAATAGCGCTTTCCAAAAAGTTTTTTTTTTTTTTTACCACATAACAAACATAGATAACATATATGACCTCCTGGAATAAATTAATAAGAAAGTACCCTTCCAGGGAGTTCTGGCCACCCCAAGGGCAGAGGACATCAATATCTCAGGCATACCTTCAATCTCTAGAGATATCTGATCTAGTATTTCAAGCTATCGCCCATGATATTGCTGTTGCCATCATTCCATTTTGTCTGCAGGCTGATGGTCACAGAAGGAATACTGCTGCAGGTGCATACACATTCTGTTATTCGCTAGAAGTTGGTAAGAGTCTGTCTTGCCTCTTCAGCATTAGGCTATGACTAGAGGCTCCAAGGAAGCCTTCCCAGATAACTGAAGTCTGAAAAACTCTCTGACTTTGCCAAATTCGTACATACTTAAGAGTATTCTGCTCACAGTTCAGCTTCTAATTCACCCCCTTATTCTGATACAGCAGATACTCAAATAATGTCATTTGGTTCAATGTTGTTTCATTTCATGCCCTTTCATTTTAACATTGATGAGATGCCATAAGAACTCATTTATATCAATGAGCCTATGATAAAATTGATTTCCTTATCCATCCTTTCGTCTAAAGTTGTAGAACCAATCAATGACATTGAGGACTCACTATATTGTATGCTGATAGCAGTACAAGACCTTTTTTTCTTCTCCCCTATTGCACCTAGCAATACTAAACAAGAAAAAGTCCAGAAGTTCTTATTATCATGTTGTAAAACAAAAGAAACCTTATTGGAACATGTGAGGACCTTAAAACAGAAATGGATTTACTGTAGAAGAAAAGCCCAGTGCCAAATCCACCTTTAATAACATTTAAAAAAGAAAGTCCCCACATTAAAAGAGAATGAAGTCATACAGCCTTCCTCCTGGAGATAGGATGCTGAATCCTCACAGCTCCAGGTCAGTTTGGAGTTTTTCTTCTCTGAGCAAAACCAAAGGCCCACCAAGATACCCCACAACACTAGAAGATGGGGTAGAGAGAGCTATTGCTTATAATATAAGCAAAAGGGAAGAATTCACTAGCAAAGAGAACCCAAGGGACATCTTGCAGAGATAACAAAGACTCCTGATGAAATGAAACGGAAGACTCCGTATCCTTTCCTTCACTTGAATTCACTTAGAAAGGTTAATTCTCTCACCATCATGAATCTTGATGGCCAATGAAAATCAGATTTGGATTAAAAATGATGTGACTTGGGAGAAGCCTGGGGATCAAATCTGACAGATTTTAACTCATCCCTCTGCATTTCTCCCTGAGATAGTTCATACTTTAGTCACCATCTGGGTAGGAAGATGTCCCGAGTTCCCTCTCTGGCCCTGTCTTTCACCCAGTCTTAGTGAGCTATATTACTCCTTTCCTATTTGAATGTGTGCTATTCACCATCCCAAATTGAACGTGGCTATTGCAGTGCCCTATTCTAAGGAATGTTGAAAATGCAGCTAAGGTAGATCTAATGGCCATAAAGAAGAAAATAGCCCTAGCCGCTTTGGCTCAGTGGATAGAGTGTCAGCCTGGGGACTAAAAGGTCCCAGATTTGATTCTGGTCAAGGGTACATACCTCGGTTGCAGGCTTCTCCCCGGGCCCTGGTCGGGGTTCATGCAGGAGGCAACCAATTGATGTGTTTCTCTCATGTCGATATTTCTGTCTTTCCCTCTCTCTTCCACTCTCTCTAAAAATCAATGGAAAAATATCCTCAGATGAGGATTTAAAAAGAAGAAAATATATGTATGTGAACATGCCTGTAATATATATGCATGTATACGTATAGCTGATTCTGAGCTGCTTATAACACATGGGCTAGAAAAGAGCTACGCACAAGAATAAATATCTGACTTCAAAAGAATCGTTTTCAGATTTCTGCTGCAAAAAGTCACTCTGGAGAGACAAGTAAGTGGATCAATACATTCTGCCTTTTCTCTTTTCCTTTGATTTCTTACAGCCCCAAGGCAAAAATACAAATTAGGTAAAGCTGATATTTAGCACTTCCAAGTGGCCCATCATAGGAAGCAAAGCCCATTTCTGATTCTTGATACTCTTAGGAGTGTCCTCCAAGAAATGTCCTGGATCTATACTTTCTTTCAGATTCTCTGAGGTTTTCAAGTGTTGAAGGAAATAGCTAATCTACCAAAGCAAAAGAAAAATTCATCCCATGCAAACAGTAATTTGAGGGAGCCAACAGTTAACTAGAAGCCTTCCTTGTTAATCTGTGAAGATTGTCCTTTCTTCTGGAAGTATTTTGTGATTTAATCCTAAAGAGAGGTGCTTATAAAGGAATTTACAGATCGAGCAGGGAAGCCATTGTTGGCCAGTGAGAGAGAATGAGACATGAGTACTGGTTTTCATTTGTTTTGGTTTTTGTTGTTGATGCTAACCTTCCCACATGATTCCTAAATGCAGCCAGGGTGAAGAACCACGTGGGAGAATGAACTTGGCATACTGGAGAATGCAGAAGTGAAATAGAATGGAAGGTTCCTGATAGAGAGATGAGGTAAGGTAGGTAGAGAGCTCTTTTGATTCTGGAACTTGAATACCAAACTAACATATTGATTAGAATATGAATAGTATCAACAAGGTGGTATTTTAGGAAGGTAAGTTTTGGCAGGTTTATATACAAGACGGAATATACTGGTTGGGATGGAAAAAAATACTTGCCAAGAAACTAGTTAGGAGGTTGGTATAGTTCTTGGTAAAAAGGGGTTAGGGTCTGATCTAGGGTGGTAATAGAGGGAAGAGAGTAAGAGATGACTTTTTTTGGTACATTGAGATGTCATGTCTCAAAAACTAAGCCCAAATGAGACTACAAGTATGTGTAAACATTGAAATATACTAACCTACATTCAGGTATTTTAAGTTCACCCATGTTTTCTGGACCTCTTATTTCATAGCCACCTATATGTGCTTCCCCTAGTCAGACCCACAAAGATGCTCCCCATTAGATGATGTTTTCAGGCTCTTCTGAACACTTAAACACACTTGTTCCAAAGACTGGTCAGTTTGAGGATTAGCATATGCTGGACCGAATATGATGAACCTAATTGTTTCATCTTCTCCTCCAACACACCCAAATACCCCCATCTTTCAGTTTCTCCTCTATAGTACCCATCTTACCTGTCCAGGCCAGACATGTCTGACCCTACCCAGGATGCTCCTATATACAAGATATAGGGCATTTCCAGCATGCCAGAAGGTTCCTGCATACCCCATTCCAGGCAATAACACCACTCTCTTCAAAGAAAACTGTTTTCTGCATTCTATCACTATATATCTTGTCTGTTATTGAATTTCATATACATGGAATCATAATGTACTCTTGTGACTAGCTTATTTTATATGACATAATTATCTGTGAAATTTATCCATGTTTTTGCATGTAGCTAGAGTTAATTTTTTTATTTGCTATGTAGTAGTATTTCTTCTTGTAGATATAACACAACTTCATTTATTCTGTTGATGGCTGTTTTAGTTGTTTCCAATTTGGGATCAGTATTAGTAGTGCTGCTATAATTCTTATATGTGGACAGAAGTACAGCAGGTCCTCGAATAGCATAGTTTCATTTAATATTTCATTAGAACGCAGATGAGATGCCATAAGAAGTTAACTCTTGTTACATCAATTAGCCTATGGTAAAAATTTTACTTAAAGTTGCAGAACCTATCGACAACATTGAGAACCGGCTGTCCTTATTTCTCCTGGGTATATACCTGGAAGTGGGATGGCTAGGTCACTGGTTAAATGTATATTTAGCTTTATTAATAGTGAAACAGTTTCAAAAAACGGCTGCACCAATTTCCACACCCTCCAGTAATGTATGAGAATTTACATGCTTTATTCCACGTTGTCACCATCACTTAATATTGTCAGGTGGTGTGTTTTTTTTTTAAAGTTCAGCTATTTTGGTGAGTAGCTAAGCACCCCTTAATAATTTATATATACACTTCATCATATTTAATAAAGAAACCTTGGGGGCCCGACCAATATGGCTCAGTGGTTGAGCATCAACCTATGAACCAGGAAGTCACAGTTCTATTCCTGATCAGGGTACATGCCCTGGTTGCAGGCTCGATCCTGAGTGAGGGATATGCAGGAGGCAGCCCATCAATAATTCTCTCACATCATTGATGTTTCTATCTCTCTCCCTCTCTCTTCTGCTCTGAAATCAATAAAAATATTTTTTTAAAAGAAACCTCCTGGGTAAAAAAATAAAAGACAGAAAGAAAACTCACTAAAATTATACTAAGTAATTTTTTAAAAAGTGTAAACCCGCAAGGACAGAAGAAATATAAATGAAAACAGTAATAATTTTTGGAAGCCAGATACTGGTGTAAAGTCAAATCTTTATACAATCCTAAATGGGCAGTGAGAAAAAAGAGAAACAAACTATTTATATTGTGTATAATGTCCAAAGGGCTCTGAAAATGGCAGGACCAGGTACTTCTACAAGTGGAAGTAAAGGGGCTAAAGCGAAATAAAGGACTGATTGAAAGCTTATGTTTTGGGCTGTTGAAGTTTATTTTAAAATATGTTTTTATTGATTTTGGAAAGGAAGGGAAAAGGACAGATAGAAACATCAATGATGAGGGAGAATCATTAAACAGCTGCCTCCTGCACACCCCATACTTGGGATCAAGCATGCAACCCGGGCATGTGCCCTGACCAGGAATCTAACTGTGACCTCCTGGTTCATAGACTGATGCTCAACCAATGAACCATGCCAGCCCTAGGTTGAAGTTTTAATCCCCAATGTGATTAGGAAATGGGGTCTTTGGGAAGTGATGAGGTTAGTGCCCTTATAAGAGACACAATACTTTGCTCTCTCTGCTCTTTGCCATGTGAGATACAGCAAGAGATTGTCTATCTGTAAACCAGGAAGGGGCTCCCACCAAGAACCCGACAATACTGGCACCCTTATTTCAGACTTAGTGCCTCCAGAACTGTGAGAGATAAATGATGTTTAAGCCATACCATGTATGGTATTCTGTTATAGCGGGGCAAAGACTGAAGCAGCTGTTTAAAAAAAAAAACACAGATCCATCAACCACTTCCCTCAACCATACTGCCCATTTCTCACCCCAGCAGAAAATTGAAGAAGGAAAATTGAGGGGACATTGGCAACAGGACAGAAAACATGGCAATGAAGCAATTGTATGCATGATGAATACAGAAGCAACCCTCTCCCCAGCCGTTTTTTGGCATACGATTCCCCAGAATACTGGTAGTTCAAAATTCACCCTCCATACAAGAGATTGGAAGAAACTTCTCACAGGAGAATCCAATCCGCCCTAGAGGAAAATTCTAAAGATACTGATGTGGGATTTGCAAATGGCTCAGACAAAATCACCTTACAGCAAAGCTCTTAATAGCTCCACACACACTTAGACCTTCCAGTCAGCTTTCTAGTACTTTCTTCTAATAACCAAGCAGGCAAGGATTATCAATTATTTTCATAGAACAGAGAAAAAAGTAATAAAGAAAAAAGCTAAATTGGAGTAAATTTGCTCTGCATGGTAAAGAAAGCTAAAAAGAAAATCTTTTTTAAAATACCATGAAGCAGAGAAACCAAGATGGCGGCATAGGTAAACACTAAACTGCTGCCTCGCACAACAATTTCAAAACTACAACTAAAAGACAAAACGTCTATCACCCAGAACCACGGGAAAGCTGGCTGAGTGGAAGTTCTACAACTAGAAGGAAAGAGAAAAGAGCAATGAGACGTGCACAAGCACTGAAAAGCTGAGGTACAAAGGCACGCGAATCGGGCTGGCGGCGGGTGTCTGGTTGTGCTGCCTTTTTCAACCCAAAGGGAGACAAGCTCCCGATTACTCTTAACTCCAGTTTCTGGGGAGACGCTGGGGTCCCAAACTCCTACGGGGAGAAGCTGGACTGTCTGGCATCGGGTCGGAAAGTGAGGGTGACTTTCTTGCAGAGGTGCGCCCAGCAATCGTTGTTCACTGCACTGGGGCATGGAACGCGGGGACTTGGAAACGCGGAGACACAGAGACGGCTGACTGGCAGCCATTGCTGTTTGCCACGTTCTAGCCTAGTGACTCTCTGAGACCCTGCCCCGCACAATCTACAAACCCACCCAAGCTCCACACAGCGGCTTTTGCATATAAATGGCCTGCCCTATTGCAGCTTAACCAAACAAACTGCAGCTCTGGTAGACAGCCCCAAAAACTCCAAACCCCAAGCAAAGAGGAGAAAACTGTAGTTCTTGCTGTAGCTCCTGTTGGGTGGTCTTAGACAGTAGCTGACCTGCACCCCATTGGAAATCCAGAAGCTAGTGTATCTAGTGGTCAGTGTGAGACGACACCAGATTTCAACTACTCACATCTATAAGTGACACATTCAAGAGGCAGACTCAGTGAGCACCAAAGCCCTACTGAATCAAGTCCTGCCCCATAAGCATGTCTCCAGTGCAGCATTTCTTCCATTACAGACACAGTGGGTCCTCACAGCCAATTGGCCTGTAGGTCAATTCCTCCCAGTGACACCAACAACAATCTAGACTTAACTACAACAAGGCTGTACACACAGTCCACAAAGGGGTGCACCAAGTGTGTCCACCTCAGGTAACTGGGAGGCTGACCCACTGGCCCCTATAGGACATCTAGCACACAAAGCCACCCTACCAACTCAGGGAAGCAGCGAAAATGCGGAGACAAAGAAACAGGTCACAAACAAAAGAAATGGAGGAAAACAAACGGCTTGATATAGAGTTCAAAACCATGGTTATAAGGTTTTTCAAGAATTTCCTAGAAAAGGCTGATAAATTTAACAAGACCCTGGAGGATATGAAAAAGGACCAACTGGAAATTAAGCATACACTGACTGAAATAAAAAATATTATATAGAGACCCAACAGCAGACCAGAGGAATGCAAGAATCAAGTCAAAGATTTGAAATACAAAGAAGCAAAAAACACCCAACCGGAAAAACAAAAAGCAAAAAAGAATCCAAATATTTGAAGATAGTATAAAAAGCCTCTGGGACAACTTCAAGCGTACCAACATCCGAATTATGGGGGTGCCAGAAGAAGAGAGAGAGCAAGATACTGAAAACCTATTTGAAGAAATAATGACTGAAAACTTCCCCCACCTGGTGAAAGAAATAGACTGACAAGTCCAGGAAGCACACAGAACCCCAAACAAAAGGAATCCAAAAAGGACCACACCAAGACACATCATAATTAAAATGCCAAGGGCAAAAGACAAAGAGAGAATATTAAAAGCAGCAAGAGAAAAACAGTTAATTACCTACAAGGGAGCACCCATATGATTGTCAGCTGATTTCTCAACAGAAACTATGCAGGCCAGACGGGAGTGGCAAGAAATATTCAAAATGATGAATAGCAAGAACCTACAACCAAGATTATTCTACCCAGCAAAGTTCTCATTCAGAATTAAAGATCAGATAAAGAGCTTCACAGACAAGAAAAAGCTAAAGGAGTTCATCACCACCAAACCAGTATTATATGAAATGCTGAAAGGTATTCTTTAAGAAGAGGAAGAAGAAGAAAAAGGTAAAGATAAAAATTATGAACAACAAAATGACAACAAATACATATCTATCAACAAGTGAATCTAAAAATCAAGTGAATTAAAAATCTGAGGAACAAAATAAACTGATGAATATAATAGAATCAGGGGCATAGAATGGGAATGGATTGATAATTCTCAGGGGAAAGGGGTGTGGGGGGTATGGGAAGAGACTGGACAAAAATCGTACACCTATGGATGAGGACAGTGGGGGGCAGGTAAGGGCAGAGGGTGGAGTGGGAACCCGGTGGAGGGGAGCTATGGGGGGAAAAAGGAGAAACAATTGTAATAATCTGAACAATAAAGATTTATTAAATTAAAAAATAAAATAAAATAAAAAATAAAAATAAAAATACCATGAAGCAAGTACTGAGAAAAGAATATTTAGAACAACAACAAATCACAGCTCTTAGAAATTATAAACATGATAGCAGAAGTGAAAAATTCAAAAGAAGAGCTAAAATAGCCAGTAGAGGAAATCTCCAAGAAATATTTTTTTAAAGATGAAAAGAAGGAACAAAAACATAAAAACAATTAAGGATCAACCCAAGTGACTCATCATTTGAACATCAGAAGTCCAAAAGAGAGAGAAGAAAATGGAGGGAGAAAATAAACTAAATTTAAGAAAATTTCTCAGAACAGGTGTACATGTGAGTTTCTGGATTGAAATGGCCTAGTATCGTGGTCGGCAAACTGTGGCTCGCGAGCCACATGCAGCTCTTTGGCCCCTTGAGTGTGGCTCTTCCACAAAATGCCACGGCCTGGGCGAGTCTAATTTGAAGAAGTGGTGTTAGAAGAAGTTTAAGTTTAAAAAATTTGGCTCTCAAAAGAAATTTCAATCGTTGTACTGTTGATATTTGGCTCTGTTGACTAATGAGTTTGCCGACCACTGGCCTAGTACAATGAATGGAAACATACCCACACCAAAACACATGATCATGAGATTTTAGAGCACAGAAATTTTATGATCTTCTACAAAGGAAAACAAGTCACATAGAAGGGATGGGAGAAATTGGAAAGGCTTCGAATTGCCAAAATTAACACTGGGAGCTTAATGTCAATGGAGGGAACACTTTCAATCTAGAATTGTACATCCAACCAAATTATCAATTAAGGTCTGAAATGCAACTTCCATATATCCATTCTCAGTAAGCTACTACAAGATGTATTGCATCAAAGAGGAAATAATCCAAGTAAGAAAAAGACATGGGATGCCTGAAATAAGAGATCCAACACATGATAAAGGTGAAGGGAACTCTTAGGATGATGGTGAAGGTAGATCCTAAGAAATGGCCCTGTACCAGATACAGGAGGATGAATGATCTAGATTGATGTAGGTCAGATGGTTCTAGGACAGATTTCTTCCATAAGATGAAATTGTTAGAATTCTTGTTATCTGCATATCTTGAGAGAAGACAATTGGTAGTCTGAGGTTGAATTATTAGTGACAAGTACATAGAAAGCCAAGCAAATGCAAGAAAGAGTATTAAATAAGTGCAGAAAAATAAAATTAATCAGTTTTCTTACTATACGTTTCAGCTCTGCATAGCATAGTTATTATCATTTAAACACTTATTTACCTAAGTACACATATATATTGGGAGGATAGGAAGTGTTCTTCAGTATAGTAAGAGGTCAATAAATCATGACAAAGTTGAGAAGCAGCAACACAACAAGCACATTATTTAGATACAAGACAGTAAACATCCAAATAATCCACTAAAAGTTGAAAGTGGTTGCCTCTGAGGTAGAGGAATTAAAAAAGATGAGACCAGGGGAAGCTTTCTTTAATAAACTTTGTAGAGTAGCTTATTTTAACCTATCCTTTCTAAACTGTGTCTTGCAAAGTCTGTACAGCTGTGCTATTCAACATGGAATGAAATTTAAAATTCAGTTCCTCAGTCACATTAACATTTCAAATGCTCAATAGCTACATGTGGCTAGTAGTTACTGTGATGGATAGCACAGACACAGAAGAGTTCCAGCTTCACAGAAAGTTCTATTGGATAGCATTATCTTGTGGGGCCTTGAACCAATTTGGGTCACAATCAGCATTTAAATAAAAAAAGAAAGTCAGTGAGCATCACATTCATATTGTTTTTTTCACATAAACATTGTTATAAAATATTATTTGATATACACATAAGCATTTGCACACAGCAATGTGAATCACAGTAAAAAAGTTTGAAAGAACTGCTTTCAATGATCTGTACAGAACCCTGATTTTTTTAAAAAAAGAGAGAACATAAGAATTACAGAGACTCCTTGTACTTAGTAGATTCCTCACTTCTTGTGATGGCATTATCCACAGCCTCATATCCCTACAGGAAACTTGGGATCTAGAGCATCATTTAAAAAAACAAAAGAGAACAAACAAAACCTAGGGACAGCAAAATTACACAAAAGCTAGTTGTGGGGAACATATCCCAAGAAATCAGAAACACCAATCAGAAAGGATATACACACCCCTATGTTCATAGCAGCACAATTTTCAATAGCTAAGATTTGGAAGCAACTAAGTGCCTATCAGCAGATGAATGGATTAAAAAACTGTGGCACATCTACACAATGGAATACTACTCTGCTGTAAAAAAGAAAGAACTCTTACCATTAGCATCAGCATGGATGGACCTACAGAGCATGACGCTAAGCGAAATAAGCAAGTCGGAGAAAGATAAATACCACATGATCTCACTCATTTGTGTAATATAATGAACAACATAAATTGATGAATAAAAATAGATCCAGAGACAGAGAAGCATCGAACAGACCATGGAACTTCAGCGGGAAGGCAGGGGAGGGGGGCAGATAAGAGATCAACCAAAGGACTTGTATGCATGCATATAAGCATAACCAATGAACACAGACACTAGGGGGGTGAGGGCATGTGCTGGGGGATGCGGGTGGCCGGGGAGAGGTCAAGGGGGCAAAGGAGACATATGTAATATTATATGTAATACTTTAAACAATAAATAATTAAAAAAGACACAAAAAAGCTAGTTGTGATGGACCTCATAGACTATTACATTCCTTACATCTTCTGTCATTCAACTTTCCCTTTTTGCAAAAAAAATATTTTTTGAAGTCCAGTCTTTTTTTTTAATAAAAGGGAAGAAGAAACTAAGGTTAAGGGGGTGAGAGGGTGTTATGAGATTTGTCCATGGTTGCAAAGCTAGTGAAAGAATGAGCCCATGTCTCCTCACCTCTGAAACCAGAACTCTTTCTACAAAGTCTTCAGCAGGAGGCAATTAATCCCTTAAGGCCCTGAGTGTGCTAGCAATACATTAAACAACCTGACTGATGAATACTGTCTAAATACAATAATGATGATAATGGTGATAGTCAACATAAGTTTACTATGTTTTAAACACTTTATATGAATTGACTCATGTTACCTAACAACCACCCTATGAGCTAGATCCTATTATCAGTCAACCCCACTTTTCCAGATGAAGAAATGCAGCTGAGGGATGTAAGTCACTTGCCCAACCAAAGTCACAAAGCTAGTGAATGGCAAAGCCAGGAAATAGACTGAGGAAGTCTGATTCCAGAGCTCTAACACTTTTTTTTATAAAAAAACCCATAATATAATCAGATAAATTAATTTCTCCATAAATTTTAATTAGACTAAATGCAACAGTTATCATTTATTAGCACCTACTAATAATTCACACAATATCACTATGTTTTGTCTCACAATATCAGTGTTAAAGGGTTCTACTCTATTAATTGCTTCAAAGTAACAGCTTTGGGTTCAAATACTACAAACGGGAGTATGGGTGGATCTTATACAAACCAGGTTGACTGCTTAATACAACTCCATAAACTTAAAGATGAATACTTTAAATATATGTATTTAAAAGTTTGGCTAATATTCTTCAAACTTGCAGATTTTACCTTGGTGCAGAATTAAGCACAAATTAACTTGATAACATGGGTGAATTTATTTCTTGAGATTCGAGTACAAACTTAAAAACAAGAACAGCTTTCAAGAATAAACACAAAAATCCAAGTAACAATCCTGCAATCGTGCATTTAAACAGAAAGTACAAATATGAATACATTCTAATTTGTAACTACATTTGAAAATTAAAATATTTCTCTCCAAATACCAAATACCATACAGTCTTAACCTGTTTTCATCTTACCTCAAAACATTTGCCCTATGCTATCAAGAAAATATAGACGAGGATTTTTAATCTGTCTTTATGACCAAAGAAACATTACTTTCTTTAACTTCTGACTTTTTAAATCATTCACCTGTGTCTCTGTTCTGAAAAGCCATACAATTATATATCCACTCTAGAAAAAAAAAGAATCAATACAAATATCAAGGAGGCAAGACACTTTCATTAAATTAAAGCAAAGGTCACACGTGTTCTACTTAGAAATGTACATTAACTGTAGTAAATTTTTAAAGTACACTTTATTTGAATGGCTGACATGTAAGAGCAGCGAATGATTTAAACACGTATAGAAATGTAGGATCAAAATCTTTAGGCTAAACTACTTAAAAAGTCACTATGAATATGGAAAGATCTGTTTACATAAATATGTATAGTTCCTAATGAAAAATCAGAGGGTAATGGCATCTCCCTGGTCCCTTAACAATATTTGGATTTTCGCAAAGAATTAGAAGCACCCAACCTTAAGTGTTAATTACGTATTTCTAAAGGACCTACACAACAGATTAGTTGGCAGTGGTCTAGCTTTCGGGAGATGGAAGTGGGTGGGGGTGCAAATATCTGAATATGCATGCACTTGCACATTTAAAATCACCATTCCGAATGTGGGGGAAAGTCACATATTGAAAATGTCTAAGGAAATCATCTTTAAAGGATCAACAGTGGGCCAGGAACAGTAGAAGCTGAATAGTAGTCTACTTGATAACAATGGTTCATCACTCCTCAAAGGCAAGTTTGGAAGAATGAGAATACTCACATATACAAAACTGCAGGGAGAACTTGCCTTGAATTTTACAATGCAGAACACTGAACAGAAATCTTTACAAAAACCTTCTTGCTAAAAATAACACCAGATGATTTTTTTCCTTTTTACCACCATATACATAACATTTAAATAGTGTCCTTATAAATATTTTAGAGCAAAAAGAATGTATTTTGTTGCAGTGGTGGCCCACATCTGTACAAAGCAATATAAGCTATATATGAAATGATTAAGAAAAAAGTGCAAAGAGTAACAGTATTAAGAATTTTTGCTGTTTACAGTAACTATGGTTCAAGGGTTCAAGTGTGAATATCTATCAGGGACATATAATCCCTGATTTTAATTAAAGATTCAAAAAGAAGCCCACATGCCAAGTTACTGTACAAATATCAGCTCCTTATTAAGTAACTTCCCTTCTCCCGAATCCAGCATTTTCCAGTTTCTAAACTCTTCTCACAAACAGGAAAAAAGTAGTAACAGTGTGTTCTCCCCTTTAACTTCCCCAAACTCATCCAAGTTAATTAATCATTCATACATTCAAACAAGATATTGGGGAAGTCATAACCCGCTTTGCTAAAATTAAAGCAAAATGAAAGGCTTTCGAAATACAAACTATTGCTCAAAAATACAATCGGAACTGCAAACACAACTTAAATTACATGTGTAATTTAATATGAGCACATTTTAAAATCAGTCCCTGTTATCAAAGATAAATTCAGAGTCTAAATCCTTTCCCAGGTTTAGTGCTGTGCAAGGGTGATAACTCTATAAACACTTATGATTTCATCTTTTCTGACAGAGAAAATGCTTCCTATTAAAACTTGAATAACTTCCTATCATTTTACTCTTGGTCTCAGTCTTCTATTTTGAACAGAGAAAGATAATTTTCACCATTTTTTCAAATGTACTTAAGAAATCTTTAGTCATTCAAATAATTACAGTTACTGATTTTAGACCTCCAAGTTTCAAAAAAAGCAGTTCAGTTTCCCTTTAAATATATTACTAGATATTTTTGGTGAGTTTATGTTGTTTTATTCTTAATTCAGTCACTGTAATTATTCACAATATATAATAATTATATTCTAACCTATGCAACAATTATGAATCCTAAAATGTTTTGCCCGGTGTTGATTCTCTATGTTATATTATGATTTAATTTCCCCTTCAGGACAAATGGTTGGAAGAGAATTTAAAAGGCCTGTAGCACTTCTGTTTTGAGTAGTGTTAATACCTATTTTTTGTCGTGCTTAATATTTTTAAGCTTCCTTTGAACTAGGAAGATAATAGACATTGGAAGCTGCAAATTTCATTAAACTACATTCTACTACAACTCCAATTAGTTTTGTTCAACATTAAATAATTTTCTCATAAAAACAAGTATCTTAGGCTAATTTTTAAAAACAGAATTTTTACTCTAAAATTAATAACAGCTAAAAGGAAGCAATTTTTCAATTTCAGCTTCACTACAACTATGCAAAACTAAGTTAAAGTTGATTCAACAATTATTTTAATCACTTTTTTTATTTTTTTATTATCATGTCTTTAGAATTATATACTTCACATTCTAACAGACAGTTCAACAAGGCTTAAAAGTCTGAAAAACCACCAGGCCACCTACTGCACAATTGTAAAGAGAACAGCATTTTATTTGCCCCCATACATTCTCTCAATGTCTTTGAGGTAATGGTTCTTCAGTTCTTTCCTTTTCAGTTTGAAAGCATCAGTGACCAAACCAGTTTCAGGGGTCCATGGTTCTGGGCTCAAGCAAACCTTGATTGGAATTTCAAAACGCTCCAACTTCACTGAAATGAGAAGAGGGCAGGTGCAGTGGGAGGGGGTGGGGAAGTGGGAGAGAAACAATTAATAAAACATGAATTTTGCAGGATTTACCTAGATGATGCAGGTGATGAAGCAAACTTATTTAATTGTATGTTAGTTAATGATACCACTAGCTTACAATTTCATTTTATGTTCCTCAAAGTATATATAAATTGCTTCAGTTAGATAGTTTTGATGTATGAATTTTTTATTCTAATATATATGTAGACAACCTCCCTCTTCAGAGTCTTTCTACTTGTCATCCCCTCTGTCTGGGATGGTCTTCCCCATTGCAGATGCACAGCTCACTTCCTTACTTCATCCCGTTATCCACTCAAATGCCACCTCCTCAGAGAGGACTTACCTGGCCACTCATAACAAAACAGAAGTCCCTTTGTCTCTGTCTCTCTATATCTTCTTACAATGTTTTCTTAAAAAAAAACCTGACCACCTGATGTATTATATATTTGTCTCGCCTATTATAAAAGCAGGGTATTTGTTTTGTTCACTGCCATCCACAGGGCTACATGACATCCCTCAATAAATATATCCACATTTATTAATTCATTCTACAGAAAATTAAGTCTCTAGACAACTGTTCTTCATGAGCTTTATTAAACGTTTAAATCAGATTCAAAAAGGGGATGGTGAATTTCATACTTTTCATTGGTATAAAATGCAGCATATTTATTATTTGAGAGAGACAACTCAACATCTTGAAAGAAATGTAAGAAAATAAGGACACAGAAGCAATAAATACAGTATTTAATAATTTTAAATTCAATAAATTACATTTCATCATTACTTACTAATACAAGCTCATCCTTAAAATTCTGAAGGCCCATTGACAGTAATATGAATCTACAGATGAGCTTTATTTTATATGCAATTATTTAAAACACCAATTTTGAAAAAGCAAACATCTGCATGTTTAAAAACTACTGCTAATAGCCTAGGTGACTTTAGAAACAACTTGGTTTTAGTGACAAGTACAAAAGAATTCAAATTCATGGAAGTTTTTGTTCTAATACTAGCCTGAGTTTTATGAAAGATTGGTTAAATTAGTTTCTTATTAAAAATGAGAGAAAATTATAAAGCTGAGTGTGAAAAATAATTGTTCAAATTACTTAGAACCAACTTTAAAAGTAATGCCTGAACAGGTAGAAAAGGAACAAAAACTTGCTCAAATCAACCATGTCTACCCTGTTGATATATTATAGCCGTTACATAGCAGTGCCTGAAATAAGCCCATCTGTTCCTAAGTTCACATTTGGATCTCAAGGAAACAAATTCTCAACTATAGATTTGCCTTCAAAACCTTTTCTTCCATATTACTGTCCCTACTCACACAGGTTCAAACCAGAAACACTTAAAAAATGGGACAAGGCAGGCACATTAGTTCAGTTGCATAAAAGCAAATTTAACACATTTATATAAAAGTTCCTATATTTAATCTTTATTAACTAAAATCCTGTTCAAAGCTTAAAAAAAAAAGGCTGCATTAGAGGTTTTGTTTGGGGAACTCCTAAACGTTATCTAGTACCACAGACTATAGGGAGCAAAGAGCAATCACAGTTTCCTATAAACAGAATAAAATGCCAATAAGTAGGCAAGATTAGTGGAAAGAAAAAACAAAAATGATCTTACAATGTGGCATTTTTCTCTGAATTACCCAGAACACTATAAAATGTGACCAGCAGGTGGGAGTAAAGAGCACTTTTTCTTCCCATTGGTAGTTGAAAAATCACCTCAAAACAATTCCATACTTTGTGTTCTTATGATACTACATATACCTCACAAGTATATTTAAAACATGAAAAGGACTGCTATGAAATATGTATAAGTTCAGACAGATATAGATGGATTCAATCAAGATTATTTTATACATTTTGGTATAAGTCTTGAAATTATAATTTCAAGCAAAAGGTTGACGAGAAATCTTTGTGGCACAGAAAAGCTTATGCGTTCAGCTAATGTTAAGTTTATTATCCAAATCATGAGTTGTTCAATTTCATTCCTCATTCCAGCATAGAAATGTTATGGGGGCCTAGCAGGTCCTAGAATTTTATTCCATTTTCCACCTGATTGTAATACATCTTGATTTTCCCCATTACTGCTTTTCACCGTTACATGTGCAATGACAAATTATTCAAATCACATTCTACTCCATGAGTACATTCAGAGAGTGACTAATAGCTTATAGGCTGAAATACTTTTTGAAATGCTACATTTAAAGGGGGGCAAACCAGGATTTATAACAATTAAAAACTCTGGTAGCATGGTGATATTAAAAGTGTGCTATATCAATAATGCCATAATTAACAAAACCATCATTAAGAAAAAGAAACATTAAGTCACTGTCTTTATGGTTATAATAGGCAACTGATATTTAAATAACTTTACAGTGCCCAGAGTTAATAATAAGAATGTTTTTCTTAAGGAAATACGGTTTTTCAACTTCAACTTTCTAGCTAACATTACTACCTATATTTTGAAACAAATATTGAACCTAAGTAGTTAATTTAAAAATAAATAATAGTAGTGTGGTTAGGAAAATATGTGTGCTCGTGCATCTATGACAAGAGTATAAACTAGTTCAGTTTTTCTGGGGAAAGAAGAGTTACTTGGCAATATAGAAAAAGCCTTTAAAATATATTTTCTTTGACTCAAAAAAATCCATTTTTAGAGATTCATACTAAGAAAATCATTACATAAGAAAATAACTGAGTATACAAGATCTGTGTTATATTTGTACATAGTCTGAGGAAAAAAGAACTCATCCTAAAAGTCCAATAACAGGAACTTAAGTGGATACACTTATACAGAATACTATTTAGTTATTAAAAATTATAATGTAATTCTGTATCTACTGGCATAAAAATACCGATAATGTTCATAGGTGATTATATACCAGAATGCAATGTCACCATCCAAAGATAACTATCAAGTGATTTTTACTTCCTCCTTTATGTTTTTCTATATTGTCCAATATATATAATGAATACAGATAACCTATAATCAGAAAAATGATACTTTTATTTTTTAAGAGGAAAAGCAACAGGTTAAAACTAGGTTAACAGCATCCAATTAAAAATGAAGGTGACATATTTCAACTCTGCTCCCCCTATGAAATAATTTAAACAGTTTAAAATAATTTTTAAAACTAAAAAAGCATTAACCACAGGAAAAAATAATCTGAAATGAAATAAAGTGAACACTGGGAGAGAGAGTTCTATGACATTTTAGAAGACCAAAAGCAATGTACTAGCAGTCACTGTTTGGGAGCCAAGAGAACTGCCAACAAGAAGCCCGTAAGAAGCAAACCAAGATGGAGACAGGTTTACTTTTTGGAAAAACTGAACTAGAGACTCTGAACTCAAGGACAATAGGGAGAGGGAATAAAGCTGGAAACAGAAGATTTCAATGAGGTTAAGACTCACTCACTCCACTCCCAGCCTTCTTCCAATTTCCTCTATTTGGCTACCAGAGTACTGATAGTCAGGCTAACAACCCCAGGCAAGAGACTGAAGAAGTAATCTTTGGAGAAATGGATCAATGACTCAAGACACTAACATTTGAATAACTTTTCAGCGAGCCCAGTAAAATTTACAAACAGGTTTTCAATACTTCATTTTCAAATGTGAATGGAGAGACAAATCAGCAGATCTATGAGAGGCCATGACCAAAGTAAACAGACAGCGGAACCTGGAGGAAATAGACAATAAAGAAGATAACTTCATAAAAGGAATCCCTTTAATATCCTCAGAAGAATACGGGAGGACACATTAACTGCATATATGAAAGAACAACAGGATGCTATTGAAAGAACACTGAGAAAGCAGGAAAGAGCTCTGGAAAATAAAATTCTGATACTGGAAATTCAAAAGACATAAGATGATAAAGTTAAGGACGCTGCCAGAATATAAACAAAATTGATGTAGAAAACAAAAGAAAAAAGAAGAAAATTAGAGGATTAAAGCAGGGGGTCCAATCTCCATATAAAAATAGTCCCAGGTAAAAACACAAACACAGAATTTGGAGGGAAAAACTGAAAGAAGAACAAACAAAAGATGATACACAGGTATTTCCCACAACAAAAGGGCAGAGACCTGTAGATTCAAAGTGCCCACAACAAGTAGGATACACAATGATAAATAATAAAAGATCCACACAAGGTCACATCATTATGAACTATCAGAACACAGATGGACCATTCCAAACACAGAGTAGATGACCACTTAGCAAAGAGGTTGCAACATGAAATAAATATCTAGATAGGTTATTCTACTACATAATGTTTAAGAATCCTTCCAACATGGAAATTCATTACACGTATTTAAGGAGCAGTTTTCTAAACCCATGTATTTTATTATAAAAACAAAACAAAACAGGCATCTTGAAGAACCTAATCAAGACACCATTAAATGACTTTAAGGGACTTAAAGTCAAGCAATTTCTTACTTACTGGCATTTGCAGCTTCTCTAATTTCTTTCAGTATTTCAGCTTCCATGGCAGGGTTATTGCAGATATCAACCCAAGAGCCTTCCACTCCCTTCTGTTGTGCCAAAAGTGTCAACCTTTTCTGATTAGGAACCACAAAACTAATCACATAGGACTGGTCACTAAAAAATACATAATATAAAACAAAATAGAAATTAAAACAGAGAACAAGTAACGTTTTCAATGAAATAATACATTACAATATAATTTCAAATGCATATTTCTTTTTGTTACAGTTTCATTACGAATAAAGCCCATAGTACTGGCATAAAGACAGACAATATAAATCGATGAAACAGAATAGAGAGCCCAGAGATAAACCCTTGTATATATGGTAGAATGATCTTCAACAAGGGTCCCACGATCACTCAATGGGTAAAGGACAGTTTCTTCATTAAATGGTGTTGAGAGAACTAGACATACACATGGAAATGAATGAAACTGGACCTTTACCTTATATCATATACAAAGATTAACTGAAGACCTAAATATGTAAGAGCTAAAGTTATAAACACCTAGAAGAAAACATAGGCGGGGAAAGCTTCATGACATTGGATTTCACAATGCTTTCTTGGCTATGACACCAAAAGCACAGGCAATAACAATAAAAAAAATAAATGAGAATTCAACATAAATTTTTTAAAATTCTGTGTGTCAAAAAATAGTCAATATAGTGTGAAAAGGCCACCTATGGCATTGAAGAAAATATTTGTAAATCATGTATTTGATAAGCAGTTAATATCTATAATATATAAAAACCACCTATAACTCAACAATAACAATAAAAAATAACCCAATTAAAAAGCGGGCAAAGACCTAAAACCATAAAATTCTTAGAAGAAAACATAGGGAATAAGCTCCTTGATATTGGTTTTGACAATGATTTTTTGGATTTGACAGAAAAAGCAAAGGCAACAAAAGCAAAAATAAACAAATGGGACTTCATCAAACAAAACTGCTTCTGCACAGTAAAGGCAATCATGAACAAAATGAAAAAGACAACCTATGGAATAGGAAAAATTATTTGAAAATCATATATCTAGCTGATAAGGAATTAATATACAAAATTATAAATAACTCATAAACAAAAATAAAAATTAATAAATAAATAAAGCACAGTCTGATTTTTAAAAGGGCAGAGGTACTGAATAAACATTTTCCCAAAGAAGACATACAAATGGGCAACCAGCAAATGAAAAGTTACTCAATATCACTAATCATCAGAGAAAGAAATGCAAATCAAAACCACAATGAGATATTACTTCATAACTGTTAAAATGGTTATTATCAAAAAGACAAGAGAGTAATTAAAAAACAAACAAACCATAAGACAAGAGATAAGTGCTGACTAGGATGTGGAGAAAAGGGAACCCTCATACACTGTTGGTTGGAATGTAAATTGGTTCAGCTACTATGGAAAAAAGTATGAAGATGCCTCAAAAATTTTAAAACAGAACTACCATATGAACCAGCAATTTGACTCCTCAGTATAAATCCAAAGGAAATGAAAACAGGGTATCGAAGATATATCTGTATTCCCATGTTCCCATGTCCATTGCAGCATTAGTCACAATAGCCAAAATATAGAAACAATCAAGGTATCTATCAGCGGAAGAACGGATAAAGATGTGAATACATACATATATATATATATATATATATATATATATATATATATATATACACACACAAACAATAAAATATTATTCAGCTACGTGGAATCTTTATATATAAAAAGTCAAATTCATAGAAACAGAGAGTAGAAAAGTGGTTGCCAAGGGTACATACTTTCAACTATAAGATGAATAAGCCTGAGGATCTAATGTAAATCATGGTGACTATTTTTGGTAACACTGTACTGTATAATTGAAAATAAAAGAACAAAATTTTAATGGACAAAGGACTTGACTAGACATTTCTCTAGAGGTAATATACAAACGGGCCAACAAGCATATGAAAAGATGCTCAACATCACCAATTCTTAAGGGAGAGATATTCCCTCTCACCCATTACTATGAGTACTATAAAAAAAATAGATACCAGTGTTGGTGAAGGTATTAAGAAATGGGAACCCTTGTGTATTACAGGTGGAAAAGTAAAAATGGTGCCGCTGCTATGAAAAACAGTATGGGAGTGCCTCAAAACATAGAAGTAGAACTACCACATGATTCGGTAATCCCACATCTGAGTATATATTGGAAAGTAATGAAGGCAGGAACTTGAAGAGATATTTGCATATCCATGTTCATAGCAGTATATTCACAATAGTCAAGAGGTAAAAGCAAACCAAGAGGTCCAATGATGGATGAATGGCTAAACAAAATGTGGTCTCTCTATATACAATGTTATATAATTTAACCTTAAAAGGGAAGGAAATTCTGACACATACTACAATATAGATGAATCTTGCAGACATTATGGTAAGTGAAAGAGGCTAATACTGTATGATTCTATTTATATGTGGTATCTAGAATAGTCAAATTAAAAAAACAACAACCAGAAAGTAGATTGGTAGTGGCCAGGAACTGAGAGGGAGGGAAAAATGGGGATTGTTTAATTGATATAAAGTTTTAGATTTCCAAGATGAAGAGTTCTGAAAAATATACTTAACATTGGTAAACTATACAGTTAGTAAATGGTTGAGATACTAAATTTTGTCTTGTGTTTTTCAGAAATTTTAAAGGAATGAATAAAGCCCATAAAAATAAAACATTGAAATATAAAGAAAATGGTTTAATCTCTCAGGTTTTTTATTTAGAAAATTTCTACTAGCTGTGTTACCTTCTTGGAAAAATTACTTATGCTAAGTTTCAGTTATTATGAAACTTAAATGAGTTTTGTGGCATAGTATTTTGCAAGACATAGTAGGGGTTTAATAAATAGTTAAAATGTCTGGATTATCGCAAATAATCGAATTCAAGAACGTTCAGAAATATATAACATTCCCCAACTCTGATGAAAGTTTCATGTGTCCCTCATTATTACTATACATAATCAAACTTTTTCCAATTATCCTTTTACTCTAAGTATATGAAACAAACATAACTTTTACAATTACCTTTTGGCAAAAGCACAGATGTTGTCAATAAGTGGACAGTTTTTTAATGCAGCTTCCACTTTCCCAAGAGATACATATTCTCCTGCTTGTAACTTCACCAGATCTTTCTTACGATCTGTAAGTCATGAAGAATGTTGTTATCCATAGTCCATTTTATTAAGGTCTGTACAATTATGATTTTTCTTTTAATCTCATTGCTTAATATTTATTTACAAAGGTACTTCTAAAATCTTATTATACATGTCAGTTAAGAAAATGCCTAGGTTGCCCTAGCCTGTTTGGCTCAGTGGCTAGAGCATCAACCTATGGACTGAAGGGTCCTGGGTTCAATTCCAGTCAAGGGCACATGCCCGGGTTGCGGGCTTGATCCCCACTGGGGAAAATACAGGAGGCAGCTAACCAATGATTCTCTCTCATCATTGATGTTTCTATATCTTTCTCTCCCTCTCCCTTCCTCTCTGAAATCAATAAAAATATATTTAAAGAAAAGAAATTGCCTAGGTAAAATAAAGAAGTACTAGCTAAAATGTTATACACTATATTGAAAGCTTTAATATCTTATAATATTAAACATTATAACAAAGTTAATAGAAGGAACAGGACTTTGGATCATTAGACTTGAATGGTAACTCTGCCAGTTACTAGTTATATGATCCTGGGCATGTCAGTAGACCTTCCCAATCCTCAATTTTATCAAGGATAATGACGCCTACCTCATACAGGCATGCAGTACAATATATGGCATACAGAACATGGTCAATATATATTAATTACCCATTTTCCCTATGTGACATTAACTTGTTAAAATGGTAGTGCTCTAAGGATGTCTGGCACAGGATGACACAGCATGAATAAACATCAGCTTGCCTTATGTCCTTCGTGTGAGTGTTGACTTGCCTACCCATAGCCTGGGAACCCACTCTACATG
This sequence comes from Cnephaeus nilssonii, assembly GCF_951640355.1. NCBI lineage: Eukaryota > Metazoa > Chordata > Mammalia > Chiroptera > Vespertilionidae > Cnephaeus > Cnephaeus nilssonii. Next base: position 77,155,171 of record NC_137071.1, read on the forward strand.
CCAAAAGAAACATTTGATTCCAGTGTAATTAAGGATCAAAAAAAAAGGTGGGGGTATATTGATTCTAGATTGAGCCATATTTCTTAGAAATTTCCCCAACAGATCAAACTTCTAGATAAAAAGTCAAATTTCCCTAAAATTTTTTAACTATACTCATGTCAGATAAGGTTCCAGAGGCAGATTTAAACCGATTACTAGAAATATGACTGAGGAAATTTTATGGCTTTAGACCTGACCAGAACCCTTATCAGCTAGTCAAATTTTTATTTAACTTTTGCCTAATTAAAGTGAATAGCATCTGGCCAGCGTGACTCAGTAGTTGAACATCAACACATGAACCAAGAGGTCACTGATTTGATTCCTGGTCAGAGCACATACCTGGTTGCTGGTCAATACCCAGTAGGGGACATGCAGGAGGCAGCCTATCAATGTTTCTCTCTCATCGATGTTTCTCTCTCTCCCTCTCCCTTTTTCTCTCTCTAAAATCAATAAAAATATATTTAAAAAATAAATTAAGTGAATAGCATAAGGGTCATTTGGCATAGATTTCTGAACTTACAAGTCTATTTTAGTAGGCTCAAAAAGAACAATGCGAAACCAACTGACATTCTCAAAAGAACAGATTAATGTTGAGGATTGACATTATAATTTCCGAAGGTTCAGGGCTAGTTAGAGCCATATTAATGGCAACTAGGGAAACTGTGTCCAGAATGCCTCTTAGGTGAGGAATGAATAGAATAGGGTATGTTACAGTAGATGGTTATAGAGAACCACTTGCCATTGACAAAAAAAAAAAAAAAAAAAAAAAAACAGAAACAAAAAACCTCTTCTGAGCAACTTTTGTTCCCTTATTACCCATCTGCTATTTTCCTGCCCATCCTCCCCATCTCAAATGCTGCTGCTGCTGTTGCTACCACTTACTTAGATGCAGGCACTGCCCTGTTCTAGATATCTGACATATATAAACTCATTTAATACTAACAAAAGCCATGCCAGGTCAGTACACTGTATCTGTAAAATGTCCCTATTTTACAGATGGAGAAGCACAGACGTAAGTTAAATAACATTCCCTAAGTTTAAACCAATGGAACCATCAACCCTATCAATGACTTGATCAATATTATCTTTCATATATGCTGAAGTTGCAAAACCTAAAGAAAACCACAGACAAGGAAATACACTGACCGATAATCTGCAAACATCCATCAGGATGGAATTCTCCAATATCACCAGTACAAAACCACCTTTGGCCATTTTCATCCACAGAATAATCCTCTGCCGTCTTCTCTTCATTTTTAAAATATCCCATAGAGATATTCTGTCCACCAATTACAATTTCACCTCTGGGGTTTGGCTTGTCATGAATTGTATAACCACCTGGAAGTCATTAAAGCAAATTAGTTATTGTTCTAAAACAAAATGTACTTGCATTACTTTTTTAAATCTTTATTGTTGAAAGTATTACATATGTCTCCCTTTCCCCCCATTGACTTCTTCTAGCATTAATTCTTTTTTTTCTTTTATTTATTCTTTCTTTATTGATTAAGGTATTACATGTGTGTCCTTATCCCCCATTGCGCCCCCACTCATGCCTCATCCTCCTGGTGTCTGTGTCCATTGGTTAGGCTTATATGCATGCATACAAGTCCTTTGGTTGATCTAGTATTAATTCTTAAAGCTCCTTTGAAAATATTTTCCTGCTGATCAAATTGTACATCACTTTATTGGAGAATATCAGTTTGTATTTATGCAGATTTATGTGACGACAATGGGTGACTGTGATTTCAGGAGTCAATGATAATCACCAGCCACCACCCACCCTAAACCTTCCAATGACCATAAAATTTCACACTTAGAATATCATTAGTTTAGGGTTCACAGAGCTCTCTTTGTTAAGATAAAATTGTTCCCAAGAAGGGTAACACTGGAAGCTGTTATAAGTAAATTAATAATCTGTTGATAGCAATGCATTTCAAATTTTTCCTAAGGAGATTTTAATCAAAGGGAGCAGGTAGTAAATGCCTACATAGGCAACAGCACTAAGTGAGAAAGGGAGGCTATGGGAAACAGGAGATAACATTTTATTTTATTTTTTAAAATATATTTTTCTTGATTTCAGAGGAGAAAGGAGCGGGAGAAAGAGATAGAAACATTAACAATGAGAGAGAATATTGATTGGCTGCCTCCTGCATGCCCCCCACTGGGGATTAAGCCCGAAACCCAGGCATGTACCCTTGCCTGGAATCTAACCCGGGACCCTTCAGGCCATAGGCTGACGCTCTAGCCACTGAGCCAAACCAGCCAGGGCGAAATTTTATTTTCTTAATTTTGCCCATGACCAGTCATGACTTTAAAAATTAAAACACCAAATTAATTGACCAATAACCATTAAAATAGTTAATCATTATTTATTAACTGTTTATGACTGAATAAGGCTTACTTTAAGGAAAATATACAAAAATCTGAATTTATAAACTGACATGCTAATTAGATTTTATGTCATAAGAGGACTAAAAGCAGTATTCCCTTCAGCTGTTAGATGCTCTTTAAATAGAAAACTATTCAATATTTCAAGAAGACGAAACCCATTGTATATATGATCTTAATAGGCATTAAGATCATGCCTATTATATAAAGCAAAGTTTCCTTCATAGCAAGGAAAACTCCAAATACATATCCAAAAATGGACCCACTCCCCAAAACTGACATTGCAGCACAATACCAGGAAATCAGAAAATTGAAATTAAAGGCAAAATTCTCCTTATTGAGTTTTACTATATACCTTGTTTCTCTGATTACACTGTCTAATGAATAACCCATCTCATAAAATGATTTTGAAGCTGGTGCTCAATACATACAGTAGGTTTATAGTTGTGAGTATGCAAAACAGAGTTTATTATTGTACTAGTGGCCCAATGCATGAATGAAGATTCATGCAAGAATGGGCCTTCATTCCCCTGGCTGCTGGCACCGCCTTCGCTCTGGCCAGTTCCGCTCCAGCCCAGAGCCGCTTTTCTGCCTTCCCACGCTGCCCAGAGGCCCCAAGTGGCTGGGGTGGTACAGAACGCCTGCATCATCGCCATGGTGACGACACAAGCATCCTGCCCTTTCCCCAGCCACTCAGCACCTGTGTATGCAAATTAATCCACCATCTTTGTTGGGTGATTTGCATACTCACTCCTGATTGGCTGGTGGGTGTCATGAAGGTATGGTCGATTAGCATGTTACTCTTTTATTAGGTAGATGATTTGTATTACAATTGTAAACCTACTTTTGCCCACCCTATACTATCTGTATTTTCTTCAGATTTTCATTAAAAAATTGGACGGGCATTATCATGGGAGAAGGAACTTATTCCCATGATGTAAAATGCTTGGGAATGAAATTGGCTCTTCAATATGGTATTTTTAAAAAAATGGTTATTTGCTTGTAAAGCACCAAAAATAACGCACATAATAAGAAAGCTGCATAGGAGAAACACTGTTAGAAACTTTAAATTTATGGCAGATAAAGCCTATTCATTTTCTTGGGTTTAAACAACCTAAGGGATGTCCTCTAAAGTAACTGATCCTTTACATTCTTAGTTTGTGGCTCTCTCCCAAGCAGTATATTCTCTTTTAAAATCTTAAGCTTTTTAATTATTCTTCCTTTATCTGGCAAGGCTAGGTTGTTCATTATTTGTTAATTTTGCAGTTTAGGTATATATTTAGTATTTTTTTTTTACAATTTCATCATAGGAAGACACAAAGTGTTTTCCTTTTGTTGTCAATTGATTTGTAAAAAGGATTATCACCAATGTCTCTAAGTGCAGGTTTCCTCTAAGTGTGCTTGCCTTTGCAGTTACATACAAAAATTCAACTATACAAATAGCTGGACTATTGAGTCTCAACTATGAAAATGTTTGCTGAGATGAGGACCTAAGAAGCCGCGCGTGCATGTGTGTGTGTGTGTGTGTGTGTGTGTGTGTGATTAGTCACTCAATCTTCTGAAAATGATACACATTTTCCCCTAACCCAGGACTGCCCCACTAAGAATTCTTCCCCTTTACCATCAAGTATTTCCAAAATCATCATGGCTAGATTTGAGATTTTCTTTTCCTCTTGGCAACCTACAGATGTTACTGAGAAAAAAGAAAGCATAGGGAATAAGCAACAACAGACTGCCTAACACTTTAAAGAAATGGAAGTCATTAGGCTCACAGTGGTTTGCAGAATAATTAGAATCACTAGCACTTATAAAATTCTTACCTTCCTGCCAGTCTTTTAGCTTAATTTCACAGCAAATAAGAGGGGCTCCAACTCTGCCAGTAGTATAGTCAGTAACTATGAGGGGAAAGCAACAAAGATATTAGTATACCACAGTCCAGACTCACACCAATGTGATAACAGGAACATTAGAGCTAGAGCCAGATTCTGGAAGATGACAAAAGAAGAGAACATAGTGAGAGGAGTACCAACTGGGATCATTTTTCAATATGTCAACTTCATTTCAATAGTGCAATCGATTCCAATGTTGTTACATTATTTTTTATTCTCATGACTACATGTCAGATAATTAAGTACAAAAATCTGTTAAAGGAGGAAAGCTGGCTCCACCATTATCTATGTGGATTCTGATAAGACAGATTTTGATTGGAATTTCTTTTCTACCATTCATTGATTGGCTGTGAAATTAGACAAGTTATTTATCCTCTCTAAGTCCCCATTTCCTCGTCTATTTCAGATAGAAACATGTGTGAGGATTAAATGAGATTATATGTGGGCAAAAATAAATTGTTCAATAAATGTTAGCTGCTATTATCAAAGATGATGATGATGATATTATCCTTTTGTAATTTGTGATTATTACTAGCAATATCAAATATTTATTGACAGCCTATTATATACCTAGCAATATATTAAATATTATGAGGACAACATAAGGATAAGACAACCCTGCCCTCAATGAGCTTACCAACAAACTGCCTGGGAAAAATGCATGTGAAACAATTTAGAGCACATTGAAATACTAAACTACATGGTATTGATGTTGATCACAACAGTGTCTTAGAGACTGGAAAGTTCTATGTAAAATGAAATAGTTGGGGAAGACTTAATTGAAGAGTTGCACTCTAGAAGTTGGCTGTGGCCAGCTTTTTAAAAAAAGAGTAGTCCAAGAAAAGGGAACAGAAAATACAGAGAAGTGGGACCAATAAAGCATGCATGAGAAATGGTGAGAAGATTGGCTTGTCTGGAGAGAAGAGCCAGGTATGTATACACGTGGGGGGAAATGCAAAATAATTATGGGTAGGTACAATGGTGTCAGATTAAAGAGGTCTTGAAAGCTAGGCTCACTAGGTGTGAAGCAGTGTTTGAAGGTGGATGATCCTGACTGAAGTATGCAGGATGAATCAGAAGTTATACGTATATTACAGTCAGACACAGCCATTGAAAGGATGTTACCTAAGAGCAGTATAAAGTAATAAAAGATTGGATGCTAAAGGTGGCATGTAGGGGAGGGAGTGATCCAGTGAATAAATGGGAAGAAATGATCAAATTTAAATATATTAAAAATAATCAGAGGATTTCAAAGCTTGAATGGTTTTAAGGATGGTAACATGACTGTCACAGAGTTTGGGATAATGGTATTTGGACATTGTAACCATTTTTGGACACAATAAGTTGAAAGCTAAACTGGGATAATCCACAAACAATACTATGTCCATTGTTTCACAACCTGGGGTGATTCTGCTCCTCAAAGGATATTTGGCAATGTTTGGAGATATTTCATTGTCACACAGGGGGGAGTAAGTTACTACTACTATCTAGCCATTAAACATACTACAATTCATGGGAGAACCCCCAACAATAAATAATTATATGGTTCAAAATTTCAAGTGTCTAAGTTGAGAAAACTGCTATAGGCTGTTGAAAATAACAGAAGAAAAAACAAACAAGAAGTCAGGGCAGGAATATAGATTTGAGAGGGAGCAAAAAAAAAAAAAAAAAGGGATACTTTATTCCAAGAGTGCAGTTCTCTGAAGAAGAGAAAGAAAAGGTCATAGGACCATGATGACAGAATTTTGAGGATTGATAATGTGGCATAAAATACATATTTACAAGGCTTAAAAATAAGGGTACATATGATACTGAACTAAAAGTTTCTAAAACTAAAACTATGTAAATTTGCACTGAATCCTGATATTATTAACAAGATATAATATGATCATGGTTTACAAAGGTAGCGCAAATGGGCTTTATGAGCAGTGACTAATATAGAATTGCCACGTTAAAAATGCTTACCTTCAGTAACTGTGCCAGCACCACACGATTCTGTCAATCCATAACCCTGACCAACTGGGCAACAGAAGCAGACATTCATGAATCGGTGTGTCTGAGGTGACAATGGTGCTCCACCAGACAGCATCATACGGACATTCCCTCCTAGCAGAGCCTTCACCTTTTTAAACAGTATCCTTAATAAAAAGGAGGAATGAATTATTGCAGTGCATGTATACATTATTGTTGGAGACATGCTAATTAATAAGCTCTGGGAAAGATTTCTCAACTTTGGTTGAGACATCAAAATTTCAAAACCACGGTGATAATGAGAGGATAACAAAGCAATAAAGAGTAACACCTTGAAAAAATGCCACATTGCCCTAGCCGGTTTGGCTCAGAGAATAGAGCATCAGCCCACTGACTGAAGGGTCCTACGTTCGATTTTGGTTAAGGGCATGGACCTTGGTTGCAGGCTCCAGCCTGGTCAGGGTGTGTGCAAGAGGCAACCAATCAATGTGTCTCTCTCACATCAATGTTTTTCTCTGTATCTTCCCTTCCCTTCCACTCTCTCTAAAAATCAATGGAAAAATATCTTCAGCTGAGGATTAACAAAGAAAAAAGAAAAAAGAAAAAATGCGACATAGACTCTTAAAATTTTTTTAAGTGCAGTGTTGGGAAATTGCTTTGATGCACAGTAAATGAAAGAAAATTATGATGTTAAAGGAAAAATATTTTAAGTTATCTTTGGAACATTTAGTCATCTATCTTATCGCCCAATGAAAAATATTTTCCCATCTCCATGCCCCAGCCTTGCATTTAAAAGTTATATTCATATACTTACTACACTATTTTATGAAAACAATAAATCAGAAACCTTCATGCAGAATAGATCTTAAAAATCATTTTTTAAGTTAGAAAAGTCAGTGTTTTTAACTCAAATGTCTTGATTCAAAAGTGTATTCTAGTTTTTCTTCATAAGACCAAGTTTTATAATTATATCTCAAATATTTACTCAATTATTAAAAATTGTTAAGTTGCCAAGATCACTGTTCAGGGTCCTCTGCTTGCTATATCAGCAATGTGACTTAAAAGTAAATTTTAAAAATTCAACCTTATTATCATGGTGGTGATGCTCAAATTAAATTAAGTTGCCATTTACTTATTTATCTTCTAGATGTAAAAACACAAAAAGATCTAAAGACTAAAAATACAGAGTCTTTAAAATGTACTTACAGATTACAAAGTGGTGCATCATATCCCTTTTTTATCTGTTCCAATTTGTAATCATACCCTATCTTGAACAGGGTTTTCTGAATATAATTCATCTCTTGGACTTTGCTCATAACATTCTTATAAATTCGATCCATGATTTCCTATAAGGTAAGCAAAATATTCAATAATCTGAAAAAATTATATGAACACTGAGATAGTCTTTAGTTGAAGATACCTTATTTATAATATCTTATGTAAATGTCTTTAGTATGATAAATATATTTACTTTATTACATAATTAATTTCACTGACTTGTCTACTATTTCAAAAAACTAAGGACAAGTATAGGGATCTCTTCAGTTCTATACACTAAATTTTTAAAAAATGATAATTAGATTAAAATATTCATCTCTCACATAAAGGTAATTTTTCAAAATTCTGCTCTTTCAAATATATTCACTTATTTTCAAATAGTGCCCAAACACCAAACTATGTTGACTGTAATCCTAATGTTTTTTTCTTTATTACTACTACCTTGTAAATCTTACAGTATGTCATAGAGCTTTACAGTTTCTTAAAATTGTATCCCTGTAATTTAGGCATTACTATTCCATTTTAATAGAAGCTCAGACAACAAAAAGGAACAGGACTCATGCTCACAGTTGCCTTGGAAAATTAAAAATAGGACTAGGTTTCAGATAATATAACTCCCACGCTAATATATACAAAATAAAAAACAAAACAAACAAAAAGCCCAGACTATTACTAAATGATGTTTTCTTGAAATTACTTAGCACCAATTAACGTAATCTAATCTAATAATAGACAAATATGCAAATTGACCGCACCTTCGCTATGCCCAAGCCACGCCCACTAACCAATCAGGACAAATATGCAAATTATCCAAACAAAGATGGCGGCTAATTTGCATATCGTGACAGTGTAGAAAGAAGCCAAGAGCTGCAGAAGGGAGCAAAGCTGCAGAGAAGCAAGCAAGCCGGGGGGAGGAGAAGGGAGGAGCGGAGGCGGGGCCGGGGGAGAAGGAAGTTGAGCAGGCGGGGCCGGGAGAGAAAGGGCGGGGCCGGGGGAGAAGGGAGGAGCGGAGGCAGGGCCAGGGGAGAAGGGAGGAGCGGAGGCGGGGCCGGGGGAGAAGGGAGGAGCGGAGGCGGGGCCAGGGGAGAAGGAAGGAGAGCGGGCTGGCGGAGAAGTTAGAAAAGCAGGGGGGCTGGCGGAGAAGTTAGAAAAGCAGGGGGGCTGGCGGAGATCGCGGGGCGGGGGACAAGGGAGGAGAGCAGGCAGGGTGGGGTAGAGTGCAGCAGGAAACCCTATTGCAGGATTTTTCCTGCAACGGGAATGCTAGTTATTATATAAAGCATACCTATTTATAAATACCTAGTTTTAAATAGTGAAAGTAGCAATTAGTGTAAATTCAGTTGTGCCATATAACTTTATGAATGGCTCTTAATAAAAGAGGGGACAAAGATAAAAAGCTGCTCACAAATGAGGACCGTAGAACCATCCCTTGTTTTTACTCTGAGTGAAATAAGACAGACAAAGACAAATACTGCATAATATCACTTACATGTGGAATCTAACAAAGCAAAACATATAGAAACAGAGAATAGATTGGTGGTTACCAGGAGCTGGGGGTTGGTATAAATGGGGAGATGCTGATAAAAGGGTACAAACTTCCAGTTAGAAGTTGAGTAAGTTCTGGGAATCTAATGTATAGCACTCTGACTGTAGTTAACAAGACTGTATTGTATACTTGACAGTTGCCTGAGGGTAAATCTTAAATGTTCTCACAACACACACACACACACACACACACACACACACACACACACACAAATGGTTAACTGTGTGAGGTGATGAATGTGTTAACTAATCTTATTGTAGTAATCACCTCAAAATATATACATATATCAAGTCATCATGTTGTGCATGTTAAACTCACATCCTATATAATAAAAGCCTAATATGCTAAGTGTCTAGTCAGACGTTCAACCAATCAAAGTGTAATATGCTAATGATATGCTAAGGCTGCTCAACCGCTCGCTATGACATGCACTGGCCACCAGGGGGCAGAGAGTCAACCGGTCAACCAGTCGCTATGACATGCACTGACCATCAGGGGGCAGAGCTCTGACCAGTAGGTTAGCTTGCTGCTGGGGTCCAGCCAATCGGGACTGAGCGAGACGGGCAGAACACACCCTGGAGCCCTCCTACAGTCCCTCCCCAGCTGGCCAACCTCTCGCATCCCTTCCTGGCCCCTCTCTGTCTAAAAATCATTGTGCATCGGTGGGGTCCTTCAGCCTGGCCGGAGCCCTCTCGCAATTCCGGGACCCCTCAGGGGATGTTGGAGAGCTGGTTTTGGCCCAATCCCGCAGGCCAGGCGGAGGGACCCCACTGGTGCACAATTTCATGCACCGGGCCTCTAGTATGCTAATGATATGCTAAGGCTGCTCAACTGCTCGCTATGACGTGCACTGACCACCAGGGGGCAGACAGTCAAATGGTTGACCAGTCGCTATGATGCTCCAACTGGTAGGTTAGCTTGCTGCTGGGGTCTGGCCAATTGGGACTGAGTGAGATGGGCCAGACATGCCTTGGAGCCCTCTCACATTCCCTCCCCGGCTGGCCAACCTCCTGTGTCCCTCCCTGGCCCTGATCGGGCACCGGTGGGGTCCCTCAGCCTAGCCTGCGACCTCTCATAATCCAGGACCCCTCAGGGGATGTCAGAGATCTGGTTTTGGCCCAATTCCACAGGCTAGGCAGAGGAACCCCACTGGTGCATGAATTCGTGCACCAGGCCTCTAGTAATATTATATGTTAATTATATCTCAGTGAATCTGGAGGTTGGGAAGGCTCTGTGGCATTCAAACATGGTACAATGTTATTTTCTCCACTTCCACAAAAGGAATCACTACTGTATAACTAAAATATTTGTCTAGATCTGTGATTGAGAAATCCCCAAAGTTCTCTAAAAGGGCTGTATCATCCTATAAAAGTGTATGGGATGGCCTGGCTGGTGGCTCAGTTGGTTGGAGAGTCGTCCAGTATACCAAAAGGTTGTGTGTATGATCCCTGGTGGAGGGCATGTATGGGAGGCAACAGATTGATGTTTCTCTCTTCTCTCCCCTCTCCCCTCCTCTCTCTCTTTTTCTCTCTCTTGCTCCCCCTCTCTGTCTAAAAATCATTAAAAAACACACACACAAAAGAAACCACACCTATCCTTGTGTGAGGGTTTTAAAAAAGTGTATGGGATGTTGAGGTTAAAATACCAGGTAGGAGGAGACAGATGTGTGAGAACCACTTGTACTGCTGCTTTCAATACTAGATACCAATCACAGGCACAGAAAGACCTCAATGAGTAAGGAACACACACAAGTACAACAAATTGTCAGGATTTATTATTAGCACATTAAGTCACCTTTTTACCTCAACCTAATTACATGATGTTCAATTCAGTGGTTTCCTCTGAATTCTCACAATGTGAATATTACAATATTAAGTGGATCTTTTAGGTTGACTCAGGAAAAGACCAGAAAATACTAGTAAAACTTACCAAAAACAATTCTCAATAAAAATGTTTTTAAAAGCCTATTTATAGAGATGAGTGTGAGGAGCTAAGGGAACCAACAAGGTATGGGGAAGCATCAATGGACTAGCAACAGTTATTATCCCTAGGCCTGAAGAAGTATAAGGAAAGAAATGTTACTGAAACCTGAATGAGGACTGCAGCCAGGGAAAAGACCTGGTTATAGCCAATGGGAAAGAGACTGGTCAATGCATGCCTTGGACTCCCAAAATTGCAGCCCAACAGGGAAGGAGAAAAGATAGTAAACATGCATATCCTTGTCTCACACTTCCTACCCTCTGATCTCTCATGAGTGCCAACAATTGACTGAACCCAAAAAGAAATCAGAATGCAGGCAAGCCCTGGTAATTCATTCACAGAAGTTAGCCTCCCAAGACACAAAGTAAAGAGTGGACAATGGACAAATAGAAAATACACAGCATATCAGCTAACTCTTGTTTATTCTTCAAGCTTAAATTCAGACATTAGTTCCTAGATTTCCCAGCCCTTCCCACTCCCTAACTATTTTCTTTGATAGGGACCCCTATACTTTGGATAATAAAACTAACTTACTATTTCCCAAAACAAAACAACAAAAACAATCCTGAATGGACAGCCACAGTGGTTAAGAAGACTCAGATCAGACTGGTAGAGTTCAAACTTCAACTCAACCACTGTGTGGTATGTAACCTTAGGCAAGTATTTTTCTTTATAAAATGTGGATAGCAAGACCTACCTAGCAGAGTCTTAGGGAGAATTAAATGAGATAATCTATGTAAATAAAGTACTTAGCACAGTGCCTTGAACATAGTAAGTACTACCCTACCTATTATGAGGAACATTTTAGTTTGTATTCTACAAACTAAATTCTACAGCACCTCTAAATAAAAAGGCAAATGCTATTCTGACTTCTTCTAATTCTTTGGTTATTTGGTAATTTCATAATTAGAAGCTAAAAAACCCTAAAGTATCTTCCATCTCTAATTCTTAGAAAAACTTACTTCATTATCTAATCTTAGACTTTCCATGTGCAAAAGCAATTCTGTGAAAGATATTGGGATTAGATTTAAAGTCTGATCATAATACAATCAGTAGTGATACCCATCCATCCCCACTGGAGTTTCTAAAGCCTAAAAGCAGTAGAATGTGTTTGATTATACCAACATTGCATTAAATATTTCAGAATTTGTCATTATAAGGCTATAAAATATAACATCTTATTTGTATAAAAGGTGGTATTTCATATAAGGATTTTGAATAAGGAGAATTAAACTTTTTTCTCTGAGAGCTCTCAAATGACAGCTTTCAAGGTCATCATAGGGTCAGGAGGCCTTGATTCTAGACTCGGCTCTGTCACTAACCAGCTCCGTAACCTTGGATATGCTGCCTCCGTTCTCCAGGATGGCCTAGTTTTCTCCATTTTTTAAATTAAGTGATTAAACAAAATGATCTTTAGAGTATATTCTACCTTTAAAATATTATGACCAATTCTCAGTCTAGGTAATTTGACCTTGGTCATTTTCAGTACCTAATTTTCAAGTATTAGCGAACACTACCATCTATACATTTCAGAAGTTGGCCAATTCATCTTTCCCAATACTTAGCTAAGGTTTGAAGGAACATATTTGCCATAATATACACAAGAAAAATTATCTCAAAATGCACACAAATACCTAAGAACATTGCTTTTTTAAAAATCCAAGTTGCAAGCAACAAATGCCATTTATACTCTGCACTTACCGGAACAGCTGCCATGAGCGTAGGCTTCAGTACAGTACAGTCTCCTTTACTTCCTTTTTTAATTTTGCTGGACTACATTAAAGAATAAGTAAATAGGATTAGGGCAACTAACCTTAGTAAAAAATGTTATAATTCAAGTTTTAGCAATAACAAAGGCAGAAATTTATACATGGAATATGATCTTCTACTGCTCTGTGAGTTATTGGTTAGAACTGTATAAGAGCTTTAGTGCTTTATCCCATAGATTATTTCTTCTAGCACATTTCAGCCTTCCTTAGAGGAGAAACTATGATGCAGAAGAAAGGAGAATGGGATATTTTGGTAAATCAAACATACTTATTAATAACATTACCATCAAACACAGCACTGACCAGGCATTTTTCAATAAAACAAAACCCCTCACCTGAGGTAGATCAAACACTAAAAGAAAGTTGAAGATAATTTTAACTTTCTTTGATTAGCTAAAAGGCAAAGCCACCATCTCAGTCACCACTATGAACATAAATTGACATACAGAAATACTAACTTGGTAACATTGTGGTTGATAGAATACTGAAGACACTGACAGTGACCATGTGGGGATATGCACATATATTTGTAAATGTGTGTATATTTTTTCCAATCATTTCTTTTCTTACTTATATACATAAGTACTATCGGGGATTTCAAATGTTAGAACAGTAGGTAGAAAAACTGATAATTATCCATTAAAGAGATAGATAAAAATAAGAATCTGCTATAATGCTGTTAGTCTGTAAGTTTAGCTGTGTCACATGTTAGCCGTGGCCAACACAGGCGAGAAGAAAACCAGCTCTTAAGGGGTCCTCTGGTACCACCAGCTCTGCCACATAGAAAGTTCTGCTGGTAGCATTTGATAGCTTTTATCCCCCTTTTCTTTATGACAAATAGAGGAAATAAAATAACTTCTTGGGTTTCACGTATGTGCAAGTGTGTGCACATGTGCAAGTGGAAACCTGCAAATCCACACCATACACAGAGGGCTGCTCTGTAGAGAGAAAGATGGGTTTTTATATCCTTCAAGTCCAAGCTGATATCCACGTGCTGCTGACCAGTTTTTGCTTTAGAGAGTGGTTCCAGGATAGCAGTGGCTACAAGGAGTCCTTCCTGGCTTTCTTTATTATTCTTAGTAATATTCCAGTTCTTGTCTTTATTATCATCACACTAACCCCTAGTTTTGACCATATTGTTATCATCTGCTGGCTTCCAATATGGTTTCTCTGGTCTTCCACCTTTTTCTGATTTCTTATGTAAGGGATACTCTTGGGTTTTTGATTCCTAGTCAGATTGAGGCTCTTTATAATAAAGTTTATTAAAAAGGTAGGTAGGCCCTGGCCGGTTGCTCAGTGGTTAGAGCGTCAGCCCATGGACCAAAGGGTCACAGGCTCTATTCCTGGCCAAGGGCACGTACCTTGGTTGCAGATTCTATCCCCAGCCTCGGTCAGGGCTCGTGCAGGAGGCAACCAATCAGTGTATCTCTCTCACATTGATGTTTCAATGTATCTCCCCCCGCGCCACCCTGGCCCTGCTCCCTTCCACTCTGTCTGAAAATCATTGGAAAAAATATCCTCCGGTGAGGATTTAAAAAAATGTAGGTATGAATGCCCCTGTCAGTATTATAACAGGATTCTAATGTACTACTTGGCCGAAGAGACAGTAAGAATGAAGTCAGACCAGCAACAGACTCCAACTGCCCCCGATCCCTACACTGAGGCTATTGTTTTCATAAAGTCAGTGAAAGCATGGGCTTTGTGTACTTCTCTGCTGGGGTGGAAATCACACTCAAAGCTTACTGAAACTTCATAAGCTGTTTTGAAAACATCTCTGAACATAAGAAAAACTCACTACAATGCATCAAATGTAATCAGCACAACTTTTTCTTTAAATTTTAAAAATAATTTAAGCCCCCGTTTCATTCATAGATCTATTATGACTTCACTAGATCAAGTTCTGTTTAGCAGTTTATTTGGTAGTTTACTTATTTTATTCATTACTATTCTAGTGGATTTTAAACGTAAATTTTTAGCTGAGTGGCTTAGTGAAATACAGCATGTTCTCCATCTTACAAAGAGGTTTGTGGTCCTTAAAGTACAAAATAGGTAATTATTTGGAACATAGAACATTTTCTCATGGTTAAGCCACTTAAAAGACAGATGGATTATCTTTGGAGGTAGAGTAGCGATAATGACTATGAGGGGACACAAGGGACATTCTGGGGTTCTTTTTTCCCCATTGATCTAGGTGCCAATCACCACAGAAATCTACATATATATTCATATATTAAATTTAATCAAGCAGTACTCTTAAGGTCTGTGCACTTTAAGTTTACATCCAAAAACAACCCCCCCCCAAAAAAAGATGGTTGCAATCTCAAAAAAATCTCAAAAATATATATATTTAACTTTTTTGTCTTAATATTATAAAACCTACCTAACCTCCACCTAAAATGGTATGTCTACAAAAAAAGTATTACAATTTCTAACTGTGAACACCAAGGGGACATCTTCCTACTAAATGAATGTTCCATCAAGACTCCCAAATAAAAGGCAGCAATGCCAGGGGTTCTGAAAAATGACAGCTGGGCCTCCAGTGATGGGATCTCCAATGATGGGAGAGAACCAAGTCATTCCTACCTATAGTCAGTTTGTCTTTCAGCATTCTGAGCTCCACGACTCCCTTAGAAGCTCTTCTCCCCACCCCCACAGTGTCTGGCTGAAGCTTTTCTACAGCCAAAGAAGAAATTAATCAGAGCTCCGGACAGTAGGTATTAGATCTGTGAATTCAAATGGGCTTACAAACATGAATTAGCCCTACCCATTATTTGACTTCCTGCTATGAACAACAGGGAGAAGGGAGAAGACTGACTCAGGGTAGAAATATGGGGGCTGCCTTTGATATACTGCAATGCTATCCAATATAACTTTCCACAATGATGACATGTTCACTATCTGTGCTATCCATATGGAAGCCACAGGAAACTTGAAATGTGGATAGAAAAATTAAAAAACTGAATTTTTCTGATTTAATTTTAATTAATCTGTATTTCAATATGTAGCTAATGGCTACTGTATTGGACAGCATAAATTTAGAGAAAACTCAGAGTAAAACAGGGCCAAAATCCTACCACCAAATCTCTCCAAAAACCCTCTAATGTTTGAGTAATATGTCAGAAAAGGTTGTGTTTATATTCTCCATCCTAGCTCACTGAAATAAAAATCTAATAGAGAAAAGTAAGATAAAAGAAATTATTAGTTTCAAAATAATTTAAAAATATGTAGGTAAAACAATGTAAAAAACAAGTTTATTTACAACAGCTACTCATTGCTCATGGGAGCTGTTTTTGAAGACAAGGAATAAGTTTTAGCTGAACTAAACTATCTCATGCTTTAGTAATATGTTCTCAGCCAAACAATGAAACTTGATATGATCATGCCAATACACTTAAAAGCTTGTCACCTGGTCAGAGAGTGTAAGTGGAGAAGAGTATCCAATTCTACAGCCATATGTAAAGCAAGATATCTCTGCTGTCAGTTCTAGGACATGAGCCAAAGGCAGGTAGCCAATATATGTGTCCTTTGGTCTAAAACAAAATAAGAGAAACATTTTAGCTTATTTTAAAAAGGCATTGTAAATCAGAAATGTCAACAACCTTATCATTTTAATATAGATTAAGTTCAGAGAATGCCAACGTGAACTCTGATATCTAAAAAGAAAGTTGAATGATTCTCTCTTACCCCAGGCCAGGAATTCTCTCACACTGGCCTGCCATTCCAGCTATCAAATTGCTATGATGCATCATCACTCCCTTAGGTCGGCCAGTAGAACCACTGGTATACATGACAATAGCCATGTCCGAAGGAGTTGGTCTATTTGGAGGAATGCATGCTAAATGAATGAAAAAGCACCACATTAATGACTGGAACATACACAAACACCCATGATACCATCACTACAATCAAGGTAATAGATATACCCATCACCTCCCTGAGTTTTCTTGGGTTCTGTTTTTGTTGTTGTTAACTTATCTTTAAGGTGACTTCAACTCTAATATTCTAATATTCTAACATGCTAAGTTTTAAACAGCACATTGGGGTTTCTGTGTAACCTCTTTGCTATCCCAGAATACACCAAAATGTCCAAGAAGACAAAGATATATTATCAGAATTAAATAAAAGTTTAAAAAAATTCTTGGATTTTTAAAAATTAGTTTATATTCTGTATGATACTATAATCATGGATACATGTCATTATACATTTGACAAAACCCATAGAATGCATAACATCAAGAATGATCCCTAATGTAAAGTATGGACTTTGGGTGACTATGCTGTGTCACTGTAGGCTCATCAATTGTAACAAATGTACCACTCTATTTGGAAAAGTTGACAGTGGGAGAGGCAGTATGTTTGTAGAGGCAGGGGGTATACAGTATGTGAACTCTCTGTATCTTCCTGTCAATTTTGGTGTGAATCTATAACTGCTCTACAAAATAAACTTTTAAAAAAGAATTAGTTTATGAAACTGAATTACATTTTATGCCCAAGCTAAACAGTGTAATTTTACCGCTAAAATAACCAAAGATAAAGTTATACATAAATTAACGAATGCTAATGCTCTTTAAAGATATCTACTATCAGTTTATAAACCAAGAAAATTTGAACTAAATCCTTCATTTGATGAGTAATGGATGCAGCAGCAGTAAATACAGGGTGGGGTAAAAGTAGGTTTACAGTTGTTCATATGGAAAATAATACAATAATTAATAATTAATAATGTAAGAATAAACTCTGTTTCATGTATTCATAACTGTAAACCTACTTTTACCCACCCTGTATGTTAAGCTCTCTCCTCTAAGCACACAATATTACACTTCTTATTATCATAATAACAACTATCTACTCAGATAAATTATCACAAAAAGATGTCTGATCTAGTATAGAAATGAGTGGAACTAGTGATCTATTATGTTATTGATACAAGGACCCAATATCCCCATAGTTTATTGCCACCATCCTTTGATGAATCAGCAGAATTGGCAACAGATCCCTATTGATCAGGACTTCACATTTAAGTTTATCCCAATCTTGCAGGGTCAACCTGGTGCTGAGAGACAATTCTCCATGGTCTTTCGAATTGCCAAACATCTTGTGAGTGTAGGCATTGACTTTATTCTAGAATATCTTTTCAAGAAAGTTTGCACAGTTAACAGCCTTGGAAGACAGAGATAGAGTCTCCCTCCAAAGCAAAGAGCAGGCTTGCTTACTGTCCAGTAAAATATACATAATCTCTTTCTCCAGGGCAGAGGACAGGTTTGCTTACTGCTCATTGTTAAGATTCAGGTTTCCTAAGATCAGGGTTCCTCTCCTATAACACAACCCACTGCAAGTGCAGGTGTCATCTAACCTTCTTCACAATGCCCTGTGGAAACTGGAGTGCAAGGAAGCAACATAAATGCTGAAACTCTGGGTACTGCTATTGCTGTGATTAAAAAACTGTCCTTCATATCTGATTCAGGAGCTTTGTATCTCCAAGAAGTGGTGGCAAGCTCACTTGCTTGTTTGCAAGTTGGTAAAATGTCAACCCCTATGTCATGCTCCACAAGTGATAAGAGTCCTATACTTGATACCTTTTATTGCAAACATATGCTAAGTCACTAATGATCAAATATTCATAAGCTAAACAGAGGTTCAACCAACATTTTCTTCTGCCAAAATGAATCCTTTCCTCATCTAGTAGAGTATCATTACAATAACATTAAACATGACAGAAAAAATATTTAAATGGAATGTTTAATTTCTTCAACCCTCTTAGCTTTTCTGCCAAGTGTGGAATATAAAGTCACAACTACATAATAAAAAATAAACACAAAAGTTAAATGATAAACATTTATTCAGTATATTATTTAATTTCCACAACTGGTATTTTGCTACAAGGTGGACTGACTTGTTTCTAATGAAATACCAACTAAACAGCTTTGCAATCCCTAATACATCATTAAGATCACTAGAATTAAGCATTTTAAAAATGTACTGAATGGAAGGCCTGATACCTTTTTCTTATGTGGTCTAAATTAGAAGGTTATTTGAAAAAAAGAAAAGTTAGGCAGCAACCACCATCAAGTCTGAACCATTGTGTACATCTCTACTACAAAGTAAATTTTAAAACAGTGGTTAGCTTTAGAGGAAAAAGGGAGGGAAAACCTGAATACTATATGGTTTTGATAGTTTTCAAGCATTTTAAAACATTTTTAATCAAAGAATTTTAGGCTTTTCACTTACATCATTTCTTTTCCTAACCTACTGAAATAACTATGAATAGATTAATAAATTTGTTTTAACTGCTTTACTTACAGTTTTCTGACTTGGATCCCAACTCTTCTACTGATTGCATGCTGTGAATCTCAAATCCTTCAGGGTATTCTGTTTTATTGACAGTCTTATTGTCCACATAAATGATATGTTTAACACAATTTATTTCTAACAATGCAGTCTGTTGAGCAGAAAGAAAATTCAGTTATTAAATATGGGCCTGCAGTAAACTCAATTACTAAACATTTTCCTGTCCTGTCATATAACACTACCATAATTAAAAGAAAATGTAATACGTACCTTAAGTTTACTTTCCAGAAGTTCAACACTAGTAATCAGATAGGCAGCCTCAGATTCATTTAACCCATGAACTACAGCTTCACTGCCAAGTGTGGCATATAAAGTCACAACTACATAATAAAAAAAAAACACAAAAGTTAAATGATAAAAAATTATTCAGTATATTATTTAAATCAACCTTTAATGATAAGCATACTCACAGATGGAAAGATATTTTATAATTTAACTTGACTTCACAGTCTTTGCTATATTATGCTTCAACCTTGCCTCAAATTTCCTGATATAGTATTCCAAAACTTTCCTCACAAATTCGCAGAATTCTAACTTTCTAAACCTGAAGAAACACAGAAATACAGGAAGTGCCACAACTGGTCAAAAATAGGTCATTTAAGATGGTCAAGGCCAATAGGTTCTGGCTGAACTTTTAAAAATTTCTCAGATTGCCCTAACCGGTTTGGCTCAGTGGATAGAGTGTCAGCCTGCGGACTGAAAGGTCCCAGGTTTGATTCCGGTCAAGGGCATGCACCTTGGTTGCGGGCACATCCCCAGTAGGAGGTGTGCAAGAGGCAGCTGATTGATGTTTCTCTCTCATCAATGTTTCTAACTCTCTATCCTTCTCCCTTCCTCTCTGTAAAAAAATCAATAAAATATATTTAAATTTTTTTTTCTCAGATACATTTTACATTCAATAATATTTTATATTCATTTCGGGTGTACAGCATAGTGGTTAAACAATCATATACTTTACAAAGTGTTCCCCCTGATATTTCCTGTAACTTAGTGGCACATACATAGTTATTACATATCATATTATTGACTATATTTCCTTTCCTATGAAGTATTTTACATCGTCATGACTATTTTTTAACTACTAATCTAATCTGTACTTCTCAGTCCCTTCACTTTTTCCTACAGTTCCCCAATCCACTCCCCTCTGGCAACCATCAGTCTGTTCTCTGTATCGATGAGTCTGTTTTTATTTTGTTTGTTGATTTATTTTGTTCTTTAGATTCCACATATAAGTGAATTTTTTTCTTTCTCTGACTGACTTACTTTGGTTAGCATAATACCCTCTAGTTCCATCCATGCTATTGAAAATGGTAAGATCATTCTTTTATATGGTCTGGCTGACCTCTCAATGAAGGTCAGAGCTATTCCAGCAAGGGCTCCCCTGTGACACACACTTTCATTGGTCATAGTGCCAAAGAAAGGATAAGTCTTTGAGAATCCTCACATTTTGAGGATCTCAAGTCAGAAGATAGGCCATAAATCACATTCTCACTCCTTCTAAGAAGCTTTCTCTGTAGGTCTCATGTCCACACTGATTGGAGACCTCTAAGCCTAAATTGGAGTGGACAGGGAGATCTACTCTTTAGGATCTAACAGACAAAGAAAACATAAACTGAAACCCAGAATAGTTAGAATCAGAGGACATCTGCTAAACTTAGATAGGCTTGGAAATTCAACTCTAGGCTGGTAACCAAAACAGCAACATGGTTAAGAACTGCTACTTTTCACAAGCTGTTGATTGTTTAAGTTGGGTGATGCATATATAGGGGATCATTTTCATATCTATTTTTGTTTGTTTGAAATGCAAACCCTTGATTACTACACCACACCTATAGTGTTCTATTTCATTCAACAAATAACTGAGTGCTGGCACTGTTCTGGGCTATTAATAATTAAATATAATTTCTTGAACAATGGCTAAAAAAAATATACTCAATTTTACTTTCTGGACAACATAATCTAATGCCAGTTCAAGCTGTCACATGCTTCTTTCACAAGTAAAATGGTAAAAGTACAATAAGAGACCTTGAAGTGAAACAATGAACTAGAATTACCTGAAGCAATGATTTTTGTGTGATTATTTATGGGTTACTTCCTAAAAAATGCCCCAAACCCCAAATCTTTCAAGTACAATTCACTTCCAATTAAAAAGTAAAATTCTAAATTCTATTCATTGAGCAGCCAAATCTCATACTAGCTCTTAGAAGTTATTAACTTTAACAGGAATTGTCAGATATATTTTAACTATGTTACATACTGTTTTACAAACATAATTTAGGCAGATAAATGACTAAAAGACACCTACTTCAAAAAATTAAAGATCTCAAGACAGTTTCACATATAAACAAAGCCCTCTCTCTCCCCCTCCGAAAATACAAGGCACTTACGAGGAAAGTTGTACTTAAAGCAGGTCTGTGCCGCAATCATCCACTCGGCCCTGGTCTCACAGAAAATGGCAATAGTGCTCTTTGGTTTTAATCCCAATGCAGTGAGTCCACTACCAAAGTTATTCACTCGGTGGTTCACTTCAAGGTAGTTCATCCATTTATAATTCCCAAGAATTAACTGTTAAAACGAGACATTCTCTAATATTAGTACATTTATCCAAGCAAGCAATTAAAAAACTATTCAAAGTATAAAACTTTAAAGTTGCCCTGAAATGAATATTCAAAAACTATGGGAACCTTCAGAGAATTAGTTACACAGCACCAGAATGGAATGCAATGATATTTTTTTAAAGCTTTTTTGTAATGTATTTTTATTGATTTCAGAGAAGAAGGGAGAGGGAGAGATAGAAACATCAATGATGAGAGGGAATCATTGATTGGCTGCCTCCTGCACACCCCCTATAGGGGATTGAGCCCACAACCCAGGCTTGTGCCCCTGGCCAGAATCAAATCCGGGACCCTTCAGTCCGCAGGCCAACACTCTATCCACTGAGCTAAACCAGCTAGGGCAGAGATATTTAAAATGCACTTGATTTATGATCAAGTAAAATGTACCCTCCCCTTAAAAAAAATAAAAAGCCCAAAAATGTTTTACCTTCTTAAACACCTTTCCATTTGGCTGCATTTCGTTTTCTTCACTTAGGATTTCCCTGGTCCCAAGGCTGTCCTTCTTCCCAAACTTGGAGATGGCATGATCAAATAGTTTATCAAGAGTGTCTGCTCCAGGGATGTCTATGACAGCTAGTGAGTCGAAGTGCGTGACAGAGCGATATGGACTTCCAGGTTTGTCTGAAGTGGGCTTAGCTTTTATTCTCTTTGCCATGGCGTTTTTCTTCTTGGCATTGGTAAGAAAATACCATGGAATAAATATAAGGGCACTGTATATTGTTATTAACAAGTGGACAGGCAGCAAAATAATGGTGGGCACATTTAGCTTAAGATTCATAGTTGCAAGGCTTCTAAAATGGTGTTTATTTCTTGTTATTCTTTGGCTTCAAAAAGCCTTATTTTGCTGAAGAAGGCATTAATGGAAGCAGCAGTAAGAGTAGCAGTATAGCCAAGGCAGTTCAATTTTAATGATACAGATAAAAGTTAGTAATCTTTGGAAGCCGACAAAAAAGTACACCTGTAGGTGAAGACAATGAGCCAGGCAGACAGTAGGAAAAAAGACAAAAACAAAAACAAGAGTATTAACAAGTTGATAGCACACTGATTTAAATACTCAGGTCTTTAGTTTATATATAATTGATTTGATACAGAAAGCTGAAATAACTGGTCTGAAAACTGGCATTTCCTATGTTAATCATTATTGCCATAAACTTCTGAATTTACTCCTTCCTAGGTTTTTAGGTATAAATGATACTCTGTGCATCATTCTGTGAGTTGAGTAGCACTATTTAATACTTACACGAATGCATGAATATGATATTTAAGTTTGGCTAAACTTTGGGTGAGTAGGGATGCCAATAATGAGTTCCTCTTAAATATGTATATGTAAATCAGAAATATGTATATGTAAATCAGATTTAAATCAGATTTGGTTTTATATCCAAAAGGGAAAACAATCGATCATTTTAGGCTTATTTCTCAAAGATCAACCAGAACTCTTTTTCTGAGTTCTTCATTAAGGTAAATTTCTCAGATAATGCTATTCACTGTCTCCTATCCCAAAAAATTAGAGCAATACAATCATAAAACCATTTCCTAAGTGTCCATTTTGTGCTCAAAATTGCACCAGTTGCATATTTTTGTGACTATAGATGAACCAGTTGCATTCCAGAGGCAAGAATGGTAGTATTAAGTCTGAAATAGTGTAAGACCTGGTAAATTAACACTTATGAGGAAATCAGCACACCAGATAGAGTGAGCATTTTTCAAACTCTTTTGAGAGGGGCGGGGTGCAGCTAAACCACTTCTTCAAATAAAAACACTTGCAGACTTCCCTGATATAAAACTAAAGTGGAATTGCTCTGGCTGAAGCAAGGATTGGGATTGTCCAGAGTCTCACCCTGAACTTCCTAGAACCCCACTCCCAAGGTGACCACTGAAGCATTTCCAATGTAAAGCCCTACAGAAATAAACAAGTGCTATGTTGTGCAGGAAAAGCAATAAATGTAATTGGAGTTCAGAGGAAGTACAAATGGCCAAGAGTAACTAGTGGAGGATCTGTGGAAATTAGACTTAAGCTGGACCTTATGTTGGGGATCTAGAAATAAAGGAGAAAACTGTAGGGCATTTCCAGTAGGAGAACAACATGAAGATACAGATGTAGGAATGAAAAGATTTTGGGAGAGTGGAGAGTGCCAATAATATGGACACTAGCCTGACTGAGGCACAGAGTATTCGTTGGCTAAGTAGGCTACAATGGTACAGAATCTGACAAATCAGGCAAAGCTATTTTGATTTGATTAGGCAGAAAACGGGAGGTCACTGCAGGTCAGAAAAATAGTGCCAATTGGAAAGGAACTGCAGAAACAGCCTCCAGGATACTATCTTTCAAGGAGTGTGCCTTCAGCTGAGAAAGCTACTTTGGCGAGTGAACGTGTATTTTAACCATAAGAATTAAAATATTACTTCACTTGGAGACAAACTGAAGCTCATCCTTCTGCAAATGTGGAAACAGACAGGCAGACTACTGACCCCAGGATAGTTGTTTGATTATTACACCAATTAGTATAAAATGGTAGCTTAATTCTGCCTCTGCTTTTGTTTATTAATTGAGTGTGGTAAAATGAACAAGAAACTACAAGTGAAAAGATCTGGGTTTCAGTCCCCATCTTGTTCACTAACTGGCTGTATAACCTTGAGCAAAGCCAGCTGCTTGAGCTTAAGGTAAGACTAGATCAGTAGCCATTATTTAGAGGTGATGGGCCCCTTTGAGAATCCAGTGAGAACTATGAACCCAATCCCCCTAAGAAAAATATGCAAAACATTACACAAAATTTCAGGGGAATCGTGTGTTCCCTGAAACACATCCATGAACCCCAAAGGGTGACACCAACTCTGAACTCAGGATTTCTGGCCTAGATGATTTCCTGGTGCCCTTCCAACTTCAAATTTTGTGATTTTCCCCTACCTAAAAATAGCTCTTTCAGTCTTTCTCACAAGTCTGGTCATTCATTTCTTTAAGAAAAGGTATGTCAAGTGTCTATCACAGAGCCTGGTCCTCAATATGCAAGATCCCCTCTAACAATCCTCTCCTTCATCAGACATTTCATGACTACCCAGATCAACAAATCTTTCCATTCTCTAATTTCCTACATCACTTGAAATGTCAACCACTCATTCTGATCCTTGATTGTACCATCATTTCCAAACATCTAAGCACCCAAGCATAGAGCACAGACCAGTAGTTCTCAAGTCTATCAAACACAACACCTTTCTTATCCTACCTAATAATAGAGTAATATGCAAATTGACCATACCTTCGCTATGCCCACGATTGGCCAGGAGGTGTGGGGGGGCGGGACTCGGGGTGGCCGGGGTGGCCGATTGGGCCGGCAGGACGCTGAGCCATGGCTGTCCTGCGGCACAGAAGGGGCCTCTGGGGCAGCGAGCCCACATCCCGCCGCTGACCATCAAAGGCGGGGAGCTGGATGTTCGCTCCAGCACCAGCGGACAGACACCCAGCTCCCCCGCAATCGAAAGCGAAAGCGGGGGAGCTGGGTGTCTGTCCGCTCTGGCACCAGGCCAAAAGCCTCCGCCGGAGGCTTTTGAAAGGCCTGGTGCACCAGCGGACAGACAGCCAGCTCACCCACGATAGAAAGCGAAAGCGGGGGAGCTGGGTGTCTGTCCGCTCCGGCACCAGGCCAAAAGCCTCTGCCAGAGGCTTTTGAAAGGCCTGGTGCACCAGCGGACAGACAGCCAGCTCACCTGTGATCGAAAGCGTGGAGCTGTGTGTCCGCTCCAGCACCAGCGGATCCCCTGCCATCAAAAGCAGGGAGCAGGCTGCCAGCAGTGTCCGCGGAGCGTGCTAGGCTTTGCGGGGCATTGGATATGGCCTGGATGGCAGGTTAGGCCTAGGGGACCCTATACGTGCATGATTTAATCATGCACTGGGCCTCTAGTATCAAATATTTTATAATACCCCCTAATAAACATTAAAAGATACAGATAATCTACCTACACACACAATTTTAAAAATTCCATACTGTTATTATAAAGGACTATACAAATGAAGTTAAACTAAAATAATATTTGTTTCAACATATAAATTCTCAGGGACAATACTAAAAAAAAAAAAGTCTCCAATTGAGGAAGTGCCCCTAAGAGGTGAGTACCACCTCATTCTCATTTCAGAAATTGTCAGACTTGGAGCTGAAGACATAAAAAGAAGTAGAAGGCAGCTTTTGAAAGGCTTTATAATCTAGTTGGATTTAAACTGTACTGTATGTTTCTTAGTCATTTATGTTGTTATATATGCTTAATATTTTATACATGTTTACCTTAAGCCTTGGTGGTAGGGAAATGTTTTCTCTACTTAAATTCTCATAGTACAGAGTCACATTTATGTACACACACACACACACACACACACACACACACACACACAATAGGTAGGGCTCAAAGAACATTCAAGTGAGGAGCCATCAGAGACATCATTTAGTCCAAAGATTTTCAAAGTATTTCTAGTGTAGTGATGTTCATTCATTTGAATACAATTTTATATGGATATGAAAATACAAATACAGATAAAAGTAAAAAGCAGAGCTGCTTTCGTGGGGGAGGCTGTGAAAGCCCCTAAAGGGATTACTTGGAACCTCCAGTTCAGCTGAATATTTTAACCACTGATATTGCCTGATCCCTTATTTCACAGAGAAGCAAACCAGGGAGAGTGCCAATTGTAACAGAGGCCCATTTCCAAGTCTGGTGCTGTTTCAAGCCCACCAGCTGGCCTCTTTTCAGTTTTGTCTATCATCTTGAAATCCTTCCTTGTTAAGAGTTTTCCAGGGATATACTCACATCTACTGATCAATTCATTTAAAAGTAAGATTTGAACACCTACTATGTGTAAGTTTAGAGCACTTAATACAAAGATGAGTAAAACATGCCCTGCATTCTATATGCATGGACATGTGTTCATATATATGTCATGGAGGGGGCAGGGACATCAGTTCACAAATATATAAGATAGAATGTGATAAATCCCATAAGAGAAACAAGAACAGAATGCTAAATATATTCAAAGCGGGGGGGGGGGGGGGTTGTACCCAGTTTGGGGGGAAAAAGAGATGAGGGAGAAAGTAGAACCATCCAGAAAGGTTTCACACAAAAACATAGCATTTGAGGTGGGTGTGAAGGATGCCTATGTTTTCAAAAGGAGAGGGTGATGATTAGGAAATGAGGACAGTCCTATCAGAGAGAACAAATGGATGAGCAAATGAATGCAGCAAAACAGTGCAGCATGTATTGGAAATGCAGCAAG
The DNA here is from genome assembly GCF_951640355.1 of Cnephaeus nilssonii. Taxonomy (NCBI): domain Eukaryota; kingdom Metazoa; phylum Chordata; class Mammalia; order Chiroptera; family Vespertilionidae; genus Cnephaeus; species Cnephaeus nilssonii. Next base: position 77,182,251 of record NC_137071.1, read on the forward strand.
TAGTGTAGCAGATGCTGTAATGTTCTCCGTGTAAAGTGCTATTCCACTTTTATGATATAGAGCAAGGGGTAAATTGAATTGTTCCAGAGTCAACTTTACTAGACTACAACTATATTCTGAGAGGCACATGCATATGTAGGTAGTAAATGGGCTGAACAGTTAGGAGATATGGGTTCTAAACCCAGTGTCTGCTATGAAGTGTGAGTTTGAAAAAGTTATATGACCTCTCACTGAAAAGCTCTGTATCAGTGGCACCATATGTAAAACAGGAAATTGCCCTAACCGGTTTGGCTCAGTGGCTAGAGCGTTGGCCTGCGGACTGAAGGGTCCCAGGTTCGATTCCGGTCAAGGGCATGTACCTTGGTTGTGGGCACATCCCCAGTAGGGGGTGTGCAGGAGGCAGCTGATCGATGTTTCTCTCTCATCGATGTTTCTAACTCTCTATCCCTCTCCCTTCCTTTCTGTAAAAAAGCAATAAAATATATTTTAAAAAAATAAAACAGGAATACTACTTGTAGTAGCTACTGCATGGTATTGTTGATGGAATCCTTCATTTTATCCAGCTTAAATTTAATGGGCAATAATAATCAGTCCCTGGAATATACTCAACACTCTTGCCTCTCTTTTTGCTGTACTTACGCGGATAAACCATGACTTGGTTAAGCCCAGTTCTCTACCCAATCAACACCTATATCCAACACAGTTGAATTTGACTGGAGAAAAACTTGACTGTGCTGAATGTCCCCCTTTAAATCTGTGATTGCTCCCTCAAGTGGGCCATATTGCACTGCACTAGTCTATGCACTGGCCCACTCTCCAGGGTTTCATGCCTTCTTCTCTCTCCAGAACACCTATATTCTCCCTCCATCCTCATTCTAAGCTGCCAACCTGGCTCACTATTTTTCTGAGAAAACTAAAAAAAAGTCTGAAAAGAACTTCCACAGACTCCCACTGCCCACCACTGCATCTGCCCACCTACTAGCATATGTGGCCACATGATCTTTTCACTCCTGTGACTACAGATGAATACCAGTTAAGGCCAACTACAGATGCTCCCAGGTAAGGCCAACCCCCTTCACTCATGCATGGCACCTAGTCATAGAATAAAAACCTGGAGGTTCTGCTCTATGGATTCTTCCCTGGATTCTCCCCTCACTCTTGCCTCATTAATTTTTCCTGATCTACTGAATTGTTCCCATCAGCATTATAATGGGCTATTATTTCTTTCATTTAAAAACCATTCCTTGAGAGCTGATGAAGGCCAAACTGGGAAGAAGCAGGCCAATAAGCCTCAGCCCCAGCCACCACGGTGGCTGCCTCTTCTAGAAGGTCGTCTAGTCTAATTAGAATATTACGCTTTTCTTATTACAGATTAGCCAGAAAAGGGCAGGATATCATTTTTAGTCATAGAATAGTTGACTGTTCATTATGTTTACCATTCTATATGGAAAGCATATTAATAACCACTTATTGAGCATTTACTATGGGCTAGGCACTGTGCTCAAGCCTATACATACATTATTTTATTTAATCCTTCAGAAAACACCTTTAAGGTAGTATCCTCATTTTACAGCTGATGTAACAGTCTCAGAAAGATTAAACAATTTGCCCAAGATAACATAACTAAGTAGGGATTTTTGACTCCAGTCTATCTGATTTTAAAGTCCATGTTTTCAGCTACACTGTCTGTGACCCTAGTCATACTGGTGTAATCTAAAGTGAAAAGAGTGACAAACTTTGTATATAAAGAAATTTTGGCAAAAATTTTGAGCACTGATCTGCCCTACAAATCAATGCAGTTTTTTTTTATACATCTGTCTGCTCCTTGCAAGTTTTATTTGACTCAAATTAGGGGGGGAAGGGAGACCTTTTAGATGTCTAGTAAGTTCTAGAAGTTTTAGTGGAAAATCAGATGCAATTTTATTTTATTTTTTTGTTTTGAGGCCAAACTTAATAGTAACTATTTCATTCCAGTTACTTCAAAAGTTCTGAGATAGTTAGGCTAAATGCAAAAAAAGCATTAGTGATACATTAAGCTCTAGTATACAAAGGAAACAAATACTACATACTGATTAAAGTCCAAATTTAAAAGCAGAAATCATCATCTCCAGAAGCATATGACAGATACATCATCAATTTAAGAATGATAGAAACTAATAAACTGAAGTCATATAAAGCCAAGACAATTTCAGAAGTTTTAGGAAATGGACTAAACCAAGCAAGGACCCATGCACCTGCCAAGCTATAACACACAGTATGGACAAATTAATCTGTCCTTAACATAATAACTTTATAAAAGTGCAAAAAATATCTATTTGAAAATCAATGATTAACTATGTAAGTGCTACTTTAAGAAATCACATTTTTCAAGTCACACATCATAAAGGGTAATTTACCCAATAAAGAGGTAATTCGCCTTCTGAAAAGATTAGGGTTGAATCAGAAAACTATTATAAAAGTTTCAAGATGCCAAAACCGGTTTGGCTCAGTGGATAGAGCGTCAGCCTGCGGACTGAAAGGTCCCAGGTTCGATTCCGGTCAAGGGCATGTACCTTGGTTGCGGGCACATCCCCGGTAGTGGGTGTGCAGGAGGCAGCTGGTCGATGTTTCTCTCTCATCGATGTTTCTAGCTCTCTATCCCTCTCCCTTCCTCTCTGTAAAAATCAATAAAATATATTTTTAAAAAAAGTTTCAAGAGATTAAACAGATAACATACATATTGCACTTGCACTTTAAAATAGCATATTTCTCCACAGATGTTGCACCACCAAGGCTTTTGTAAAGGGTGGAGTGCTTTTTTCAAAATCCTATTTTCTTTCACACATTATTAAAAAGTTCCAAATCATTTTAAAATGTACAGGATAAGGTTCAAATACTATGTTAAAAAAAGAATGACTGCATTTGGTTAATAAAATCTAACTTTACCAACTTTATATTACAATATAATTAATTTTATGTTAATAAAAAACTTAATATTTTAAGAAAATAAGTCATTGAGAGTAGCTAGCAAGATCTTTTGCTATCAGTCTACAAGACTGAATAATCATGTGCAATATACTTCTGTCTGCTCCTTGTAAATCTTATCTGACTCAAATTGGTAGACCAATATAATCACTATGAAATAGCTTGTACAATCAAACTTTAAACCCAATAATTATAATGAATTTGAAAATTATAATAAATACATTCATTTATTATAAGTTATAATAATACACTTGAAAACTGAAAAACAAAACAAAATAAAACTTAGGGTGAATAATATAGATGCCTTGTATCAACACATTGCACCTGTGCCTAGCTATTTTGACTAGAAGTATCTAACAACTATGACTGATCTTTGGATGCATCTCTAACAAGATTACTGTTTACTTCATCACCTGGAGAGATAGTAATTGCTGAAGCTGCCATCCTGCCAGTCTCTTCCCAGCTTTTCCCAGAAAAGAAAGCACCTTAGCTGCCATGTTGAAGATGATCTTTCATACTCCAAGTACAAGTTCCCTCCCTTAATGCCTTTAAGAACTTTCCCAATAACCATCAGATAATGTTTTTTCTAGGTCACAGGATGGTATAATTGGGATCCTATCTATATGTGTTGAAATTAGGCTATCTAGGAGATAGTGTTGCTGCCTATAAACATCCCACACACTGTGTGCATCTATTTCCTTATTTCAGTGATCACAACATAAGTTTTTAATATGCAACTTTCTAAAGTGGGGAGTTAAGTGTATAATTTAATCCAAAGCGTATATTTAAGGAATTTTGAAGATAAATTATGCTTGACAAACATGATATTACAACCCAACTTTATTAGACATCATGAAAAGGGAGAAAACTAAGTTTTGGGATTAATATGTTTAGAGAGAAATATAAAGGTTTCAGTGCTATAAACAGGAAGCAGATAGCACAATGCTTGTCTTCGAGTAACATTTATTTTATTGTTATAATTGTTCTATTTCATTGTTAGTTGTTGTTGTTAATCTCTTATTGTGTCTAATGGATAAATTAAACGTTATCACTGGTGCGTATGTATAGAAAAAACATAGTATATATAAGGGTTCGGTACTAACTGCAGTTTCTGACATCCACCAGGGGTCTTGGAACATTTCCTCCATGGATAAGGTAGGACTACTGTACAGAGTATATCTATCTATTGTCATCTTACCTATTTATCATAGTGCAATAATACAACTGTGGGCTACCAATCATAAGTGCAAGTTCAAAAAAATAAACCTGTCACTAGCAGTAATAGTGCCCACAGTAATATCTTTGTATTACAGGGCGAATTTATGCAACTATACCTTTTTGCCACATGACCTACTCTCTACATTTGCTAGAGGAGGTGCTAGTTTAATAGGTTAGCTCTTTGTTAATGTTGTTTCCCAGTCCTTCATACCATTAAAAATCCGCCGAAACAGGTTTAGCTCAGTGGATAGAGCGTCTGCCTGTGGACTCAAGGGTCCCAGGTTCGATTCCGGTCAAGGGCATGTACCTTGGTTGCAGGCACATCCCCAGTGGGGGGTGTGCAGGAGGCAGCTGATTGATGTTTCTCTATCATCGATGTTTCTAACTCTCTATCCCTCTCCCTTCCTCTCTGTAAAAAATCAATAAAATATATTAAAAAAATCATACAACCATGTAATCTTAAACCATTTCTTACAAAATGACCTAATAAACCACTGAAATGAGTAAGTCGGCTACCTGGCCAGCACAATGTAAAACTGTATCATGGTTTAAAAATAAATTTTAAAAAAAGCTCACTCTGCTCTTCAGTGTTAAATACACCTTATAAATGAGACTAATAAAAGAACTCAAAAAATGGATAAATCTGTTGAAGATGGAAATCTTATGGTCCATTCAATCAACCCTCAAATATGAGCACTAGTAAAGAAGAGAACACAAATATTCCAAAGGCAGCAGGTAACTCAAAATGTATTTATATTCTTAACATTTCATTATGGGTGTGTCTGATGTTTCAGAAATTAAAGAATTCTTTTTTAAATTAAAATTATTAGGGTGAGATAATTCTTAACTAAAAAGGAAGCTACATCAAGCCCATTATAAGTAGCCATTGGAGAGGACTCCTAGAGTTAAAGTCTACACGTTAGGAGTGGGTAGATATTTTCCACTATCTTCTCTCCCTTCACATTCATTTCTTTTCCTGGCCTAGGCATGCTTCACTAAGGTGAGTGAGGCAAGGAAGATAATTAGGTATTTCTGTTTTGAAGTGTATTTTGGGATAGCCAAGGCAAAGGTATGCCAATGGAGTCTCTAAATTATCACAGACACTCCAAAGTGGCTATAAACTCCTGAAAACACTGGGTAGATGTTCCTGCTAATGCTTTTGCTAATTCTTACTCTTCACCTTTGTAGTTTTTTCTTATACATCTAGGTGGGCTGCAAGTCAACTGCTATATATGTTTATCTATCTATATCTATCTTATCTATCTTTGAGAGAGAGAGAGAGAGAGAGAGAGAGAGAGAGAGAGAGCGAGAGCATGCATGAGGAAGCAAGCAGACTCTCTGTGGGTAAATAAGTTAACTTCAGAAGCTTGAAAACTACTACCCTCATAAAGACACCATTGTCTCTTTCCCAAAGGAAATGCTAACCTTATTGATATTGTGCCTCCTTTGTCAATAACAGGGTAGCATGCTGCCTAAGTAGCTGAATTCAGAGACAGCTAATTCTGGCCTGCTGATGAAAATCTTTGGCCATATTTAAGATTTTTTTAATGCAGGCTAACAAGTAGACTTTAGTGATAGAAGAATATTAAGTCTTTCTAATTTCTTTACACTTGAAATTCAAAATTAGTTACCAACACATACAAACTAGTAGATTTTCTGTTTCAACTTCATAACCTATTATAATGAAAGCAATTCTCAGAAGACCAGAAATACAAGAGAGGCAACATTGTATACAGGGTTTTAATCCTGGTTCAACAGCTTGCTGAGCTATAATACCTGAAACAAATAATTGCTCGTCTGTTTCATCATCTACAAAATGAGAAAGTTGGATTCAGATTTTAAGATCACAGACCAGTAAAAAAAATTATTAAGAAAGAAGGATGGTGAAGGGAATAGCATAGCTGTCAACTTTTTGCCAGGTATGAACATTATAAACAAAATACCTACCACTTACTATCACAATCATTTCATAAAATACAGACATGTTTAACTCTCCAAAATTAGAAGACTATATCTTATAATAAGAAGCAATCCTTCAAATGGAAAAAAAATTAGCTTTAAAAAACTCATGGCCTATTGTCCTTATTTTCCACGCTTCACCATGGATCAGTAAATATTCTTCACTGACCAGCACTGGTCTAAAAATCAATGTTTGAGAACTCCTAGACTAGGTAATTTTCAAGGTGCAAGGCTCAAACACTATGATTCTAAATTCAGGTAATTTGTTGTATTTCTTTTATTCTATATTAATGTCTAGAATAGGTGCCTCTGTGAAGCACAGTGCTAGTACTTAAATTTTTGAAGATCAGAAATATAATTAGTTTAAGAAATAGTAACTAGAGTAAGCTTCAATTTAATAGAGGAAAGTGTACACTATCACAGATGTAACCTCATCAATAATAATGAACCATTCACTGGACACTTACCATTAAGCCCATTTTACAGATGAGGAAATTAAGACAAAGAGAAGCTAAATAGTTTGCCAAAGGCACACACAGCCTATAAGCCTAAATAGATTGGAAATGCAATCTGCTACTACATTTTTTTAGTATTACTCAAAGAAAAAGATTTTATTTAGATATTATCACTTCTCCTTTTATAAATTAGTGACAGGTGGTTTAAATCTTAAGGAGTTGCACTGGGTAAAGTTTTTCCTATTACTTTTCCAAATGCTGCCTTTCTTTTAACACAAACATAAATACTGGCAGGGTTTTTCCACTATAAAAATAGTCAAGATATCTGTTATTATTGGCAGTTAATTTTCTCCAAAAGCTGATATAATAGCAAGTTTAGAATTTTTAAAGAACAAATACTTACAGATTACCTCTTTTTCTCTTAAGAGGAACACGTATATTTTTCGTTATTTCAATCTGCAATAAGAGACAACATTCATGGGTACAATGACATGAAAAAAGAATCCCTTAAAAAAAACCCTCAAGTGATGTTACACATTACCTGTGCACCTTGGCTCATGATGAGCCATGTACCAAAAGAAAAACAAGAAATGACTAGAGATGAGTGTCTAAACTGGAAGTAGCGCTATTAGGAATTCAGAAAAGTAACTAAGCCTGACTCTAAGAAACAGCAGTTCAAAATCTATGGGCAAATAGCAAGATTAAAAAATAAGTAGAGGAACTGATAGTCATTTTTTCATATACCTAGTATATACAGATGGCCAACAGACATGAAAAGATGCTCAGCCTCACTAACCACCAGGAAAATGCAAATCAAAACCACAATGAGAAAGCATGCCACACCTGTTATAATAACCATTATAAAAAAAGACAAGCAATAATAAGTGCTGGCGAGGATGTGGAGAAAAAAGGAACCCTCGTGCACTGCTGGTGGGAATGCAGACTGGTGCAACAACTGTGGAGAACAGTACGGAGTTTCCTCAAAAAACTAAAAATGGAATTCCCATTTGACCCAGTGATCACACTTCTAGGAATATATCCCAAGAAGCTAGAAACACCAATCAGAAAGGATATATGCACCCTTATGTTCATAGCAACACAATTTACAATAGCTAAGATATGGAAACAACCTAAGTGCCCATCAGCATATGAGTGGATAAAAAAGCTGTGGTACATCTACACAGTGTAATATTATGCCGATATAAAAAAGAAGGAACTTTTACCATTTGCAACATCATGGATGGCACTGGAGAGCATTATGCTAAGTGAAATAAGCCAGTCGGAGAAAGATAAATATCACATGATCTCACTCATATGTGGAATATAATGATCAACATAAACTGATGAACAAGAATAGATCCAGAGACAAATGACAGGGGAGGGGGGATTAGAGATCAACCAAAGGACTTGTATGCATGCATATTAGCATAACCAGTGGACACAGACACTGGAGCAGTGGAGGCTTTCCCGGGGTGGGAATGGCTGGGGGGTGGGGGGGAGGGTCAATTGGGGAAAAAGGAGACATATGTAAAACTTTAGACAATAAATACATTTTTTTTAATAATAAGCAGAGGGCCCTAACCAGTTTGGCTCAGTGGATAGAGCATTGGCCTGCAGACTCAAGGGTCCCAGGTTCGATTCTGGTCAAGGGCATGTACCTTGGTTGCGGGCACATACCCAGTGGGGGGTGTGCAGAAGGCAGCTGATCGATGTTTCTCTCTCATCGATGTTTCTCTCTATCCCTCTCCCTTCCTTTCTATAAAAAATCAATAAAATATATTTAAAAAATGAAAAAAAAGCAGAGGAACTGATAGACATTTTTTCAAATATATGCAGATGGCCAACAGACATGAAAAGATGCCCAGCCTCACTAACCACCAGGAAAATGCAAATCAAAACCACAATGAGGTAGCACGTCACACCTGTTATAATAACCATTATAAAAAAAAGACAAGTGATAATAAGTGCTGGCAAGGATGTGGAGAAATGGGAACCCTATGCACTTTTGGTGGGAACGTAAATTGATGCAGCCACTATGAAAAATAGCACGGAGGTTTCTCAAAATACTAAAAATAGATCTATCATATGATTCAGCAATGCAACTTCTGGGTATATATCCAAAGGAAATGAAAACAGGATATCGAAGTTATCTGCACCCCCTTGCTCATTGTAGCATTCACTCACAATAGCCAGGATATGAAAGCAGCCTAAGTGTCTGCCAACAGAAGAATGTATAAAGAAGATATGTCATACATATACAATGGAAAATGATTCAGAAATAAGGAAATCCTGCCATTTACAACAATATGTATGGAACTTGAGGGTATTATACTTATTGAGATTTGCCATAGAGAGAGAAAGACAAATATTGTATGACCTGAAGCCCGGTGCATGAAATTCGTGCACTGGGGGGCGGCTGGGGGTGGGGGAGAGGTGTCTCCAGCCTGGCTTGTGCCTTCTCACAGTGCGTGAGCCCTGCGATTGATCGCCCAAAGAGGTAGGCCCCGCCGACCCATCGGGGGCTCCTCGATGGATTACGACCCATCGGGGGCTCCTCGATGGATTACCCCAAAGAGGTAAGCCAGAGCCGGGGTCCCGCCTCAGCAGGGCCATGGGAACCCCAGCAGAGGCTGTGCAGAGTGGCTGCCAGGCCCCTCCTCTGCTGTGCATGCAGCCATCTTGTGATGGCATGAGGGCATCATGGCGTGAGGACCACCTAGGCTTTTTTTAAAAATATATTTTATTGATTTTTTTACAGAGAGGAAGTGAGAGGGATAGAGAGTTAGAAACATCAATCAGCTGCCTCCTGCATACCCCCTACTGGGGATGTGCCTCCAACCAAGTACATGCCCTTGACTGGAATCGAACCTGGGACCCTTCAGTCCGCAGGCCAACGCTCTATCCACTGAGCCAAACCGGTTAGGACCTAGGCTTTTATTAGTAAGATAGTACTTATATGTAGAATCTAAAAAAGCTGAAGGTGTAGAAACAGAGTAGAATGGTTGTGACAAGGAGCTGGGGGTTAGGGGAAAAACATGGACATTTTGTTAAAGGGTACAAATTTCCAACTAGAAGATGAATAAGTTATGAAAATCTAATATATAGCATAGTGATTATAGGCAACAATACTGTGTAACAGCTTCAAAATTGCTAAGAGATTAGATCTTAAATGCCCTCACCACAAAAAAGAAGTGATAGTTATGTGACATGATGGAAATGTTACCTAAAGTTATGGTAGTAATCATATTACAATATATAAATGTATCAAAGTAACACAATGTATACCTTACACTTAATGTTATACGTCAATCATATCTCAATAAAAAATAAAAAATAAAATGCAAGAAGTTGTAGTCATGTCCTTAATGGTTTTATTTGTACCTCTTATTCCTCCACAGTCAGGATAGGAGCTAAGTTCAGAGACACAGACAAAGGCTGACCACAGAAAAATAGTCAGACATTCTCACTCCCAAATACTTGCAGGGACCTATTTTCCCAACAAAATGAAAAATGAATAATTTCCTTTAAATAGTACAAGGATCTTTCCAAATTAGCACTGGTCTAGGTAGAAACCTAAAGATATTTTTATCCCCCCTCGAGGAATACACACATCAGTTTTGTGATGTTCTTCAAAATATATGCACTATGAAGGTTTAGGGGTATGTTTGCAGTTGAGGATTAACCTATATTGGCATTTGCAAGAGAAAACTACTTATCATCTGAATACTCAGAACCGTATAATAAGGCCCTTCAGTAATCTGATATTGCTTACTTACATTCCAACACCCCTGGGGTTTCCTGGGCATGGTATTATGATTATGAAGAACTAAACTTTTATTTCCTTTCAGTAGCACTCAGTACTACTTGCATATGATTATGAGACTAGCCCTTCAATTTTTTAAATCTGGATACCCCAACGCAAGTCCTAAAATTAACATCAACACTATCTGCTATTAGGACAGTTAAATTTTCTCCTTTGTTACCAGTAGAAAATCAGAAGAATGAAGGAAAGAATGATTTATAACCAGGCCTATTATTAACAGAGTATTCCTTTTGTTCTTGTTTAATAGAACTACTTTCCAATATCAAGTTACTATCCATAATCTACTTTTGGGGAGGGGATACTGGCAACAGTATCAGTACATGTGTGACTATAAATAGTTAAGACTACTTATAAATATAAAGCATGTTATTTAACATTTTCTTATCTTTCTCCCTGAGGGCTAACATTTGATATTAACACAAAAGGAGGGTAACTTCATATACAGTCATGCGCTGCATTTAACAACATTTCAGCCAACAGTGGGCCACATATATGATGGTGATCCTGTAAGATTATTATGGAGCTGAAAAATTCCTATTGCCCAATGATGTTGTAACATCATGACTTAGTAGCACAATGTAATATTCACCTGTTTGTGGTGATACTCGTGTACACAAACCTACTGCACTGCCAGACATATGTTTAGCACATACAATTACATACAGTGCATAATACTTGATGATTGAAAGTACTGCATGTTACTCTACAAAATACCATGAGATTAAATCAAACACAAGAGAAAATGATACGAAGCTGCTGCCGGCATAACACAACATATTATTTAATTATCACCTGGTGGTATGAAAAAAAGAGATAATACAGGATCTAGAGTTTATCATCTTTTAATTAGGGAATGAGGCAGCACTGAGAAAGCCTTATTCACTCAATGAATACCAGGGAGAAAAACAGCATCCGTACAGTTAACAGAGTGATTAAGGAAAAAGAGATACAAATCCAAACAACATCCGATAACCCTCATATTTTGAGACAAAAAACAAATCATTAATGTGCTTAGTTTTTGCCCTCTCTGTAAATAAGTTAGTCTGTTAACCAACATTTTAAAAACATTCTTCAGAAGTAAAGTAAATACTAAACTTGTGATAGCATCTGTTGGAAATATTTCAAGCATGATGAATCTTCCTCCTTTACTTAATATCAAGGACCAATCTTAATAAATTTAAAAACAAATGTTTCAGAAATGAGTAAAAGATATTAACAAAGCCCTAAGCACTTAATGTTCAAATCTAAAATTAAATTCTGGTGAGTCCCTTACAAAACATTTCCCCTAAGCAATGGTCTTTTATAAGTCTTGTGTTAGATAAACATATATGTCATATATTGATAAGTAATAGTAGATGAAAACTACCATACTAGATAACATAGTTCAAAGATTAGAAAAGTTGAAATCAAGAAATAACACAGGTACAAAACAGTTTGTGTGACACCATTATATACACATATATTTGAGTAGGTACATATTGATAGAAATATTAGCAAGATGTACACCAAATATTAATGCTTGCTATTGCTGTGTGATAGAATTATAGATGAATTGTAGGTTTTTATATTTTGTATTCTTTGTGATGAGCTAGTATAAATCAAAAATTTCTATAAATAAGAATTGTTTACTTAAAATTTGATTTAAAAATCACAAAGAAACAAGAAAATGACAAATTTAAAACAGGCCAACAGGACCATCATAAACCAGTCAAAGACTCTACTGAAGATTACTGCTCAGAATTTAAGCTAGGGCAGAATCCTTTATTTTCCCTCTTAAGAATCTATATAAGTGTTTAGAAGCCTTAAATGGTCATAATATTGTGAGTCACTTGACTCATAAACATTAAAATTTACTAAAGAAATGTTATAACCTTCCCTGGCTAGGTAGCTTACTTCATTAAGAGTGTCATCCAGATACACCAAGGTTTCTGGTTCTATCCAGGGTCAGGGAACATACAAGAATCAACCAATGAATTCATAAATTAGTGGAACAACAAATTCTCTCTCTCTTCTCTCTTCCCTCTCTCTCTCTCTCTCTCTCTCTCTCTCTCTCCCTCTCTCTCTCTCTCCCTCTCTCTCTCTCTCTCTCTCCCCCTCCCTCTCTCCCTCCTTCCCTCCCTCTCTTCCCTCAATTAAAACAAAAAGAAATGTTATAGCTTCAGTCAAACAACCTAATATCTATTGTTTATAGCAGGCGTCCTCAAACTACGGCCCGCGGGCCATATGCGGGTATTTTTGCCATTTTGTTTTTTTACTTCAAAATAAGATATGTGCAGTGTGCATAGGAATTTGTTCATAGTTTTTTTTTTTTTAACTATAGTCCGGCCCTCCAACGGTCAGAGGGACAGTGAACTGGCCCCCTGTTTAAAAAGTTTGAGGACCCCTGGTTTATAGTGTAAAGAGTATGAAGATAATTCCAGACTGTCACAGACTAGACCGTTGCTTCATGGAAAAGTTAGGTGACCTAAAACAAACTGTTTTAAAAACATTCATGATATCTCAACGAGCTGTTTAAAAAACTGAAACATTACAAAACATAAAATACTACATGAAAGTATCTTTTTTACTCAATCCTCTAGAAATAATAGCTTTGAAGAGTTTGATGGTTACTCTTGGGGACTTTTAAAAGCATATTTTAGCCCTAGCTGGTTTTGCTCAGTGGATAGAGCATCAGCCTGCGGACTGAAGGGTCCCAGGTTCGATTCCTGTCAAGGGCACATGCCCAGGTTGCAGGCTCAATCCCCAGTAGGGGACATGAAGGAGGAAGCCAATCAATGATTCTCTCTCATCATTGATGTTTCTATCTCTTTCCCCTCCCCCTTCCTCTCTGAAATCAATACAAATATATTTTTTAAAAAGAATAGCATATTTTAATACAGACACACATAGGTTTGCAAGTTTCTTTAAAAAACGACTCTCTTAGATGTCTTTCCATGCCAAAACACATAGATCTACCTAATAATTTTTTTAAATATATTTTATTGATTTTTTACAGAGAGGAAGAGAGAGGAATAGAGAGCTAGAAACATCGATGAGAGAGAAACATCGATCAGCTGCCTCTTGCACACCCCCTACTGGGGATGTGCCCGCAACCAAGGTACATGCCCTTGACCGGAATCGAACCCGGGACCTTTCAGTCCGCAGGCCGACGCTCTATCCACTGAGCCAAACCGGTTTTGGCCTACCTAATAATTTTTAATAGTTCTATGGTATTCCATTGTATGACAATATCAAAATTAAGTCTAACCAATCTTTCCTATTGATGGACATACTGGATTTTTCTAATTTCTCATTAGAAATACAGCACTGTACATCCTTAGCAATATATTTATGGCAGTGCTTCTTTAGGATACATTTCTAACATAATCACTAGGTCAAAAGGGTATAACCATTTTAGATTTTAGTCTATTAAAATTGTCCTCCAGTACTAAAAGCAGAGATACCCTAGCTGATGATACCAGCACCCAGATCTTGGGTTTCCAATGACTATTTTCCAATAAAAGAAACCAAGGTTTGGTGTAGAACTAGTTGATTTCAGAGCCAGGGCAGGAAAAATACAAGGTGAGCCTAGTATCTTCTGATGCCAGAACGTAAGAATGTGCTTTAAAAAAATGAGGTTGTGTCAACAGGACACAAGGGCCAACCCAAAAGATCTCCCAATGGTCAAAGCTGATACAATTTGCACAAAATAAATGATATAATCAGATTATATCCCAAAGAATAAAATAAATATCCAGGGGCCTACACTAATAAAAATAAATTATTGACTGAATGAATAAATAAATGAGGGAGAAGAAACCAATGTTCCTTACAGAATAATTCTAATTAATACACGTGGAAGGAATAAAGGAAACAGAAAATCTCCATTAGTACACCACAGTAATAATTGCTGCAGGCAAAATCCATCATTGGATGCTAACAGTGGTGAGTAAAAGTCTAAAGCTGAACTGGATATATTCATGGTCTCAAGGCATCTTCCCCAGCCCTAGCTGGTTTGGTTCAGTGGATAGAGCATTAGCCTGCAGACCGAAGGGTCCCAGGGTTCAATTCTGGTCAAGGGTATGTACCTCAGTTGCAGACTCCTCCCTGGCCTGGGCCCTGGCAGGGCGCATGCTGGAGGCAACCAATTAATGTGTTTCTCTCACACCTATATTTCTGTCTTTCCCTCTCTCTTCCACTCTCTCTAAAAATCAATGGAAAAATATCCTTGGGTGAGGATTAAAAAAAAAGTATCTTCCCAAAATACATCCTATATAATAAAAAGCTAATATGCAAATCGACCAAAGGTAGGAACAACGCAGAGGTTCAACGCAGGAGCTGCCCCCTGGTGGTCAGTGCACTCCCTCAGGGGGAGTGCTGCTCAGTCAGAAGCCCTGAGCCGGCTCAGGCTGGAGAGCGCAGCAGTGATAGCAGGAGCCTTTCCCGTTTCCACAGCAGCGCTAAGGATGTCCTACTGACAACTTAGGCCCACTCCCTGTCAGTCGGACATCCCCCAAGGACTCCTGGACTGCAAGAGGGTGCAGGCTGGGCTGAGGAACCCTCCCCACCTCTCAGTGCACTGGGCCTCTAGTATTAATATAACATAGTATAATTAATATTTAATTGCAAAGAGAAAAAATATAACTTCACTGTAGTAAAACAGTTGACATCACTTTAACCATATCAAGATTACCATCACCAGAAATAGGTAGGGCACACTGACATGATGTACATGACACTGAAAATGACACAACTTTGCTTCTTTGGTATTCTTGACCAAATTGCACAATCTAAATCTATCCATGAAAAAAACATAAGATAAATCCAAATTAGGGACATGGGACATTCTACAATGTAACTGACCACTATTCTTCAAAGTTGTCAAGGTCATTAAAGACAAAGGCTGAGGAACTGCCATGGATTAGAGAAGACTAGGGAGACATGAGAACTAAATATAATGTGGGATCCTGGATTGGATCCAGAACAGAAAATGATGTTATTTGAAAGACTAATAAAATTTGAATAAAGTCTGTAGTTTTATTAATAGTATTGTACCTATGTTAATTCTTCTATTTTGGTAATTGTACCATCTATACTAATAAAAGGTTAATATGGTAATATGCTAATTAGACCAGGAGACCTTCCGGAAGACCTTCTGGTTGTCCTTCCAGACAAAGCCATGGTGGCGGGGCTGAGGCAGAGGCGGTTAGGGGCGATTAGGCCAGGAGGGGAGGGCAGTTGGGGTTGATCAGGCCAGCAGGGGGGGGGCTGTTGGGGGTGAGCAGGCCGGCGAGGGGGGGCAGTTGGGAGCGATCAGGCCGGCAAGGGGGGGCAGTTGGGGGCAAGAAGGCCGGTGGGGGGGGGCAGTTGGGGGCGAGCAGGCCGGCAGACAGAGTGATTAGGGGGGCAATTAGGCAGGAGGCAGGTGAGCGGTTAGGAGCCAGCGGTCCTGGATTGCGAGAGGGATGTCTAGACTGCTGGTTTATAAGTTGCTAACATTAGGGGGAGCTAGGTGTAGGATCCATGGAAATGGTGTACTGTTTTTGCAACTCTTTTGCAAAAGTCTAAAACTCATTTCCAAAAGAAAAATGTAATGCCCTCTTAAGAAGAATATACCATTTCACGTTCCCACCAGGAGTACCCATTTCCCCACATCTCCTCCAACACTAGACTGAACTCTGATACCAAAAACAGTTTTAATTTTCAATGAACATATAAAAATATTTAACTACTAGAGGCCCAGTGCACAAAATTCATGCATGGTGGGGGGTCCCTCAGCCCAGCCTGCACCTTCTCACAATCCGGGACCCCTCAGGGGATGTCTGACTGACGGGATCGGGCCTAACCTGGTATTTGGACATCCTTCTCACAATCCGGGACCACTGGCTCCTAACTGCTCACCTGCCTGCCTGCCCCTATCCACTCTGCCTGCCTGCCTGCCTGATCGCCCCTAACCACTCACCTGACTGTCTGATTGCCCCTAACCACTCGCTTGCCTGCCTGATCACCCCTAACTGCTCGCCTTCCTGCTTGATAGCCCCTAACTGCTCACCTGCCTGCCTGATAGCCCCTAACCACTCTACCTGCCTGCCTCATTGCTCCTAACTGCTTGCCTGCCTGCCTGATTGCCTCTAACCGCCTCTGCCTCAGCCCCTACTGCTGCAGCTTTGTCCGGAATGTCGTCTGGAAGGACTTCCGGAAGGTGGTTTGGCTGTCCAGTCTAATTAGCATATTACACTTTTATTATTATAGATTATTAAAGATATCTGAATTTCTTACATGAGTGACTTGTTCAGGTCCTTTGCCCATTCTTCACTTGGTTATTCATTTTTCCTTATTGATTCATAACAGTCCTTTGTCTATTAAGGAGAGAAGCCCTCGTCTGATATATTACAAATATTTTTCCAAGTATAGCTTTTTTTCTTTATTTTGGGTTCTTTGGGCCAAATACTGGTTTCTAAGTTTTAAGCAGTAAAATATTACAATAGTCTGCTTTGTAGCTTTTGGATCATTTTCCCACTTCAAGATTATAAAAAGTATTTCCTCATATTTCCTAAAAGTATGATTACTAGGTCCTAGGTAGAAGATTTTGGGGGTGTGTGGTATGGTGGGGCTGGGAAAGGAAGCTCTTAATATATACTACAAAATTACTTTCCAGACTGCCTATACCTATTTATACTCCAATCAGCACCATTAAGTATTTTACTATAAAATTATTGTATTAATCTAATAGGAAAAGTATCTCCTTATCTGTATTCCACTCCAAATAAACCACTTATTACCTTAAAAACTGTTATTCCATTCTCTTGCTTTACAAACTATTCATGTTCTTTCTACCTAGAAGTCTGCTCAAAAGCCAACTTTTCCAGGATACCTTCACCAATATCGAGCTAAAATGTCTAGTCTTCTTTTGAACTTCTATACAGCTCTTCCCTAACAGCTGTAAAATTATTATCTTGTATTATTTACTGGTATAAATTTATCTTAATGATTTATCTAAACTGTAAGCTCATTCGAGGCAAGAATTGTGGCTTATTATCTCTGTATCCCACTTTAACTTGGAAATAGCACCAAATATTGTGGTTTATTATCTCTGTATCTCACTTTAACTTGGAAATATGAGGAAATACTTCTTATAATCTTTAGTGGGAAAATGGTTCAGAAGCTACAATGTAGACTACTGATAATATTTTAACTTGGAAATAGCATCAAATATTTGTTGGAATGGGTAAAAGAAATAACAATTGTCAGAAAGTATGGCTGGATTAAGTCATTATTTTTTTCCTTCATTTCACTTGTTTGCAATAATTTTTAAAATATGTTTTTATTGATTTCAGAGAGAGGAAGGGAGAGAGAGAGAGAAATATCAATGATGAGACTCATCAATCGGCTGCCTCCTGCACGTGCCCTACTGGGGATCGAGCCTCTAACCTGGGCATGAGCCCTGACTGAGAATCGAACCATGACCTCCTGGCTCATGGATCAATGCTCAACCACTGAGAAACATGGGCTAGGCTGTTTGCAATAATTTTTATGATAGAATTTTTTTAGATAAACAAGTTTATTTTTAAATTTAGTCAACATACATAAGGACCTAAAAACTTCAATAGAAAGATAAATGTAAAAACCAAAACCACTTTGAAGACCATCTCTATAACGTGCTATTCCCAGGACCTTATTCCAGATGTAACCTAACTGGACACCATCTTACTTAGCAGAGGTTCAATAAGCAGGAGCTATGTGCCCCCCCTACACACACACACACACACACACACACACACACACACACACACAGCAAGTTTACTCTAAGGGTTATTATAATACAAATTCCACAAAGAAAATAACTTTGGTATTATTTCCTGTTGATAGAGAAAAAAGTCAACCTAGTTATGAGACCAACCACAACACAAAGAAAAGCTGCACTAACTAGTTCAGAATATTAGAAACAGATTATACTGGTGTGAATAACTTGTATTATATTCTAGAGCCTTTATAAAATCCCCCTATTAGTATTTACTTTATCAGCTAGAGGGTCAGTTAACATATGCTAGAATGAGGACTTATGCAAGGTATAATTTGCAAAGTATTTTACTACTATAAAAACAAGTGCAGTCTAGTTAGGAGAAAACCAACTGGACCCTAAATTACACACACCTTAATGATAAGATACCCCACAGGTGAATGTAAAACATTTAATTTAAAAATGTTGACATCACTATATATATAAAATAGCTATTATAGATGCAAATAGTGTGTTCTATAGTTGCCAGGTTACTTTTTTCTCTTTTAGGAAATTGTAAGTCACACTGTGGTAAGATTTGTATCTTCACCCTTGAAAAATCCTACATTCTACATTTTATCACAGTGATGCATTGTCAGACTTAGCCCTAATTGTTAAACACTTGGATCAAGTCATAACCAGTTTTATTGCAAAAGGCCCCTGTACACATTTATCAATTCTAGTACCTTAAATAGCTACCCAACAAGTCATTAACATACAGAAACATAAGAAGCAAGAAGTATCACCCATCCCTTCTTAATATCATTAAGTTTTCACTCCTGAGAAAGAGTGCTCATATCACTAAGGTGTGTGAACAATCACTTTTCACATTTATCCTGAGAGAAAGATGGAATGACTTAAGTACAATACAAATAAACCCATCATCAAATAAACCCATCAGTTACGCGCTTCACTAGCCTCCTGTAGTGAACCGGTGACGGACTCTGAAACCTCAGTCCGTTTTGAAATCCTGGCTGATCTCCCTGAGCACCCACCTCTGGAAAGGCAGCTTGTAGAACAGAAACTAAGTAGATTGGTTTCTGGTAATGATGGAACAATGGTCTCGGGCCTGAAGTGATGACGTTTTCACACCGCGCCAGTAGAGGGGGCACTTTCCCTGGCAGCTTTAGTGGCCAGCTCTTGATGACGTTTTCACACCGCGCCAGTAGAGGGGGCACTTTCCCTGGCAGCTTTAGCGGTCAGCTCTTGCAGGAAGCTTTCCCACATGTGGATTTGTG
Organism: Cnephaeus nilssonii; assembly: GCF_951640355.1. Classification (NCBI taxonomy): domain Eukaryota; kingdom Metazoa; phylum Chordata; class Mammalia; order Chiroptera; family Vespertilionidae; genus Cnephaeus; species Cnephaeus nilssonii. The sequence continues at coordinate 77,201,667 of NC_137071.1, forward strand.
AGCAGTCTGCTTGGTTTGAACCATTTTCTTTCACCCAATGCCGGAAGTCTTAGGCCTCATCCCGAACCGACTCACCACTTCTGTTGCCCAAGGAGGAGCTCCAGTCACTGAGCAAAAGAAACTGCTCCAACAAACAACCAAACCACCTTGCCGGAATTTTTTTAATTTTATGTTATAATTTTAAGCAGATATTTTGGGAAAGTATGTATAACAAAAAGGTGCCATTGTATTTTGGAAATATATAAATCAATTGTAGCTAAACATAAAATCCTTGGTTCTACTCATAACTCAAAGCTCATTTTCAGTGCTAGAAGAACATATAAATTGCATGACAACAGTGGATATTTCTTTACATAGATAAATCTGCAGTATTCTGGGGTAATTAATACTGCATCCATTGCCTTTATCCAACATCAAAGACAGTTAGTTTGAATACCAAGAGAAATACTCCAACTCTAGCTAAGAAATCTGTTATCACCCATTTGTGATAACTTCTTCCTTTATCATTAACATGGTAAATGCAAACACACACACACACTTAGTTTGTGAACCTCAAAAAGGAATATATCTACCAAAAAGGACTCCTTGTAGCTTACTGGGTCCAAATTCATAACCAGAGTCTAGCTGCAATTGCTAGCAGAAGCATCTCATGCACTCTGGGAAAGCCAGAAATTGAGCTGCCAGACTCCTGCTCTGTGTTCCTACCTGAGTCAACGCTTGTAAGGGAGCTTTGGTCATCATCCTTAGAGACCTGCTTCATCTAACCGGAGTGGCAGTTATAACCTAATTTGCATATATACTGACCAATCAGAGTGGTTCCATAACAACCAATCAGAATGTGCGAAGCCAACCAATCAGGACAGTTCTATTTGGACCAATCAGACTGTGCAAATTTTGATACCTCATTTGCATAAAAATGGAGTAACCCATAACCAGGGCAGCCTTTGATTTATCTTTATGGAGCACACTTTATGCTTCTACCAGAGACTGCCTTTCTTGAATTTGTAAACTGTTCACCTCAATAAAATTTCTCAGATTTCCCCACCCCAGATAGGAGACCCCTATTGGCATTAGATAGGTGGCAGTGAATATGATAAATTTAGCATGAATATAAATTATACACACACACACATTGTGTGTGTATAAAAATAAAGGTACTGCCCAGCCAGTGTGGTTCAGTGGCTAAGCATTGATCTATGAACCAGGAGGTCACGGTTTGATTCCAGGTCAGGGCACATGCCCCAGTTGTGGGCTCAATCCCCAGGAGGGGGCGTGCAGGAGGCAGCGGATCAATGATTTTCTCTCATCATTGATGTTCCTATCTCTCCCTACCTTCCTCTCTGAAATCAATAAAAATATTTTTTGAAAAACAAATAAATAGCCTGGCCAGCTTGGCTCAGTGGTTGAGCATCAACCTGTGAACCAGGAGGTCACGGTTCGACTCCTGGTTGGGGCACATGCCCGGGTTGCGGGCTCGATCTCCAGTGTGGAGCATGCAGGTGGCAGCCAATCAATGATTCTCATCATTGATGTTTCTATTTCTCTCTCCCTCTCCCTTCCTCTCTGAAGTCAATAAAAATATATTTTAAAAAATAAAATAAAAAATAAAAGTATCTAGTCTACAATGTAAGTATCAGACTTCAACTAGGACAGAAGATAAACCACATGCAAATTTCCATCCTTACTTACAAAGTTGTAGACTTTCAGAGACAAAATAGGCTTTAAAACCAGAAACGCTTCTCTCTCTCCCCTCCAAAACACCATAGGAGCTAAAATAGGGTCTACTTTCTCGAACATTACAATCTTATGTGATTAGCTATATAGTAAAATTAAGAATTTCTTTCCAATCACTAGTGATTAGTTTTAATCTTAAGATGAATGTCTGAATATTAGAAAACAACAAAAATGTGCACTATTCCTATCTTTTCAGCTACCTAGGATTAAATTAACAACAGTACCAAGAGAGAAAAGTACATTCTCTTTAAAAACATTCAGTATATCAAATGCATTTAAATAATAATTTTTAAAGTCACAAACCTCAATAAATACTATTTGTAAGGTCTAAGACACAGCTTGACTATTATGAAGCAACCACTGGGGGTGAAATGTTTTAATAGAGGAAAATTGTTGTCACACAGGTAACTCATGAATCAGGACCAACAATCTTACGATACTGATTTTTTAAATATTTTTATAAATAGATTGCATAATATCCAACATTGAACTTACCAAATCTCTTCCAAGTTTATTCAGGAAGTGTGTTGAAACATGGATGGTACTGAATTTACAAGGCTTTCATTAAAATACAAAAGACCTGAACAATACTTGAAAGAAGTGTTTATTACTTTAAGTGATCCTGACCAGAAAGTACTCCTGTGTGATGATCAAAACTTTCCAAAAAATTTGTGCAATTTTTAGCAAAAGTTACATTTTGTTTTTAAAGACAACAAAATATGAGTCAAGAGAAATATGCACAGAAAGGACTAACATAATGAACAATAAGTAGCCATGGAGCAATAACTTCATGAGAAAAAATTATCACTTTCCATTACATTAAAGCTAAGATTGATAAACTGCTTGAGAAAGGAAAAATATATTTTTAGAAATACAGACTCAGAGCTAAAATATGGCCCATTTCAATGATTCTCAAAGTATCTGGGGCCACCAGTTCCTTACACCACTGCCGTTTATAGTATTACATTGCCACTTTCATTTTTGCCAGCAATAATTGTATTTACTAAAACAGAAAGCAAGGCACTGGGGTTTCATCAAAAGTAATGCAAATTAAGAACAAAGAAACTTCTCGGTGCTGTCAAATGTATTTTTAAAAGGCACTTTATATACTGTTGACAGAAGTGTAAATTGGTACAAGCTTTATAGAAAGCATTTGGCAATATGCACCACAAGGCCTTAAGTCATACTTAATTGCCTAGTAATTTCACTTCCTACTTCTAAGAATATGCTAAGAAAATAATCAGAAATACAAACACAAAAATGTAGACAATAGTCATCATTGTAATATATATAACAGAAAAACTAGAAATAACTTTGAATGCCCAAAAGGAGATTGGTAAATAATGATGTAACAATATGATTAAATACTATAGTCATCAAATGCAACATTATCAAAGACTATTCAAGGATATAGGAAATATATGACGTGAAATTGGTTAAACATGAAACTTAAAAGTACAGTATCAGCTTCTTCAAATATATGTAGGCTCCAAGACAAATGTTCTGGATTATAGAATTATAGGTGATTTTGTTTTATCCTTATATTTTATTTAAATTTCCAAAAACTGCTACAGTGAATATATTACTTTTATCATTTAACTAGAGACTTGATGCATGAAATTCTTGCAAGGGACTTGGCCCTTGGAGCCCCGGCTTCATCCAGAAGGTTGTCCTGACAATTGTCTGGAAGGTTGTCCAGACGGTCGTTCTGCTGTTCGGTCTAATTAGCATATTAGCTCTTTATTATATCATTTAATAAGTAAAAAATACAGCACCAGTCTTTTAATTAATTCTGTATGTTGATAAGTAACAACAAATATGGCTATGTGGCCCTACTCAAGTGGCAAAGTGACACTAAAAGGAGCCACAAGTTGACCTCAACTGCTACAGAAAGATTAGACACGTCTGTTTTTAAACTCAAAGGAAAATAAATTTGTTTTGCTTGTGTACTTTAAAATAAAATTAAGTTTCTTTTCTCTTACTATAAAATGTTAAATGTGACTTTGTAGTCACCTATGTAAAAATGTGACTAACAAAATTTGACTATTACTAGCAAGTGAATAAAGAATATCAAACAGCCAGACAATCATGAGGGGTTGTGCACAAATGGAAATATATAAATTTTTAAAGCTCAGAGTTCTACTCACTTATCCTATTAAACCAACAGGAACTCAAATGCCAGAGCTAGATGATATCTGCATAAGATTTAATAGGTACCATGACATACTTGCACTTTTTCTGCTCCAAAAGGAAAAGGTTTTCACCTGACCAGAACCAACCCCCTTATGGTAAGTGAGGCCTGCCACTGAAAAAGTATCACAAGGTATCACAAGACAAAAGGCACCAAATGGATATCACGTATTTGCTTTCCACTCAGGTGATAACAGGGATTATGAAAGGAGAGGATTTCAGAAGTTAGTTCTCCATCACTACCCTCTTGTTTACAACCTAAACTCTAAGATCAACAACTCAAACTTCAGAGGATATCATCTTACCTAAGACTGTCTTGCTTTAGACATTAGACATTACAATAAACTTAACATCATGTTACAAATATGTACGAGCTAAGATAATGTCTAAAAGAATTAGGAGTCAGAAAAGGCTGAATCATTTCTTCCCTCAAAGTTTTCATTTCAAAACATTTTGGGCAACAGCAAGGTATAATTAAGTAATCTCACTTCCTGGAAGGCCCACATACTTCTGAATGTGCCCTTCAATAACCTCAACAGGGCCTCACAGCACAGACTGTACAATGCAAAAACTTGTAAAAATACAGCTGCTATACATACATTTCACTGCAATATACAATAATACACTTACTTGAAATTTAATGATTTTGCTCCAAGTAAAGGGAAATCTACCTATAGCTGCTAGATACCTCAACTGGATTGAGCCAATGCTTCTGAAGCTAAGTTCACAAATTTGATCTCTGTATGAATTGGTTAAAATGAGGGTGATCACATTTCCCACCTTGTTAAGGTCTGTTCCCTGGTTTACACTTACTGTTCACTGTAATTATTATCAGAGCCCCCTCTTTTTTTTTTTTTTTTTTCAAAATATCCTTAGTGATGACCCATAGAGAACAAGGCAAGAATGGCCTGGCTACATCAGCAGAAGCCAACATTCACTACTGGAAAAGATATTTCCAAGTACTAGCTCCTGATTGAATCCACAGTAATACACAAATGGGCAAGTAAATAAAAGCACCAGCTCTTTGCCATTTTACACACACACACACACACACACACACACACACACACACACACACGACTCTCTATTACTTGTTTCCACTTCCAATATCAAATTGTGGCAAGCTTAAATAGTTTGTGTACAACTGAACACCCAACTTCTAAAATCTAGGGTAAGACCTTAACTAATAACTTCAAATGGAAGTCAATTCCTCATCTTAAAAAAACACATACTTGTATTTTAGGTACATAAAGAATAAGTCAGGTCCAATGTACGAAAATATCTCCAAGTCAGATTTTTAATTTATATGACTTTTAAAGGCTATAGACCTATTTAAGAAGCTGTGTTAACCCTTTAACTAACTTTAAAAGTCATAGAAAAGGATATGGCCAAGTTAAATTGAGCATTCAAAAACAAAAATTCTAGCCTTGCAGGTAGTACATATCTTATACTTATTTTTTGCCAAAAAAAAAAAAAATACAACCAATTGTAACTTCCCATCTATGATTTTCTGGGAAATACCAGTTAACAAACTTAATAGTTGCATAGCAAATGAGGTATTTGATTTCCAATCAGTGATAAAAGACTAAAGCTAACCGGAAAGTTTCTGGGCTAACCCAGATACTATAAGCTTAAGGGATTTTTCACATACTCATAAGTTCCAGCTCTAGGAATAGTCTGTGACCAGTATAGATTTCATTTAACATTGCCCATCAGAAAAGAAGACCACAGATAAGATGACATGATAAGATGCTATGCTTCATGGAAGTCTGTAGAGTTGACCAATGATGCTTCAACATGACACAATGCCCTGCTAAGAAGCAGTCTATTGTGGTAGTGAGGGGCCAATATCCTGGAGCCAGATGGCCTGGGTCCAATTCCTGGCTGTTCCACTTCCCAGAGTTTTATGACCTTAGGCAAATTATTTAACCTCTTTGCCTCATTTACAACTTTAAAATGGAGGGAATAATAATACTACCTACAGGGCCTGTTGTGAGGTTTAAAAGATTGATCTCTGAGCTCCAGCCACCTAAGTTTCTCAAAAGCACCAGGTTTAATCTCTCACCTCAACATCTGGCACATGCTTTTCCCTCTGCCAAGAACATTCTCTTCCCTTTTTCTGGCTTCCTTTAGATCTGAGCTTAAATAACACTTCTAAAAGGCCTTCCTTCAGGTGCCTCTTCTATTTGCTCTCCCAGCACCCATAAAGTACAGCACTTAAACTTGTTCAAGTTTCTGTTCCCCTGTTGGGCTGTAAGCCCATTAAAGCCAGAAGTCAAGTCTGTCCTGATCACCACTATAATCTTCAGAATCTAGCACAGTACAGGTGCACAGTAGGTGCTTACTATATAGTTCTTGAATGAACATGTAATGAAATAGTAAGTCATATTCAAGAGAAAGGAAAACAAAGAATGTCTTCTGAGTTAAAAATTTCACTGTAGGTAGTAGTTTATACCTCTTCACATCTGAGATACATAGGAGTGCTTCCTCCCATATATTGAGAAACTTGAAATTAAACATGAGAAGTGTCATATTTTAACAAAGTAAAAACTTTACAACCATTCTGGGTAGGAATCATGGCTTCATAGCAGAGAAATAGCAGTTGATTCAGTGTGTTTTCTCTATTCCATGTCCCATATTCCAAAGCCTTTATTTAAATAAGAATAACACCACAAAAGTATATGGCAGGTATAGTTTCCTGAATATTATTATCTGGGCTAAAGGAAACCCATAAGTGCCACTGGCATAGGTGGGGAGAAAAGAAAGGTGAGATCATGAACATGGAAGAGCATAAAAGAAAGGAAAAGAGGTAAAAGTATTTGAAATGTTGGAGAGCAGTACAGCAACATCAGCAGATCATCTGTAAGGTACCACTGGGTGGCACCAATACCTTAATTATCTAATACAGTTATGGAACCAGGAAACAGCCTTTGGGCTACCTTGCAGAGCTTAGGTTGAATGCTCAGATGTCTATTTTCAATATACTATGGGCAGATGCAGTTCACTGGAGTTCAAGTTCTCTGCATATATATGTCTTTGACATGGCATAGGTCTTAAGGGTGTTGTAAATTTCAGAGCCACCTGGGAGGTGTTTGTTAACATTTTTACCAGGCCAACATGTTTCAGAGTCGACTTACCATTCTAACATGCAGAAATTCTCAGTTGAGTGAGAGGCCAGGGATTCTCAGTGGGATAAAAATAGGGGGACGGGGAGCGGGGAAGAGATCCGAGCAACCTCGAAAAATTTTCCAAACTATTCAGTTGAACCATATAAAATTTCGAATAGTCACAAATCTGTTACATACCAAAAAAAAAAAAAAAAGGCAATTTCAAATGGTTCAACCTAATACACACATATTTCGAATCAATGACTTAATGAGTTACATTTACTGATAAGAGTATGTCATTTTTCAGGTTTGTTGGGGTGGGGGAAGATTGAGAATACCTGCACAGTTTGACCTTAAGTAATGAAGAATTAAATAATCAAAGAAATTAAAACAAAAAACCTAAGAATAGAGAATAATTAAAGTATAACTATATTAAAAAACAGCAGACATGGGAAGATATTCACAAAAATGTTAATGCCATATTAAGAGTAAAAAAGTCACAAAAAATAGTATATGAAAAAAATAAATAAATAAAATAAATAAATAAATAAATAAAATAGTATATGAAACACACTTCTAATCTGTCTTTTAGGGAAATCCAAAGGTTTTGGGGGGATGGATTCATATTCTCTATAGAAAAAAATATGGAAGGATATATACTAAAAATTTCAGTAGTTGTCTCTGTATAGGGGAATTGTAGTTGGTTTGTCTTTTTATCTATTCACTAGAGGCCCAGTGCATGAAATTCATGCAGGGTGGGGGGAGTGTGTCCCTCAGCCCAGCCTGCATCCTCTCCAATCTGGGACCCCTCGAGGGATGTCCAACTGCCCGTTTAGGCCCGATCCTACTAGGATCGGGCCTAAACGGGCAGTTGGACATAGGATCGGGCCTAAACGGGCAGTTGGACATCCCTCTCACAATCCAGGACTGCTGGCTCCCAACTGCTCGCCTGCCTGCCTTCCTGATTGCCCCTAACCACTTCTGCCTGCCAGGCTGATCACCCCCAGCCTGATTGATGCCTAACTGCTCCCCTGCCAGCCTGTTTGCCCCTAACTGCCCTCCCCTGCAGGCCTGGTCACCCCTAACTGCCCTCCCCTGCAGGCCTGGGTCACTCCCAACTGCCCTTCCCTGCAGGCCCAGTCGCCCCCAACTTCCCTCCTCTGCTGGCCTGGTCACCCCTAACTGCCCTCCCTTGCAGGCCTGGTCCCTCCCAATTGCCCTACCTTGCTGGCCATCTTGTGGTGGTCATATTATGTCCACATGGGGGCAGTCATCTTTGACCACATGTGGGCAGCCATCTTGTGTGTTGGAGTGACAGTCGATTTGCATATTACTCTTTTATTAGATAGGATATTTTCTAAAATAAACATATATAACAATTTTGGATCCTAGAACAGGAAAAAATACTTTGGTAGAAAAACTAGGGAAATCCAAATAAATTCTACAGTTTAATTAAAAGTATTGCACCAATGTTATGTAAAATAGTAACATTAGGGAGTGCTGGGTAAAGATATATAGGACCTCTGGACTATCTTTATGAGTGTGTTATAAATCTAAAATTATTCCAAAATGAAATATTCATTTTAAAAATAAGCCATGTAATAAGATCACATTTTAAAAATCTAGAAGAAAGCCCTGTCTGGTGTGTTTTGGTTGAGTATTGTCCCATGAACCGAGAAGGCACATACCCGGGTTGTGGGCTAGATCCCCAATAGGGGGTGTGCAGGAGGCAGCCAAATGATGTTTCTCTCTCATGGATATTTCTTTCTCTCTCTCCCTCTACCTTCCTCTCTCTCCTAAAATCAATAAAACATATTTTTAAAGCTAGAAGAAAGAATCTATTTGGTTAAGAGATCCCTACATATGAACAATACATTGGAATAAAACTTCTCTGGTACTAAGTCACTAGGACTTTCTAGCATGGCAACAGAAAGTTGTAAAGACTATTCCATAATATGGCCTCTCTAAAATATGAAAGTGATGTTACCCTATTGCGCATAGACTAAATTGAAGCAGAAAACAAATGGTTAAGTCTCTATTTTCTTTCATTTTGTAAACATCATTCCTAAAGATTAAATACCATAATAACATTTTTATTTGAGGAAGGGGATTAAAAATAAGTACAGCCAGTAACAACTGTTTTCCTTGGTAATATTTTTTAAAATCTAGTTTCCCAAATCCTGGACATTGAGAGTTGCAGGCAAATGTATTTGTCCAAGAAATATTCAGTGAACATATGTCTTGTACTTGTGGAGCTTACCATTCAATAGATAATACTTTAAATGAACATTAGACTAACACAGAGAGCAGACATATAGGTAGAATAGGAAAAGAGGGTCACCCTTGAAGCAACCCTCAACCCTGTAATAATAACACACCCAACCAGACAATTATATATTTTTAAAAAGCTAATAATAACAGTTACCCTCCGGGATTATCCAGTTACACCTGTTACTGCTTAGGTATCAGTTGGCTTGCCTAAACATGATTTTTAAAAAAACTTCCTTCAAATATTGGGGAAAGGAAATGTATACATAGATTAAAAAAAATCAGAAATCTAAAATGACTTGATTAACTTCATCTGGGGACTATTTGTGGCTATTACAAACAAGACTGCCTTCTGGTTATAATACTACTCCAGCAAGTGTAAAATTTGGAATAGGTTAATTCCACTGTGAAACACACCCAATGTAGGATTTATTACTTAAGTATTTAAAATGCCTCAATATGAGGCACTTTTGCATAGGATGAGATCCAAAACAAGAATTTCAAGAACAGATTCAAAGAGAAGCACCAGAGTACTAAAAACTCCCAAGCAGAGCAGAAGTCTTTTCCCATCTCAGTGAAAAACTGTTTAAGGAAGGGGTTACGTATTCTGTATTCTGGTACAAAGGTCAGCCAAGGACCTGCTACAGTTTCAACCATGTTACTATTTCCTCCTAGTAGATATCACCCACTTATCCCTAAAGCATTTAACTTCTGCTGCATCTGCAATGTGATTTGCCTTTAAGACATTTCTTGGCAGTTATTTCTGTAAATACTTAATCTAAAACATATCATATTTAAACTAGGTTTTAATTCCTTGAAGTATCTGCAACTAATGCCAGCAGCAATAAATGGTAAGATGGTTTTCTGTCTCATGTCTATGGGGCAATCTGCTGCTTATTCTTCAAAAGCAAAAACTAAGGTCAACACAAAGGAAGTTTTGAAAGCAAAAGTTCTCTTTTTCTATACATCTGAAGGTCTGATGGTTATGTGACAGTGTCTTACGGTATTCTCAAAATTTTTCCAACACCCCCATCTTATGGTTTCCAGCGCTGGTATGCCTGAAAGTAGAGGGGAAAGGCATTGAGTGAGGAGGTTCAGTGCCTAGTGCCAAGCTCAGGCCAACATCCTGATCTTTCAACAGCAATGGGGCAGTGCCACTAAAAGCAAGAAAAAGTTGTGTGTGTTTTTTTAAATGGGTCCAGCAATAAAAGGACATGGCCCCAGATCTGGCCAAGTACCAAACTCCATCCTAAACACATTCCTAATTACTCTTCCCAATGCAAAAGAAATGAATTCATGAGAAACCGTTATGATTTCTAGAAGCAAATGGACAAATAAAATTACCTCAGTGTTACATTAGCTAGGAATGATGCAAAGTTAGAGAAATCAACAAGGTTGAAAAACAAAATTAGATACTTCAAAATAAGTAGCTTGCATCTCATTAAAGTCATTAAAGTTGTATGTGTGTGTGTGTGTGTGTGTGTGTGTGTGTGTGTGTATATATATATGTATGTATATTATAACAGTACAAGTAGTTTTGAGAACTACAAGTAGTTTTTACTCAATATTGCAGATTTCCACTGGAGACTGATATCATTAAACACTGCAGGGCTTCTCACTATGCATACAGTAAATCCTCACTTAACATCATTGATAGGTTCTGCAACTTTAAGTAAAACCATATATATGAGCAAAATCACTGTTACTCACAAAGTTATAATAAAGCGATACTGAACTAAATGACGCTATTTAAGGACCTGCTATATATACTAGTACACTTAACTTAAGGAACCCTACAGACTAAAACTTGTTTTTAAAATATGTGTCTAAAGTACAAAATAGAGTTGAGATTAATGGTTTTCAAAACTCAGGGTCCACTTTAGCTTAAACCATAAATTCACTGCCACCTGCTCCTCCTTTGGTAATGCCCTAGTATAGCACCCACCTCCTCTTTCCTGTCAGAAGTACCCTAAGCAACATGTACCTTCGAACAAGGGCAGGGAGGGAGCTGTGAATGATCTTCGTTAGTTGAGGTGAATTAAAAACAAGATTGTGAGCACAAACTTTCTCTGTAAAGAGGTTTGAAAATAAACTATAATCTTTAGGATTAGGGGCCTTTTGAAAAAAAGATTAAGTCTGAAAATTTTGTTAGTAACAAATCTCCCATTTTACAAAAGTTAGCATTGTGACCATAAGCCAATCACTCCACACCAACATTAAATGTAACCAAAGAACAATTGCGTAAGTGCAAGACACCACTGACATAAGACAGGGATTGGGGGGGGGGGGGCTATTACACTGGAATGTTCTCCCAAAGGCCAGAGATGGCACCTTTGTAGACCCCCATGAAGCTAGGATTCAAGACAGTTAGCAGGGCTGATGCAAGTGTATTTTTATCCCCACTGAATACTTGGTACTCTTGGGGCTGTGAATCATCTCTCATTCACAAATAAATGCTCAGTCCCAAAAGAAATGCTGTAAAAGTGATGTGGGGAAACTCCATTTCAAAACAGAAATAATAAAGGAGGTGGGGGTTTCACCATGAAGGTTTTTGTTTTGCAGTTGTCTCTTCTAATACTGCTTTAAAGGAAACCACCTGTAAAGAAGTAAATTTTAGGGGGGTATTTCCTAAACAAAGCTACTCCCCTGCAAACATTTTAATACTCAATAGTCACTTGGTGGTCAAGACAATATTAAAATTAGTGTGAACATGTGAATAAATTAAATAAACACTACATAGAATCCCATTAGCAGGTTGCTATAATTCACAACAGTGAGCCGGAACCCTGCCTTTTCTAGTTTCCACCTCATGAAAACTACTTGCTTCACAGAAATTCTAACCTACTCTTATAGGGAACTGCCTGAACACAGAGGGAATCCCAAATATTTTACTTTAAACCATCCTAGACTAACCTTGCACTTGACCAAATCCTGGAGGTTCTGTGATTCCAGGTATAAGAATACCATGACACCTGGTCTATTTTTTATCTGTTCTATTTGTTTGAAACATATCCATCTGACACTTGCTTATAGTTAATTCTGCCCAATTTTACCTCTCAATTAAGTTATGATTTGTCAACTACTCTTTTAAGCTACTTCTCAACTTAGTATCTTCAGTGGTCATGTGGAACATAGCATCTTTTCACTTGGATTCATCCCATGAGATATTAGTGCTACTTCTATCTTCTCTTCTCCTTTCAAAGCTACAACTGGATTTTACACTCATTCACCAAGTTCCTGTTTCCTATCTGAGGGAAGTTTTCAGCTTACGGATTATTTGAGAAGCAGAAATGACTAACATGCAGGTGTCTCCCACTTTTAAAAAGTTCACTTTATGCCAATTCGCTTTTACAAAAGAGGTACATTAATACCTGTTTTGCTAACTGAATGAAATATGAATATTTTTGCTTTTATGAAACAGGTGAAGTGTGAAAATAGTGTTCAGTGTTTGTTTTGCAGTGAGCCCTTTACAGAGGCAACATGCACCCCCAACAGCAAGAAGAGCCCCACCCAGCTCCTTCCTGAGACCTATACTCAGCATCTCAGCCTGAAGCCACCAAAACTTTGAACTGGGTGAGCATCTCTGCTTTAGCTCAATTTATTCTATGCATCTGTTAGCAAAATGTGTCCTAAGGTAACTGCTTCTTCACTTTATACAATTTGAGCTTAGGAATAGTTTCATAAGAATGCTCTATTTTTATATAGCAAGAGAAACCTTTAATCTGAACATAATGACAGATCACTATTTCAGTGGTAGCAGCTCTGCACATTTCTCCAGGTTTTCTTTGATGAGTCGTCACTCAGGTACCTCCAGAGCAGTGGTCCTTCAAAACCTTATCATTACTTTTTTATAGTATAAAAATACTTTAAGCACATAGGTAATAAACAGAACACTGAAGAGAAAACAGGTATTTCACCATACCTTACACTGCATTAACTTCATAACCACTAGAATCCACCATTAATGTTTACCACATCTCTCTAATAAACTACATCTCACATGCCCCTCTCATTAATCAAGTCAGAAATAGGGACCCTCTATGGTGACTTCCCCATAAAATCAGCTAATTTGACAGTGCCTGAGAGAAAAACCCTCGTGCTGTGACATCAATTCCAAAAAGCCAAGAAGCACAGCCTTAGAGATCAGAGATACTGTTTCAAATTCCATAATAAAAGCATGAGTTGCTAACTAGCCTTCATATTAACATCACTGTCTACATGGTAGACTCTTTATAAAAGACTCTACTGAATCCATGGAAAAGTATTAAAGTATCAAAGTTTTCAGTGTAAATTAAGATATCTCTCTCTCTCTCTCTCTCTCTCTCTCTCTCTCTCTCTCTCTCTCGTGTGTGTATATATATATGTATAGTTTGTTCTAGAGACCAATTATTTTAACTAGAATAGAACACTATATTTACATGACACCATGTTGTTCTTTTCTCACCAAGATGTCTTTTTCACTTATTCAGAGTGACCGATCATGAAAGATGTTTACTATACAGTGTCAAGTTAAAGTAAAGAAGTTACAAATCACTGTGTACAATAAAGGTGGGGAATGTCCAGCCCATGGGCCGCATAAAGCCTGTGAAATCATTTGGTCTGGCCCTGCCAAGGAATTAGGAGTGAGTTAATTAAATGTTTGACTAAATATAACAGGCTAATTTTTTAGTTGATAATTCTATATGGCCTACGAATGATGTTATAAATATCCAAATGGCCCTTTGCAGAAAAAAGAGAAAAAAGGTTCTCCACTTCTGGTGTATAGCAAGAACCCATTGTGTAGAATGATACAAGTTTGCACATGTGTATGCCTATGTGTATATATGGGCATGCAAGTGTCCATGCATGTGTGTACACAAACATGTGTGCACAAGCATATACTGGGATTAGGTGTTTTTCTTTTTTCTTTACACTTACACTTTCAACATAGAAAATTTTAAAAATACAAATGGTATTTTAATGAAGGGAGAAAAGTATTTTTAAAAAATACCCGAATGCTCATTAAGTACAAGGTACTACACCTCTAGCACAGTGTCACTGTAAAATATACAATGAGGAAACAACATTGCAAGTGTCGCCCAGTGTGTAAAAGTTTGATATTATTAATCTCTATAGTTACTATCAAAACAGTACTCATAAATTTAGAAATACACGGTAGAATGGTACAGGATAAAAAATAAAAGAATCTCTAAATGGCTCCTCTAATACTACTCCCTGTTCCTCTAGAGATCACTGGTGGTATGTATCAACTAGACCTTTTTGTGTTACCCATACACATGGTAAGGTCTTGTGTTCTTTTAGATAAGTGTAATAATGGTATATAGACTGTTAAATAACTCTTTCCCTTCCCCACAACCTTTTAACAATGTTTTGGAACTCCTATGCCAGTTTAGATAGGTCCAAGGGGCTTCTTTCCTCTAAAAGCTCTAGAGTGTTCCATATAACAGCATATTATTATTAAAATCATTCCCCTATTAATGGATATTTAGGTTACTTCCAAGTTTTCACTGTTATGACCTGTTTCACTACAGTAAAATCTTATGTATATCTTTATATACATGTGTAGATATTTCCCTAGAATAGGTTCCTAACAGAATTGCTGGGTAAAAAAAAAAAAAATGTACATTTAAAAAATAAGAGGATTGGAGAAACCAAGATGGTGGCATAGGTAAACACCTAAACTGCTCCCTCGCACACAATTTCAAAACTACAACTAAAAGACCAAATGACATCTTCCAGAACCACAGGAAGGCTGGCTGAGTGGAAATTCTACAACTAGAAGGAAAGAGAAAAGCACACTGAGACTCAGAGGAGCTGCAGAAGGCAGAGGTACAGAGGCGCGCGCGCGTGGAGAGGGCTGGCAACTGAGTACGCGGCTAGCTTTCTCAATTGGGAGGGAGACAAAAGCTCCCGACTGCTCTGAACTCCAGTTCTGGGCGAGACTCTGGGGACCCAGACTCATACGGGGAGAAACTGTACTGTCTGGCAGCAGGCAAAACTTGAGGGCGGCTTTCTCTCAGAGGTGCTTGCAGCGATTACCGCAGGACACTGAGAAAAAGGGGCCTCTTAGGGCAGGGCTGACGGGAAGCCATTGCTGTGTGCTCCGCCCTGAGACTTCGCCCCATCCAAGCTGAGCACAGAGGCTTTTGCAAGTCTTATCTCATAAGGGTGTCTCCAGCACAGAAGTTCTCCCATCGTAGACACAGCTGATCCTCACAGCCAATTGGCCTGGAGGTCAATTCCTCCCAGTGATATCAACAACAATCAAGGCTTAACTACAACAAGACTGTGCACACGGCCCACAAAGGGGTGCACCAAGAGTGTCCACCTCAGGTAACTGGGGAGGCTGAGCCACTGGGCCCTATAGGACACCTAGCACACAAAGCCACTCTATCAACTCAGGGAAGCAGCCAAAATGCAGAGACAAAGAAACAGGTCACAAATTAAAGAAATGGAGAAAAGCAAATGACTGGATATAGAGTTCAAAACCACAGTTATAAGGTTTTTCAAGAATTTTCTAGAAAGGCCAATAAATTTAGCGAGACCCTCGAGGATATGAAAAAGGACCAACTAGAAATTAAGCATACACTGACTGAAATAAAAAAAATAATATACAGCAATCCAACAGCAGACTAGAGGATCGCAAGAATCAAGTCAAAGATTTTAAATACAAAGAAGCAAAAAACACCCAACTGGAAAAGCAAAAAAAATTAAAAAATATGAAGATAGTGTAAGGAGCCTCTGGGACAACTTCAAGCGTACCAACATCTGGGGGTGCCAGAAGAAGAGAGAGAGCAAGATAATGAAAACCTATTTGAAGAAATAATGACAGAAAACTTCCCCCACCTGGTGAAAGAAATAGACTTACAAGTCCAGGAAGCGCAGAGAACCCCAAACAAAAGGAATCCAAAGAGGACCACACCAAGACACATCATAATTAAAATGCCAAGAGCAAAAGACAAAGAGAGAATATTAAAAGCAGCAAGAGAAAAACAGTTAGTTACCTACAAGGGAGCACCCATACTATTGTCAGCTGATTTCTCAAAAGAAACTATGCAGGCCAGAAGGGAATAGCAAGGAATATTCAAAGTGATGAATAGCAAGAGCCTACAACCAAGATTACTCTACCCAGCAAAGCTATCATTCAGAATTGAAGGTCAGATAAAGAGCTTCACAGATAAGAAAAAGCTAAAGGAATTCATCACCACCAAACCAGTATTACATGAAATGCTGAAAGGTATTATTTAAAAGGAGGAAAAAGAAGAAAAAAGTAAAGATAAAAATTATGAACAACAAATACATACCTATCAAAAAGTGAATCTAAAAGTCAAGTGAATTAAAAACCTGAAGAACAGAATAGACTGGTGAACATAATAGAATCAGGGGCATAGAATGGGAGTGGATTGATAATTCTCAGGGGGAAGGGGGTGTCTGTGTGGGGGGTACGGGAAGAGACTGGACAAAATCATACACCTATGGATAAGGATAGTGAGGGGGAGAGGTAAGGGCAGAGGGAAGGGTGGGAACTGGGTGGAGGGGAGATATGGGGCGGGGAGGAGAAACAATTGTAATAATCTGAACAACAAAGATTTATTTAAAAAAAAATAAGAGGATTTTGGTATTCTTTATCAAAAAGTTTAACAATTTGCACTCTCATTAACAGTGTATAGCACTGCCCAGTTCTTTCCAAAAGTGAATGTTATAGTTTTTGCCAATGGATTTGGTGAAAATTGTATTTAAGAAAAGGAAACAGCAGCCAAATTGGAGTCACTTCTGCTAAGCCCCATCACCAAACCAAAACTTAATAACTAATCTAATTATAGTTTCAGTCTCTCCCAGGAGTAGAAATTCAAACCAATTAGTCTGAAATTTCCTGATCAATACCAGGATAAAATCTTTGCCATCCCCACCCTGGCCAGTGTGGTTTGGCTGGTTGGGCATTGTCCTGCGCACTGAAAGGTTGCCAGTTCCATTCTTGGTCAGGGCACCTGCCTGGATTGTTAGCTCAATCACCAGTAAGGGTTGTGTGGGAGGCAAACAGTTGATGCTTCACTCTTACATCGATGTTTCTCTCTTCCTCTCCCTTCCTGTCTCTCTTTAAAAAAATCAATAAAAAATCTTAAAAGTAATCTTTGCCATTCCCTTCCAAAAAAAGAAAAAGAAAAGAAATGACCTGGCCTAAAAATAATCTTTTATTTTATTTTACTAATAACATACCTGCTACATCATTCTTCCTATAAAAAAATCTTCCATTTTGTGCAACCCCTCAGAACACCTGGCTAGTTGCTAGAAGAGATGTTGCTTGATTCATAAATTGCTTAATAAAGTAGATCACAGCTTCAAATTTACTGGATTGAATTTTGTTCTTTAACAATGGTTTCAATATTCCTAATTACTACAGTGAATTTTAGTATCCTTTCTTTTTTATTCATCTTTTTTTTTCTGGGAAATGCCAATTCATAACCTCTGCCACTTTTTCAAATGGGTGTCTTTTTTCTTATTGATTTGTTGGAGCTCTTTACATATCATGGATATAAAGTAGACGCCTTTTAATATAATGTTATTTGAAACAGATGATTAGTTAATTGAAAATGTCAATTAAGATGAATAATCATAAAAAAGCATATGACAAACAATTCATTTTATATTGATTTCATTTTGTCAGCAGTAAATGTACACTCATTCATCAAACTTTTGATATAGGGCCAAGAAGACAAAACTTTTTATTTAACTCCAGGCCCACTGAGTTTATGAGACTGACGCACTGCCTACTGCGCTAAGGAGGCAGGTAAGGCCCACTGAGTTTAAAGAAATTTAAACAGGATTCTTAGACAACATATAACTTCAAAGAACTCAAAACACATTGGCAAAGCACTGAGTAAAGAACACTTTTAGATTTTTATATTTATTTTATATGAATCTTTTATCATCTTACCCTAACTGGACAATAATAACTTGATTTCTTCAACTCTTTCAAAAACAATTTGTTTTGTATTAAAAAATGAACCTGCTCTGACTGGTGGTGTTCAGTGGTTAGGATGTCGACCAGAGCACCAAAGGGTCGTGGGTTCAATTCCCAGTCAAGGGCAAGTACCTGTGTTGCAGGTTTGATCCTGGCCAGGTCAGGGCACGTAAGGTAGGCAACCAATCAATGTATCTCTCTCTCACACATCTCTCTCTCTTTCTCTCTCTCTCTCCCTCCCTTTCTCCCTCTCTTCCTCCATCAGTCCATCAGTGTGTCAGTGTCCGTCCCTTCCACTCTCTCTAAAAATCAATGGAAAAAATATTCTTGGGTGAGGATTAACAAAAAAAAAAGATCCTAATGTAACTATCACCCAGCTTCAAAAATTATCCATATGTGCTGTATTTTATTTCTTTTATATCTCTACACTCCGCATACCCACCACCCCTCATATCATTTGAAGCAAATCCCAGATATCACATCATTTCATCTGTAAACTTTCAGTAAGACCTTCAATTCCCTCCCTCATATTTATCACATTACAAAATATGAAAATAAATTAGATATTTACAAAAACAGCCAGCATGTATAAATTCAGTGATAAAAGCATCTGTTCTACTGATGGGTACACAAGCACACTAGTATACTGGAGATCAGCTTACTAATAGCAAGTGTTCACTATACAGTTTAGTTTACAAAGAAAATGAAAAGCATCATTTAATGTGGTGAGTCAGTTAAGTGAAAGTCAATTAAATATTCTGATGCATATGTAGAAACTCAGTCTGTCATCTGCCTTTTTAACTTTGTTTTGGTTGTCTTATGCTTTCCAGACATTTTTTAAATATATGCTTATATTTTTAAATACATTCTTAATTTATTTTTAGTGTATGATGTGAGATGGAATCAATTTCTTTCCAAATGTATAATCAAATGTCCTAACTTGATTTCCATTTTCAACATTACATATATAGGTCATTTAAAAGAACTAAAGTGTTGCCCTGGCCAAGTGGCTCAGTTGGTTGGAGCATTGTACCATACACCAAAAGGTTATAGGTTCCTTCCCTGATTGGTGTACAGTCTATCAATGTTTCTCTCTCTCTTTCTCTCTCTCTCCCCCCCCCCCCTCTCTCTCTCCCACTTCTTCTCTCTCTAAAAATCAATAAAAACACCCTCAGGTGAGGATTTAAAAAGTAAGAAGTGTCAACTTCTAATTTATAAAAGAATGTTATTTTTTTAAACAATAAACCAACAGTCTAAGAACAGCTTAATAGGCTCAAACTACTATGTATTTCTTAATCACATAGCAGTTCTGGGAGCAGGAATAACAGCAGTGCCATTCCTGACTCTTTAATTACCACTCTGGCAACAACAAAATCACCAAAGGACATCAGGACCACATAGGCCTCTTTCTGAATCTCACTAACTGCCATACCTGTGAATTTACATTCACAATAAAATAGCCCACACATGACAACAGAATCAACCCTCTTCATCCATTCCTTAATGTTGCTCTTGGACAACAAACAGTATCTTGTGGACTTAGTAAAGACAATGAATACACTCTTCCCAACCACAGTTTCCCATGGAAACCTAACTAAAAGGTACTAAAAGTATAGGTAAATTTTGTTAAATTTCCTTTATAACATAAAGACTCAATGAATTTCAAGGTTGTTTTGTCCCTAGGCAAACTTTTTCTGTAAGGACCAGGTATTAAATAGGCTTTTAGGGCCATAGTTCTCTGTTTCAACTTTGAGACTGTTATTTTAAAATTTTGAATGCAGCGACAATACATAAATGAAATGATGTGGCTGTGTTATATCAGAACTTGTACTTGGGATTTTGTTGTTGTTCTTGTTTCGTGTGTGTGTGTGTGTGTGTGTGTGTGTGTGTGTGTTGTTTTTGTTTTTACAAAAACAGGTGGTGAGCAACATTTGGCTATTGGCAGGATTTGGCTAGTCCTTGCATTATATCAATGGTTGATCTTTGTGAAATAGCAATCCACTACCCTAGCTGTACACTTATTTGAGCAAATATGGTGACATGAAGGGACAAGTAATCATTTCATTACCACATTACAGAAACAAATACTTTCAAAGTTAATCACTAACCTTTTCCTGTAACTTCTCATATGATCACATACATTTTCAAAATATAAAATTACAAGTCCCCTTCAAGCTAATATTTTAAAAGGTAATTAAAATGAACATTGAGTAGCTACTACAAAAGGAAAACACACAGTCTAAACATACAAATTCAATAATCTTTTATTCATTATTATGATAATGAGTATAAAAAATCTACTAAGTACATGGTCATGATTCGCAACTTCACTACTCAAAATGCAGAATAAATATCCAAAGTACATTTAAGTGAGAACACAACTTTTTTTCCTTTGGGTTATTTACCAAAAAACCTTCATTTTAAAAAAAACCCACACAGTTTTGCCAAAATATGTTTAATTTAGAAAGTGAAACCAAAAATTCCCTTGGCATATCCTGTGCCTATTTAATTTAAAAATATTAATTTTAACATTTCACTTGACAGCCTTGTAAGGCAGAAATTATATTGTTAGTCTTAAAAGGATACAGCCATTTTAATATAGCATGTGTGAGTATGGATTCACACTCTACACAATCAAGACCACTTGTTCACAGGATATATTTGAACTTCAGGATTGCGAAATAAAAAAAAAATGTTCAGACTGCTTAGAAAATTATTGGGTGTTAGAGAAAACAGCAAGGAATAAATTAAATAACAAAAGTACATAGCACCCCTTGACCCCAAAGGCTGATAGATAAAAGGAAAAATTGGTAAACTGGGACTCATCAAAATAGGATACTTTTGTACTGTGAAAATCCCTGTGAAGATGATGAAAAGGCAGGCTATAGACTGGGGGAATATATTTGCAAACCATGTATCCAACAGAGGACTAGTATTTAGAATATATAAAGAACTTTTAGAACTCAACAGTATAAAAAGAATATCCAACTAGAAAATTGACAAAAGACATGAACATACAGTTCACTAAAGAGAATTCAGAGATGGCAAAAGAGCACATGAAAAGATATTCAACGTCATTAGCCATAAGGGAAATGCAAATTAAAACTATGACAAGATATCACTATACACCTATCAGAATGGCTAAAATATAAAATAGTAACACCACCAAATGCTGGCAAGGATAAGGAGTATTGATATGTTGCTGGTGGGAATGTAAAATGGTAAGCCATTCTGGCAAACAGTTTGGTAGTTCTAACTAAACATGCAACTAACATACAACCACAGCAATTGTGCTCTTAGGCATCTATCCCAAAGAAATGAAAATTTATGTTTACATAAAAAGCACTACATGACTGTTCACAGGAGCTTTATTCATAACAGGTTTTTAAAAAAAACAACCACAGGAAATAGCCAGATGTCCTTCAAAGGGTGAATGTTTAAACAAACTAGTACATCCACACCATGGACTACGACTCAACAATGAAAAGGAACTATCAATACAAGACACATTCCCTGCAGGAATCTCCAGGGAATTATGCTGAGTGGGGGAAAAAAGCCAATCTCAAAAAGTTACATACTGTATGATGCCATTTATATAGCATTCTTGAAATGGCAAAAGTATAGGCATGTAAAACAAATTAGTGGTTGCCAGGGGTCATGGAGGGAGGGAGAGAGATGGCTGTGACTACAAAATGGTGATGAAACAGTTCTGTATCTTAACTGTGGTGGTAGTTACACAAATTTAACCATGTGATAACACTGCATATAGCTAAATACACACACAAAAATGCATGTATGTAAAACTGATGAGCTCTGAATCAGATGGATGGAATGCATCTATTTCAATTTCCTTTGTTGTAATATTGTACCACAGTGATGCAAGATGTTACCATTGGAGTACATTAGATAAAGTGTATCATTGCTTAACAAGTGTTTAAGTATTTACATCTCAAAATAAAGTTAAAAGAGAAAGAGTAAGACAAGCCAGTGAGTGCTAGGAGTGGGGGAAAAGAGGTTTTATTTTTGCTAAGGTCTCAGCAATTAAAAGTTAAGGAAGAAAGAAAAAAAAGGAATGCCAAGAAGAGTCTAAAGGCTGCAATTAATACAATCACCCACCTCTTCCTACCCTGTAGAGCTTCAATATCCTCAGGACTTTATGTCCATGATTTGACTGTTATTGTTGTTCATAAAAATAAACTATCACCGAAACCGGTTTGGCTCAACGGATAGAGCGTCGGCCTGCGGACTGAAAGGTCCCAGGTTCGATTCCGGTCAAGGGCATGTACCTTGGTTGCAGGCACATCCCCAGTAGGGGGTGTGCAAGAGGCAGCTGGTCAATGTTTCTCTCTCATGGATGTTTCTAACTCTCTATCCCTCTCTCTTCCTCACTGTGATAAATCAATAAAATATATATTTAAAAAAAATAAAATAAATTAAAAAAAATAAACTATCTATACATATATCTCTCCACAACCCACACATACAACCACTATTATCCCATATTAAACTCATAGGGTAAGGCTTGTCTTAACCATCATATCCTGGTAACTGGCACAAAATAAGTGACAGATGAAGGAACAAGGTAAATTAAATGAACGAATGAATGAGATGCCTGCATATTCTTTTAAAGTTCTTAGTCAATTACAAGGCAGTATGTATACATTTCCTTACAAATTTCTAAAAGCCATAAACATTAAAAACAAACAAACTGTGGTATGAACCTGGCCCAGTGGCTCAGTTGGTTGGAATGTTGTCCCGTACACCAAAAAGGTTTCAGGGTTGATTCCTGGGCACATACCTAGGTTTTGGGTTTGATTCCTGCTTAGGACACATATGGGAGGCAACTGATTTCTCTTTCTCTCTCTCTCTCTCTCTCTCTCTCTCTCTCTCTCTCTCTCTCTCTCATCAATAAGCATATCCTCGGGTGAGGATTATAGAAAATAAGTGTTATGCACACTGCACATTTTACTTACAAAAAGAAATAAGCAATACCTGACTTTTTGTAAAATGCTTCCCAATTTAGAGATTTCCACATATAGCATAATCATTTGCTAAGAATGGATTAAGAATTATGTATATATAAATTGGAACTAGTATATGCAGATCTTTGAGAAAAACATTCTAAACAACTGGTATAACTAATTATATATGGCACAACCTTGATGCAAATGGCATCAGACAGACATATATATGTGTTCATATATATAGTATATAAACAAAGAATGCAAATTGGGGGACTTATGGATCACTCTGTCAACCATCAAGACACTTTTACAAATACAAAAACTAAGAGAGGTAAAGTAACTTGCTCAAGGTTATACAATTAGCTAGAACTGGAACTGAATCTGAGCCTCTCGGGTATCTCAATTCATTTCTCACTAAATATGGCAAGACTCTCCTTTCTCCTCCCATTCCACTCCTACCCAAAACAATTAAAGAAAAAAAGGAAAGACTCATGGGCATAGACAACAGTATGGTGATTGGCAGAGGGAAAGGGGGTGGGGGAGGTAGAAGAGGATATGGGAGTGGTAAATAGTGATGGAAGGAGGCTTGACTTGGGGTGGTGAACACACAATACAATATACAGATGATGTGCTATAGAATTGTACACCTGAAACCTAAGTAATTTAATTAACCAATGTCACCCCAATAAATTCAATTAAAAAAAAACAGAAACAAATCTTAATGTAAATCATTTTTCATTGTTTTTTAGAGAGATGGGAAGTAAGGGGAGAGAGGGAGAGAAAGAGAGGAAGAGAGAAACATCCATTTGTTGTTCCACTTATATATGAATTTGGGATCAAGCTCGAAACCTTGGTGTATCAGGGTGATGCTCTAACCAACTGAGCTACCAGGCCAGGGCTAAATTACTTATTTTTTAAATAGGGTTTTTTAAGGGGGGGGGGGGGGGGACTGAATTTACTCAAGCTTTTTAGGGTTTCAATACGCCGTCTGTGAACTTTTAGTTGTCAAATTACTCTCACATCAGAACAATAACGTACTTTATTCTATGGTGCAAGTACTATACTAACAGTTTAATGTTTCATCTTTCACTTAAACGGCTGAGAGGGGTTTATTCTTACAGAAGTCTTCTTACATATCTTGCACTTTACCAGCTTCAATGGAAAATATGAGCTATTTTACAATTCAAGGAAGAGGCTTTCACTATTAAAATCTTGATTGATAGGCTCATGGACGGTACTGTAATTGAATCTCCATTTGCATGCAGCCTTAGGTATCAAAAACAGTTAAGCCCTGGCCCAGTAGCACAGTTGCTTAGAGCGTGGTCTGATCCACTAAGGTTGAAGGTTCCATCCTGGTCAGGGCACATACAAGAAACAACCAATGAACGCATATACTAGTATAAGTGAAACAATAAATCGATATTTCTCTCTCTAAAATCAGTAAATAAAAACTTAAAAAACTAATTTTAGAGGCAAAATACAAGAAAAACTATAGTGACAAGTAACTACCGGGAAATAGTTGATTAAACCATAAAGGAGACTGCTTACTTTTTCAAAGGGATTCATTAAATGCCATTTTGCCCTTATTCTTCATCTCACAGCAGTGATGATTGATTTTTTTAAGTTCAAAGAGCGAATAGAGCAAATTCATTACAAGAGGAAGGAAAAATAAATGCCTTTGAAGGAGCATATGCTGGAGTGAAGAGGAGAAATGACGTCTTATTTAAAATATGTAACCCCTTGATGGGGGTTAGGCAATGAATCATATTCTCCTCGATTTTTCTATGTGCTATAGACATCCGCCACAGTTCTTTCTGTAGGGCACTGGAATGAGAGGAAGAGGAAGTGAATAAAGCTAATACTAAATATATAGCACCCACTGAGGACAAGAATATAGAAAGAACGGGGGAAAAAATAAGAGCATGCTTCTGCTAAAATCCAGCTGTTTTCTACCATATGTAACAATACAGAAGCTAAGAGGATAGCGAAAGCCAGGGCATCCCTCACATTAGAAGGGCGGATGCTTCTAAGGTAAGAGACCCGCTTACCCTCGGATATACAGAGGGAGCCAGAGGGGACAAAATGGAGTTGAGGTCTAGGGACGCCCTAAAGGTCGTTGGGAAGCCTGGCAAGCTCTTGGTGTGCCCCTTTGGAAAAAGGCAAAGCAAAGGATAGTACCCCGATCAGGAAGATGCCTCTCCCTCTCCGGGAATGGTGAGCGGCAGAAGAGGCAGCCCCGGGTCTCAAGGACTCCAGACTTCAGTAAAGGGGAAGATGTAGAAATCTCGGAGATCTCTCCGGCCCCGGGGGAGGCGGGTGGGTAGTCGCTGGGGCTCAAAAAGAAATGGAGCCGATTTCGGGAACGGGAACGGGAACGGGAACGTTCGCTCAACCGCCTCTGGGCTCAGGTGTCCGAAGGTGGCGCCGGGCCGAAGCCTCACCAGCGGGGGTTACTCACCGGAGGAGTTACCCACGGCGATCTCGCAGCCGGCAGGCGCCAGGCCCTCGGGGAGCTGGCGGAAAGGAGCGGCGCGTCCGCTAGCGCTGGGGCGAGGAGGGGCGCGCCGGGGAGGCCGCAGAAAAAGCCGCAGCGGCGCGCGCGCACGCCAACGACCGGCGGAGGCGGAGCCAGGAGCTGCGGCGCGAGCCCGGAAAAAGACGCGCCTGGAGGGGCGGGCGGAGTCGGGGCGCGCGGTGGTGAGGCTGAGCCGGCCGAATGGCGGGAGCCCACGGCTCGGCCCACCCACGCTTCGGCCTCCGCTCGCCCGGGACGTCAGCCGGAGAGGCGGGGCCGAGCGGGCACCTAGCGTGAGGGAGGGTGCTGCGGCGAAGCTGCACGGGCTCTGGGCGCGCCGCAGGCTCGCCTCGGGGTCTCTAGCTCCCGCTTCCGACTCGCTTCTGCCGGGCTGGCTGGCCGCGTTATCCCGTGTGTTTTCAAGGTCTGCGCCAGTCCGGTTTCAGCGAAATGCGGAACCTGCTCTAAAGTTCCTCTCAGGTCGTCTTCCAGCTGCCCTTTAGAAAGAATGCATCTTTGGATTCACTACCTTTCCTATGGAGAGAGATCTTGCCGAGCAAAGACACCTTGCTCCTCCAAGCCTGAGCTAATGCCTGCATCTTCCATTTATTTCGCCTCTCACTGCGTCAAGACCCCCGCCCCCTTCCTCCTGCTGATGATATATCACAAGGATGCAGGGTTTCCACTTTATGCCTTTCGTATCCACAGTGCTGCAAGGAAAAGTCACTGTAGCGCTCTGGTATCTCACTGGACCTGATCGTTGCTTCTGAGCCAGTCCTACAAATACTGTTCCTAAGAGATTTGAGAAATTGCTGTTAAAAATAAGATTCCAGCAAACTGTCTCCGAACTTCAAAAGGAACAGATCATAATTGCAAATGAGCCACGACAAACTGCCAAGAATTTATTACAAAAATAATAAGAAAGCGCCAGTATTCTTCCAGTTTCCTGATGCAGACTAGAAGACTAGCTTCCTCTTCCTGCTAGTAATTGACATTTCATTTC
The DNA here is from genome assembly GCF_951640355.1 of Cnephaeus nilssonii. Taxonomy (NCBI): domain Eukaryota; kingdom Metazoa; phylum Chordata; class Mammalia; order Chiroptera; family Vespertilionidae; genus Cnephaeus; species Cnephaeus nilssonii. The sequence goes on from NC_137071.1 coordinate 77,228,410, forward strand.
ACTTGCTATTTTCATTTTCCCAAAGAATTACCAGAGGTAACAACATTCACGTGTGTCTCACCGCCTCAGGTTACAAGCTAGAGTCATTCTAAAACTTTAATTTGCATCTGAATCCTCTGGGGTGCTTGTTAAAATATGGGTGCCTGTATCTGCAACCCCAGTGTATTGCATTCAGATATGAGTGGGGCTGAGAAATTTGAACTTTTGATATGTTTTATTGATTTTAGAGAGGAAGGGAGAAAGATAGAAACATCATGAGAGAGAATCATTGATCAGTTGCCTCCTGCACACTCCACACTGGGGATTGAGCCCACAACCTGGGCATGTGCTTTGACCAGGAATCGAACCAGTGACCTCTTGGTTCGTAGGTGAATGCTCAACCACTGAGCCACACCGCCAGGGCGAAATTTGAATTTTTTAATGAGCATTCCAGGTAACACTATAGGTGGTTGGAGGTTTATAATTAAGAGAGTATGGAGTTATAGCTTTTGTATATTACTACTCTGAAGTGGGATCACTCATCCAATTTCCAACAGACCCACCCACTTACATATAACATGCCTATAATTATTGCTATGGCAGTTCTGTAACTTCCTTTTACGATTGACCTAGAAAGTTCAGGACTTCAAACAACAATTTTAATTGTCATGTTTATTTCACGAGATCTTGTTGTAATGCCAGAAATAATCATTTGTCAGCTATATAATTCACTGGGTACCTATAGTGTAGAGCATGTTCTTGAATAACGTGGTTTGTTCAACGTCATTTCGTTATAAAGTTGATGAGATGCCTTAGGAACTTAACTCTTGTTTGTATCAATTAGCCTAGGGTAAAATTGGTTTTGTTATACCTCATTTTGCTTAGAAGTTAAAGGAGAACTTACTATACAGAGAGCACTGTCATCTATAGTCAGGTTAACACAAATGAAATCAAAGAAATAATGATCCCTAACCCTCAACAAACTTTGTATCTAGTTGTAGAATTAAAACACAAAGTACAGACCCGGTGTAACACATCGATCTGTTGGACCAAGATGAAAAAGAACTTGTAATTGAAGAATACTTTTGTCAATTTCCTTTACCACCAGTCACTTAGCCAAGACCTTTTCAATTAGGTAATTTCCTCTGAACACCGAGTCCTCAGCTTACTGCAGTTCCTCTAATTCTACAAGGTTTCAAGGAAAGAGCCTGAAGCTCTCAGTGTTTTTGTTTATATGTATGGGCACATAACACACTATGTATAGGCGTGTGTGTATAATATAGGTATATTTTTGAGACCAAGAAACTACTTGAATTTTCAACATCTTTATCACTTAAGCTATTCATTAATGCTGACAGTTCTGGCTATTTTTATCACCTACCATAGCTCACCTTTTCCTCTACAGTTAATTGCACCCAGGATGTAGAGGAAAGGAGAGTTATATTGCCAAAAAGGAAACCAAGTGTATTTATAGCTTTTCCTTTTTCATTTTTCAAGATCAAAACAAACCTTATTTAATTTCTTGTCACCAGAAACCCTCCAGAACTACTACCCAGGAGCAAAACATTCCCCTGCCAGCTGTCTGACATTTTAAGGAGAACATTTGCACCATTGTTTACTAGTTAGGAAGACAGGGGATTATTATCCTTATTTTACAGATGGAGAACCAGATGCAGGTCAAATGACTTGTCCAGTCACACAACTAACTAGTAGCAAAGCCTGGATTTCCTACCACAGTTCTGATGACTTCTAGCCAGGGTGCTCGCCACTATATCAGGCTTTCTCGGTAATAAGTCCTCCTCAGAATCACCAATGCAATTAGAAATAGAAAAGAAAAACATGGAAATTGAAAAGAGAAAGTTGTACAGCAAAATTGACAAATTCAAAATACAACATAAAAAGCAATGAATGCATGAAAATTAAAATGTTTGAAGCCAAACAGAATTGAGCAGGACAGCTCTGCTAGCAGGTACCGATATTTAGGTCTTGCCCATTTTACTCTCCTGTAATAAGAAACTGAAACAGATAGCCAGGCTACTGGCATTAGTTATTTATGGAAGGTCAGAAAACAACAATTCTTCATTGACTGGGGAACAGGCCTTTGTGTGTTAAATATATTTCACAGGTTTGTAAAGTAATAATATCCTCTTGTGGAGGAAATCACAAGCTGCAGGATTTTATAACAATTTTTTTCACAGTCCAATTATGTCTTGTCATTAATAAGACTTTATTTTTTTCAGACCAAATAACCAGGACAAATATTGTCTTCAATGGCGTGTCTGAAACAACTGGTGAAATCAGAAACCTAGACAGAAGATGATCTCACTATGAGCATAAGTAATAACCCAAGCTACTCTTTTAAAAAATAGTCAAAGGCATAGTAGTTATATCTAAATGTTCTTTTTTTTTTTTGAGAAATGATTCTTTGTCATTTCAACCATTTCTTGTGATTGAAGTACATTTTATAGTTTTTTAATTAATTGAAAAACCAAAACAAATGGAAAGACTGGATGGGAACACTGAATATTATAAAGAGTCAGTTTCTTCCCAAATATATATATAAAGAGGTAATATGCAAATTAGACCGGGACTCCGTAACGGGTCACGATCAGACAGGAGGAGGTTGTGCGCTCAGGTGAGGCCTGGAGCAGAGACAGAGACAGAGGCAGGGGGGCCTGCCCGAGCTGGTGCGGCGACTTGAGCAGCCCCAGAGTGGACACAGGCAGAGGGGCCAGAGGACGCTGCGAGTCAGGCGCAGGTCCTGGCCCCCCGCGGCGCCAGTCCGGCCTCTCATGGTGCCAGTCCGGCCTGACTCCCACGGCAGCTGGTGCTGCGTGAGTCAGGCACGGGTCCCAGCCCCCCACAGGGTGTCTCCTCGCACAGCAGGAGGCAGGGCACCTCCTTGTGCAATTTTAATCACGCTGGGCCTCTAGTTAATCTATAAAGTCAGTGCAGTCCAAGTCAAAATCCCAGCAGGGTTTTAATGGAACTTGATTTCATTGTTTCTCACTAACTCATTCTTTGTCTTTTAAAAAGTGAAAGGACTTTACTTTGGGTGGTGAGCACACAATGCAGTATGAAGATAGTGTTTTATTGAGTTGTACACTTGAAAGCTGTATGATTTTATTAACAAACTGCACCCCAATAAATTCAATTTTTAAAAAAAGCAAACTCCTATCTATCCCCTCTAAATAAAATCTGCAGTATCCTTTCAAATTGCTTTACCAACCTTCCCAAAAGGGAGGAAACAACAACAAAGTATTCATATTACCCATGAGGCAAATGAAATGGGCTGTGGTTGTCAACAAGTCTGCAAGGAAGTTACCTTTGGTATATTTTTACCCACTTTCTGTAGTGCTTCTAGCCTAGGTTAGGGGAAAAGGTAATCAATATCATAACTCACCTTAAATCTCTAGTTTTCTTTCCCTTTCACATACAAGAAGATTCTATTTTATCTCTCATTCTTAAAAGACAAGTCAAATAACAAAATTTAAAAATGCCCCTTATTCAGAATTATTAACTATTAAAATCCAGAAGCCACATAGAGGCAGAGTAGCAAATGGAAAATCTTTAGAAACCATTTGGGCATTGAACTTGGACCACTTTCGACCATGATACATAACTTCTTCAGAGCCTCAGCTTCCTCATCTGTAAATTGGGGATAATATTACTTCATTCATAAGGCTCCTCTAAGAAAGGATTAAATGAAATCATGCTTATAAAATGCCCAGCTTATGGCAAATGTGTAGTAAATGGTAGCTACTAATTACCAATCTCCTCATTTTACAGATAGGTAAAAAAAATAAGCTAAAATCAAAACTCATATTCTTCCATTATACCACACCAGTCTTTCTTCAGATTCTCCTGTTTATTGATTGACTTTCTTTAAAGCCAAGGACTAAATTCCTTAAGAAGTGTTCTACCACCACCACCTTCACTTTCATTCATTAAATCACTCTCTAATCTCCAAGCTAACCTCCATTCCCTTCAATCCTCTAAATATACCTTTTGATAATGCTTTCTATGAAATGTAAAAACCCCATCATTATAACTAGATATTCACTCTGCTCAACCCATGAACATTTATTCAAAATAATCCTTCTTCAAATTAAAAAGCTGTAATAAATCTATCTCCTTCACTTAGACCATATATGGCACCTGGTACAGGCCAAGTTATTGTCATTCAAATGGAAAATATTTAGCAATGTGTTTGAATAACAATGGACACCAGTTGTTGTTGAGTACTTACTATGTGTCAGACACTGTCCCTGCCCCCAGCACTTCACATGTATTATTTCATTTTACCTTCACAATAAGCCTATGAGGTAGATATTATTTGAGAGAAAAATGTGCATGTGGCTGAATAAGTAATGTTTCACATGTACATCTTATTATCACATAAACTCATCTACAAGAGAAGAAAAGTCTCATTTTGGAATATCTTACATCTATACTAAACCTAGGGGGAACCCCTCCTCTGACAAGACATTTAAAGCAAATACTACCTTAAAGGTAAACTCATAGATATTGAAAGTCAGTTTTGGCTATGAGATGTATCTAATACATATCATCTATACAAGTAGCTTTCAGAATCTATGGCGAACCTCAACTTTCTACAAGATCTTTTCAATAATATTTATGAAATTATAAATTTCTGACTTTATTGCCACTGGGCAAAATTTAGGTATGGCACTCTGGATCAGCTTATGAATAACTTCCTCCCTGTGACTATTCTCTGTCTTCAGTGAGTCATGGTGCAAATTAGGCCCTATGTAAAGGTCTCTAAACTCTTTGTAACTAACTGTACATCACTATACATGGACTGATATATTCCTGAAAGATTATTTACAAAGCAATTTTCACACAATAAGCTCTACTTTTCCACTGACTGTCTCTTTATTATTTTTAATTTCTTTATTGATTAAGGTGTTACTTATGTGTCTTTATCCCCCCATTATCCCCTTTACCCCCCAACCCCCCATTCATGCCCTCACCCCCCTGTTGTCTGTGCTTTATTATTTTTAAACATTTATTTATTTATTTTAGAGAGAGAAACATCAATTTGTTGTTCTACCTATTTATGCATTCATTGGTTGATTGTTGTATGTTCCCTGACCCAGGATCGAACCAGAAATCTTGGCATATCGGATCAACTTTCTAACCAACTGAGCTACCTGTCCAGGGTTCTTCATTATTATTTTTTATTATTACAAAAGAACTGCATGTTCATTTCCTTTATGGAAATTAAAGTATATAAATAAGAGAATCTTTGATCCCACTCTACAGAGATAACAACTATGAACCATCTGGTATATATCTTCCCAAATGTTTGCCGTGCCCATATAAATTCACATATACTTATTTTTTTTAAAAGAATATATTATACATATTGCCCTACAAATTGTTTTTATTCACTTAATAAGATATCAGAAACATCATTCCATGTTTAGAATTATAATTCATTTTTTACTGTTATACAGTATTCCATAATATGGATATACCATAATATATTTGTCATATCCTTATTGATTAACATACAGGATTTTTCCCTAATTTTTCACAATACTCCAATTAATATCCCTATGCATATATCTTTTTTAAGTAAACTATGTTTTTAATTGTTTCAGAGAGAAGAAGGGAGAGGGAGAGAGAGATAGAAACATCAATGAGAGAGAAACATTGATCGGCTGCCTCCTGCACACCTTCTAACGGGGATCAAGCTGGCAACCTGGGCATGTATACCCTGACTGGGAATGAACCAAGGACTTTGTGATGCACGCACGGGAAGACATTCAACCAACTGAGCCACACCAGCTGGGCATTTATGCATATATCTTTGTGAATTTGTTCAAGCAGCTGTATAAAGGAGCCCTATCAGTGGAAATGATGCTGGGTCGAAGAGTATGTGCATTTAAAAATTTAAAAGATATTTTAAAAAGTGCCAATCCAATTTACACTCCTACTTGAGTGCTATTTTCCTCATATTCTTGAAAACATTGAAGATGATCAATCTTTAAAAATCTTGCCAATCCAATAGACAAACAATGCTATCTTGTTCTTGTTTAATTTGCTTTCATTAAAATGTTTAATCTTACTTATATGTGGAATCTAATGAACAAATAAACTGATGAAGAAAAAAGATCCAGAAACATTGAATCACACAACAGACTGACCTGCTGTATTTCAGAGGGAAGAGGGGGTAGTGGGAAGAGATTAACCAATTAATTGATATGCATAGCCCATGGACAGACAACAGTGCAGGGAAGTCCTGGAGAGGGGACAGGAGCAGGAGCAGGGTAGAGAGGTTAGTGGGGGGGGGGGGGGAACATCTGTAATACTTTCAACAATAAAGATAAATTTTTAAAAATAAGATAAAATGTTTGATAATTTTTAACATATTTTTCTAAAAGTAATAACTATTACACAGAAAATACCAAAAATACCCAAAGAATGCTTTTTTAATCCAGATCTGCTGCCCTTGGAGAATCACTATTAATATTTTGATCTACTTTTTAGTAGTTTCTTCTTACGCATATTTTTCTCAAAATTGAAACCATTCTATATATAGTATTGTGTGCTTTCTTTCCCCTTGACATGTAACATGAGCTCTCCCCCGTGTTATTAAAAATTATTTTAAAACTATGTTTAGGAAGGCATAATATTCTAGTATATAGATGTCACATAATTTACTTAACGAATCCCCTATTGTTTGTGGGACATTTAGGATAGTTTCAAAATTTATCCAGTACTATAAATGATGCTATTATGAACATTCTTTTTTTTAATGTTTTTTTTATTGTTTGAAGTATTACAAATAGTAGTATATATGTCTCCTTTTTTCCCCCTTGACCTCCCCCCAGCCTCCCCTACCCCCCAGCATATGCCTTCACCTGCCCCCCCACAGTGTCTTGTATCCATTGGTTATGTTTATATGCATGCATACAAGTCCTTTGGTTGATCTCTTACAGCCCCCCCCCCCCCCCCGCCCCAACCTCCCCTGCCTTCCTGCTGTAGTTTGACAGTCTGTTCAATGGTTCTTTACCTCTATATTTATTTTCCCCCCATTTCTTTTCTTTAAAAAATCTTGCAACTGCAGACTAGAAATAAACATATAATAACAAAAAATGTTTGAGTCCCAATTTCAATGTCCAACAGTTCTGAGACCCAGTTTCAATGTCAAATAGTTCCTTATGTGTACATGTCAGCAATGATATCTGGATGATGGACAGATGGTGGCAATGCAGGTCCGACCCTCTCTGGTTTGATCCTGGGCAACCTGCATCGATGCACAGCTGCTGACTGCTAGCATGGCAAGGCGTCGTCAGCGTCTTCCATCTCTGGACTGTTTTCTCCTCTTGTCTTCGTGGTTGGAGCAGACCTGACAACTCTTCTCTGTTGCAGGAATCCCCATGGTCTTGGAGTAGTTTTCTGAAAATATACAAACATATTCTCGACCAAAAGTTAATACAGGAATCTTTTCTATAAAATTGACTTGGGATCCTTTTTATTTTTTCCCAAACGATTTTCCTTTGGCTTATTTTGACACCATGTGTGATTTTCATGGGTGTCTTGCTGTTAGCATTACAAATGAAAATTAATTTTCTACAGTAAAAATTTTCTAGATGTAATTTACTTACAGGATATTTTTCCTTACATGATATTACCCTACTATCCCTCCTTTTTCTTTTTTTTTTATTAATGGATGCTTTTGTAAATTTTGTAATGCAGTCTTGATAACTTTAAATTTTAATTTTTTACACAAAAATAAGACTACTTTAGGTTCATTTCATGTTAAGCAATTTTACCATGAGATGCACTACCAATAGAAATTTTAGTTAATACTTTGCTAATGTTTAAACACTGTACCAGATACAATATAGGCCCTATCAAAATTCACCATTACAGAGCTTTATCATGGAGCTGATAAAGTACACTTAAATTTTATCCAGTACACTTAAATTTTCTTGGATGTTCACTTATTTCTATTAGCCAATTTAAATTAACCTGAAAACTTGATTACTATTTTACATTCTTGATTATAAATTTGCATTTCTCTCAAATTAGTTTCTTAGAATAGCTCCTGCATGTAAACTTGTAGAATCAAATGATACAAGATAATTGACTCATATCACTAAAACAGTTTTTTCTCTGATTTTCAAAAGAAATAGAAAACAATTAATTTGTAGTAATAGTCCCATTGATAAATAGGCCCCCAAAAGAAAACAAGTGCATTCACTGATCTGCTATAGAATCACAAAGGTTATATTTAAATTAAATATAATGCTTCTTCAAATAAGTCACCAATACAAAAACAATAGTGTTTAATTCAGGGTAGAGAGGTTGTTTCTTTTGTTTGGGACTTAAGTTTGGGGATTTTTTGGCAGGAGTACACTATTATAACATTCTACTTGGGGGGAATGTCAGAGAAAGACAGCTTAATTAAACAGAGCACACTACCTTAAAAGTCCCTTCAACTTCAATCACACCTCCCTCCCCCACACCCTATACTTTATCCCTTTTCCCAACAGTTTACAAAAGCTGCCACTTTTGGGGAAATAACCAAGCTCACCTGGGGCTGAAAGAAAGACTAAATACAGAATCCCAAGAGAAGCATGATGCAAAGTACACCTATAAATTAACATAAAAGAAATAGCCTAGGTTATAAAAAAATGTCAAAAACGAAACTTTAGATAATGCAGATCAGATCAGCTCCATGATAAAGCTCTGTAATGGTGAATTTTGATAGGGCCTTTATTGTATCTGGTACAGTGTTTAAACATTAGCAAACCTCTAAAATTGGAAATAAATACTAACACAAAGACCATGTCAGCTACTTTTATCTGAGATGACCAGCTTCATCTTTTCTATTGGCTTTGTATTTTATTACCACTTATCAACAGGTTCATGCTATGATGTGCCTAAATGTAATAATCTTCCCTAGATAGATCTTATGCTCTTACTCTCATCAGGGGCTAAATTTTCCAATTGTACTCTCCTGGCGATGATTATGACCCAGAGCTCCCTGGGTCCTGTGTTAGAAGACTGGAGGGAAACCCTAATGGTGGCAGGGCAGGATCACCAATGTATTATAACTTTTCCTTATAAGTGAACTAGAGGCCTGGTACACAAAATTCGTGCATGGGCGGGGGGTGGGGGGGTAGGGTTGTCCCTCAGCCCAGCCTGCAATCTCTCCAATCTGGGACATCCCTCTCACAATCCAGGACTGCTGGCTCCCAACCGCTTGCCTGCCTGCCTGCCTGATTGCCCCTAAACGCTTCTGCCTGCCAGCCTGATCACTCCCTAACCACTCCCCTGCCAGCCTGATTGACGCTTAACTGCTCCCCTGCTGGCCCGATTGCCCCGAACTGCCCTCCCCTGCTGGCCTGGTAACCCCTAACTGCCCTCCCCTGCCAGCTTGGTCACCACTAACTGTCCTCCCCTGCAAGCCTGGTTGCCCCCAACTGCCCTCCCCTGCAGGCCTGGTCGCCCCCAACTGTCCTCCCCTGCAGGCCTGGTCACCCCTGTCTTCCCCTGCAGGCCTGGTCGCCCCCGACCGCCCTCCCCTGATGGCCTGGTCACCACTAACTGTCTTCCCCTGCAGGCCTGGTCACTCCCAACTGCCCTCCTCAGCAGGCCTGGTTGTCCCTAACTGTGCTCCCCTGAAGGCTTGGTCCCTCCCAACTGCCCTCCCTTGCTGGCCTGATCACCCACAACTGCCCTCCCCTGCTGGCCATCTTGTGGTGGCCATCTTGTGTCCACATGGGGGCAGCCATCTTGTGTGCTGGAGTGATGGTCAATTTGCATATTACCTCTTTATTATATAGGATGGGGGAGAGGGGAGTTTCAAAACGCAGTGTCTTTCTTCAGATAATAAAATGCATCATCAGATTACATCAGATTAAGTGAAAGCCAAGGTGCCCTCGTTTAAGGTCAAAGAAGTTATAAAATTTAAGAATGGAAAATTTTAGGAGATGAAAAGTATTTCAGCCATTGACTAGGATATTACACTCTGTCCTGTCTGAGACAGCTGTGCTCCTTTTGATAAACAAACATATAGGACACACATTGAAAAATGTAGATTAAGAAACCTCAGGGCAGAGGGCAGATCATTACACAAGTGTACCTAGGCACTTGGCCAGTACACAAAGAGGAACATGGCTTCAGATTTTGGAAGTCTGTGTCCCTGGGCCCCTTACTGGGGATCGAGCCTGCAACTCGGGCACGTGCCTTCACTGGAATCGAACCTGGGATCCTTCAGTCTGCAGGCCAATGCTCTATCCACTGAGCCAAACTGGCTAAGGCTGAGGCAACAATTTTAATTTCTATACATGCAAACAAAGAAAGAGTTTGCTTTTTAAATTTAAAATACATAACACACGAACTTCTCAAATAGAATTTTGGAGTTGTAAAGAACTTTAAAGTTAAACTAGAATCCAATCATTCATTTATTTTCAAATGAGGAAATTGGGGTTCCCCAAGAGGTTGGGTAATTTATCCAAGGTTATGAAACTTGTTATTTCAGAACTAGTGACTGAAAAACAGATCTCCTGACTCTTGCTGCAAAGCTCATCCTACTTTACCACCTTGCCTACATCATATTAATTTCCCAGAAGGTTGGCAATCTAACCATAAGCAAAATTAATATAACTACATTTATTAAAATATTCTGAATTTCTAGGATAAAAAACACATTGGGAATATCTAGGGAAAATATGGTCTGTTCATTTTATGTGGAACATGTTTAACAAAGCAAGTAGAAATTTTGAAGGAAAAGATTATTTCTTCTCCTTTACCTAATTTTTTTAAGGAAAAAAAAAGCAAACTTCTCCAATACATTTGTCGATTATCTTTATGTGCTCAAACTACTATATAAAGGTCCACTCCAGGTTGCAACTTCCTTCTTACCCAGTGAATACATGGAGTTGAGAATCAACCTACCCCATCTACCATTGCCTTCCTTATTTCCTGCCTGCACTTTTATGACATTCCTGCTATTTCATTTAACTGTATCAGCAAATATTCAAGGCCTGTAAGAACCTATATCAGAAAGCAACTTTCCAGTATTTCAGAAAATGTGATATTCTTAAGGGTTGGAGCTAGGAAGACCCATGGCTCATTTTGTAAGAGTGAATGTTTTCTACATCTGTGTAGGACCTTAAATCCTAAAATCTTCAACTTTAGTATCGATGTTTTCATCTGTCCTCAGGGAGTTTTCTCCTTACATTAAATGGGGAAAATCTGGAAAAAGGGGAGAGATCAACCAAAGGACTTGTGTACAAGCATATGAGCCTAACCAGCAGTTAAGGACAACAGGGGGGTGGGGGCATGTGTGGGGAGGAGTGTGGGCTGGGAATGGGGGGGATGAGGACAAATATGTGATACCTTAATCAATAAAGAAATTTAAAAAAATAAAAAAATATATTGTTATTGATTTCAGAGAGAGGAGTTGAGAGGGAGAGAGATAGAAACATCTATGATGAGAAAGAATCATTGATTGGCTGCCTCCCACATGCCCCCCACTAGGGATTGAGCCTGCAACCTGGGCATATGTCCCAACCGGGAATCAAACCATGACCTCCTAGTTCATGGGTGGATGCTCAACCACCGAGCCACTACCGTCCAGGCAAATTTTGATATTTTTAAATTCAATCTAAATTCATAATTATATTAATAAATTCCTCATTTATATGTAATATAACAAATATAACCATTTCATGATCTAAAAAAATTTACATAGTATGTAGTGTGTTCCTAAGTGATAAAGCATTCAAACTTTATTTTATTTATTTATTTTTAATTTCTTTATTGATTAAGGTGTTACATATGTGTCCTTATTCCCCCATTACCCACCCCCTTTCCCCCCCACACATGCCCTCACCGCCCTGTTGTCTGTGTCTATTGGTTATGCTTATATGCATGCATACAAGTCCTTTGGTTGATCTCTCTCCCTTACCCCCACCCTCCCCTACCTTTCCTCTAAGGTTTGATGGTCTGATCGATGTTTCTCTGTCTCTGGATCTGTTTCTGTTAATCAGTTTATGTTGTTCATTATATTCCATAAATGAGTGAGATCATGTAATATTTATCTTTCTCTGACTGGCTTATTTCACTTAGCACAATGCTCTCCAGTTCCATCCATGCTGTTGCAAATTGTAAGAACTCCTTTTTTTACCACAGCATAGTATTCCATTGTGTAGATGTACCACAGTTTTTTAATCCACTCATCTGCTGATGGGCACTTAGGCTGTTTCCAAATCTTAGCTATGGTAAATTGTGCTGCTATGAACATAGGGGTGCATATATCCTTTTTAATTGGTGTTTCTAGTTTCTTGGGATATATTCCTAGAAGTGGGATCACTGGGTCAAATGGAAGTTCCTTTTTTAGTTTTTTGAGGAAACTCCATACTGTCTTCCACAGTGGCTGCACCAGTCTGCATTCCCACCAGCAGTGAAGGAGGGTTCCTTTTTCTCCATATCCTTGCCAGCACTTGTCGTTTGTTGACTTGTTGATGATAGCCATTCTGACAGGTGTAAGATGATATTTCATTGTTGTTTTGATTTGCATCTCTCTGATTACTAGTAACTATGAGCAAGTTTTCATATGCCTCTTGGCCTTCCTTCTGTCTTTTTTAAAAAAGTATCTATTTAGGTCCGTTGCCCATTTTTTTATTGGGTTGTTTATCTTCCTTTTGTTAAGTTGTATGAATTCCCTGTAAATGTTGGAGATTAAACCCTTATCAAAGATACCATTGGCAAATATGTTCTCCCATGCAGTGGGCTTTCTTATTGTTTTGTTGATGGTTTCTTTTTAAGCATTCCATATTTAAAATTTTTATTTCTCAATTTTATTTTTTCCTTAGGCTAAAGAAGCACAAAACATTTACTGCAAATTCAGAATTTCCAAAAACATTTAAATCTTTATTCCAAAGTAATTCATTCATTTATTCAGTCATTCAACAAATACATTTTTTTATTTTTTTCTTCTTTTTTTTTCAACAAATATTTATTTAACTGTGACTCTGTGCCAGACTGGGTGTAGGGCACACAGATACAAGCTGGACTAGAGAGACACGGCCTTTGCTCCTAGGGAGCATGTATGCTAATGTAAAAGACAAACAAATAAGATAACTTCAGAAAGTGGGAAGTGCTATAGACAACATAAAACTATGATATCAAGAGTGTGTTTTGTGTGAAGATGTGTTTTAGATAGGGTGATTAGGAAATGCTGTGCAGAGAAGGTGACATTGAGCTGAGAAGGGAATGATGAAAGGGAGCCAGTCATGCCCAAGTTAGGGGAAAGATCAAGTGCAAAGATCACAAAGTGATTCTGTGCTTGGGTCTTGTGCAGCTGGATAGATCAAGAGAGCCAAGGGCAGAGGGGCATGAAAAGAAGACCGAAAGGATGGAGAGCCTGATTTTCAGGGTTTTATAGGCTAAGATAAGGAGGTTGATTTTACTCAAGTATACCTATGCTCTGGAATGTCTTTCAACCCCAACAGTAATGTAGCCAAAAAGGGTTTAGTGTCACACACACACACACACACACACACACACACACACACACACACACTATTTAAAAAGGGATATACAAAGACACCTCTCTCTGGTTGTGAGAAATTGATTTGATCAACCTGGAAGGTTATTTTCTTATCCTCTAATTCAGGGTTTCTCAAACTTGTCACTTTGGCATTTGGAGCTGGATATTTCTTTATTTGGGGAGCTGTACTGTGTACTGTAGCATGTTTAACAGCATTCCTGGTCTCTCCCGAGGTTGAGGAGTGTACTGGCATCTAGTGGGTATCACCAAAAATCCTCAGATGTTGCCAAAACTCTTGGGTGAGTGCAAAATTGAACTTGGTTTAGTACCACTGTTCTATTTCAAGGCAAGGAAGTGAAAAGGTGGCATGTACAGGAGGCTGACTATGAAGGAAATGGCATTTCCTTTTTAATCTCATCTCTCACACCTCCGGGCTCATTTCAAAGCCTCTATTGATTCTTGAAACTCATACACAGGTGCTAAGTAAATATTCACTAAATACATTCAATGCAGACTACCAATGTGTACATATTGAGCCAAATTTTTTCTTTAAATAAAGAGTGGTAGGTGGAGGATACTAATGGATTTGAATAGTCTTGGTAGCTGCTTCAACTTCCCAGCTCATTTTGTTTATACACAGCCTTAGAGAAACTAAATCTCCTAATTTATGTCTACACTAGAGGCCCGGTGCATGAAATTCGTGCATGGGTGTGTGTGTCCCTCATCCCAGCCTGCACCCTTTCCAATCTGGGACTCCTCAAGGGATGTCCAACTGCCTGTTTAGGCCTGATCCCGGTGCGGCAAGTCCTAAACGGGCAGTCAGACATCCCTTGCACAATCCAGGACTGCTGGCTCCCAACTGCTCACCTGCCTGCCTGATTGCCCCTAACCGCTTCTGCCTGCCAGCCTGATCACTCCCTAATCACTCCCCTGCCAGCCTGATTGACGCTTAACTGCTACCCTGCTGACCTGGTTCCCCCCAACTGCTCTCCTCTGCAGGCCTGGTCCCCCCTAACTGCCCTCCCCTGCAGGCCTGGTTCCCCTCAACTGCCCTCCCCTGCAGGCCTTGTCCCCCAAAACTGCCCTCCCCTCCCGGCCTGGTTGCCCCTAACTGCCCTCCCCTGTAGGACTGGTACTCCCCAATTGCCCTCCCCTGCAGGCCTGGTCCCCCCAACTGCCCTCCCCTGCAGGCCTGGTCATGCCTAACTGTCCTCCCTTGTAGGCCTGGTACCCCCCAACTGCCCTACCCTGCAGGCCTGGTCCCCCTCAACTGCCCTCCCCTTCAGGCCTTGTCCCTCCTAATTGCCCTCCCATTCTGGCCTGGTGCCCCCCAACTGCCCTCCCCTGAAGGCCTGGTCCCCCCCAATTGCCCTCCCCTGCAGGCCTTGTCCCCACCAACTGTCCTCCCCTGCAGGCCTGGTCGCCCCCAACTGCCCTCCCCTGCAGGCCTGGTCATCCCCAACTGCCCTCCCCTGCAGGCCTGGTCCTGCCCAATTGCCCTCCCCTGCAGGGCTGATTCCCCCCAACTGCCCTCCTCTGCAGGCCTGATCACCCCTAAGTGCCCTCCCCTTCAGGGAAGTTGCCCCAAACTTCCCTCCCCTGCTGGCCTGATCCCTCCCAACTGCCCTCCCCTGCCGGCCATCTTGTGACGGCCATCTTTTGTCCACATGGGGGCGGCCATCTTTGACCACATGGGGTCAGCTATCTTGTGTGTTGGAGTGATGGTCAATTTGCATATTACCTCTTTATTATATAGGATAACACCAAAAGAATTATTCATTTTATGCATTCCAACACTCATCTCTGAAAATTCAACTTTATTTATTGACTTCAATTATAAAATTAGAGTTGCGTTTCCATATGCAACACCTAACAGAGTAGAACATCAAAGGTTCTAGAGCAGGGTTTCTTAACCTTGGTGCTGTTGACATTTGGGAACAGATAACTTCTGTTGTGGGAATCTGTTCTATAATCTGTCATTATAGAACCAGCATCCCTGGTCTCTACCACTAGGTGCCATAAGTGTCCCCTTAAAAAAATTAAAATGTCTTCAATAAGTATGCTGGAGTCTATACTAAATGTAAATAAATGATGAATGAATAAATATGGGAGAAAAGACAAATATCCCATACAGAATTCCAAATATTTTATGTAGTTACTCCCTCCCCCCACAGCCCCCTTGAGGAGATGGAGCATAACTATTTTAAGTGAGGGCTGCACATAGTGACTTCCTTCCAAAGAGTAGAGTATTGAAAGGGTTGGGGGGGATATAACTTCATAGTGGAGAAATCTTCACAAATACTATCTTGGACAGGTGGTCAACATTAACACTGTCAGTGATAAGTCATGTTGATAGCCTTAGATATGATGTGATAAGAATGGCACTTCACCTCTATCATCCTTCCCCTTAAATAAAAACATAACCCCAGTCTAATTATGGGAATAACATCAGATAAATTCCAACTGAGGGACATTCTACAAAATACCTGACCTGTATTTCTCAAAACTGTCAAGGTCAACAAAGGAAAGTCTGAGAAACTTTCACAGTCAAGAGAAGCCTAAGGAGATGTGACAACTAAATGCATTATGGTTTCCTTGATGGGATCCTGAAACAAACAAAAAAAGACATTAGGTAACAACTAAAGAAATCTGAATAAAGTATGAACTTTAGTTAATAATAAGGTGTCAAATTGTTTCTTTAGTTGTAATAATATATCATACTAATGTTAACAATAGAGGAAACTAAGTAGAGATATTCAGAAGTCTCTGTACTGTGTTTGCAACTTTTTTGTAACTCTAAAACTATACTAAAATATAAAAGTTTATTGTTTTTAAAATGTTTGCAGACATTGCCAAACATCCCCTAGGGGGCAAAATCTCCCCTGATTGAGAACCCCTGCTCTAGGTCAGTCTAATCATTTGCTTTTCCTTCCTGCACTTTCCACCTCTTATAATATTTTACCAACTCCAAGTTCTTCTCTATGTTGTCAGCAATTCTTGATATTTAAGAACTTTTCTTATGACATTAAGATCTCCTGAGTAAAAAAAAAAAAAAAAGATCTCCTGAGTCCTCACTCACAGCTTCTAGAACTTTCCTCCTACTTTTGTCTAGAAATTCACAACATACCAGTTGAGGTGGGGTTCATTATCATTTTCCTCATAGGTAACAATATCTAAAAAATTAAGTCTAAATTCTTCTACTTTAAGACATGGGGTAATAGTTTGACTATTTGTTTATATTTTACAGTTTGAAAATCTTCATGATGAACTAATTAAAATGGGCTTCCTGCACTTCTTCACTGTTGCAGTAACTGTAGTGTGACAGTGATATTGTCTTCATATTAAGACTGCTTTACCTGGAAAAATAATCCACTGATTTGTGGAACAGAAAGCTTTAGCTTTGGATATGAAATAGAATTAAGGCAAAGAGGCCTGCCAAACTCAGCATCATAAATCATCTTAACTTGTGTTCAACCATGAATACTAATTAATTTATGTCATCTTCTGGATGTAAAGGTGAAGGAAAAAAGTGTTTGACTCAATATTAAAACTAAAAAAATGGAGAACAGTAAGAAAACAAAAAAGGGAGCCACTGATTCTTTCAAGGTTTAATTCTCTTGCTGAATTAGTGATTCCTTTTACACCAGTTTTCTTCCTATGACATGCTATTCCTATTCCCACCCAGGCCCTAATAGAAACATAGCCCATGTTGTTATTATATGTGTAACAGAATATCCTGGCTGGGCTAAAGCTAGTGCTAGAACTTTGTCTGAAAGAAATCAGGTGACACTTTCTCTTATCCCTTCCTTGACCTACTTGCATAAGTCCATATGAGTGGAGCCTTTGGGATTTGAGTTGAAGAAGGAGTGATAAAGTAGGTTTTTGTCTGTTGTTTATTGCTGTGGCACAGAAAAAAAAGAGAGCTGGAAAGAATAGAGGGTAAAGTAGAGTGTTGGTGCTCTGGCTAGTCCTTTGGATTCAAGGCCAATTGGGGAAAATAGAGCCAAAATCTGAAGGAACCACTTTCATGAAGGACCTTCTATGATTCTGGACACAAATAATGCTGTTAAAGGTCCAAGTGACAAAATTAATATACAGTTGAGTGAATGATTTAGTTCTCAGTAACTCAAGGAATGGAAGCTCTGTGCTATTTGCACAAAGGGGATAAGCAATAGAGGCAGTGACGAGGTGCTTTGACTAGTAGTCTGGATTATAAGGACATGGGTGAGTTTGTTACAATCACATAGGTAACATGTTGTTACAAGCACATTCTCCTTGCTGAGGAACAACTGGAGAGTCTTTGGAAAGGGATTAATTTCCTCTGTGAGCAGGCAGAGCCTTGTGGTGGATGAAATTTGGATAATAGTGTTCATGTGATCGCATTTCACCATCTGGAAAAGTATGGAATATTTGTTACATAATTCTTGTTTTCCAGACCTTGGTTCCAATAAGAACTTGAACTTCTTAAACTAATATCTATTGTAGAAGAATACTGCTCCAAGCCTAAGCCATCATTTCCCTCTAAAGGTAAAGGAATTCTATTGCAGTTTTCATTGAGTCCTTGGAGATATCTAATACTAGTGG
The DNA here is from genome assembly GCF_951640355.1 of Cnephaeus nilssonii. NCBI lineage: Eukaryota > Metazoa > Chordata > Mammalia > Chiroptera > Vespertilionidae > Cnephaeus > Cnephaeus nilssonii. Next base: position 77,246,510 of record NC_137071.1, read on the forward strand.
CCTGGTGCATGAATTTGTGCACATTGAAAGGAAATTAATTAGAAGAAATATTTTAATATCACTATTCGCCCTTTCTCTATAATAGAAATGTCAGAGATGAAAGAAAATTAGTAAAATGTATATGAAAATAATATATAAATTGATTAACAAATAAACAATAACAACATGATATAACAACAACAAAGACATGGTATAAAAACAACAAAAACATGATATAAAAACAACATTGAAAAAAATGACTGATAAATTGATTAAACTTATTCTAATGTCTTCCTGTATACCACAATAAGAGTAAAAACACTTTCATTTTTTTTCTTTTTTTTTTAAATGTATTTTATTGATTTTTTACAGAGAGGAAGGGAGAGGGATAGAGAGCTAGAAACATCGATGAGAGAGAAACATTGACCAGCTGCCTCCTGCACACCCCCTACTGGGGATGTGCCCGCAACCAATGTACATGCCCTTGACCGGAATCGAACCTGGGACCTTTCAGTCCGCAGACCGACGCTCTATCCACTGAGCCAAACCGGTTTCGGCTAAAAACACTTTCAGAGTGCTTGATCAATTTCCCTTGTGATAAACTATTTACAAATTTAACGTCACACACTCTTCGAACTCGAGAGAAAGCAACATATAACTGATCATGTCCAAAAATGGGTTCAGGTAGGAATATTCCTACTCTGTCTAGAGTTTATCCTTGTGATTTATTAGTCATTGCAAATGCTGGCATCATGGGAAACTGTCTTCGAATTAATTTAAATGGGAACCAGTGTCAGACAGGGACATATCAATTCTTTTTTTATTGTCTAAAGATTTACATATTGACCCCCTTTGACCTCCCACCCCCAGCCATTCCCACCCTGGGCAAGCCTCCAGCGCCCCAGTGTCTGTGTCCATTGGTTACACAAATATGCATGCACACAAGTCCTTTGGTTGCTCTCTAACCACCCCTCCCCTACTATTTGTCTCTGGATCTATTCTTGTTCATCAAATTATGTTGATCATTATATCCCACATATGAGTGAGATCATGTGATATTTATCTTTCTCCAACTGGCTTATTTCACTTAGCATTATGCTCTCCAGTTCCATCCATGCTGTTGCAAATGTAAGAATTCCTTCTTTTTTTATAGCAGTGTAGTATTCCATTGTGTAGATGTACCACAGTTTTCTAATCCACTCATCTGCTGATGGGCACTTAGGCTGTTTCCAAACCTTAGGTATTGTAAATTGTGCTGCAGGGAACATAGGGGTGCATATATCCATTTTGATTGGTGTTTCTGGTTTCTTGAGATATAGTCCTAGACGTGGGATTACTGGGTCAAATGGGAGTTTCATTTTTCACTTTTTGAGGAAACTCCATACAGTCTTCTACAGTGGCTGCAGCAGTCTACATTCCCACCAGGAGTGCAGGAGAGTTCCTTTTCTCCACATCCTTGCCAGCACTTGTTTGTTAATTTGTTGATGATAGCCATTCTGACAGGTGTGAGAAGGTATCTCATTGTTGTTTTGATTTGCATCTCTCGGATGATTAGTGACTTTGAGCATTTTTTCATATGTCTCTGGGCCTTCTGTATTTCCTCTTTTGAAAAAATGTCTATTTAGAGCAAACTTCAAATTAAAAGCTAAAAAGGAGAGAAGCCAAGATGGCGGCGGAGGTGAACGGCTGATCTGCTGCCTCGCATGGCAGTTTTGGAAAAACAACTAAAAGATGGACTGGTGAGCGCGGCGACTCCTGCTCGCGTCTCCCCAGACCGGGCGGCGGCTCCTCTCAGCCAGCACCGCAGCCGGGGCCATGAGCTCGTGGGCGCCGCGGCAGCTGCTGTGGCGGTGGCCGCGGACTCGGCGCAGCGGCTCTCGGTGAAGGAAGAGACCATCTTTCTGCGAGACGGGCCCACCCGCGTCACCGACCTAGCCCAGCTCCCCACTGAGATCCTCGGGGCCCCGGAGACCGCCAACACCGACTTAGAGGATTCTTAAGACTTCCTGTCTTACACTCAAGTCCTCTAGCCATTTTGAGAGAGGAGAACTAAGAAGGCAGCGAAGTCAAACAAAGGAACTTCGCGCACAGCAATTTCAAAGTTAAACAAAGGAACTTCGCCGCGCACAGAGCGTCTGCCACCCAGAACCACAGGAGAGCTGGCTGAATGGTGGATTTACAGCTAAGAGAGAAGAGGAAAGAGCGAACTCTGGAGAAGCTGAGGTGCGGAGGCGCGTGGGTCGTGGGAAGGGTCTTGTGGCTTTTGTTCCAACCCTAGGGGAGATTAGCTCCCCAGACGCCTGCGGGAAGAGGCTGGACTCTCGGCCTTCCTGTCGGAGAGTGGGAGTGACTTCCTTGTGGAGGTGCGCCCAGCAATCAGTGTTTGCTGCGCTGGAGTGCGGAATGAGGGGGCTTGGAAACGTGGAAAACAGAAAAAGCAGACTTGCAGCCAGTGCGGTTCGCCTCGCCATGGCCTGGTGGCGCCCTGAGGCCCCGCCCCGCCCTGGGACCCGCCCCACTCGTTTTGCAGGTCCGCCCCGCACGTCTTGCAGGCACACCTGGGCTCCAAGCAACGGCTTTTGCATGTGAGTGGCCTGCCCTATGGCAGCTTGACCAGATAAACTGCGGTTCTAGTCGGACTGCTCTAGGGACGCTCAGACAGGAGGAGGAAACTGCAGTTTTTGCCGTAAGTCCTGCTGAGTGGTCTCAGGTAGTAGCTGACCTACACACCATTGGAGACCCAGAAACGAGGGCATCTAGTGGTCGGTGTGAGATGACACCAGATTTCAACCACTCGCATAAAGGACACATTCCAGAGGCAGAATCAATGAGCGCCAAAGCCTTGCTGCACCAAGACCCGGCCCATAAATCTGTCTCCTACACAGAAACTCTTCCTTTATAGACACAGAGGATCTGCACGGCCAATTGGCCTGGAGGACAATTCCTCCCAGCGACACCAACAACAATCAAGACTTAACTATACAAAGGAAGACCAAGATGGAGGCATAGGGCGGAAGCCTGATTGCTGCCTACCACAACAATTTTGAGTCTACGACGGGAGAGCGGAGCAGACACCATCCAGAACCACCGGAGGGCTGACTGAGCAGACGCTCTACAACTAGAATAAAAGAGAGGGGTACTCGGGATGATGCTGATGCCGGCGACCCAAAGATCACACTTTAAGAACTACGGCTCAGACGACACAGTGGCGGCCTGGAACGTGCTTGGCGCAGTTCCCCCGGCGGTCTCCGGCTGAGGGGAAGGCCCCACTCGCTGCCGAGCACGGACAGACGAGCCCCTGGGAGTCATGGGGTGGGAGACTCCGCGCTTGCTGACCTCCGAGTCCTTCAAGAATCTCAACGCCCCGGAAGCGGCCAGGTGCGCACGCTCGGTGACTGGCCACCGCTGCAGACCCAAGGGCCGACGCAGCCACCCCGGACCAGCCCGCTGCCGCGCACCGGGCACACCGGAGCTTCGCCGAGCCCGCCGCCCAACGAGTTCTGCGGCAGCTGCCCTGGAGCTCTGAGAAAATGGCCGAAGGAATTACTGAGATGGAATTGACCAACAGGAAATGGGATCAAGAAGACGAAACCCCGCTGGGTCCCGGATCCGGGTGAAGCTGCGCGCCCCTGGGTCCGGGTGAGGCTGGGAACTGGGTCAGGGTGAGTCTGGGTCCCGGGTCCGGGCGAGGCCGTGGACCCCTGGATCCGGGTGAGCCTGGCCCCGGGTCCGGGCGAGGCCACGGGCCCCGGGTCCGGGCGAGGCCGCGGGCCCCTGGATCCGGGCGAGGCCGCGGGCCCCGGGATCCGGGCGAGGCCGCGGGCCCCTGGATCCGGGCGAGGCCGCGGGCCCCTGGATCCGGGTGAGCCTGGGCCCCGGGTCCGGGCGAGGCCGCGGGCCCCTGGATCCGGGTGAGCCTGGGCCCCGGGTCCGGGCGAGGCCGCGGGCCCCTGGATCCGGGTGAGCCTGGGCCCCGGGTCCGGGCGAGGCCGCGGGCCCCTGGATCCGGGTGAGCCTGGGCCCCGGGTCCGGGCGAGGCCGCGGGCCCCTGGATCCGGGTGAGCCTGGGCCCCGGGTCCGGGCGAGGCCGCGGGCCCCTGGATCCGGGTGAGCCTGGGCCCCGGGTCCGGGCGAGGCCGCGGGCCCCTGGATCCGGGTGAGCCTGGGTCCCGGGTCCGGGTGAGGCCGCGGGCCCCTGGATCCGGGTGACGCTGGGTCCCGGGTCCGGGTGAGCCTGGGTCCCGGGTCCGGGTGAGGCCGCGGGCCCCTGGATCCGGGTGAGCCTGGGTCCCGGGTCCGGGTGAAGCCGTGCCCCCCCTGGGTCCGGCCGAGACCAAACCAGAGGGAGTCGGACCTGCATTATCACCATTTGTCCACCATCCAGAGCTGAGGGGTCAGTGCCGACATGTACTCATAAGGAACTGGTGGACATTGATATTGGGTCTCAAAAGAACTGTTGGTCCAGAAAGAAACTCACTACAGACTGATTTTTTGCCTGTCAGCATAACTATTATTGCCCGTCGCACATTCAATTCTTATAAGTACATCTCTAGTGACACATGATTTCGCTCATCTAGGGGAAATGATGAACAACATGGACTGATGAACAAGAACAGAACCAGAAACAAGGAGGCACCGATCGGACTATCGGGCCTCAGAGGGAGGATAGGGGAGGGTGGGGGGAGAAGGGAGAGATCAACCAAAGGTCTTGTGTGCATGCATAAGAGCCTAACCAATGGTTAAGTTCAACAGGGGGTTGGGGCATCCATGGGGAGGGGTGTGGGATGGGAATGGGGGGATGAGGACAAATATGTGACACCTTAATCAATAAAGAAATTTAAAAAAAATAAAAAAATAAAAAAATAAAAATTAAAAAAAAAAAAGCTAAAAAGGAAAAAAAAAATGTCTATTTAGATCCATTGCCCATTTTTTTAAATGGATCATTTCTCTTCCTTTTGTTAAATTGTATGAGTTCTCTGTAAATTTTGGAGATTAAATTCTTATTGGAAATATCATTGGCAAATATGTTCTCCCATGCAGTGGGTTTTCTTGTTGTTTTGTTGATGGTGGCTTTTGCTGTGCAGAAGCTTTTTATTTTGATGTAGTCCCATTTGTTTATTTTCTCCTTAGTCTCCATTGCCCTAGGAGCTGTTTCTGTAAAGATATTGCTACAACATACGTCTGCTATGTTACTGCCTATGGAGTCTTTAAGGATTTTTATGGTTTCCGTCTTACATTTAAGTCCTTTAGCCATTTTTGAGTTTGTTTTTGTGTAGGGTGTAAGTTGGTGATCTACTTTCATTTTTTTTTTTTTTGCGTGTACCTGACCAAATTTCCTAGTACTATTTATTGAAGAGACTGTCTTGCCTCCATTTTATGTTCCTGCCTCCTTTGTCAAATATTAATTGAGCATAATGGCTTGGATCAGTTTCTGGGTTCCCTGTTCTGTTCCATTGGTCTATATGTCTGTTCTTGTGCCAGTACCAGGCAATTTTGAGAACCGTGGCTTGATAATATAGCTTGATATCTGGTATTGTGATCCCTCCAATTTTGTTCTTCTTTCTCAGGATTGCTGTGGCTATTCAGGGTCTTTTTTTATTCCAGATGAATTTTTGGAGAGTTTGTTCTAGATCTTTGAAATATGCCATTGGTATTTTAATGGGGATTGCATTGAATCTGTAGATTGTATTGGGTAGTATGGACATTTTAATGATGTGGATTCTACCAATCCATGAACATGGTATGTTCTTCCATTTGTTTATGTCTTCCTCTATCTCTTTTTTCAATGTCCTGTAGTTTTCAGAGTACAGGTCTGTTACGTCCTTAGTTAAGTTTATTCCTAGGTATCTTAATTTTTTTTTGATGTGATGGTAAATGGGATTGTTTTTTTTTTTTTCATTCCACTTTCTGTGAGTTCATTATTGGTGTATAAAAAGGCCATAGATTTCTCCATGTTAATTTTGTATCCTACAGCATTGCCGAATTTGTTTATTAGGTCTAGTAGTTTTTTGATGGAATGTTTGGGGTTTTCTATGTACAGTATCAAGTCATTTGCAAATAAAGACAGTTTTACTTCTCCTTTTCCAATTTGGATGCCTTTTATTTCTTCTTCTTGTCTGATCACTATGGCTATCACTTCCAGTACTATATCAAACAGGAGTGGTGAAAGTGGGCTTCCCTGTTTTGTTCCTGTTCTCAGGGGAAATGAGTTTAGTTTTTGCCCATTGAGTATGATGTTGGTTGTAGGTTTGTCATATAAGGCTTTTATTATGTTGAGGCATGATCCCTGTATTTCCACTTTGCTGAGAGTTTTTATCAAGAAAGGGTGTTGGATTTTATCAAGTGTTTTTTCTGCATCAATTGATATGATTATGTGATTTTTGACTCTCAGTTTGTTTATGTGATGTATCACACTTATTTATTTGCGGATATTGTACAATCCTTGCATCCCTGGAATAAATCCCACTTGGTCATGGTGTATGATCTTTCTAATGTAAAGCTGAATCCTATTTGCTAGAATTTTGTTGAGGATTTTGCCATCTATGTTCATGAAGAATATTGGCCATCAAGATTTCTTTTTTTGTGGTGTCTTTATCTGGTTTTGGGATTAGGGTAATGCTGGCTTCATAGAAAGAGCTTGGAAGTGTGCCTTCTTCTTGAATTTTTTGGAAAAGTCTGAGGAGGATAGGTTTTAGTTCTTTGAATGCTTGGTAGAACTCCCCTATAAAGTCAGCTAGACCAGGGCTTTTGTTTGCTGGAAGATTTTTGATCGCTGCTTCAATTTCTTTTTTTTTAATATTTATTGTTCAGATTATTACAGATGTTCCTCTTTTTTCCCATCCTTAGTTTTTCCATCCTTAATTTCATGCTATGGGGTAGGATAATTATTTAGAGTTGAGATGGAAAAACTACTGCACTTCAGCCAAATCTGACCCAAAGCCTGTTTTGGAAAATAAAGTTTTATTACAAAACAGCTATGCCCATTCATTTGTATATCATCTATGACTGTTTGTGCCCTGCAGCAGAGTTGAGAAATTGCAAAGGAAACTGTCTGTCCTGTGAAGTTAAAATATCTTCTATCTGGCCCTTTACAGAGAAAGTTGCCAAACCGCCCCCCCCTTTCTTTTACAGAAATGCTTTTTTTTAGAGGAGACTTGGGGAAGCTCTATGGGGGAAAAAGGAGATATATGTACTACTATATGTAATACTTTAAACAATAAAATAAAATTAAAAATTAAAATAATAAATAATTATCCTAGACTATCAGGGTTCTAATGGCCACTTCAGCTGAGTAACCAAAGAAAGCAAACTGGGAGGAGAATAAAGGGAGTAAGAAGAATTGAAGAAATGAGAGAATAAACAATGACTCCTTCAATGTTCCTCCTACATCCTAAATAGTATTTATTAGGTGCCTTACATGACAAGAGAACAGCACAGTCCATTTACTCTCTCTTTCATTTAACACATAATGGTGAAACACCATGCCCCAGGCACTGTGCTGTCACCTACAATACTGAGTGAAAACAGACTTAGTATCTACCTTCATGTAACTTAGTATCTAGTCAGATAGGAGTAGGGACCAACATCAGTCAAATAACCACACAAACAAATTAAATTCACCTATGCAAGGTCCTGCCAAAGCTTATAAGAGGAGGTTTGCTCTAGTCATGGAGCTCAAGGTAGGCTTTTCTAGGAACCTAAACCTAAAACTTGAGCTGATATTTGACAAATGAGTAATAATTAGGGAGTAGGGTGGGAAACTATTATAAGCAAACAAAACATCATAGACTCTTTAATGGTAGATAGTATGGTGCATTAAAATAAGGTCAATATAATGTGAGTACAGAAGTGCCTGGTAGAACATGATGGGAGATGGGGCTGGGAAGGTGGGTAGAGGTCAGACAATGAAAGACCATGTAGTAGCAATCAATTATTTATTTATCCAGCAAATATTTACTGAACACTTCTGTATGATAGGCTCTGAATATTGTGGTGAATGCAAAAGGCAGATATTAAACAAACAGAAGTAAATTTATAATAACAAAACTGCCTCTAGAAATTCTATGCCCTAAAACTCTGTTCAGTGGGCTGATACATTTTTCAAAAAATTACCTGGCCTGTTTCCAGTATGCAGTCCCAATTTAACCAAGTTCCCTGGTTAGAGCTATATGCAAATATATTGTTCAGTCTAGCTCTTTTTGGAATCATAGGTAGATTTGATAGAGCATTACCAGGGCTCAGCCTGTGAAATATGTTGCACAGCACTTCCAAGTTAATAAGGAGCCAGTAAAAGTCTTTTTATTTTTTGGGGGATGGACTTTCAGACAGATGTTGCCCCCTTGTGATGTTCATATTGAAGATGATGTCATGGGCAAGACTGTGACAATAAACTAGATCTGAGTATTTGGCATAATAAATTCAATTGTTTAAATATGAGCTCATTAAAAAAACACACAACATTTTGTGCCTGTCTGGCATGGCTCAGTGGTTGAGCGTTGATCTATCAACCAGGAGGTCGAAGTTTGATTCTTGGTCAGGGCACATGCCCAGGTTGTGGGCTCAGTCCCTAGTCGGAGGCATGCAGGAGGCAACCAATCAATGATTCTCTCTCATCATTGATGTTTCTATCTCTCTCTCCCTCTCCCTCCCTCTCTGAAATATATTCAATAAAAATATATTTTAAAAAATAGAAAATAAAAAAAACCACCAATTTTGCTTACATTTTAAACCCTTAGAAGAAACAGGCATCTGTTCTAGGGAACTGCAAATTTAGCAAACATTTTCATATGTTGGTGACTGTGTAAACTTAAAAAAACTTTTTAAAAGTTTCAAAGTTATTTTATTACAATGATACTGTTTCACTCTTAATGCCTTGGCCCACTTTTCTATCAAAAAGAGAGATTAAAATGTCATGGAATGATTTGCTATGCAGTACTTAATGCTAGTCTAGATGAGTAAATGGATTATTTGATGATCTCTCCTGCAGCAGCAGTTCTGGTTCTCAAAGTGTAACCCACAAAAGCTTGGGGGTTCCTATGACACTTGGACAGTGTTGGAGGAGTCAAAATTACTTTCCTAATAATACAAAAATATTATTTGCTTTTTTGCAGAGTGTTGGCATTTGTGCTATCAGTGAAAAGTCAGTGGTGGGTAAGATTGCTGGTGCCTAAGCATGAATCAAGGCAGAGGCATGAAACTATACTACTAGACATTGTATTCTTTACCACCATGCACTTGAAGAAAAAGAAATAGCATTTTGCTTAAGAACATCATTGAAGAAGTAGAAATTATAATTATTTTTCATTAAAATGCTATTTTTATGTAACATGCAATTAAATGTCTTAGTTTAAATTTTTTTTTATAAATATAGATAAGCTATAAGTCAGGTAAACAAAAGATCTTTGGAGTTCTTTTTAAAAAAATATATTTTATTGATTTTTTACAGGGAGGAAGGGAGAAGGATAGAGAGTTAGAAACATCAATGAGAGAGAAACATCGATCAGCTGCCTCTTGTACACTCCCCACTGGGTGTGTGCCCACAACCAAGGTACATGCCCTTGACCGGAATCAAACCTGGGACCTGTCAGTCCACAGGCCGACACTCTATCCACTGAGCCAAACTGGTTTTGGCTGGAGTTCTTAATAATGTTTAGGAGTGTAAGAGGCTATTCAGATCAAAATGTTTAAGAACCGTCTCTTAATTTTCTTTCTTTTTTTTTCTTATTCACTACTTCAGTGCTACTTTTATTTTATTTTATTTTTTATTAAATTTATTGGGGTGACATTGGTTAATAGGATCATATAGGTTTAGGTGTAGATTTCTATGATACAAGATCTGTATATTGCACTGTGTGCCCACCACTCAAAGTCAAATCATCTTCTGTCACCCTATATTAGGTCTCCTTCATCTCCCATTCCCTTCCCTCTGGTAACTACCACACTGCTGTTTGTGTCCATGAGTTTCAGTTTTATATCCCATATATGAATGAAATCATATTGTTCCTAGCTTTTTCTGATGGACTTATTTTGCTTAGCACAATATTCTTAAGGTCATTTCATGTTGTCACAAATGGCAGTGTTTTGTCTTTTCTTATGGCTGAGTAGTATTCCATTGTGTATATGTACCACGTCTTCTTTATCCAGTCCTCTATCAAAGGAGACCTTAGTTGTCTCCATGTCTTGGCCACCATGAATAATACTACAATGAACATAGGGGTGCATATATCTTTGCGAATGCATGTTTTTGAGTTTTTCAGATATATACCCAAGAGAGGGATTGCTGGTTTATATGGTAACTATTCTTAATTTTTTTTTTTGAAGAATCACCAGACTATTTTCCATGGTAGTTGTACCAATCTACATTCTCACCAGCAGTTAATGAGGGTTCTCTTTACAACCTCTCCAATGCTTGTTAATACTTGTCTTTTTAAAATATTTTTATTTATTTTTCTTTTTTAGAGAGAGAGAGAAACATAAGAGAGTAATATTGATCAGCTGCCTCCTGCACACCCCCTACTGGGGATCCAGCCCACAACCCAGGCATGTGCCCTGACTGGGAATCAAACCGGCAACATTTCAGTGCATGGAACAACACTCAATCACCTGAGCCACACCAGCCACGGCATTTGTTGTAATAGCCATCCTAACAGGTGTGAGGTGATATCTCATTATAGTTTTGGTTTGCATTTCCCTAATTGCTAGTGAGGTTGAACATCTTTCACATGTTGGCTATTTGTATGTCTTTTTTGGATGAGTATCTGTTCAGGTTTTCTGTCTATTTTTTGATTGGGTTGTTTGTTTGGTGTTGAGTTTTATGAGTTCTTTACATACTTTGGATATTAAACCTTTGTCTTAGCTATTGTTTTCAAATATATTTCCATTCAGTTGGCTGCCCCTTTGTTTTGTTGTCAGTTTCTTTTGCTGTGCAGATGTAGTTTGATATAGTCCCATTCATTTATTTTTGCCTTTACTTCCCTTGCCTTTGGGGTCAAGTTCATAAAATGTTCTCTATGACCAAAGTCCATACATTCAGTACCTATGTTTTCTTCTATGTAATTTATTGTTTCAGATCTTATATTTATGTCTTTGATCCACTTTGAATTAATTTTTGTACATGGGGACAAACTCTAATCCTGTTTCTTTTGTTTGCATGTGACTCTCCAGTTTTCCCAGCACAATTTATTGAAGACTATCTTTACTCCATTGTGTTTCTGGGTTCTTTGTAAAAAATTATATATATATATATATATGGTTTTATAGCTGGGCTCTCTATTCTGTTCCATTGCTCTGTGTGTCTGTTTCTCTGTCAATACCATGCTGTTTTGATTTATAGCTCTGTAGTATAATTTCAAGTCCAATGGTGTGATAACTCCAGCTTCACTCTTTTTTCTCAGGATTTCTTTGGCTATGTGGGGTTCTTTGTGGTTCCATATAAACCTGATGATTTTTTGTTATATTTCTTTAAAAATGACATTGGGATTTTGATGGCGATTGCATTAAATCTGTATATTGCTTTGGGTAACGTGGCCATTTTAACTCTGTCAATTCTCCCAACCCATGAACATGGGATATTTTTCCATTTTGTTGTGTCTTTTTCAATCTCTTTTAATAATGCTTTGTAAATTTTCAGTATATACTAGTAGGTCTTTCATACTCTTTAAGTTTATTCCTAGGTATTTTATTCTTTTGGTTGCAATTGCAAAAGGAATTGTTATTTTTTTCATTTCATTTTCTGATTTTGTTGTTGTTAGTATACAGGAAGGCAATAGATTTTTGTATAATTGTATCCTGCAACTTTACTGTATCCTGAAACTTTACTGTTCCAGAACTATGTGGAATAAGAGTGGTGAGAGTAGACATCCTTGTTTTTCTCTTGATTTAAAAGAAAAAGATTTCAATTTTTCCACTATTGATTATAACATTGGCTGAGGGTTTGTCACATATGGCCTTTATTATGTTGAGGTACTTTCTTTCTATACCCATTTTATTGAGTGTTTTAATTATAAATGGATGTTATATCTTATCAAATGTTTTTCTGCATCTATTGATAATATCATAAAATTTTATCCTTTGTTTTGTTTTTTAATTCTTTATTGTTGAAAGTTTTACATATGTCTCCTTTTTCCCCCATTGACCTCTTCCTACCTGCTCCTTCCCCCCAGCACATGCCCCACCCCCTTATTGTCTGTGTCCATTAGTCATCCTTATTGTCTGTGTCCATTGGTCATGCTCATATACATGAATACAAATCATTTGGTTGATCTATTAACCAACCCTGCCTTCCCTCTGAGGTTTGATGGTCTGTTCAATGCTTCTATGTTTCTGGATCTACTTTTGTTCATCAGTTTATGTTGTTCATTATATTCCACAAATGAGTGAGATCATATGATATTTATCTTTCTCAGACTGGCTTATTTCACTTAGCATAATGTTCTCCAGGTCCATCCATGCTGTTGCAAATGCTGGTGAGGATGTGGATAAAAAGGAACCCTCCTTCACTGCTGGTGGGAATACAGACTGATGCAGCCACTGTGGCAAACAATATGGAGTTTCCTCAAAAAATTAAAAATGGAACTGCCATTTGACCTAGTAATTCTACTTCTAGGAATATATCCCAAGAAATCAGAACACCAATCAGAAAGAATATATGCGCCCCTATGTTCATAGCAGCACAATTTACAATAGCTAAGATTTAGAAATAGCCTAAGTGCCTGGCAGCAGATGAGTGGATTAAAAAACTCTGGTACATCTACACAATGGAATACTATGCTGCTTAAAAAAAGAAAGAACTCTTACCTATCCTTTATTTTGTTAACATGATATATTACATTGATTAAACCATTCTTGGGCCCCTGAAATGAACCCCACTTGATCGTGATGTATTATTTTTTTGATGCACTGTTGTATTTGATTTGCTAGTATTTTGTTTAGGATTTTTGCATCTGTATTCATTAGAGATATTAGTGTCTACTTTTCTTTTTTTGTGTTATCCTTGCCAGGTTTTGGTATCAGAGTTATATTGGCCTCTCTTAACTTTCCAAACATCATTGTTATCAAGAGAAGTTTCCTCTTCAATTCTGGGTTGTGCACAGACTTTTATGTATCTCTAAATCCAACTCTTCTTCATGACTTCTCAAAAATAACTAAGGGCTGAAAAATAACTAAAATTCCTTATATATTCTCCTGTGTATTCAATCATTTCTTTCTTCTCACTCTCTTCTAGTGTGGTATTTTGGAAAGAGTTACCTGGATTTTCTAGAATTTTGGTGGGGTGGGTAGCTATAGTTGTGGTTTTTGTCTATCCCCACACTTTGACATTCTTCTTCACCAGTAACACCATCCCCCCCCTTTCAAGAACTTTCTCTCTATTTTTTGTCTTCCTGGTGAAGCTGTCAATCACAGTGTTCCACCTTCACACCCAAACCTGTTGGCCTATAAGAGTGGGCAGATGATCGAGTCCTGGCCCAACCATAGCACTGAGTAGCCCAGGAAACAGTGATTGGTCCAAGGGAGAGGGCACATGACCTAAACTGAGTGAACTGAAATCTTTACCGAAAATTGTTTCAAGAAAAGGTTTTCTTCACTTTGATCAGGAGTTGTAGGGTATATGATTGGGGCTATTACTCACCATCTTTCCCAGCATATAAAGAGAGCCTGTCTATAGAATGAATCCCAGTAGAGACAAGATGAAATAAAGATGAGTGCAGAGAAAGTTCTGGCAATGTTGAATTCTTATTTCAATCTCTGAGGCCCTGAATGCTGGCATGTTTTTTGCCCTTCAATTCTACCAAGTACCATAAAATTATGTGAACAAATAAATCCTCTTTTGTGCTAAAGTTTCCCTCACAGTTGAATGACTTTGAAATAGTACCTTCTGACTTCAGTTTTCTTATGGGAATATCTACTCCCTAACTTCATAGGTTGGAAGAATTTAATGAGACAATGTTAAAACACATTGAAAAGTATAAAATGAGTGTTATACACGTGTTAAGCATAATAAATATTTTCTCTCTATATCCCAGTAACAAGGTGGCTAGCTTTGATACCCTAAAACTTTTTTTTAGATCACTAAGTATACTTATCCCAAATCCATGGTCTAAGAATGGATTAAGAGGACCTTGCATTTCCTCTGAATGCCAGGTGAGGTTTAGAAACCCTTTCTAATAGTTAATGTATCTAGAGCAGTGGTTCTCAACCTTTCTAATGCCGCGACCCTTTAATACAGTTCCTCATGTTGTGGTGACCCCCAACCATAAAATTATTTTCGTTGCTACTTCATAACTGTAATTTTGCTATTGTTAATGAATCGTAATGTAAATATCTGTGTTTTCCAATGGTCTTAGGCTCTACAGCAGCGGTTCTCAACCTGTGGGACCCTGAGAACCGCTAGCAGGGTCGCCTAAGACCATCGGAAAACACAGATATTTACATTATGGTTCATAACAGTAGCAAAATTACAGTTATGAAGTAACAACAAAAGTAATTTTATGGTTGGGGGTCACCACAACATGAGGAACTGTATTAAAGGGTCGCGGCATTAGAAAGGTTGAGAACCACTGATCTAGAGGGTTCACCCTGAACTTAGTTCAGTTTAATAATCATGTTATAGTAGGCAATTAGTCAGACAGACATGAGCAAAGTAGGAACTATAGGCCAGGTACAGAAGGTCACCAGGGTAAAAAGCCCCAGGTGCCTAGAAATAGGCAAAACTGGGAAGATAAGTATTGTAGGGTGGGACCACACCTACAGGGTGACATTTCCTCCCATAGCATATCATGGTCATGTGGTTCAGACATTCCCTGATCTTTCCTCCCCTAGCATGTCACTAGTCATGTGGTAAACCCCCTTAGAGGAGGTACAAGGGGGGTGGAGAATAGCCACATAGGACAAGCCCTTGCACAACCACTCCCATAAACATTAAGCCTTCAAGAAAATGAGGTTCTGACTCCTATCAAATAATCTTAGAAACAAAGCCTCATATCTGTTGACCATAGAGACAGAGTTTTGGTCAAACTAGAAATAACATGTAGGCCTCAGCTGTGTTTCAGCTTCTGGCCCAGAAAACAAGCAAAACCAGAAGAGATGCCATGGCTGCATTAGGACCAGCTGTGATGACTAATGATCCCCTGCCCCACAATCCTGAGGAGACATACCTGGAAAGCTAATGAATATTCTATTGAGATCCCATCCTGTGACCTCCAGATAAGAGCCCTTAAGGTGAAAGAACCAATGCCCATGCTTGTTCTCTCTCTCTCTCTCTCTCTCTCTCTCTCTCTCTCTCTCTCTCTCATGGGCGCTCATGCGCACGCGTGCACACACGGTTTCCCCACCTCCTTATTTCCTTTTTTACTTCTCTCTCTCTGGAGAAAGCCCAAACCCTTCTTCACTCAAGACACATACTTTTGCTTTCTCTCTTCTAAGCTCCAAAGGCCCTGCTTTCACCTCTGTAACTTGTTTCCTGAGCCCATGAAGCCCAGTTGGCTCCCTTCTTCTAAAGCTCACTTTTTACACCTCTCTGACTTTCTAAATCAACTTTCACTTGCATTTGAGTCTTGGATTTGAATTCTTTCTTAGCCAGTACTCAAAAATCAAGGTCTAACATCTGGTGCCATTCACTGTTAACAAGGACACCAGGAAAGTAGACACTGCTCAAGAATCTGGTTGGAGGTCTGAATCAGCTTTCAGAGGACTTCAGGAGGTCCAGACCAAAAAGAGGCAACAGAGAGAGGAATATTAAAACCAGTGACTCTTCCTTGCCGAGAAGGTTTACTTAGCCAAAAATCCTATATAATAAAGAGCTAATATGCAAATGGTCATCGTGCCCTCGCGCCTTCACGCCCTGGCGCCCTTGCACCCTCACGCTGGGCCCGGGGGACCTGAGGCCTGGCCAGGGGACCTGAGGCTGGGCTGGGGGACCTGAGGCTGTGCCCCCCTCCCCACCCTGTGGGGCTTGATGGGGGTGGGGCATGCCAGGTCTGGGTCTCACGTGATTTTGAACTGCACACGGGTGGGCAGAGACTTGACTCTGGGTCCCATGGCGCACCCCAGACTCTGACAGGAGGGAGAGTTTCATATACATTTTACTAATTTTCTTTAATATGTGACACTTCTATTATAGAGAAAGGGCAAATAGAATTATTAAAATATTTCCTCTAATTAATTCCCTTTTAATGTGCATGAATTTCATGCACTGGGCCACTAGTAAAGAAATAAAGACTAGAGGTCCAGGTGAAGCTGGATCCCGGGTCCGGGTGAGGCCATATGCCCCTGGATCCGGGTGAGGCTGGGTCCCGGGTCCGGGTGAGGCTGCACACACCTAGGTCCGGGTGAGGCCATGCGCCCCTGGGTCCAGGTGAGGCCATGCACCCCTGGGTCCGGGTGAAGCTGGATCCTGGGTCCAGGTGAGGCCATGTGCCCCTGGATCCGGGTGACGCTGGGTCCCGGGTCCGGGGGAAGCCGCGCGCACCTGGGTCCAGGTGAGGCCACGCACCCCCTGGGTCCGGGTGAGGCCACGTGCCCCTGGGTCCGGATGAAGCCGTGCCCCTGGGTCCAGCCGAGACCCAACCAGAGGGAATCGAACCTGCATTACCACCATTTGTCCACCATCCAGAGCTGAGGGGTCAATGCCGACATGTACACGTAAGGAACTGGTGGACATTGATATTGGGTATCAAAAGAACTGTTGGTCCAGAAAGAAACTCACTACAGACTGATTCATTTGACTGTCAGCATAACTATTATTGCTCATCTCACATTCAGTTCATATAAGTATATCTCTAGTGACACATGATCTCGCTCATCTAGGGGAAATGATGAACAACATAGACTGATGAACAAGAACAGAACCAGAAACAAGGAGGCATCGATCGGACTATCGGGCCTCAGAGGGAGGATAGGGGAGGGTGGGGGGAGGGGGGAGAGATCAACCAAAGGACTTGTGTGCATGCATATGAGCCTAACCAATGGTTAAGTTCAACAGGGGGTTGGGGCATCCGTGGGGAGGGGTGTGGGATGGGAATGGGGGGGCTGAGGACAAATATGTGACACCTTAATCAATAAAGAAATTTAAAAAAAAGAAAAAGAAATAAAGACTAGAATGTCTTCAGAGGATTGTCACTTGTTAACCAAGGAGGACTCCTACACAACTGAATGCCACTTAATATGAAGTATAAATGAATGAACAAAAACATGCTTCAAATGGTAGGAAGAACACAGTCAGTTGAATCATATATGGTATATGGAATTTAGGGTTTAGGTGGGGGCTCAATGCTCTGGGAACATTAGTGGCATCTATAGTGTGCTAGGCAGCTCTAGGTTGCAAGGATATTTTTAGCCAAGTATTCTCTTACTGTGGCCCTAGCCACCCAAGGAGTCCATTAGATCAGAACCAAGGTGTTCTCATTCACTTAATGTCTGCTTTATACTGTCTTTTTAGAAAATTACACAAGAAAAATGCCTCCTGGGGGACACACTATAGTTTTGTCTTATAAAAAAACTGACTTCCCCTTAAATGACTCTTCTATTATTTTCTTACTAGGGGCCCGGTGCATGAAATTCGTGCACTGCGGGGAGGGGGGGTCTCCTCAGCCCAGCCTGCCCCCTCTCACATACTGGGAGCCCTCAGGGGATGTCCTACTGACGGCTTAGGCCCGCTCCCCATAAGGAGCGGGCCTAAGCCGCAGTCTGGCCTCCCTTTGTTAGAGACAACCAGGCAGATCAGGGAAAGGCATCAGCCCCAACTCCCCGCTGCTGGAGCCCCTGCAAGTCACCGCAGCCACCAAGGTGTTTTCATCAACACGGACTCCAGTCCCTTCACCAAGAAAAAATGACAACTTTCTTTAGGCATTTTCAAGATGTCTCTTTCATAGAATATGACATTTCTTCCTTTCTTTTTTTTTATTATCCTCACCTGAGTATATGTTTCCATGGACTTTTAGAGAATGTGAAAGAGAAAGGGAAAGACAGAGAGAAACATCAAAGTGAGAGGAATACTTAGATTGCTTGCCTCCTTCATGAGCCCTGACCTGGGCCCCAGCCAGGGAGGAGCCTGCAACTTAGGTACATGCCCTTGATCAGAATCTAACCTGGACTCTGCGGTTGGCAAACCTAGGCATTATCCACTGAGCCAAACCGTGTAGGGCAGGTTATGACATTTCTTAGCCCTCCAGCAGCGGACCTTCATTTCTTTTCTCCAGGAGTGTGGTGGAAAAGCCCTAGATCACCTTTTTGGATTCTTATACCCAAGTTACTAAGAATATTACCAGTGGCATACAGGGAGCTTAGCCAATGAGCGGTCAGAAAAGGTATTTCCTCTGTAGTTCACACCTATCTCCTGTGATCTCCGGCTCCGCCCCTGGCCAAGGCCTCAAGCCTCTGTTTGAGGCTCGGGCCCTGGGCAGGGACCCCTAGCTAGTTCTGATCGCCGGCAGGGACCCCCAGCTGGTGCAATCGCCCGGCTCCACCCATGGCCAAGGCCGCAAGCCTCTGGCAGAGGCTTGGGCTCTGGGCAGGGACCCCCAGCTGGCTCTGATCGCCCGCAGGGACCCCCAGCTGGCTCTATCGCCCGGCTCCATCCAAGGCCAAGGCCGCAAGCCTCTGGCAGAGGCTTGGGCTCTGGGCAGGGAACCCCAGCTGGCTCCGATTGCCCTCAGGGGACCCCAGCTGGCTCCGATTGCCAGGCTCGGATTGCCAGGCTCCGCCCCAACAGCCAACGCTGCAAGCCTCTGGCCAAGGCTTGGGCTCTGGGCAGGATCCCCAGCTGGCTCTGATGGCCCCGCTCTGCCCCCAGCCAATGCCACAAGCCTCTGTTTGAGGCTTGGGCCCTGGGCAGGGACCCCCAGCTGTCTCCCATCGAGGGGCTCCACCCCCAGCCAAGGCTGCAAGCCTCTGGCTGAGGTTCGGGCCCTGGGCAGGAATCCCCAGGTGGCTCTGATCGCCTGCAGGGGACCCCAGCTGGCTCTGATCACCTGTGGGGGACCCCCGCTGGCTCCGATCTTCCCCTCTGATCTTCGGTTTCAATATCCCAGTTCCAACAACCGCAGCTCTCTGAGGCTGCAGCCATCTTGGTTAGGTGTATTTGCATATTTGCTTTCTGATTGGCTGGTGGGCGTGGCTGGTGGACGTGGCTTGTGAGTGTAGCGGAGTGATGATTTGCATATTACTGTTTTATTAGATAGGATAGTCTCCCTAATTGAATTTGAAAATTGGCTACAGACAGCAAGATTTCCCAGGTGAGGCTTCTGACCAGGAAGTTGATCATTTCAAAGCAAATGCATGACAAACCACCCAGTGAGAGGATTGAGAGCAGTGGAAGAGTAATTTTATTTCAATTGTTAAAATACCAATCCTCCCCACTCATATCAAAAAGTCAAGGACAGTGAGAAAGGCATTGCAGTTCATATTCCAGGTAAATATGCATCATTTTTAGTCATTAGATAACAAACAAGAATAGCTTTTAATTTTGAACAAGGATTTCATAATTAACATTCTTTGTTTCTTTTCAGTTTTGTCAAGGACCTGCCAGATGGCCTTGTTTCTGGGGGGTAAATATTTCACTCATTGCTCAGCTTTCTCTTAAATATAACAATATGAAAAATTTCCTTCCATTTTGGTGGTTCTTAAACCCTTTTCCCTGCCATCAGTGAGAATTCATGTGGCTTCATAATAATTAAATTCAGAGATGAACACAACATATGACCTATTTAACCCTGAAATTACAATACAACTTCAACTACTCACTCTGAATTGTCATTGAGTTTATTTCCTCTGTTGAACACAAAATTTAATCTGAGAATTTTGGCTTACCTCTCTCAAGATAGTATTCTCTTTATACCATACCAGAATCAACTTTACAGTGTCTTGAAGTAAATACATAACTTCAAACTTGTAGCTTTTACCAGACTAAACTGGAAAAAATAAAGTCAGTTCATTTCACCACAGAGCATGAAACATTTCACCACAGATACGTGCTCTAAACAGCCCCCATGACCCAAACCACCTCAGATTTAGCCCTACAGACTAGATAGTCCAGAATAGTGAGAGCAAATCAGATTTATTTCCATTAGCTATACCTTTCTGAAAAGCATGTTTGTTTGTTTGATATGGAGTTACAATTAGTTAATGTTCTATGCCATTCAGGTGTAGCTTTGTTCTTGCTTTTTTATAAGTAAGTAGATTTAGCTGGCACTGGAAATCTGCAGAAGAGAAAATGCCAGGGGGAGGGGAGGGCTTGAAACAGTCAGCTGCTTGTCTGACAAGTATAAATTTCTGTGACCCTGTTACAAGGCTATTTGGCACACTTTGCTTCCTGACCCAAGTAAGCTAGGTACATTATAGGCTCCAGGGCACACCAACTCACCCTTCCTCACTCCAAGGTGTTCCTGAATGCTTTCTATGCCTTCTTTTTTTTATAGGCAATAGAATCAATATTTTAGGAGACAATATTGGGAAACACTAGCAAACTTTGTAAATGTTCCCAGAGACATTCACAGTGATCCACTGAAGCTAGATTTTTTACTATGAGCACTTATAGCTATTTATAACTGAAATTTTGACAAGAATATTTTTCTAGAACTTACCCAAGAAACTCATATTGCTATCAGTCCAAAGTCTATGTGCCTGATGCTTCAAAAGGCCAAAACTAACATTTCAGGGTTGTGAGTAAGGAAACATTTATTGATTGAGAAGGTGCTGATGGAAAAGATGGGAGACCTACTGGTTCCTCAAACCCATACTAAAAAAGTACAAAGTTGAAGCTTATTTTATGTCAAGGGAAGGGAAAACAGGAGGGGCAAGAGGTAATTGACCACCATAGACATCTGGGTGCCAGCAGGAGTCCAAAGAAAACAGTACTAGCTGATGTGAGTCCCGTCATAAGATTCCTACAAATCTTTGATAAACAATATATGGTTCCCTTATCCCAGATCATCTATATGTATAAAAGGCTAATATGCTAAGTGTCTGACCGTTCAACCAGTCACTATGAAGCACACTGACAACCAGGGGGAAGACGCTCAACGCAGGAGCTGCTGAGCTGCAGTGACTTGACAGTGGCAGTTCTCGGGTGATGCACCCCAAAACCAGAGAGGAGGGAGCCTGATTCCTCATGGAGCCGCATGATTCCACCTTTGGCCATGGGTTATGTTGTTGCTGGGGCACTGTCAGCCCCGAATCTGGTTTACTGCACTCTTGTGTTTGTGTTCCATACCCTGTATGACAGCAACGTTGCAAAGTGCCCTCTTGCACTCTGGGACCCCTTGGGGGATGTGGGAGAGCCAGTTTCGGCCAGATCCCTGCAGGCCAAGCAGAGGGACCCCTCCTGCTGGAGGGACCTCACTTATTCCAAAGATGCCCTTCCAGCCACAGTGCCACCCCAGGTGTGGCCAGCCAGGGAGGGACCAAGAGAGGTTGGCTCCAGTGCGTATCCAGCCCCTCTCGCCCAGTCCCGCCCCGCCAGCCACCTTCTAATTAATTTCCTTTCACTGTGCACAAATCTATGTACTAGATCACTAGTACATAGTGATCTAGTACATAGATTTAAATCACTAGTATGATTATAAAAAGCACAGGTCATTTTCCCAAAGAGTGTGCCCCCTCATGTTTGTCAGAAGTTGCATCCAGACCTGGAAGAAAAACAAAAAAGCCTTGGCCCTGACTGGCTAGGGCTATTCCTCAATCTTGAGAAATTGGGTAACCAGGTCCAGGTTTATTTAAGAGGGAGGAATAGCTTTTAATATGAAGTCAGATTTCTCTGCCCATTGTTACCTTCTTATCTGGCTCTTACAATCTCACACACCTACCTCTTCCATGATGGCCCCTGAGACTTATAGGGGGCATTCTGGGTGTTCAATTTAAACAAAGAATAAAGAGTAACTTTTGTTATATGTACCCCAGGACCCAAACCAGGATAAGTTGGCCACCACACAAACACATCCTTGTTTACTCTACAAGTAATCTAAAGCAATCCTATTGTCTAGGGCAAGTATATCAAACTCAAAGGGTAACATGGGCCAAATAAACAAGGTTTAAGTTTGTGTGGGCCGCAAAAAAACAAAAGCTTCAATTTTCATAGAAACGTAGGTTTATTTCAATAGACATGCTGAATAGAAAGGGCTGAAATACATGAGTAATCATTAATGAGTATTTGTTGTGGGCCACATGCAGCCTGGGGGCCGCAAGTTTGACATGCTTGGTCTAGGAACTCAACACAAGGACTCTAAGTTGGTTTGTTGGCATATTAGAGCTTGAACAGTAGAACAGGCCAAATGGCTGACTATATGGGTTAAATTCCATAAGATTTGGTTTGCATCTGGAGCTCAGGTAAACTTTCTGTGTAGCTTATACAGCATCAATCACTGAGATTATTTAAGTACTAGTGGCCCAGTGCACAAAATTCATGCATGGGGGGGGGTCTCTCAGCCCAGCCTGCACCCTCCAATTGGGGCATGTCCAACTGTGGGATTGGGCTTAAACTGGCAGTCAGACATCCCTCTCACAATCTGGGACTGCTGGCTCCTAACCATTCACTTGCCTACCTGCCTGATTGCCCCTAACCCCTCTGCCTGCGTGCCTGATCACCCCTAACTGCCCTCCCCTGCCGACCTGATTTCACCCCCAAATGCCCTCCCCTGCCGGCCTGATCTCACCCCCAATGGCCCTCCCCTGCTGGCCTGATCTCGCCCCCAACTGCCTTCCCCTGCAGGCCAATTTGGTTCTGATTGGTCGGTTTCTATGCCAGTCAGTGTCCAAAGCTCTGCCTCCTAGGCAGCCATTGGCTCCTCACAGTTCACCCAGATTGGATTCTGATTGGTTGGTTTCTATGCCAGTCAGCGTCTCCGGGCCTATCTCTGGGCCTGATCAGAGAGGTGGGGCTGATCAGCAGCCCCTGCGGAGGCTGGAAGAGAAACAGAGGTGCGGCTGCTGGTGAAGCCCGGAGAGAAAGAGAGAGGCAATGGCTGATCAACAGCTGCCATGGAGACTGCAGATCAGACCCTGTCTCTCTCTTTGGGCCTCTCTCTGGGGCTGATCCTCAGCCCACTCAGCAGCCACGGCAACCTAGCACTGACTGCAGGACTGACTTCTGGTGTTCGGTCGAGCCTTTGGTCAGTCATTACGGACCCTGGGTTTTTATATATTAGGATGAGCTCTTGTGTCAATTTCTCTGAAATTTATATCATGTAAAACAAAACAAAACTCAAAGATAATGGATAGAACTAGAATCTAATATCCACCAAAATATACTGTGTATTGAAATATACTTTTCATCACTTCTTGGCCTTTCGGCTAATATCAAATGTGAAATATACTTTTCTGTCTATAATCACCCCCATTTTTACCAAAGATAGCCAAATTAAGACTAATTTTTCTGCAAAATAAATCTATTTTCAATAAAATTGGCCTGATTGTTTATATAAATTCAGCAAAAAAAGAAAATAGTAATGAACCACATGGGCACCTTTAAATCTGCTTTGCTGGAATTTTCCTAAGGAGTATTAAGGTTGAGCTTTAGCCCTAACCGGTTTGGCTCAGTGGATAGAGTGTCAGCCTGCGGACTCAAGGGTTCCAGGTTCGATCCCAGTCAAGGGCATGTACCTTGGTTGTGGGCACACACCCAGTGGGGAGTGTACAAGAGGCAGCTGATCGATGTTTCTCTCTCATCGATGTTTCTAACTCTCTATCCCTCTCCCTTCCTCCCTGTAAAAAATCAATAAAATATATTTTAAAAAAAGATTGAGCTTTAAATAGTCTCTCAAGGCTGAGAAGCTAAACCACATATTTGCCATCAGACTTTTCCTGCAATACCTATAGATTTGGGCAAATTCTTCTCTTCTCAAGGTTCCCAATATATCCTGAGGTTCTTTTCTTTGCATCTCCTAGGAAGCAACCTTTGATGCTGACCTGTAAAATCTGCTGTGTACCATGTAAACAAGGTATCAGGCTGTCTTCCTGAAGGGGCTTTTATTGGCTTCCAAAGTAAATCTTAACTCCTCAAAGGCTTCTGGTCATATCCAAGTATATTCATGTCTCTCTCAAACATGACATTCTAGTCAATGTCTTGGTAATAAACCAGTTTAACAGATTCTTATTAAACTTATGCAAACAATCACATTGTCATAAAACAGATTCTTATTAAACTTATGCAAACAATCATATTGTCACTTATTACTGGATTCTGGAGAGATAAAGCAGGGAGAAAAAAATAAATGTTTTAATCCTGCTTATAGAGGTGTAATTTACCAAATTGCTAAATCATAGGTAAACAAGTTTCCTTTTATCTGGATAACTAAAAGATTAGAAAATCAGCAACCTCAAACAAAAAAATCATAAAAATTTTAGCCATTTTCATCAGTCCTGTATAATTAAACTTGCTCTGATTAAACTCAATTTTTCCATTCATTCTCTAGACTTTGCCTGATAATTGAGGGCGATAGGGTAAGTGATAATTACAAGAAGTTTGCAAGGCTGTTCATCAAGGCTCATATGATTTTTCTCAGTGAAGTGGGTGCCCCAATCACTAGATATTGTGGAAGGTATACCCCAAGTGGGAAACACATTTTCTAGGAATCAGACTTGTGGAATGAGAAAGCTTCAATTCAAATAGAAAGCATACACACAAAAACAAGAACATATTGATAACCTAAACTAAGTGGCAGTTGAATGAAGTACAGTTTAAATGTACTATGATGAATGAAGGCATGAAAAAAAGGAGGAAATGCCAGGGAGTCAGGAAAAAACAAATAGCTGTCTTGGGTTTTCCATAGCTCTGACTATATTTAATTTAAAGTTATTGTTTACCCACCTTAATGTCTCTGATTCAGGAACAGACTGTTGCCATTTTACAAAAACATCAGGATGGCAAAAGTCTGGCAATGAGGGGCCATTTTTGCAAAAACATAATGGACTTCATCCACATGTGCCACACTCTGATACTCAGGTTCAATCATTTTAGTGTGTCCCTCAATTTTGATGAGACACATATATGTCAGGAAAGCTCAGGTTTCCAGCAATTGTATATATTTTTCTGGAACATTTGTAACATATACTTATATAAATACAATATAAAGAAGGCTCAATGCTATTTTTTATTTCACAATGCTTTTCATGTAATTTCAACACACTAAAACAAGCCTAATTAGTTTAATATTTCTCTTTTGTAAGGAGAGAAAACAAATCTTTTGAGGTGTTTCAGGGGCCCTTCTTGAATATCTCAGTTATTCACAGGTCAAGACTCTATTTATAACTTAAATTTGGAGAAGTTTGTCAAAATATATCAAAAAGTTTGGACATTTGAGGAGATTCCGTTTTCTTAAATAATCAAGTATCTGATTAAGACAATATTATAGTATCAGAAGCAGACCAATAGTCCTTTTCAGCAGAAAGAGAAAAACCTAATTATAATTTTGCATCAGCTTATATCTGATATTTAAATTCACTTACTTGATTAAATTTATTTTTAACTTAATAAGCTTGAACTAACATAAAACTTTCTTTCCCAGGATGCTTATGTGGTAATGACTCAGATATTCAATAAGTACCTATAGTTTAATTTAGCTGACAAAACTTTTAAGTTCCAAGTTTACCAAAGAGAAGTAGAAAGCCATTGTAAACCTAAAAGAAACTTTTTATCCTACTTCCATTTTTTTTCTTGCTGACCAACTTTGCAACGGAAATAACATGACCTATTTAACCAAACCAAATTCAAAACCAGCTTTAATATATCTTCCCAGATCACATGATTATGAAAAGCATTTCACTTATTTTCTATATTTCGGAGAATTTTAAAACACCCAATCCTTACAAGCACTTGTCTTTAAATTAATTTTAACAACGACAACAACAAACAACAACAACAACACCACACACACACACACACACACACACACACACACACACACACACACACACACTGAAAGACAAAAACAAGGGTCTGAGAAAGATTGTGTTCATTGATGTGAGTCAGGTCAAGAGTTTCCTGCAAGTCTTTGGTAGACAATACA
Organism: Cnephaeus nilssonii; assembly: GCF_951640355.1. Classification (NCBI taxonomy): domain Eukaryota; kingdom Metazoa; phylum Chordata; class Mammalia; order Chiroptera; family Vespertilionidae; genus Cnephaeus; species Cnephaeus nilssonii. The sequence continues at coordinate 77,272,483 of NC_137071.1, forward strand.
TACTTCCCTTATCTCCTCAAGCCACAAGCAGAATTCCTCTAATGGTTAGCATGTCTATACACAGGACTCAAAAGAAGCCATTAGCCTGAAGGCCATGGGAATAAAGCAGAGTTGAACAGACAAGTCAGAGAGACTGAGCATTTCACTCTTTTACAGCATTTTCATTTCAAGGATGAACAAATGCAGCCTTGTCAGCCAATATTCAAGCCCCTTGATTCATTTGCACTGATTTTGTCAGCCTCTGGGCAAAAGAAAACACAAATATCCAATTGCAATTATTAAAAGGTAAGGGATTTAGACTCATTCAAAGAATGAATTGTGTAAATATTTATTTATACTTCTTTAGGCCTCTTCCAAAACATTAAGCAGAAGTCTACCATTCAACATGGATAATGGTGAAGAATAATATTTATTGAACACTTATAAGAGGCTCTACACAGTTAAATGTTTTACACAAATTCCCATTTAATCCTCATATCAATCTTATGTGGAAGGTATTAATACTGACTCCACCACTCTGTCACTAGGAATTGAAAGTCTTACCAGACCCTGCACTCTTAACCACTTTACTACTCTGTGTATCATTTTGAAAGGAGGGTGATAAGGATTATGTGAACCAAAGTGGACTAGATCAATGCTACTAAAAAGTGTGGGCTGCAGACCAGTGCTTCTCTGTGAACTGTATTTTAATGGCCTGTGATGACATAAGTCAGAAATTGAGACTTAGCTTTCACAGACATTTATAGCAATGTAACAGAGTATTTTTTTAAGTTGAACCTAATTATTAAAAAATTTGGACTTGTATTTTGGATGTCTTTGATTTTTAGTCAATATCATTTTATAGTAATTCATTCTTATAGTATTTTATTTTATTAATTTAACTAAAACAATGTTTTTTCTTTTTTTCTTTATTGATTAAGGTATTACATATATGTCCTTATCCCCCCATTGCCCTCCCACCCCCCACTCATGCCCTCACCCCTCTGGTGTCTGTGTCCATTGGTTAGGCTTATATGCATGCATACAAATCCTTTGGTTGATCTCTCTCCATCTTACCCCTCCCCTCCCCTACCTTTCCTCTGAGGTTTGCCAGTCTGATTGATGCTTCCCTGTCCGAGAAGCAGCAGCCACATGCTAAAACAATGTTTTTTTAATGGGAACCAGAAATTGGTTACAATTACAGAGTCAGACACAAAATACCTGTGTGTGATCAGGGGTTGGAAGGTTATAAAATAACTAGAGGCCCGGTGCACAGATTCATGCACCGTTGTGGTCCCTAGGCCTGCCCTACGGGGTTTAGGCCGAAACCCGCTCTCCAACATCCCCCTGGAGGGTCCCGGATTGCAAGAGGGCAGTTCTTGGGTGACGCATCCTGGAATTGGGCTCCCTCCTCTCTGGTTCCAGGTGCATCACCGGAGAACTGCTACTGCCAAATCACCACAGCTCGGCAGCAGCAGTTCTCCTGCCTTGAGCATCTGCCCCCTGGTGGTCAGTGCATATCATAGCTACTGGCTGGTTGGCCGATTGGCTGGTCGGCCGGTCACTTAGGCTTTTATATATATATAGATGAGTGTAAAGTGAGGAGGGGAAAACATGTTCCAGAATCTCAGGAGGCAGGCTAATTTGGCCTCTCCCTGTGATCCTGTATGTGGTCACACCTAGAGCCAAACTTGCCTGGGCCAAAGCCACCTCTGTTCCCACCACCCTGCCCCCCTTTGAAGACTCCACCTCAGCTTCAGTAGCTTCCCTGATCATAGCCTCCTCTGCCACCACAACAATCATCTCCATAGTTATCCCCCACATGAGAGCCTCCTGGTCCCTGTCTTAGACTATCTAGTTTAGGGGCTTTACCTGGTTGCATTCATTCCTCCAAGAGAAGTTCATGTTTTCACATGTAGGATCAGGACATTTCCAGTCCCCAGCTCGCTGCTGTCCTCCACTGCCACCACCTCTACTTGGGAATCTTCCCCGGCCACTGCCACCACCTACATAACCTCCACGGCCCATGGGTCCTCCTCTCCCTCGGCCTCCATGACCATTGCCACCAACCCAATTGAAATGCACTTGCCAAATAGCAAATAAGACCTTGATATGATTCCCAGATAATTCTTTACCATCAAACCAGTCAATAGCTGCTTTAGCACCAGGTAGATCATCAAATGATACCATCGCCTCTCCCTTCAGCTTGCCCAGTTCCTTGTCTATGTACAGGTTAATCATGGGTTGTCCTGTTTTCAGTTTGTCTTAATACCATTCTGCTTGAAGTAATCAGTCACAGACTCAATTGTAACATTCTCACCCAGGCCTTGCATGAAGATGGTGGTGTTTAAATTACTCTGTTCAAAGTCATGATGTGATCTTTGGTCCCAAAGGCCAACAAATATTTTGAAGCCACCACAGACACTTCTGCCTATGCCACCTCTGCCTCCATAGCCACCTCCATGACTTCTGGGTTCATAGTCACCACTGCTGCAGTTGTAACCACTGCCACTGCCATGACCTTGTCCCGCACAGTCATGCTGGCCTTGCCCCTAGCCACCTCCACTCTAATACTGATTGCCATACTTGCTGTAACTGTTGCCACCACTCATGGAGGATTGATCTTGGCCATAGTTACCTCTACCACCCCTTCCACCACCTCCACTGTTACTGTTGTACTGCTTCTGATGTCCATATCCCTGAGGAGGATTTTAGGAGCTTTGCTGCTGTCCATAGCTAAGCTGCTATCCACCATAGACAGACTGCTGACCACAGCCTTCACTTAGGCTGCCCATAGTTGTTGCTCTGATAACTGATACCATAGCTTCTTTTTTTAAAAAAATATTTTTATTGTTTTCAGAGAGGAAGGGAGAGGGACGGAGAGATAGAAACATCAATGATGGGAGAGAATCATTGATCGGCTGCCTCCTACACGCCCCACACTGGGGATCAAGCCCACAACCCAGGCATGTGCCCTGACCGGGAATCAAACCATGACCTCCTGGTTCATAGGTCGACAATCAACCACTGAGTCATGCTGGCTGGGCTACCATAGCTTCTTGAGGTGCTGCTAGGAGCTGGCTGCTAGCCATAGCCAGGGTAGACTGCTGCCCATAAGACAACTGAGAGCTCTGGCCACTGTCATAGCCACCAGTTGAGCCATATTCCTGGGGAGCTAACTGTCATAGTTGTTCTTAGTCTGTCCATAAAAAGCATAGGCACTCTGGCCACAGACTGGAGTGTCCCCTGACTGGCTGTAATTACCATAACTCTGTTGTCCATAGGGCTGATTGCTCTGCTGGGAATAACCCTGCCCAGGCTGGGTGGGGTGGGGTAGGCCCCATAGCTTTGGGTTGCTTATTGGATATAGCCATTTGAGGCCATGTTGGTGTATGTACACACAGGCAGACATGCAACAAGATTCCAACACCAAAGAGCACTGATACCTCAAAGACTCATTCTTATAGCATTTTAAAAAAGCATCAGTCCATATAGATTGATTTTTTTTAAAGAAAGCAACACTGGTCTTTAATTATAGATACTTTGAGAAGCACTGGACTAAGTAGCATATCTTTGTGATGACCACTGTAGAAAAAAAAAAAGGAAGATAGTAAAATTTGAGCCTCTTCATAAGGTTAGTGTAAATTTTCTTTCTTATCAGCCCTCTCCACTTCTCCCTGATAAATTTACTCATTCTTTTGTTGGGTTTTAGGAGAACAATCAATAACACCGCTTTTCCTCTTGCTAATTTGAAAGAAACTGAAACAAAGTCAAATAGATCAATGTATCAGCTACAAAACTGACTGGAGGACAGAGCTGAGATGTGAGACCTCAAATGTTTTTGATTACCTCCCCTGATCCCTGAATTAAGGAGCCTCACCCACCTAGTCTACAGGCTCAGTGGGATAAGCTCAGGCCTTCTCCCATAAGGAAGATCAAACCACAATATGTAAAATCCTTAGACAGAAGACCTGGAAATGGCAGAGCAGAGCATTCTCAATTTCTTCTCAAAAACTCATTACTCAGATAAATCTTCCTTCACTTAGTTAGGGGAAAATGGAGGGCCAAAGGGAGAGACCATGAGTATCCCTCTAGTGTATATTCCCACAAGGAAATATAAGGTTAAGTGAATGGAGGTTCCCCTAAAATGTATCATTTATTCATTCATTTAATTCACACCTCTGAATATTGAATTAAAATGCACTCAATCCCATTCTATAAGCTTCATTTTCTACATCATTTAAACAACTCTTGAAAATCTATCTCCACCAGAAAAGTCTTGAGAAAGTGGCAGTAATTCCTAATTCAATCTCCTTTGCTCAACACTCTGGTAAATGCACTTACCTTCTAATATGTACTCAGTGAAAATATGTAATTTATTAAATTAATGTAAGTCATTAGTTTTTCAAGTTCTAAATTTTTTTTACTATAATTCTATCACAGAATTGTTTACACTATTATAATTCCAAGGCCAGAGGATCATGCATGTACTTACTCATTTGCTTCAGCTCAGTATACCAATATATATTTAATAATTGCTTTGATCCCAAGGATGATGAGGATTCATATGGCAGTAAAGATGTCTCTTGGCTATTTGCATTTAACTACTTGGATGATAAACCAGTTTTCCCACTTCCATTCTTGTTTTCTGGTAATACCTGATTTGCAAATTCCCCAGCATATCAGTTCTCAGCCAATTTCAACTACATACTAACATTAGGAAAATTAGATGTCTTTCATATAATATGTGAATTGACTTTTTCAAATTAAATTCTACATAGTAATTTTTAATGTATTCATATTGTTGGATACTGTAACTGGGCCATCACAACTCTGTGGTATGGTCAATTTTTGTCTTCTATTCCTTTACTTTTCCTTTCCTGCTCTCTTTGTCACTTATCCTCCTTCTAAGTGCCTAGAGCTCTCATAGCACCTTTAGTGGCACTTTCCAGAGCTGCCCTCATGGCATCATTCTCAGGAATGCTTTTTTCTTTCTATTCCTTTGTTAGTACTCTTAAAAAAATCCTGTTGCATTTTAACATGTGACTTCTGGAGGTAACTCTTTCTCCAAAGAAGTAACATCAATGGAGGGAATGTCATAAATTAAGGCAGATCACTATGGGGACATCTGGGAGCAAGGAGGCTTTTAATCATCCTCAGTTCACACCATGTAGGCGACTGCCTCCATATAAGGGCAAGGCTATGTGTTAATATTTGTATCACCTTGTATAAATACATAATTACATTTTTAGGGATGAGCTATATATTCACATACATGGATATGAATGCAACTTTCATAAGTGCATGTCTGTACAAACCCCTCATTAGGACATCAATAAAACATCTTCCTTGTTCACCTCATACCTATAGTTTCTGGTAGTAAAGAAAGTGTATCCATGTTGAGCTCATAAAATTAATTACTACTTGCTTTTTTTAATAAAAAAGCTATGCTACACATAAATTTAATTAAATGTTAATGTGCATCTCTGAGTTTGGGCACTATAAAATTGGCCAGCCTGGAATGCACCCATCACTATCTACCACTTAGCAACTTAGAAACCCTACCTTCAAGCTTCCCTTGAACTCAAAACTGACTTGACTTAGAGCAGAACTCTCTGAATGACTCTTCTTAAAACAAACTGCTTTCCTCACCCTTGATTAGGTTCCAGAAAACTCTAGATCATCTTGCGAGGTCAAGGCATCCCTAACCCCCACCTTCAGCCCTGTGGCCTTGTATCATTTGCTGTTACTATAGTTATATTCTGTTTATGTCTGTAACTCAGGTGAATGGGGAAACATGTAATAAGCAAAAAAGATTACTGGGCCTCTCAATGGAAACTATGCACTGTTCAGAACCAATTATTATGGGTTATTTGGTTTGTCTTTCATTTTCTTTGAGATGTTTTAAAACTCTGCAAGTTGTAGATAACTGGTAACAATGAAAAATAACTCTTGTCCATACACAAACAATATATTATGTCTGGTGGAGAGTCAATTAACTTCCCTCCTACTCCCACCATGGAAAAAAACAGTTTCCCATTTATTTTTTAATTCATTTCAACATTTCTTTACTCCATATAAATGTGTGCATCTTTGACTACTCCTTTGAACTAGCTGTAGCATCCTCCCAGTCCTCTCATTAATAATGAGTTAAATAAAACCTTTAACACATGTTCTTTTATATGTGTATGACAGTCATGATTAATAGGAGTGTAAGCTCATTGTAGGCAGAGGCTCTGCAGGAGCTGGAGTGGTAAGTGGCTTCTACTTCTGGCTCTAGAACTTGGGCAAGTTACTTACCGCTCTGTGAATCAAGATCCACCTATGGACTACAATAAGAATTCCTTCTCTGTCTACACTAAGGGCTTTCCACAACAATAAAATGAGTCTGTATATGAAAAAGAACTGTATAAACTACTAAGTATTTAATATGGAGTCTTCATTTATTTCCCCTTCTGAGAGTAAATGTTGTCTACACTTTAAGACTCAGCATGATTCTCATATGTACCATATAAAAGCTTCTTTGCCTGCTTTAGACACACTGTTGTCTCCCTCCTCTGAATTCAGATTGTACTTGTATGAATTTACTAGAGGTCCAGTGCATGAAAATTCATGCACTGGAGGGGGGTCCCTCAGCCCGGCCTGCCCCCTCTCACAGTCCAGGAGCCCTCAGGGGTGGAAGGCGACCCAGTGATCAGGGGAAGGCAACATCCCATCACACCTCTGCTGCTGCCACTGCCGGCAGCACAAGCCTCGGCTGGCCCTGGTTACCTGAGCCTCGGGTGGCCCTGGGCGGCTGGGCAGCCGCCATCCAAGGCTTGCCTGCACCTTGGGCCAGCCCTGGGTGGCTGAGGGGACTGGGGGACTCCAGAGGCAGGCACCCCAGCCGGGCTGAGGGGACTTGGCACCGCCATCTTTGAGGGCATGGCAATTAGCATATTCCCTCTTTATTGGCTGTGGGCGCCACCATCTTTGAGGGTGGGACAGCCAATTAGCATATTCCCTCTTTATTAGATAGGATGAGCAATATTTTACTAGTCATTATATATTCCTCTCTTATGATTTTATGTGTGTTCATTTTAACTGGTAAGACAGATTGTGAGGTTCTTTTGTTTCAGGCATTGACTCAGATTTGCTTTGTATTTTCTGTTGCATCTAGCAGTGTTAGATCCCTGACAGAATAGATTTTTTTTATTTACATAGGATTTCATTATGATTAATCATAGTACCTACATTGCACTCAATTGAAGATGATTATAACAATCACTATCAATCAGGAATTTATATGGTAGAAAAGATGATACAAGAATATTCTGCCTTCAGAAAAGAAAGCAGAATGAGAATAAGAATATATAATTTTAAATTGAGCTGTTGCTAGTATTGTTTGACACGATTGTAAAACCTTTACATATATTAACCCACTTGAAACTCACAATAACTCTGTGAGGTAGGTACTGTTACTATCCTTCATTTTACAAACGAGGAAATTGAGACACAGAGATTAAATAATTCTCTAAGGTCACCCAGATAGAGAGTGAAGACTAGCTCTGGAGTCTGGGCTATTAACAACTATGCTGGGAAGAAAAAAAGTGATATGCAAAAAAGTGTTCTGGGAAATTGAATTTTGCATTATTTTTTTAATTTAAATTCTTTATTGTTTAAAGTATTACATGAGTCTCCTTTTCCCTCATTGACCTCCCCACCGGCTACCCCTACCCCTCAGCATAAGCCCTTACCCCCCACCCCATCTGTGTCCATTGGTTATGCTCATATGCATGCATACAAATCCTTTGGTTGATCTCTAACCCCTTCATCCCCGCCTTCCCTCATAGGTTGTACAGTCTGTTCAATGTTTCTATGTCTCTGGTTCTATTTTTGTTCATCAGTTTATGTTGTTCATGATATTCCACAAATGAGTGAGATCATGTGATATTTATCTTTCTCTGACTGGCTTATTTCATTTAGCAAAATGCTCTTTAGTTCCATCCATGCCAATGCAAGTGGTAAAAGTTCCTTCTTTTTTACAGCAGCCTAGTATTCCATTGTGTAGATGTACCACAGTTTTTTAATCCACTCATCTGCTGATGGGCACTTAGGTTGTTTCCAAATATTAGCTATGGTAAACTGTGCTGCTATGAACATAGGGGTGCATATATCCATTCTGATTGGTGTTTCTAGTTTCTTGGGATACATTTCTAGAAGTGGGATTACTGGGTCAAATGGAGTTCCATTTTTAACCTTTTGAGGAAACACCATACTGTTTTCCACAGTGGCTGCACCAGTCTGCTAATCCACCAGCAGTGCAAGAGGGTTCCTTTTTCTCTGCATTCTCTCCAGCACTTGTCATTTGTTGATTTGTTGATGATAGCCATTCTGACAGGTGTAATATGGTACCTCATTGTTGTTTTGATTTGCATCTCTCAGATGATTAGTGACTTTGAGCATGTTTTCATATGTCTCCTAGCCTTCCGTATGTCCTCTTTCAAAAAGTGTCTATTTAGGTCCTTTGTCCATTTTTGGATTGGATTGTTTATCTTCCTTTTGTTAAGTTGTATGAGTTATCTATACATTTTGGAGATTAAACCCTTATAAAAGATAATATTGGCAAATATGTTCTCCCATGCAGTGGGCTTTCTTGTTGTTTTGTTGATGGTTTCTTTTGCTGTGCAGAAGCTTTTTATTTTGATGTAGTCCCATTTGTTTATTTTCTCCTTAGTCTCCATTGCCCTAGGAGCTGTGTCTGTAAAGATATTGCTACAACATATGTCTGCTATTTTGCTGCCTATGGAGTCTTGTAGAATTTTTATGGTTTCCCATCTTACATTTAGGTCCTTTAGCCATTTTGAGTTTGTTTTTGTGTATGGTGTAAGTTGGTGATCTAGTTTCATTTTTTTCCATGTATCTGACTAAATTTCCCAGCACCATTTATTGAAGAGACTATCTTGACTCCATTGTATGCTCTTGCCTCCTTTGTCAAATATTAATTGAGCACAATGGATTGGGACGAATTGAGGATTCTCTGTTCTCTTCCATTGGCCTATATGTCTGTTCTTGTGCCGTACCAGGCAATTTGAGAACAGTGACTTTGTAATATGGCTTGATATCTGGTATTGTGATCCCTCCAAGTTTGTCCTTCTTTCTCAAGACTGTTTCAGCTATTCGGGATCTTTTTTTTGTTCCAGATGAATCTTTGGAGAGTTTGTTCTAGCTCTTTGAAACACGCTGTTGGTATTTTAATGGGGATTGTGTTGAATCTATAGATTTCTTTTTTTTATTTTATTTTATTGATTTTTTACAGAGAGGAAGGGATAGGAATAGAGAGCTAGAAACATCGATGAGAGAGAAACATCGACCAGCTGCCTCCTGCACACCCCCTACTGCGGATGTGCCCGCAACCAATGTACATGACCTGGACCGGAATCGAACCTGGGACCTTTCAGTCCGCAGGCCGATGCTCTATCCACTGAGCCAAACCGGTTTTGGCGAATCTATAGATTTCTTTGGGTAGTATGGACATTTTAATGATGTTAATTCTACCAATCCATGAACATGGTATATTCTCCCATTTGTTTATGTCTTCCTCTAACTCTTTTTTTTTTCAGCGTCCTGTAATTTTTAGTGTAGAGTTCCTTTACCTCCATGGTTAAATTTATTCCTAGGTATCTTAACTTGTTTGTTGCAATGGTAAATGGGATTTTTTAAAGTTTCTCTTTCTGTGAGTTTATTATTGGTGTATAAAAAAGCCATAGACTTCTGGGTGTTAATTTTGTATCCTGCTTCATTGCCAAATTTGTTTATTAAGTCTAGAAGTTTTTTTATGGAGTCTTTAGGGTTTTTGATGTAAAATATCATGTCATCTACGAATAATAACAGTTTTACTTCTTTTCCAATTTGGATGCGTTTTATTTCTTTTTCTTGTTGGATCGCTATGGCTAGCACTTCCAGTACTATGTTGAACGGGAGTGGTGAAAGAGGCCAGACCTGTCTTGTTCCTGTTCTTAGGGGAAATGGTTTTAGTTTTTACCCATTGAGTATGACGTTGGCTATAGGTTTGTCATATACTAGTAAGGCTTTTATTATGTAGAAGTATAATCCTTCTATTCCCACTTTGCTGAGAGTTGGTTGTTTTTTTTAAATCAGGAAAGGGTGTTGGATTTTGTCAAATGGCTTTTCTACAATTGATATGATTATGTGATTTTTGTCTTTCAATTTGTTTATGTGATGTATCACATTTATTGATTTGTGGATATTGTACCAGCCTTGCATCCCTGGGATAAATCCCACTGGGTCATGGTGTATGATCTTTCTGATGTAATGCTGGATCTGGTTTGCTAGAATTTTGTTGAGGATTTCAGCATCTATATTCATCAGGGATATTGGCCTGTAATTCTCTTTCTTTGTGGTGACTTTATCTAGTTTTGGGATTAGGGTAATGCTGCCTTAATAGAAGAAGCTTGGAAGTGTGCCTTCCTCTTGAATTTTTTAGAATAGTCTCAGAAGGATAGGTTTTAGTTCTTCTTTAAATGTTTTGCAAAACTCTCCTGTGTAGCCATGCGGTCCAGGGCTTCTGTTTGCTGGAAGCTTTTTGATTACTGTTTCAATTTCATCAGTAGTTATCAGCCTATTCAGGTTTTTTGATATTTCCTGATTGAGTTTTGGAAGCTTGTGTTTTTCTAGGACTTTATCCATTTTGTAGTGGTTGTCCAGTTGTCGGAGTGGAGTTGTTCATAGCATTTTTTTACAATTCTTTGTATGTCTGTGGGGTCTGTTGTTACTTCACCTATTTCATTTCTGATTTTTTTTTAATTTGGGTCCTCTCTCTTTGTTTCTTTATGAGCCTAGCTAGAGGTTCACCAATCTTGTTTATCCTTTCAAAGAACCAGCTCTTGGTTTCATTGATCTTTTGTATTGTTTTTTTTTTGTCTCTGTGTCATTTATTGCTGCTCTGATCTTTATTATTTCCTTCCTTCTGCTTACTATGGGCTTTTCTTGTTGCTCTCTTCCTAATTCTTTAAGTTGCAAGGTTAGATAATTTATTACCATTTTTTCTTGTTTTTTTTTTTTTTTTTTTTTTTTTTTTTTTTTTTAGGTAGGCCTATAGAGCTTTGAACTTCCCTCTTAGAACTGCCTTCACTATGTCCTATGGATTTTGGATTTTTATGTTTTCATTGTCATTTGTTTCTAGGATGCTTTTTATTTCTTCTTTGATCTCTTTGGTAAGTCAATCATTGTTTAATAGCATGCTATGTAGCCTCCAAGTGTTTGATATTTTTTTGTTGTTTTTACTGTAATTGATTTCGAATTTTATGCCATTGTGATCTGAGAAGATGCTTGGTATGATTTCTATCTTCTTGAATTTGAAGAGACTTTGCCTGCGTCCTAATATGTGGTCTATCTTTGAAAATGTCCCATGTGCACTTGAGAAGAATGTATATTCTGTAGCTTTGGGGTGAAATGTTCTGAAGATGTCAATTAAGTCCATCTGATCTAGTAAGTCATTTAGGATTTCTGCTTCTTTGCTGATTTTTTGTTTAGAGGATTTATCCATTGGTGTCAATGGGGTATTAAAGTCCTCTACTATGATTGTATTGCTGCCGATCTCTCCCTTGATGTCTTCCAGAAATTTTATTTTATGTATTTGGGTGCTCCTGTATTGGGTACATATATGTTTACCAGAGTTATATCCTCTTGTTGAATTACTCCCTTTAGTATTATGAAGTAACCCTCCTTATCTTTTGTTATGGCCTTTACTTTTAGGTCTATTTTATCAGATATAAGTATTGCTACCCCAGCTTTTTTCTCATTTCCATTTGCCTGAAAAATTTTTTTCCATCCCTTTACTATCAGTCTGTGTGAATCCTTTGTTCTGAGGTGGGTCTCTTATAGTCAGCACATATATTGGTCATTTTTTCTTATTCATTCAGCTACCCTATGTCTTTTGATTGGAGCATCTAATCCATTTACATTTAATGTTATTATTGATAAGTACTTGTTTGTCACCATTTTTATTCTTTATGCCTTTGTTCTTTCTTCCTTTTCTATTTCTTCTCTTTACAGTAGTCCCTTTAGCATTTCTTGCATTGCTGGCCTGGTGGTAATAAACTCTCTTAGCCCTTTTTGTCTGATTTCCCCTTCAATTTTGAATGATAGCCTTGCTGGTATAGTATTCTTGGATTCAGTCCCTTGCTTTGAATCACTTTGTATATTTTATTCCATTCTCTTCTGGCTTGATGTGTTTCTGTTGAGAAATCAGTTGATATTCTAATGGGAGATCCCTTGTAGGTAACTTTCTCTCTCTCTCTCTCTCTCTCTCTCTCTCTCTCTCTCTCTCTCTCCTCTTTCTCTGGCAGCCTTTAAGATTTTTACTTTGTCATTGATTTTTGCTGATTAAATTATGCTGTGTCTTGGTGTCGGTCTTTTTGGGTTCATCTTGTTTGGGACTGTATGTGCTTCTTGGACTTGTGTGGTTTTTTTATTGCCAACATCAGGGAAGTTTTCTGTCATTATTTCTTCAAATAGGTTTTCTATTCCTTGCTTCGCTTCCTCTTTTCTGGCACTCTTATTATGTGGATGTTGTTTCATTTTGTGTTGTCCCAAAGCTCCTTTAGGCTCTCCTCCTGCTCTTTAAATTTTCTTTCCAGTTGCCGATGTGTTTGTGTGTTTTTTCCTACCTTGTCTTCTAATTTGCTGATGTGGTCCTCAGCCTCTTTTAGTCTACTGTTGAAGCCTTACATTGTGTTTCATATTGCAGCTATGTCATTCTTCATTTCCTCTTGTTTCCTTTTCATGTTGGTGACATTCTCATTTAGCTTCTTATAATTCTCATTGAGTTGTGTGTACTTGTCATCCAGATGTTTAAGCATCCTTATAACCATTACTCTGAATTCTTTCTCTGACAAGTTACTTGCCTCCACTTCATTTAATTCCCTTTTTGGTGATTTCTCTTTTTCTTTCCTTTGGGGAATGTTTTTTGTCTCCCCATTTTTTGCTGTAATGTTTTAATTGTTTCTATGTCTTAGATCCAACTGCTTTGCTACCCAGGTTCTTTTGGGGGTGTTGCTATGTAGTTGGTGATTTTTGAAACCCAGTGGTGCAGTCTCTCAGATCTCCTGGGCTTGGTGATCTAGTGGAGCTCCCTACTTGAGCTATTTGGGTTCTCTTGATGTAGTTGGGTCTTGAATGTTAGTTTCTTATTCGTGGATGAAGTCTCCTCACAGATTGGCAATGTGGCTCACCCCTGGCTTTGTTGTGCAGGCTGTTTTATATGTGATCATGGTTCTGGCTCTTCTGGAAAGGGTTGCCTGAGTCCTCACTGTTATGTGCTCACTGTGAGTTCCCAGAGTCCATGGCCTGGGAAGAAGGGGTCTTGGGGCCTGAGACTCAGGTACTGTGACTTTGGCCAGTTTTGTGTGACTCTTTCTGGGGTAGCGTCACTCTGCAACTCACTATGAGGGTCCCGGAGCCCATGATGGTGGGGGGTGTCTGTATGGTAGTCTGTGGTTGAGGCAGTGGGACTCTGGCCAAAGTTATTTCCCTCTCTGAATCACGAGGGGGTTCAGGAGCCAGCAGCTGGGGATGTGGGAATCTCGGAGTCTGTGGCTGAAACAATGTGATCTTGTCTGGGGAGGCAAGTCCTCAGTAACTCACCAAGGTGTTCAGAGGTAGGCAGTCTGGAGACGTATGTCGTGGATCCTGCTGAGGGAGCCGTGTGCTCTTGGTTGGAGAGGCACATACCCAGTGGCAGCTCACAGAGCAGCCCAGGAGCTGTCTTCTGAGGCTGTGTGCTCATGAGGCCCACACAGTGGAGTGGCACAATTGTGGTGTGCCACTGGCCCCAGGGAAGGGGAAGTCCCAGTTTCTGCTTCAGGAGCTGCATTCCCAGTGGTGGTTTACAAGGGCACCCAGGAGCTGTCTGATAGGGTGGTGGGCTCAGGGGGCCTGCATGCTGGAGTGGCGCTACTATGGGGACTGGATGCCATCAGCTGGGTTTGCGTCTTGCAGTGGCTCAGAGAGGCCACCTACCAGGGCAGCGGGCTCAGGGGGCCTGTGCGCTGGATTGGCATGACTGCGGTATCCAGAGGTCAGCAGCTAGGGAGGGGAAAGTCCCAGTTTCTGCTGCCGGGGCCTTGCATACTTGGTTGGATATGTGCAAGTCCAGTAGTGGCTCATAGAGGCACCAGATGGCCCTCTGCCATGGCAGCAGACTT